>NC_090022.1:146520091-147150091 GCF_037176765.1 Anolis sagrei
GCTGATGGGTTGAACTTATCAGGGGGCGGGCTTAGAGCAGCAGGCTAAACTGCTGTGCTGCATAAAAATATTGCAGATCAGAAGGTCAGCTGTTTGAGCCCAGGTCAGTGTGAGCACCCGCCATTAGACCCAGCTCACGTGCCCACCTAGCAGGTTGAAAGCAGAAATGCGTGTAGATATAATAGGTACCGCTTTTAGGGGGGAGAGAATAAAGATGCCCTTAAGGACATCGGAGGAAAGCTCCTCGGCATGGAAGACAGCAACACCCTTCTTCACCAGAGTTGAACACAGCTCCAAGATGCTGGAAATGTGATGAGAAAACTGTCTTTACCTCTGTTTGTGTTATGGAATTGTATTATGTTGCATATGGAATATGTGTAACTTGAATATGGAATTGTATTATATTGTATATGGAATATGTGTAATCGACATTTGGAATGCCTCGATCTACCAGTTTGGATCATGTGATTTTTATCAGGTGTTTATAATTTTTATACTTTATGTTTAAATGTTCTATTATCTTATGGATAATTTGTCCTATTATATTTTATGTTCAGTCATACGTATTTTGACAGATTTCCTTCAGGCTATGTGCATAAGATGTATATGAAACACCAATGGAGTGTGTGTCTAGACTTGGGCCCCATCTCCAAGATATCTGCTGCTCTGGGCCAGAGTGAAGAGAGAGGGGGCCAGGGGACAATTCCACCTTGTCTCCTGTGCTATTCTAATAATATATAATGTAATATAATACATTGCATATACATATAATATTAATAATATTGTAATGCAATGCAATATAATACTACTACTAATAATAAGATATTTATATTACATGTACTGTTACTAATAATATTACAATATAATGGTACTAGTTGTCCCCTGCCACTTGTTGCTGTGGCCCAGTCTGTATATATGTGTTTTGTGTGTGTATATATTTGTGTATATGTGTACATATGTGTGTTTGTGTATATATATGTGGTTATGCACGTGCATTGTAATTCATTTTTTATTTTTTAAGTCTCTTCTGCTGTGTTTTTCAGTGTTTTTATGAGTGATGGCCACTCATTGGCCTGATATGTGCATTGTGTCCAAATTTGATGTCAATTTGTCCAGTGTTTTTTGAGTTATGTTAATCCCACAAATGAACATTACATTTTTATTTATATAGAAAGATACTAGCTGTACCCACCATGCGTTGCTGTGACCAACCTTTCCTCCCTCTTTCTCTCCTTCCTTCCCTCCTTCTTTCCTTATTTCTTTCCTTTTCTCCTTCCTTCTCTACCTCTTTCTTTCCTTCCCCCTTTTTATTTTCCTTCCTATTTCTCTCCTTTCTTCCTTCTCTACCTTTCCTTCCTTAGCTCTTTGCCTCCATCCTTCCTTTTCTCTTCCCTTCTCTCCCTCTTTTTTATGCTTCTTTCCCTCCTTCCTTCGCTCCCTCTTTCTTTCCTTTTTTCTGTCCTTTCCTTCTCTACCTTTCTTCTCTACCTCATTCCTTCCTTTGCTTTTCACTTCCCTCTCTTTCCTTCTCTCTTTTTCTGCTTCTTTCCTTCCTTCACTCCCTCTTTCCTTCCTTTCCTTTTTTTTCTGTCCTTCTTTCTTTCCCCCTTTTTCGTTTCCTTTCTCTTTCTCTCCTTTCTTCCTTCTCTACTTTTTATTTATTTATTTAGAACTTTTATATACCGGTCTTCTCGACCTCCGCAGAGGGATTCAGTCCAGTTCACAACAGAAGATTCATAAACAATATTTTAAAACATCACATCCCATAATACCCTAACACATTAAAATACAATCATATAATTACATAAGGTCGTCATTCTTTCCTTCCTTCATCCTTTGCTTCCATGCTTCCTTCTCTCTTCCCTTCCTCTCTTTCCTTTTTCTTTCTTCCTTTCTTTCTCCCCTTCCTTCTCTCCCTTTTTTTCTGTATCGTCATTTAGCTTTTCATCATTTACCTTTTTGGGGTTTTTAAGTCCTTTCCACTATTTGGGTGGGTGGGGGGCGGCGGCGGTTATGAGTGACGGTCACTCGTTGGTCTGTTAAGGGTGTAGTGTCCAAATCTGGTGTCAATTCGTCCAGTGATTTTTGAGTTATGTTAACCCCACAAACGAACATTACATTTTTATTTATATAGATAGTACAATATCGTAATATATAATACTGATATTGTACTATGCTAATAATATAATATATTGTATATAGACAAATATCTTGCAAGCCGTTCTGAGTTCCCTTCAGGGTGAGAAGGGCGGCATATAAATGTCGTAAATAAATAAATACATGCAAGTACAAAATATGAAACAATCTGAAATCCCAAACACGCCTGATCCCAGGAAGGGGGCCCAACCTGCACTGACCACTGAAGCGTTTCTCCACCGAGAGCACGGCTCCCCAGTTAGATATACTTCCGGACTCCAAGATCTTCTCCTGATTATAAGGGACCCAAAGAGGTCAAGGGTTAGGCGCCTCCTAGGCACCCTTTTTCTAAGGAGCAAAATGCTGCCACTCAAATCCGAGGTCACTTCTCATTGGGCGTGCGTGACAGCGCGCTCCCTGATTGGGTAAAAAAGTTCGAGCCGCGCCCACCAGCTCCTCTGTCAATCACTCTCCCTCCCCCGACCTCGAGGGCCTCCGGCCTGGGAATGGACAGCGAGAACTGAATTCTAGAGTTCTAATTGGTTTTAGCGGCTCCATGGTCCCGCCCCCTTTAGGTCACCTTATGTGTTGTTTATGAAGCCGCCTTCCTACTGGTGGGCTCCCTCGTCGTTTAAGCAAATGCCCTCCCTTCCTTCCCCGCGAGGTGCTTTCTAATTGGCTCTCCCGCCTCCTTCCTGCCATTGGCGAGACCGCTCCTGCCCATTCTTCCCTTCGCGGAGCCCCAATTAGCCGGACGGGGCCAGGGCGCGGTTTCCTCAAAGGCGATTGGCCGGGAGGGCGTGTCCGTGCCCCAGGTGCCTTGCGCCCATTGGCCGGGGACGCGCTCCAGCGCCGCCTCCGCGTGCAGAGGTGGGTTTGGTTGAGGGAGTTTGTTTGTGTGCGAGGCAGTCGGGGCCCGCGGAGGGGGGCAGTCGGAGCCGTCCCAGGTAGCCCTCGAGGGGTGGGAGGGGGGCTTGGTTGCCTAGGCGATCGGGAGGGGGCTGCGGGGGAGGAGGAGGAGGAGAAGCCGGGGCCTTGGAGCGGAGAGGGGCGGGCGGGAAGGAAGGAAGGAAGGAGGCCCCTCAGAGCGGGCGGCGGCGGCGGCAGCAGCTTGGGGTAGGCCCTCCTTCCCCGAGCCAGGAAGGGTGGGCGCTTGGCTAGGGCTGGGTGGGAGCGAGGAAATGGCGGAAGGGGGCTAGGCAAGGAGGAAAGGCCCGGCAAGCACCCTCGGGCCACGGGGCCGGTGTGAGGGGTCTCTCAGCCTTGGAATTAGGTTGAATAGAGGCGGGTTTTGTGTTAATTAGAGATAGGACCCTTCCACACAGCCCTATATCCCAGAATATCAAGGCAGAAAATCCCACAATATCGGCTTTGAACTGGGCTATCTGAGGCCCCTTCCACACAGCTGTATAAAATGCCACATTTTCTGCTTTGAACTGAGATATATGGCAGTGTGGACTCATATAGCCCAGGGCCCTTCCACACAACCCTTTATCCCAGTATATCAAGGCAGGAAATCCCACATTCTCTGAGTGTGGATTCAGATAACCCAGATTCAAAGCAGATATTGTGGGATTTTCCGCCTTGATAATCTGGGTTATAGGGCATTGTGGAAGGCCCCTGAGTAGATAATGCATGCTATAGTGGTCTGAGTACTGGAGTAAGATTTTGGAGGACCGGAGTTAGAGGACCCTTCCACACAGCTGAATAAAATCTCACATTTTCTGCTTGAACTGGAATATATAGCAGTGTGGACTCAGATGTCCCAGATAGATATTGTGGGATTTTCTGCCTTGATAGTCTGGGTTACATGGATGTATGGAAGGGACCTTCAGTCCACACTGCCATATATTCCAGTTCAAAGCAGAAAATGTGGGGTTTGATTCCAATGTATGGAAGGGGCCATAGAGGGGTGGAAGGAGGTTGGAGAGGTTGCGTTCCACATCTGTGTAGTTCTCAGCTTTGCGCCTTGCTTTCTGTGGGGGCAAACTGTGGTTTGGTTGAATGATGTGGAAACAAAAGTGCCGGAGTGCCATAGCCTTTGGGAGCACTCCCTGGGTGCCAGGTAGCCACAGCAGCCTGTATGTGTTAATCACACTCTTGGTAGCAATGCTTTTAGATTTAGGCTGCTGAGAAACCTTGCCAGATGTTCATGGTTCCCACCCTTTAGTTCTCCAGGGGTTTTGGACTTCAATTCCCCAAAATCCTGACAGTTTCCCAAGTTGACTGGGGTTCCTGGAAATTGAAGTGCTAAACACTTGACAGCGCAAAGGTTGGGAACCATAGCCTTGGATCAAAGACTACAGCAGGATATATTTCTGTAGTCAGTGTACTAGCTGAAAAATACATCTACACTAGGTATCATCACACTGTGGCCCTCCAGCTATTTGGGCCTCCACTCTCAGAATTCCTGACCATTGATGAAGCTGGCTAGGACTTCTCGGAGTTGGAGACCGAAACAGCTGGAGGGCTGCAGTTTAAGGGTGCCTGATTTACACTGTAGAATTAATACATTTTGTCACCACTTTTTACTGCCATGTTTCTTTGCTATGGAATCCTAGCAGTTGTAGTTTTGCAAGGTCTTTAACCTTCTCTGCCAAAGGGCCTTCGTACCGCAATAAACAACAAATCACAGGATTCCAGAGCAGGAGCCATGAAGGTTAAAGTGGTGTCAAAATGCATTGATCCTACAGTGCGGTAGCAACCAAAGTCTGTTTTTTGTTCCCGAAATCCTGACCTGGTAACATAGTTGTAGAGGAGTCACATCAAAGCCACAAGACCTGCTTCTTGCATAATGAAGGTGGGACGCTACACAGCACCTGGGTAGTAGAGCTTGCTGCTGCCCTAGTTTCTTTACAGTTGAGTTGTTTGACCTGTTGAAGCTGCTAGTTCTTTGGACTGTCCATATTTTGTTACTTTGGAAACCTTTGTGCTTTCCCGCAGCACTGAAGTGCCCCTTTTCACCATTGAGCACTCTAATAAATCATGATGGTTTCTCTCTATAAAAATGGGTCCTTGGGAGAAGGAAAGTATTTCAGGCTATTGTCTGATTTTTAAAGCAAAGTCACCCACAGTGCAAACAGCTTTCATAGAGAACCTTTGAGTTCTGGTTGGTCATGTCTGATGCCAGAATTCTGGTTGGGCATGTCTGATGCTTTCACTAATACTGGTATTTATCTCATGAATGTTATAGAGATGGGCACATTAGGGATTCATGGATCTTTTCCTGCTTTAAGGCGCTTATAATCTGTTCTTTTTACAGCCTGTCTCTATTAAAAATGCATTGGTGTGGGCAAGTTGCCCAGAGAAACAGTGAAGAAAAAATTACATTCTTTTGTTGTTCAGGAATATCAAGACAGAGATGGCTAGTTGCAAATACTTAACATATATCCTTTTCTCATAAAGCACCACAGAGCCTGGTGGTTTGAAGTTATCAGTGCTGAATTGTTTTAAAAAGTAAACTGTGCAGTCCATCTTATGTTCAGACTAGTTGGATAAGTCACTGGTATGTTCCATGGGCTATTTTATTGGAGTGGTTGTTTTTTTAGATTCAGTGGTTTTTTTCCTCCATGGGTTTCCCTTTGCTGTTACTCAGGTTTGGAATCTGATACTGAACCATTTGTAGGACTGCAAAGAAAAGAAAGGATGTGAATCATTCGGATTAGATTGCAAAGAGTTATGAAGTCATTCAGTGTGGGTTTGTCCTAGAATCTCTTGTCCAGTCTGCAGCATAGCAAATGATAAGCCTTATATTGTTTACTTGTGGAGACTTTCCCCTAATCTTCTGAAAGAAGTTGCTTCTCCCTCTGTTATTATTCCTTGCTACTGTTACCAATTTACCTTTGCTTGCTAAATGACAGCCAATTTCAACATTTCTTGCATGATTTTGTAGTTGATGTGGCTAGATTGTTTAGCTTAAGTGTGATGTTATCTTAAGAGGATAAGACATTCTGTATAGCATTATATCCCACCCTCGCCCCCAGTAAAAAAGTTAAACTTCATTGCAGAATCTTATTGAGATTACAGAACTGTTTAGAACAGTCAAACTAATGTGAAGTAGTGTTGGTATAAAGAGCTGAAAGCATAATTTCTCAATAGTATTTTGTCAGAACTTGCATAATAGTGTGCCATTATTAAGCAAAGTACTGAATGTTTGTTTGATTTCTTTCTAGTAATATTTATTTTTACATCTATTTTTCTGGCTGTTAGGTGCCTATGTGTCTTTTGCCTCCACTAAAATAATAATTGGAATGTGTAGTCTTTATTTTGCACTCCGTTTTCTCCTGTCATTTCTTAAATATTTATTTCCAGTATTTATTCAACAAAGTTCTTTGTAAAGTGGCACTAACAGTGTTGTTTGCTTAGGCTGGCTGTCCTCCATGAGTGTATGTAGCTAGAAAAAGTAATACATGTATTAGATATAACAAATCAAGGATTATCTGTTTTTAGTAATCTTATTTTTCTAAAAATGTCCCATTAGTAGGGCATAACAACATTTAAATTGTCACACATTTCTGTCATCCTATATACAAGATTTGTATTGGTGATTGTAAATTTCTTTCAACCTAGAAATTGAAAGGGTTCCTATTTTCTTTTTGAGGAAAAATCCAATTCCAAGTGTTGCTGGTAATTTTGGTAATTTGACTGCAGTGGAAGACAAGAGAATTCCCAAAAGCCTTAAAAGAGCACCTTTGGGTTTGTTGGAGAAGGTTATCTCTTAACCAAGTACCAGGTGGCAGAGGGTGTTTATTATCTTCATGTTCTGACTCCCAGCTGCTTGAATTTGAAAGCAGAATGTAAGGCTGACCTTTGGTCTGATCCAGCACAGCAGTTTCTTTGGCCACTTAGCAATACAGGGATTTGTTGCTGTTCCTGCTAGCTGACCCATATGAAACAGCCAGTCCACTTCCTGCCTTGCACTGCCTTGAAACTGGTGTCCTTTGTCCTTAATCTGCTTGAAAAGTGCTCAAGCAATATGTGAAAGAAGCTCACTGAAATACTAAAATCTAGAATGCTTTGTAGTACCTTGTTCTTCTTAAGTAATGAACTAACATGTATATGTTATATTTAAGTTTACAATAATCTGACTCACTTTGGAGATGCAAAGCACCAAATAATACTATAGATTTTAACCCAGGTCCCCAAATAGACTCCACACCTAAAGATACAATGTTGCTTCTGAAATATATTCAAACCTTTGCTCTGATCTTCAGGTGGAGGGAAATCCATAAATATAGAGTAACCCTTGCCTTAATATTTTATTCAGACATTGTGCTCAGATCATGCTGTTAAATGGTCTCTATTGATCAGAGTTGAAAATATTAAGTACAAGGTAATTTCAAGGGTGTGCAGTGCTTAAATATATTTAGGGTTTTGATCACAACCAGTACGCCAGTGTTTTTTCCTGGAAGATTGCAGGAAGGCATTTCAGAGTCAAGAGCAGTAGCAGAAACCTGATGTGTTGTAAATTATCGAATATCTCAATTGATTGCAGATCAAACCAATCTTGAACTTTGTTCAGAAAGTATAGGTGTTTGATGGAAGGAAGAACACATATGTATTTTCTTTTGCTTTGCTCACATATATGAGCTTGTACTTACCATATATACTTATGCATAAGTTGACTTCATGTAAAAGTCAAGGGTGGGTTTTGGGGCCAAATTCATGGGTGTGTGTGTGTGTGTGTATATATATATATGCCCTGTAGATAAGTTGAGGGTCATTCCACAGAAAGGGGAAAGCACCAATTCTGTCTCAGGATGAAGTACTCAAAATTCCAGAATTGGCACCACGGCACAGAGAGTAGAGATCAGTTCAGCTCTTAGGTTCTCCCAGGATGGACTAAGCTCTTACCTTTCACCACTGTTCTCAGAGAAGGGAATCATTCCTTTTTTTCAATGAGATGTAAAGTCAAGTACACTCATATTGACTCATAGATACACCAACTCAGGTTTTTTGGGTTGGTTTTTTGACTATAATTTCTAGACTTATACATGAGTATATAGGGTGCATGTTAAGATTATGAGTATGTCTTCTATCCTTCCATTTTATCAGAAAAAGATTCCAAGTTGTCAAGCCTATGCATTTTGTACTGCATGCTAATGTGTGCGCCTTCACATATTTTGTTTAAGCCACTTGGTTTTGTTCTTTGAGCAGTTAGAGGAGAGTTGGTGTGGGGCAGACACGTGCAAATGAATTAATATATTCCAAGGCAAAAATGAGGGTTCTTGATTACTGCCAATGATATCATCCTTCTCTGGAAGAGTTTCAGTTCTGCTTCACTGTCACAGATGTATACCATAGAGTGGCATCCTGTTATTTAGCCCCAACCTGTGTAGACCCATTCAATCAGTATTGAATGGTGATTCAACACAGAGTGTCAAATTGTAAGAATTTAGTAGCAGTGTGCTTTGTATGGCTATTGTCTTGGTGCATATTTCAATCCTTTATTAAACTGATGAAAGCCACTAGATCTCTGTTTAAAATATGAAGACCAGATATGTGACAGTTGAAGATACAGTATTTATTTATTCTACAGAACCCGTAGAATAAGTCAGTGCTGTTGAGAAAAATGTTAGTCCTTTAAAAGCGTTCTGGGACAGCGCTTGATAGGCACCCTAACACAAGGATATCCTGACTGCTATCACAGATCTCAGTATAAAGTGTACATTGCTGATAGGGTGACAGACATACTCTCTCTGAAAGATTACTTTTGTGGTTCATTTAACTGTCTTTTGTGCCATAATCTAATTAAATAATCTGTCAAGGGAAGACATTTAATTTAGTGAGGTCTTTGCCCCTTGGAAAAATCAAGCCAGATATCTAAACTGCCTCTTGTTCTCTGACCCTGATGTAATATTCCTGGCAAATGTCAGCTTCCCATCTTGCTCTGCCAGCATTAAAAGGCACTCCCTTCAAGAGTAGAACAATAGGATGGGTAAACATGTAATCTCACTTCTTTCAGGTTTATCCTTGAATTGGTGCAAACAGATCCCAGTCAAACAGAACAACTCGCCTCCAATGTGCTCATTTTACATGCTTAAATAGGAATGAACTAGAGTCTCTCACTGATGATATTTGCTTGTTTCAAACATTGGAGTCTTGTTTGGAATCTGTGGGAAAAACATGAAAGCAGAAATTACAGTAGTTGTAGTGGCGATGACTTGATACAGTGATAGATTCGGCATGTTTTCCACTGCCTTCAGATAAGATTTTGAAGTAAGATGAATGATGCTGTTGGTACTATACTGCCATCTATTAGCATTAAAGATCAATCCCTTCAGGTTAACCTATGCAGATTATTTTAAAATTATGAATTTTAAACTATCCACTAATTATTTTATTATATATTGATTGTATATTTTGTATTGAACTGATACTATGTGTTTTTAACTGATATAATGGCATGATTTTAATTGTTTGGTTTTAATTGTAATAGTTTATTTGATATATGTGTGTATGGCATCAAACCGCTGTCTGTTGTAAGGCCGCCTTGAGTCCCCTCTGGGGTAAGAAAGGCGGGATATACATATGGTAAATAAATATGGGAGAGTCCCAAAAATATTGATTCTGAACTTTTTGAGCAGTCATACTTGTGGAAACTCCTGTGCATAATTCTGTCATTTTAGTACTTGACCATCCCCATAACTATGGGCCCTTCCACATAGCCCTAAATCCCAGAATATCAAGGCAGAAAATACCACATTATCTGAGTGTGGACTCAAATAATCCAGTTCAAAGCAGATATTGTGGGATTTTCTGCCTTGATATTCTGGGATATGTGGCTGTGTGGAAGGGCTCAGAGGGTCTAGTACCAACAGTAGCATTATACAGTTTTCACGGTAAAAAGTTGATGTTGAGGATCTGGTATGGACTTATTATTCTTATTTTGGACTTTGTATCCTAGAAGAATGGATGGTTGCTGTATCTATGACATTTCTCATTGCACACTGCAGTTGGCATAAATCATGCATAAGACACGCCACACATGTGGGGCCAAAACGTCACCATTGTGCAACAAATGTATTCTGTTGATAGTGAGAGAACCACACTTCATCAACACCATATTCTTTATTGTGATAGAATCGTAAGAGCTGAAAGGGGCATCATGGCCATTGAAGTCAATTCAGGATCTCCAGTTAAAGTATCTCCAGTAAGTCTGTGCCCAGCCTCTTTTTGAAAACATCTGGAGAAGATGATATTGGCATATCTAGAAAACTCTCACTATCAATAATTTCCTTCTAATATTCAATTGAAATTTGCTTTCCATAACTTAAAACATTAGATCAGAGCTCATCTGCGCAGACCATGTGATGCTCTTGGAAACTAGCTTCAGATTGCACATCTATACAATGCACATTGCCAAAGCATGCTGCAGTATGTGTTAAGAAGTTTAAAACACTTTAAGCAAAATTGGGGAAATCCTAAAATAATCTCTTGAATGTGTTGCAGCATGGATGCAGTGTGACTACATTGCATAGTGAAATTGGCTCTGCAGAATGTGAAATGCATTGTAGACACTCATTGCACTGATGTCAGTTGAAAAATTCAGAGGTGGGGGTGGCTGATGAAAAAGCACCCAAGGGCATGGCTGGGCAGCAGATAGCCAATTAAGCCCCTGTGATGAGTAATTGAATTTTGCTACTGCTACTTGTCACTTTCTGCTTCTTTGTATGGCTCCATTGTACATGTTCTCATTTCTCATGGAAAAGAGGGGGAAAAACCACATTCTCCATGGCTGTCAAACTGTGGATACTGCGGATTCTGGAACTGGTTTGAGGTCACTTTCTGTGGTTAATGTAATCACCATCCTGGCCTCAAACCTGTTCCAGGAAGAGCAAGGTAATCATCTATCTGCACAGAGAAACTGGTTTTTACTAAACCAGTTCAGAACTGACCTGAGTAATCAGTGTAGATGAGTCCTACTCTGAGTTAGCCCTATCCCTGCCACTCTTACAGCCCTTGAAGTATTTGAAGAATGCTATCACTTTATGGTATTCTCTTCACCCAGCTGACCATGCCCAACTCCTTCTTAAAATGAGATACCCAGAACTGAGTAGAGTGTTCTCGATGAGGCCTAATCAGTGCAGAATATTGTGGAATTATAACTTTCTCCAACTGGGAAACTATGTTACTGTTAATGCAAGTTAAGATAACATTTGCTTTTGCTGTAGCATCATACTTCTGGCTCATATTCATCTTACAATCAAGAATAATCCAAAGATACTTATACCTATAGTACTGCTGAACCAACCTATTTATGCACATTTGGGTTTTGTGACCTAAATGCAGAATTTTGCCTTTGTCTTTTTGAATGCCATTCTATCTATTTCAGCCCAGTTTTATAGTGTATCAGTATCCTTTTGAATTCTCTTCCTGTTTTCCAATGTGTAAGCTACCTCTCCTCATTTTGCGTTATCTACAAATTTGATAATGATTCTCTCCACTCCTTTAGTTTGTCAGAATTTGTTCTTGAAACACCCATCCTGGCTCCTGCTAATCACTGCATTGTCATCAACCTACTTGCAGACAGATTCTTAGTACAACCTATTCTAATATTTTTTCCTGGTGTTGATGCCAGGCTTTTTTTTTTAAGGGAAGGTTGATGTTTGCTTATATGCAGTCGTCTGACACCTCATCTATTTTTTCAATAATTCTAAAAAATGTTGGCATGTGGTTTTGCTAGTATTCCAGCAAATTCCTTTAATCTTCTGGGATACAGATCGACTAGCCCTGTAGATTTGTACTAATTTTGGCTGACTAGATGATGCCTGACTTTTAACTTGGATTCCTTGCAGAATGTTTGCTAATACATGGAAACACAATCTTAGTTTTTGGTTAAAATAACCAGTAGCATTTTACCACCCTCACTAAGTAGCAAGGCCACCAGTTCCTTCATCATTCTCTTGCTTTGTTTTTATTTGAAAGATCCCTTTTGTTGCTCCTTTCTTGCTTATCCAGTCTCAGCTCATTGAGAGCTTTAGCTTTTCTTATACTTTTCTGCAAGCTGTGTTCTTTCTTGGTGATTCGTTCTTCCTTTTATTCTTTATCCATGCTGTTTTATCACCTCTTCCTCGAGTACACTGTGCAGCCACTGTTTCAGATGTTTCCTATTTTTCTTCTTCTTTCATAGGGTTGTTTGTGATTGTGCTTTCCTTCTTCATGAAACACCACCCGTGCTGCGTGTATTTTCCTTTAGTATCTCTGTCCATGGAATTTCGCCTAATATTGCACTGAGATTGCTAAAATCAGCTTTCCTAAAGTCTTTGTCCTGTCCAACAATAATTAATTCTACATTTACGTGGCCCCTCCTCTAAAGGATTAATTGCTTTGATTCCAGCTACCAACTCCTCCCTGTTGGTTAGGATCAAGTTCAGGATTGCTGATTCCCTTGTTTCTTTCTTTGTGTGAATTATAGTAAGTCTCCAAGTTACAAACAAGATAGGTTCTGTAGGTTTGTTCTTAAGTTGAAATTGTTTGTATATTAGAAAGGTACTTTTAAAAGTGTATCTCTCTCTCTGTATGTGTGTATATATATGCATATCCTAATTCCAACAGACCTCTGAGGATGCTTGCCATAGATGCAGGCGAAACGTCAGGAGAAATGCCTCTAGAACATGGCCATATAGCCCGAAAAAACCCACAAGAACTGTGTGGGAAGGTAATTTAGTCAGAAAAAGTGAGCATTAGGATCAAGTAAATATGGTATATATCAGGAATTTATTGAAGAACTGTGCTTAGCGGAACTGGTCTCCCAACAAATATCAGGATAATTGAAGTCTCCCATATCAATTCTTGCTTGTTGGAAATTTTTTGAGATTTGTTTCAGAAATACATCACCCACCACCTCGTCTTGGTTGGGTGGCCTGTAGTAAATTCCTACCACAATGTTATTTTTTATTTCTTTCTCCATTTATATTTACTCAGATGTTTCCTGCTGATCCAGTTTGATCCCGTGGATTTTTTGTATAAGCAAATTTGTCGTTGACATATAATGCTGCTCCCCTCCTTTTCTTCCTCATTTTTAACAGATTATGTCCATCAATTGTTACATTCCAAGCATGGAAGTCATCCTACCAGTAATAGCCCTTGTTATTCCTATAAGATAATATATACCTTTCTGCACTAGGATTTCAAGCTCATCTTATTTGTTTCCCAAACTCTATGCACTGGTGTATAGACATCTAAAGGGTTGTCTGTTCTCATATTTTATTCAACTAAGTGGGTTTTGCTTTGGGGGTCCCATTCTCTCGCTCAGTTTCTCTTCTAGAACTCACACCCTTGTGTATAGATGGAGCTGTGGTAGACTTGTCTTAAAAGAAGCCAGAGTAGAATTATACCAAGTATTGCTGAGTTTTGTGGATTATCAGAAGTATATATCTGAATTAGCAATGTGAAGAGGTATGCAATGTGGAGAAAGGTACACAATTTGCCTTGCAAATATCAACAAGTATTGTTTTATTTTGGCCTCATCTGATTTGGTGCTGTCCAGATTTATTATCCTCAGCTCTTGTTCACTATGCTGGTTGAAATAGCTCCATTGTTTTTTCCTTCTTTGTTTCCTTCCTGTTTTGTTTTTAATTATGCTCTCAAGGTTCAGGCTAATATATTGAAATTGAAAATTAAAATTGGAATTATGATTTGCAAGTAAATCAAAGATTCTCATTCCCCTTGCATTTCTGCCTCTGATCAGAATAATTGGTCTCACCCACCCCCATACTCAGAATGGCTTTTCAGCTTTCTGTATCTCTGCATGCCTTTAGAATTTGGCCAGCATGAACTCCAGAGCCTTCCTGAATCCTATGTTATGTACTCATTTTCTGATTTTCTTTCCTGTTGTTTTTCTCACAGATAAGTGTGGATTCAGCTTCTTCTGTGCAATGTCGTGTACTGGGTAGTATACAGATGCTATGACTTGTAAAATTGGGGAGCATACAATAAAAGATGAAGTGTTTGGCTCCGTGGCCAATGTTTCTTGTCATTTATTTTGAGACTGAAATGATAACTAAAAAGTTGAGCATAGCAATAATATGGTATGTCTGGTGGTGGTTTCTTGGGGAGTTATTTTAGAGTGGCTGTTAGTGGCATTGTTATAGTTTTTCAAAATCAAAGCTCATTCTAAAATCAAAACCAGTTAGTTGTAAAGGGTGCTGCCACAGTCCTTCCCTCCCCCCTCCTTTTTATTTTGGTAGCATGATTGTCTTCCATCAATTCTCTGAAAACTTTGTCATATACAACAGTTGCTTTATTATGACTACTTTTACATTTCCTAGACATTTATAGCTAACCTATGTTGAAGAAACAAACTGATAGATCCTTGGTCTGATTGAGCAGGGGATATACTCTTCCATCTTTTTTTGACACTAGGATTTACTGCTCCAGTCTTTCAAATTCACATTTAAGAAAAGCCTGAACTCATGTTGTCCCAAGAGTAGTACTGTTTGCTGCATGACATAAGTAAAGTATAGATGAGGTCTCAACACAATTCCACCAAAGCGTTGAGTATGCTTGCAGTTCTAACAAAAATCACAGTGGTGAATGTGGTCCTCTTGTATTATTTGAGAATGGTTAAGTGAGGGGCTTCCTAGGTTCTGTTTGAAGAGAAGTAGGAAGAGGAAACTCAAGATCATTAACTTAATAAGACCAAGTCTTTCTTTTGCTTGGTGAAAGGTGACTTTGTTCTGTCACATGTTATAGATTGAGGTTTGTGATGGATCTAACAGATTTGTTGACCAAGTAAAATAAAATTTGCTTGTGAATATTTTCAGTACAGTTTGTCATTGTTAACTGAATACTTTAGCCACATAATACATTTTTGTCAGGATATTAGAAAGTATGCATGTTGGATTAGTTATATTTTTCAAGCCTTTGCCTTCTATATAGATTGTGTTGTGTTATTTTCATACTGCGGCAATAACTCTTATTATGCCACTTTTGCATTCAGTGTCTAATATCGTTTTACTATTAAACACATTGCTTACTAATCAATGCACATCTACAGTTTTTAGATTGAATTACATAGAAGTTTCAAAAGCCTGTGTTAACCTGTTGCAGTGGAGCAAAATCTTCTGGTGTAATACATTTATTAGTCTTTATAGTACCAAGACCATTGTTTGTTGCTTTATAGGAGAATAACTTTGCCACAAGAAGACAATTTACTTCCACAGGCATTATTATTGTGTAGGGAGCGTTCCAGTGGGTCAACCTGCTTTGAGAGCTCATTGGATTACCTTGAATAGTTTATTACAAAGAAGTGGTTTCCAAATATGTGTTTTAATAAACAAGTTAATGTAAAATATTTCAGGGGAGTAGTAAAATCTGAGATGAACATTTTTAAACAAGTTGAAACAAAGGTTGAGCATTTCCTTGATCATATTTGATGTGTATTTGGTAACTAATGTTTGTCAAGAACTTGCTGAGAATATGATTTAGAATCATGGCATATTTTTCTGATGAGCTTGAATTTCTAGATTCTTTAGCTTGATCATATTTGGAGGTGAAAACTTGTTAAGATGAATGGATGCCTTTGTTTTTATGCAGAAATAAAATAGCTGAATTCTTGAATTTACCATTTGAAACATCAGAAAATGAATTGGTTTGGAAATGTAACAACAACAACAACTTTATTTCTGTCCCACCCTATCTCCCCGATGAGGACTGAGGACGGTTCACAAACATTTAAAGCCATAAATGTATACTATAGCTATTGTAAGTTACAAATGTGATCATGTGTTTTAAGAAGTGACCCTGCTGTCCTTAATTGAAGTAATGCAACTGGTATCAATTTTGTTCAGTGCCACAAATACCCACTCCATACTCTGAGGCTTTACAAACGGATTTTATATCTCAGGAAGACAAATACAGATTGCGCCAGAAGTATGTTTTCTGTGATGGCTGTACCTGTGTTTCTTTTTACAGAATAAATATTGTGGAGTTATTCCAAAGTTCTTAAGGAGTAGTACTTTTTAAGAGAAAAACAACAAAAGTAATCTTCTTTTGTGGAAAACGTGCTGAGACAGAAAAAAGGAAGCTTCAGATTGTTTCATTTGAAGTATTAACTGTCATTGGATAAGGAAAGGAACATTTCTTCCCCTGTTTATGTGTGTGCCCAGAAATACAGGGTACAGTGTTTTGAGAAAATAGGTACCCATTTGAACACATTCTAAAAAGCATACTCATAATCTCGAAAAGAAACTCATGAGTTGATGCTGCATGGATATTTTCATGATTTATACATTTACAGCAGTGTATACACCATAATATCCTTCCTTTTTCTTCTAAAATCTGACTCACTTTAGGAAACAGACATACTAAATGGATAGAAAAAACTTGACAACTGTGAGGAATACAGTATGTCACTTTGGGCTTCTCTTAGCAGACTGGCACCAGCTGTGCTGATTGTCTCTCTAGATATGCAAAGGGCTCTTCCCAGAAAACTTGGACAGGATGCCTGCACTGTCATTGCTCAATTCCTCTGCCTTTGAGGAGGTCTTGGAAAAGGAAGGAAGTGATTTCTGTGTTTAGCAGACTCAGCTGAAAAAAACCTACACATATTTGCTCTGCTTCAAAATATCATAAGAGTTTTTAACGTTGTCAGCAGTGGAACTCTCTGCCCCGGAATGTGGTGGAGGCTCCTTCTTTGGAAGCTTTTAAGCAGAGGCTGGATGGCCATTTGTCAGGGGTGATTTGAATGCAGTGTTCCTGCTTCTTGGCAGGGGGTTGGACTGGATGGCCCATGAGGTCTCTTCCAACTCTTTGATTATATGATTCTATGGTTCATCTTGGATCACATTGTAAAAAGTATTTTTCACATTATGCAGCTTTGGAGAACATAAAGAACAACTGTTTTGTGTTTGTAGAATATCAGTGTGAGTTCCGTGTAACACTTATAGTCAAGCCTTGGGTTTAGTTTATTTGAAGTTGTTAGGGAATATAAACTTGGAAGCATACCTAGTCTGTATTTCCTTCTGAGAAACGGCTAAGGAACCTTCAGAGGAATCACAAGAGAAATACAAAATCAAACCAAATATCTATCTAATTCACCCAAAGTGGCCACCAAGTTTTCCTCGGAAGCCCACAGGAGCACAAAGATAATAGACTTCCTGGTCGACTATCCTGGTGATTAGTATTTGGAGAGGTCTGGCTCCATTGAGTTTGTAGAGCTATCGTACTTTTAGAAGTCTTCTCCATAAATATATAGGATTATAGTTATCATCTCATTAAGTCAACATCAATTCATATAGTATTAGTGCATTGTGGGAAGTATTTAATATTTTTCAGCCCTGAATTTCCTGCTAATATTTTTTGTTGGTCATGTTAACATGATCATTTTCATATTGTGTGCCTTCAAATCATTTCTGAGTCAAGGATCCCTTCTACACTGCCATATAATCCAGATTATCAAAGCAGACAACCCACAATATCTGCTTTGAACTGGATTATATGAGTCTATTGCCATATAATCCAGTTCAAAACAGATAATCTGGATTTTATATGGCAGTGTAGAAGGGGCCATGGTGAACAGAAAGTGAATCGGTTGTAGGGTTTCTTGGTAGAATTTTTTCACCCATGTGTTCCTCTGAGTCTGATAGAGTATGACTTGCCCAAGATCTCCCAGTGGGCATCTGTGGTTACTTAGGGATTCAAACCCTGGTCTCCTAATGCTATAGTCCAAGTCTCAAACTGATACATCCCACTGGGTTTCACATAATTGTACCTTGGGTTACAAAGTGGAGATATGCCTGAATAGAGAGCCCTTTCACTATATCTGTATTTTCAAGCTCTTATGCCCCTAACCATAGTTCTTCCTTTTGTCCAAACCTTGAAACTGATTTGTGAACTTGATTTATGACTTGTTATGAAGCCTCCTTCTCTGCCTCTCAGATCTCGCACATGCGCACCTGCACCACTTCACTGCAGTCTTTAGGAGCGAGATCTGAGAGGCAAAGGAGGAGGTACGGTAATAGGATACAAGGGCGGGCCAGACAGGTAAAAGAGTTGTGTTTTTCTGGACCCAGAGCCACTGTATTGCTTCTTTCCATACCCTGGGCGCCCTGGACACCTGCAGCTTGCTCCGCCCTTCACTTACACCTTCCCAGTGAAGCGCCCCTTCACCTCACCATCGGGACCGCATTAAGTCCACGAATCTTGATGAATGGATTTTCTTCTACCATACTTGTACAGCGTCGCCCTAATGCTTTCATACAGTCGCTGCATACGGTAGGGACACGGCCACTGCCATTTTTAAGCTTCCCCCATCATATGGAGAAACCACAGATTCTCCAATCCGGATTGGAAGTTTCAGCACCCGCTCTATAAGATGACTCCCACCGTATAAGACCACTCCCGCGTATAAGACTACTCCCACGCATAAGACGACCCCTTACTTTTGAAAAGATTTTCTTAGGTTAAAAAGTAGTCTTATATGCCAGAATATATGGTAAATCTCTGTTGGCAGCACTCTTTTAGCTCCTAAACTAAAATGTTTAGAAAAATCTATACCACTTCATCAAATGTCTTTTTTGTCTTTTTAAACAAAGTACTTTTGGTTCTTTTTCTTCGCCTTTGCAACTCTGTAACACTTTTTAAAAATGGTCTCATCAGAAGTGTTCAAGCAGCCCCAAGTTACGAACAAGATATTTGACATTCTTCAGATTGTATCTTTGTATAATGATAAATAAGTCCACTAACAATACACTGATGTTATTATAACATCTTGTTTTCGCTCCCTTCCCTTAGCATCCTGAACATTGTATCAGCATTTGGTCTTGCTATCTATACTTGACAGCATACTAATGATCATAAAAAAGGAAAGGTTGCTAATAGGGAATTCTGCTTTTACTAAAGATTCCTGAGAATGAACCTATTTCTCTTAAGTCTTATGTCCTTACTAAGAAGTGCTTACAAATCAAAATTACAATTCATGCACAAAGCTTGTTGGAAAAGGCTAATTCTAGGAACTTAAATGTTAGAGGAGATATTTTACATTTGTGGTTTTAGTTGTTACTTATCAGAAGTTGAATGCTTTGTCAACTTCCACTTTCATTTTGGAGGAGGAATCATATCCCACAGTGTCTGAAATAGCAGTCATGGTTGGTGTTAATTAAAGTAGGGATTTAAAACATGGTCTTCCAGATACTGTTGAGCTGCAGCTCCTATCATCTGTCACCATTTAGTAGGGCTGATGGAAGTGGCAATCCAATAACATTTGGAGAGCTCCCATGTTGCTTGCCAGTAAACATCTAGACATTTGTTCCAATCCTCAGATGATAGTAAAACTTACTGCAATTTGATTCAAGCCCTGTTATTCTGTACAGCTGGCCCCTCTACATTTGTAGATTTAACTTTTGCGATTTGATTATTTGAGATTTGACTAATACATTACCAGAAATTGTCTATAAAGCTGCCATAGAGAAATTAATTAATTGTTTAGGTGAGAAACATTTTTATTCATTGGTTTTCTACTTTTGTGGGGATATTACTTCCCTAGCCCCTGAAAAAGTGGACATACAGTGTGAATTTGGTCCTCAAACCTTTCAGTTACTCCGTCAAGAGATTGGAACAAACTCCAAATAGAAACTAGAATAAAATCTAAACACGTTAGTTTTTAAAAACACAAATATTTCCATTGTTAGCCAGGGAGATCAACTCATACCTCCTGTCCCTTTGCCTTGAAGGTGTATTGCTAAAAACTGAATGGTGGCTGGAGGTGCAAATGCACATTATCCGCTTGTGTTCTACAGCAGCATGCTCATGTATTCTTTTGGCTGATCCAAGTGTCTTGGGTTGGAAAATTCCCTTGTCTATTTATTGGTAAAATGGCAGTTAGACTTGCTTCCAGGATTATCTCCATTATGAAATAAACATCCCTGAATTACAGTACTATAATCATTTTTTTTTTGAATCCACAAACAGATTTAAGCAGTAAAGCATAGAGACAGAAGAGTGGCTTCATTTATTATTATTTCTGTTATAGAGATCAGTCTATTAGAACAGCTTGTGTATTGGAAAACAGTTAACACTGAGGCTTTTAATGAGAAGATAGGAGGCAAAAGACAATCATGATGGTTTTTTAAAGGTGTTTCATCACTTGAATACTTAAGGATTTGAAATCTTTATCCCCGTGTATATCATGAAATGTATTAGATGTTAATCGGTGAAAGCAGTCTTGTAATGCATATGCCTTCAAGTCACCTATTGACCCCATCAATTTCATAGAGTATTTTTAGGCAAAGGATATTCAGATCTGGTTTTGCTAGTTCCTTTCTCTGAATATAGCTCACAGCAGGTGATATTTGTTGACAGTCCCCCATCCAAGTTACCTGACACTGCTTAGCTTCCAAGATCAGACAGGAACTGGTGCCTTTAGGAAGCAAAGGAGAAAAGAAAACCCCTTCACAGTTGCAGTATAGGCCACCTGCCATTACTGAATTATTTATTTTAAAAATGGCAAAACAAATTATGTGCTGGTGAAGAATATCTGCGGGAGGAGAAGGAACACAGCTGTTTGTAAGACACATTGCACTGTGGAATTCCAATAAACAGTTGTATGTAGGTCTTTATCATTGATGGCCTGGCCTGAGCACAAGATGAAACTGATTTAGACACTGTGTGAAGTAGGGTCAGAAAGTTGTTCCTCTAGGCTTGTTGTTGGTGCCGCATGATGTGATGGGCATTCCAGGCCAAACAGTGTTTACTCCACCTCAAGGAATGTGAGCAGGAAAGACGTCTGCAGGAGTTGCTGACTCATTGGTCACAGAGCTTCACAGCGCACCAGGGTGCTTGTCCCCAGACTTACCGGGGTGTGTTTGAGATCTTCTGTCGCAGATAGCTAAATAGGTCTGGCTTGGTAAAGTCCAGGGGATACTTTGAATTTAATTGTCTCACAGCTTGGGTATCAGGCTACATTGTTGGATTAAATATTTTACTGTACTTCCTTGTTTGCGTAATCTTATATTATACAAATGTGATGTTCTTGTTGTGAGTCTCTTAACAGTGAGGTTACATTCTTTCCATTTCACAAAAGGAATAATCAAGATCACGATTGAACTTTATTTCCTTTTTACTTACGATTTGCTGAAGTTGCATTGATGCTCAGTACTGTTGAATTACAAATATATCTGCACTGAGTTTACATCAAAACTTCTGCAGCGTCTTTCTCTTGCCTAGCATACAAACCAATCTTTCTTCTTTTATCACAGAAGGAGCTACTAACTTGGAGAAAGCTGTCATCTTGTTCCAAGACAAAAACCCCTGTGCTCAGAAGGTCTGGTTAGTGACTGGTAGGTTTTTGCATCGGCTGGGGCACAGGCTGCTCTTGGAATCCAGGCCATGACCAGCAGAGGAGCTGCGAGGCCAAATGGTCAGTCACAGGCCAGCAAGATTTGTCAGTTCAAGCTAGTACTACTGGGTGAATCAGCAGTAGGAAAATCCAGCCTGGTGCTGCGTTTTGTCAAGGGACAGTTCCATGAATACCAGGAGAGCACCATTGGTGGTAAGTTTTGGAGCTTCTGTATTACATGGGGAAAAAATCCATAGCCTAAACATCAAGGAAGCATACCTGATCCCAGTATTTAGAGTAAATACATTTACATGCATTTACAATTACAATTACTCAATAGCTTTACTATAAAGAAAGGATAGGCAGGTGTGCCAGCCTAGGGAGGTACGTAAACTTTCTAGAAGTGGGAGACCTACATCTCCATAGCAACTTCCCAAATATTGGTCTCTCACACTCTTGGGGGGATATGGGGGACATTCTCAATATGCTTTTAAGTCTCTGGTCCATTTTAGATCAAAAGGAAACCTTTCTAAAATAAAGCCAAAACAAAACAGGAAATGAATAGAAATCATTTCTAGTTTACTTCTTGCTTGAAGTAAACAAGAAGTTTACTTCAAAATGCCCAAGGGGGATTTAGGAGCAGATTTTAAGTTACTGCCCTTAAATATGTGTACAGACAGCCCCTGAGTTACAAACATCTGACTTACAAACAACTCACAGTTAAGAACAGGGGTGAGACAACAGGAAGTGAGTGAAATCCACCCCGAGGAAGGGAAATTCATTCCTGAAAGAGTTATCATGCGGTAAAGATGTATCTGCTGAAGCTTTCTCACTAATCCTGGTTTTTTATAACAAGCCATTTTTTTTCAAAATCCAATTATTACAGGAAGAGAAAATGAGGTGAATCTTCTGAACAGGCACAGACAGAACAGACCTCAGGGATGCTATGCAAGCTAGAAAATGTATATTTTTGGCTGAAGTTATACTTTAAAAAGTACCTGTTCTGACTTACATACAAATTCAATTTAAGAACATACCTACAGAACCTATCTTGTTCATAACTTGTGAACTGCCTGTATATTGTAAAAATATAGCAACAGCACATACGGGTTTTGTGGGTTCTTCATCCACAGATCCAATCAACCACTGCTTTAAAAAAATCAGGACTCCTCCCCCCCCCCCCCCAAAAAAAAAAAAAGCCTTGGTTTTGCCATGCGGTGAACACTATACAGATATGTAAGCATATCCTGCTGTGGTCTCCCATCGTTTCATTTTCTGGCTCATTGAGTTGTTTACTATTTGATGAGCATCCATGGATATGGCTATCTATGGAGAAGTCCTGGATCCAAACCCTAGCAGATACCAAAGACCTACTGCATTGTGGCTTGCTAATTGTCCTGATAAACATGCTACAGAAGTGTATTTTGTATTTCATATTACTTTGAAAACACCTCACTAGTATTTGCTTAAAATATATTGTTCATTTCGTAGGAACTTACAATGAGTGGTCAACACAAAATCTCTTATTACATCACTACTCTCTTGTGGGGGAGATGTCTTCCAAAAAGTTATACCTGTGGTGCCTGCTGGAAAAACAAATATTAAACCCAGCATAAAACAAAAAGACAAGAAGAAATATTCATTTTCCATATGCAAATAGTTTGCATCTAAGGGAATATTAAAGCATGAGACTACTTCACCTTCAAGCAGAGGTGAAATGGGAACTTTTTAGGATTGTACCGCATGACTGCCCTAAACATATTGTCTTGGTGTGTACTACTAGTTGGGGAGCAAAGTTTCTCAAACCATTCATTTTTTATTGTATGCTTAAACATCCTGGTATTAGTTTCAAGACTTGTAACAATTTATTGATCAAATAAGCTAACAACTCTTCCTGCTTTATCGTTGAATGTTTATTAGCTAGTTCACTGTAGCAGAATTTAAGTGCCTAAAGTTCAATTAGTACATCTATTTTTGAGTCTCCTAAAGTAAACTTTCTTTTTTTCCCCCCCCTACAGCGGCTTTCCTCACACAGTCTGTCTGTCTAGATGACACAACAGTAAAGTTTGAAATCTGGGATACAGCTGGTCAGGAAAGATATCACAGTTTGGCCCCTATGTATTACCGAGGAGCTCAAGCTGCCATTGTGGTTTATGACATAACCAACCAGGTAGGCCTGAACTGTTCTGCTAACTTCTAGGGAGAAGAGACAGTCCCATTGTGAAAAGAAACGTTCACAGATCTCCTGCAGCCCTAGTGGAAATGTTCCGTTAGTTTGATTCATTAGTTCCATTCATTTTCTCCATCTTACAGGACATTGTGGGCAACAAGATCATCTAAAGACAGATGTGACAGAGCATTGTCACTTAGAAACTTTGAGAACTTATTTTCTATTACTAAAGTGCGAGAGTTCTCCCTGACCAAAGACTTGTCTGTTTCACATTAAACTTCTTCTGCTAACAAACTTCTTTGCTTAGAACCTTTAATATTTGTTTTATTCCTGTCTGTTCGGGTCTGGATAATAATGCATAATATTGATGCACCTTTAAATACAATTCTTGGTTTAAAGTGGTCACATTCTTCTGAATGCCAAATAAATTTCTAGATAATTTTCAACTGATTATTTTGAAGAAGCTCATTGAAATTCACTTCCAAGTTGCTCAAGTTAAGATTGCATTGAGATGCAAGTGAAGTGGGATATTTCTCTGGAGCAGAGATAGGGAATCTTTTTCCATTGCTATGCTGACTGAGGATGATGGAAGTTGGAACCATCTGGAGGGTTGCAGCCTCCTTACTGCTGCTTTAAAGTATTTATGATTCATAGTGACAGGGTGGGTTCACTCTTTAAAACATTCACTTTGGTTGCATTAGATCATTTCTGTTCCTTTGAAACAGCATACTTTTTATTGCTTGATTCTTATTTCTTTCTCGTCACACTTTTACTGTTATGTTGGTCATCTATATTTCCGTTATCTGTAGAGAATATAAGAAAAACTATTCTAGATTAATCCAGAGGCTGGGCTGGTCTAGCATTCTGTGCCTATTAGCCATTAAGCTATAGAAAACCCATAAATAGGAAACAAGCACATCAGTATCCCCTGGCTTTTGTTCCCCATGAGCTATGTCTGAGAGACATACTACTTTTAGAAGTAGTACATCATAATCAATCCATCATGTTGTGTTGCCCTTGATAATCCTGTCTTTGAGTCCTTGGCCCTCTTCTTTCAAATTGGCTTTGATTCACCTCCTTCAGCAATGGACTTGTTCCCCTAACCACCCAACATTTGTGTCCCAGGAAGCCACATAATGTATGAAATTTGGAAAAAAAATATATGTTCCCAGTTTGAATGTGTTATTTCCTATTTAATTGTGAAATACTTACTTTGAAAGTAGTTGTTGTACTCCAGAAGCTTTGTTTTTGTGGCTGCCACAAACTACGTCAAATTGGTTGAGACTCTATGAGATATTCATTGAAAAACTATAGCAAAATGTGCTGTACAATGTCCCTCAAAAACATTTTTTTTTTACGTTTTGATAAACTTTCCCCATATTTTTATGATAGAACCAATTAGGAAATAATATTTATAACCCAGGAACAAAAAGATTATCTTGTCTTTTCTAGGATGAAGTAGGTTCTTGGCTGAAAAAGTTTCAGTCATGGGCTCTGCTGAGTGGTAATGCTTAGTTGCACCGATGTTTCACAGGTGAAGTATGTTCTGGAAAGATGGCACAGTTCTCCTTTTCCTAGGTAGATTGTGCTGGCACGTTATCAGGATATCACCCCATCTTTTGGTAGTGAATTTCATAGTTGTTCTTCATACAATATACTTGTTGTCATCTGATGTAATTTAAATAAACTGGAAAAATGAGGAGAGAATACAGGAAGCCTAAACCTTTTCACTAATTTAGTTTCATGGTGAGATGAAGTAAGTATATCCACAGCTATCTGCAACATTTAGGTTCAGAGGCAGTGTGCACTTTCTGTCAGCAAGGACTTCACAACCTCATTGTGAGCTTCCCAGAGGAAAATAGAGCTAAACAAAGTAGACCTGAGGTCTAATCCAACAGGACAATTGTTTTTGTACCAATAAGTAAGTGCTTCCACTGTTGGAAAAAGCCTTTGTTTTGGTGTTCTGCTGCAGTGTGAGCAAGTTGGTAATAGACAGCATGTTTAGTTGCTTTTCCTCTTACACTCTGGATTTTTCTCTTATAGGAAACGTTTGCACGAGCAAAAACATGGGTGAAAGAACTTCAACGGCAAGCTAGCCCAAACATTGTTATAGCCTTAGCAGGAAATAAGGCTGATCTTGCCAACAAGCGCATGGTAGAATACGAAGTAAGTAGCATTGCTCAAATATCTTGATGCTTGGATTTGGGCTGCCTAATTCCTGATTGCTTTGTGACCCTCTGATCCAAAGTACTATGGGGGAAAAAGTTGGAAAATCATGTGTCCCTTCTATAATACTATAATACTTGTGCTTAGAGGAACACTGATGACACAGGCATTTGTGAAATAGGTGTCTTGCAACCAGCCACCTCCTCCTCCCATTACAATCACTGTTGCTCTCCTGTTTGCACCAGTGTACAGAGATTTTTAAATGGTTGTAAAGCAAATTGTAAAGTTTTTCCTTAATAAGATATTTGTGTTTTTTCTTTATCAAGCAACAACCAAAATTGCAATTTTCTTAATAGTTCTGATTCTACAAAACACAAAGATAAAAAAGAAAAAGTACTGATTATAGACATACACATGTACATTGGCCATGTACATCACTTGTACAGTGGCAATAACCTTCATCAACAGAGTTAACATAGATGATAAGAGAAATGGAATAGTGAAGTATGGGACAAAAAAACACTCATAATCTTATTAAGAATGCACTTTTATGTTTTTATTTTTTTCCTGTTAAAGGAAATTGCCTTCCATTGGTTCTGTTTTAGCAGCTATGTTCAAGCCATGTTCAGTATGATAGTATTAATAGAACAGTTTCATATTCTATTTAAACAGAAAACTGTGGATGCAAAGTTTATTCTCCAGGGTACTTTGTTAAGGCTCTCAGAACTACAGTTTTGGGAACTTGCATTTGCTGTGACATCCCCTTATACCTATTATACGACCAGCCTAGAGTTGTCTTCTGTTTCTTGATAATTTACTTTAGCTTTGGTAGGTTGTGGCTATCAAGTGGAATGTGCTCTCCACTTCTCATTCCATAGGCCCACTCTCCTTCCTCCAGGATGTTTTCTTTTGTTTAGAATGTAAAAACTGAGCTGTCTCTTTGCTTGATTTATTCTAGGTAATCCAGAGTGAGCAATCTTGTCTCAAGTCTAACTTCTACATTTGTCTTTTATTCTCTTCCAGGAGGCCCAGGCTTATGCAGATGACAACAGTCTATTGTTTATGGAGACATCAGCTAAGACAGCGATGAATGTTAACGATCTCTTCCTGGCAATAGGTGACTCTAAAACATTAGCTATAAAGGCACTGCTTCTGGGGAAAAAAAGTGTTTGTTTATTTCATATTACAGTGATATTGAGTTCTGCAGGCTCTTGTTGTCTTTAACTCTTGCTCAACAATCAGGAGTTTGAGGTACTGTGAGAGTACATTCCACTCCTGGTACATATAAATGAAAATAATAATAATAATAATAATAATAATAATAATAATAATAAGTTGCTTTGAAATATTCAGTTTTATACGACAGCTGGATGCCTCCAGGCTTTTTTGACATACCCTTTCAGGCATTAATGGGCAATCTTCAAATACTTGTGTGCTGCTTTATTGACTGTCTACAACAGTGGTTCTCAACCTGTGGGTCCCCAGGTGTTCTGGCCTACAACTCCCAGAAATCTCAGCCAGTTTACCAGCTGTTAGGATTTCTGGGAATTGAAGGCCAAAACGTCTGGGGACCCACAGGTTGAGAACCACTGGTCTGCAAGCTATCAAGGACTACTTGGAGAAGGAGTAAACTTCAGACCTTAAGTGCAGGTTGAAGAGCATGGCTGGATTGTACCTGGAAAATGCTATCTATCTCTCCTACCACTAGAGTAGAGGAATTTTAGCTCTTTTCCTATACTTCTTCATTTGAAGAAAGAGCTAAAATATTTGCAGACTTGTTTAACCAAATTTCCTTGATGTTCTAGCTTCCTATGACTCCCTAACATTCATTAAAATGGCATCATAGCTGTGTCCATAATACGAAGACCAAAACTTCCGTGCTTGCTATCCAAGGTGGAGCAGTGTCATATTAGACAACATTTTTAAGGATGATCCTACAGGAATTTATATCATTAGAGGAAAGGAAGAAAACATCTATTATGTAACCCACAGAGAATCTGAATCCAACCTACCAGAAGTTTCCCATTGACCTCACCAGTTCTAATATTGGCTGTTTTAAATTGTTTATTAATTGTTTTACTGCCCTAAAAGAACCCAGGAGTCCTTTTATGGGCAGAAAGATGTCATATGAATGATTTGATGAAATAAAATTTTAAGTTTCACAATATATAGATCAAAGCAACATGAAGGAAATAAAAGCAATGCTAAAATTAATAAAAGCAAGCAGGTGTAAAACAAGTCCTAGTTCAGTGGGTGAGTGGTTCCCAAATACCCTTTGAAGCAAATTCCGAACTTGCTGTTGGAAGGCTTATAGCAGGAGAGTTGCACCTACTATCACTGGATGATTTTTTTTTGTCATGTCAAGAGTGACTTGAGAAACTGCAAGTCGCTTCTGGTGTGAGCGAATTGGCTGTCTGCAAGGACATTGCCCAGGGGACGCCCGGATGTTTTGATGTTTTCTCATCCTTGTGGGAGGCTTCTCTCATGTCTCCACATGAGGAGCTGGAGCTGATAGAGGGAGCTCATCCGCGCTCTCCCCGGATTCGAACCTGCAACCTGTCGGTCTTCAGTCCTGCCAACACAAGGGTGTAATCCACTGTGCCACCAGGGGCCACCATGATGAGTTGCCCCTTTTCTTTTGAGTGTTTAATATTCTCTTGTTCTATTAATTTTACACCTGCTTTAGGACTGAATGAAGGCATTGCTGGTGTCCTTCACTAACCTGCGCCTTCTCCCTTTCTAGCTAAGAAACTGCCAAAGAGTGAGCCCCAGAGCACAGGCGGTGCCATGGGTCGGAATCGAGGTGTGGACCTCCATGAGCAGTCCCAGCAGAACAAGAGCCAGTGTTGTAGCAACTAAGCAGTGGCAGTAAAGCAGCCGGCGAGAGATAAGATATAACCTCCATTCCCACCCCACTCCACCACACCTCACCTCCAATAACAGCATCGGCGCACTTGGAAGCCGCCCCCTTCCTTCCTTCTCCTGAGAGCTCCGTCTAACTGCACTTCTAATGCTTCAGAAACCACCACCAGACGTCTGTTACCACCACCACCCCAAGGAAAAGTGGAGATAGACCGACCGGGGACTTAACTTCCAAAAACAAACTCTTCTTCACTTTGTATTATAGGTGCAAATAGCTACCTACTTACTGGGATTCCCCTGCTCTGTTTTCTCCCAGATAATATTCCTTTCCTTCATTGCCTCTCCCTACAGTCTTGTCTTCACTCTGATAAAATCTGTGTTCTTGGTCCTGTAACATTCACCTTCTCTTCACCTCCACCTCTCTTTGTTTTGTCCAGTGGGGGAGGATCAGAAGTGAGGGGGAACTTAATTCTTGTAGATTTATTTTTAAGAGTAAGGTTAATTATTATTTTTTTCAAAAATGCAGAATTTTTGTGAGGTCCTCAGAGTTTTTTTTTAATCATTTGTTTCCAGTGTTCAGAAAAGCTGCAGTGTCCTTCATGATCTTTTTCCAGGGCAGTCTTTTGTGGCTGGTTTGGAGAGGTAAATGGTATCTGAACTTCCGCTGATGTCTTGCTTGCTGTGATATCGGTATGGCAGTAGGTCCCAGTGGCACAAATAGTAAAATCATGTCTGTGAAAACAGAAAATGAAGAACAGTTTTCCCAAACTCTTGGCACTCGTTGGCTATTTTAGATGTATTCTTGGTCAGGAGGGCTGTGAACGGAGGGATGCTCATTTGAGGTCAGTCTCACTGGCAGGAGTGGCATTCTGAAGTAAAAGCCTGTTGTGTGTCACCTTCGGTTAACATTCAGATTGCATTAACGAGTTATCAGACTCCTGTTAAGGCTATTCATTTCTTTGCTCAAGAAGTATGACCAGCAGTCTGAAACAAAAATGGACAAGAGAGACTAAGCTTTCTTCAGTTGCTTGGCCCTACAGTAGTGGAGCCTATCAGTTTCCTTTTTGATAGGTTGTATTTAGCTTGGCCCTCATACGGCAATAACACATTATATGTACAGCATTGCATGTTTTGTAGAATGTTGTTCTAAGTTGCCAAAAGAAAAAACACCCTTACAACTTCAGCAGAATATTTGAAAAGCCTTTTCCTAGTGATTCTTACAGACTTTAAAGGTTTTGGTCTACAGGACTGAGGGTGCAGTGAAATGAGAAGCAGCATGCTAGGTAGGAGATGCTAAGAGGAGGACCAGTACTGTACTCTCAATACCCTTTCCTTGCCAGGGAGACCCAGCTTGCCTTGACTCTTTCCTACACCCTTGTAAAATCTCCCCCTTGCCCTATATAACATTATTCCAAGGTAGCAGGTGGAGTGCTGGAGCAACCCCACCTATCAGACCTTAAGGCCCAGCCTGTTCATCCCTAAGGGCTGTCTAATGCAAGAACTGTTTAAATTAAAAGATATCTAGCCCTTTTACATTCAGTTTACTCTGTAAATAGGATAGCACAAACGTGTATGTATAAAAAGGGGGGGCATGGGAGGGGGGATTTTTACTCCCTTGCAATTAGCTAAACAGTCATAGCTTTTTAAACTTATTTGTAGATAGTGCTGATCTGTAAGATTAAGCATGCTACCATCTCACCCGCAACTTGCTCTTTGAATAGCTTCCAGTGGTCCAGTGTCTTTGGAAGGAATCAATCTTAATCTGAACAGTGGCCTTCGCAGAGTCGGTGATGAATTCATTTGACCCCCCCCCCCCCCCCAAGCACACTTGACTTTTTAAAAGCTTCACACAAGAATTCAGTTTCTGAAGTGGAATGATTCACCAATGTTGTCCAGATCTTGCTCTAAGACAGTTTGCTATCAATACAAGCATCACTTCATATGAGCACCAATTTGGTGTATTCTGATCTCAACTCTATGTAGATTTCTAATGTGAATCCTTCTGTAGCAGGACCTGAAATGGGCCATTCACACAAGCATAGCTTTTCCTATTTTTTTTTTCCAAGCACAGTTTATAAGCACTCTCATTTTGCACATCCTTTGCACCTGTACTTTCTGTAGGCATGTGTTTACGTACCGGTTCCCATCCAAGGTAACTTAGATACTGATGCCACTCACGTAACGCCTGCACTAAGGACTTAAGTTTTGTTTTATTCACCCTTGTAGCCATGTATTGACTTTACTAATTCCTGCATTGCTGTTGGACATATTTTATTGCCTTTGAAAAAGGGTGTCTAGTGGCTATTAAGAAGAAGCCAGGCTTCCTTCTTGTCTCCTGAAAACCTAGCAGGAAGACTTCAAAGCAGAGTGCTTGCAAATGGCACATGCTGTATCATTCTGCCCCATGCACTTCGCATAAGGGTGCAGAACTGCCTCTTCTCTACTGCTGTGCATGTGACTTGAGAAGCTTTCAAGGATTCTGAAGTCTACATTATTTTAGGGAAGCCCCAGGACATTTCCATATTTGTTTCAAACTCTGAAACTCACATTTGTGTCAGGTTTGAGTCCTGTAGGTGGGAGAAACCGGGAATGGACTCTTGTACCTTCAGTTGTTCTCACGGAAGCTTTTCTCATTGATCTTCCTGTCTACTGTTCTGTGCATATAATTGGTATTGTTTCCTCATATAGGAGAGCCTAGGAATGGGGAATAAGGCTGCCTTCTCCCTTGCCAACAGAGCTATGATGATGTTTTAACTTCCATTCATGACACAGCAAACATAGATTTTGTATTTAAACTAACCTACACATGGTTTGCATTTGGGTTTTTTGTGCTTCCTGAGCAAGTGAGGACACTGCAGCTTTTTCTTAAAACATAACAAACACATACTTTCTCTTCTGCTTTATTTTCCTTTTCTGATCAGGGTTTTTTTTGTGCTTTTGAAAAAGCTTTTTCATTGCATTTGAAATAACTATCATGGTAACAGAATTCAACTGCTGATTTACCGATGTATTTAATGTAAGTAAACAAAAATCAGTGTATTAGTGAACTTCTTGCTTTATTATGATCTGAAATGAGGGGAAAAGGAGTGTCACCAAAGCAAGAGCAAGCCCTGCTGCAAAAAGGAAATCAGGTGGTCACCCAAAGGAAGAGAGAAGGAAACAATCTGCTTTTGAAGGTATAACTTGATAAAAGTCAAATTGAAAGTTTGTTTATATATATGTGTGTGTGTGTGTGTGTGTGTGTGTAATCAGTTGGCACAGATAATCAATTGGATTGGTTGAATTCCTTTCAAATACATTGCTGAGGATTATGATAGCCCAGTCTGCCTTTGACTACTTGGCAGTCCTATTTATTTCAATAGAATTTTCCTCCCAAATATGTATTCATAGGATTTTAGCTGTGGTCTGATAATATGACTATCTTATTTAAGATGAGCATAGAAAAATTCCACATGCCAAAACAATGGAAATTTCCATTCTAGGAGAGCTCTCAAGGGAAAAAAGCACCTGAATTGTGAGAGTTAATGGAGTTCATTTAATTGTGAACTAGCACTTTCAGCGTAGTGTTCCTTTGAAGGATACAAGTGCATGGGTTTGAGATAAGATACTAATTGAAATGAAATGGGGAATTTAAAGAATGGGTGATAGTTGTTCTACTTTGCGGGAAGTATATGCCTTTGGTGGAATCATAAGAAAGAACACTGAATGGAAAAGTAGTTCCCATATTTTGGGAATTTAAGCTTCAGTGGAAGTAGGAAAATTGGGGAAGCATTCATTAATTACTTGCATATACTCGCAAGCCTTTAAGAAGCAACCAGTGAGCATCTAAATGCTGTTGTCCCTGATCCATCAATCATGCTGAAAAGGGCCTGATGGGAATTGAAGTGCAACAACAAACGACTGTCTTTCAGATATTCTGTAAATAATTCTCAGAAGTGACTGGCAGATTATAGTGTTGCCGTCTCTGTTGAAAGCATACTTTGTTCTATCTTGAGTTACTTTTTATACTTAAGTGGGCAGCTGTAGCCCTCCAGATGTACATCTTCCACCAGCCTTACTCAGACGGTGGCAAAACATGTGAGACACATTTGAAAACATGTAGAGGGCCACAGCTGCCTGTTCTTAACATAGCATCCTTGCCTTAGCATAAGAATGTATTTTTCCTCTTTTGAGTTTTTGGTGTATTATGAGCCTCACGGCATATAGCCTATATGTGAACCTCAAACAGAAAGATGGCTTGCTAGTTTGTGTCGGTCTCCAAACCATATTCCTTTGATCCTTACACTTATAGGATGCTTCTTGCATGTGGCTAACCAAGAAATGCACACCAGAATCATAAAGATAAGCACTTATCCTCAAAGACAGATAGACAAACCTTTGACTTGCATAAAGCATGTTTCACTTGCTCTGGCTGTAGTTCTAAAAATGGCCAGCAGAGGGTACTCCTGAATAAGCACTGGAATGCCTTCTCCCTTCCTTCCCTTACTAAAGGATGAGAGGAAAATAGGCTGGTAGATGGAGCCCTTTGCCTACTGTAGACATCCTATAGAATTAGTATGATTTCTTTCTTATACTATGAAAGGTAGATCAGAGACCTAAACCCATCATAAGTAAGATTTTCTCTAGTAGCTATTAGTTTCAAAATATTATTCCATATTTATGTTCCCTTCCACAGTAGAAGCTTGTTTTTTTAATTACATACTTGAGGCCAATTTATGGTCTAAACCAGGCATATGCCAACTTGGGCCCTCCAAGTGTTTTGGACTTCAACTTCCATAGTTCCAGCTGCTACGATCAACAGGAAGCCCCATCAGTTCTAGACAGCCTAATTGATAGTGAAGTGCAGATGTGTTCCATCTGGAGGACTGAATTTTACCCACCTATGGACTAAACACATCTGTTTGACTCAATACAAGGTGTATTCAAAAGGTATCCAGCCTTCATTCATAAAAAATATTTGTATTAAGATACAACAACCTTACACTAGTCCCCTTGGGTTACTACACATTTCTCCCAGTGGTTTTTGCCACTGTCGGAAGCAGCGCTCTTTTGAGATGGCACCTTCCTGGTCCATCATATTCTGCATGATGTCTTCTCTAGACTGACATCTGATTCTTTCAAGGGCATTTTCAGCTTAGGGAAAAGCCAGAAGTCACACATAGCCATATTAGGAGAGTAGGGAGCCTGATGAAGCACAGCTGTGTTGTGTTTGGTCAGGGGAAATTATCAAATGTGAAGAATGGGTGGGCGCATTATCGTGATGGAGCTACCAATGGCCCACTAACCACAGGTCTGGCTGTTTGCGTCTGACAGCATTATGAAGGCAATGCAGAACCTCTTGGTAGTACTCCTTGGTGATGGTTGCGTGGTGCGTACTCATGATGAACAACACCACTGGAGTCAAAAGAAGATACTCAGCATGACTTTGATACTGCTGCAGACTTGCCTTGCTTTTTTTGGCCTCGGAGATGTTGAATGTTTCCATTGTGATGACTGCAACTTGGTTTCTGGGTCGCACCCATAAACCCAGGACTCATTGCCAATGTGTGGAGGAAGTTGGGATCACTGTTTACAGTTTGCAGCATGTCCTGTGCGGTCTCAAAACAGAGTTGCTTCTGATTGTTTATTAGCAACTTTGGCATGAACTTCACTGAGCTTCTCCTAAACCCAAATCTTCATTCAAAGTGGAATGAACGGACCCAATGCTCACCTTGCCTGCAAGTTCTCTGATTGTGATTCGATGATCCTGTATCGCCAAGGTCCTCAGCTGGTCAATGACAATCTCTTTTTGGATGTTGAGGGCCTATCAAAGCGTGCCTCACTCTCCACTGATGTGCTGCCATCTTTGAAGTGGTTGTACCCCTCCTTTATCTGTGTAATGTCCATTGCTCTATCCCCAAAAGCCTGTTGAATATTGCAGATTGTTTCCACTTGGGAGTCATCAAGCTTTATGTAAAAGTTATGCAGTAACATTGTTCAAGTTTTTCTATCATTTCCTCAAAAACAAAAATCAGACGGCACTTACTTACAGTTCCTCACTCTTGTCTGCCAGCAAGTGATAACTCCTGCAAGCAGGAAAAAATTCAAGCATGAGCATTAGGATCGCCTACATATGTGCACCAAACCATGCCTCCCTTGCTTCATTTGTGTATGCACAAAAATTACGGTTGGATACTTTTTGAACACACCTTGTATTTGGTTAAGCAGTAACCCTGTAGTCTATCACTTCCTGTTTTTTGTATTTATGAATTTATGTTGTGGTAATAAAGTAGCAGGCTTAACCAGAGTATGCATAGGGAAAGCCAACGAAACAAAGCTTGTCTGAACCAGACTAAGGCTACTCAAAGCTGGTCATTCCTGGACTAGTTCAAATCTCTGAGTTGCTGTCCCTTACAAATTGCCAAGAAAGAAGAAAGGAGTTGTAGTCAATGGACACAAATACAGTGTTGCATCTTGACACGATTGGGAAAAACAATTGCCAGTCTCCCATATCTGATAATCTGAGAAGCTCTACTCTAGACCTTTACAAAGTGTGGTTTCCCAGTTATGAAGGACAAATAACTTAACAGAAAACTTGTGTTAAGTGACCTTTTTTGTGTAAAGATTTATTGTACCTTTAGTTTACTGAATCATTTACAATCCTGGAATGGGGAGCTTAAATGGAGTAACTTATGGGAGGAAGATTTGGTAGAAAGATAATCCTTCAGTGGACACCCTTCAAAAGCGCCAATCACTCTAGAAAACAAGCTCAACTAAAAATTATGCCTAGCACCAACTGATTGCTTTTAAAGTTCCACAGAATTCAGTTCAGTACATAAAAACTGGTAAAACTGTAACATGAATCAACTTTGAGAAAAGAAAACCACTTCCTCTTAAGCTATGACACATCATCAAAATACACAGAGAATCAATTCATGATTACTTCTCATCTCCTGATTCGACAGCAATAGCCAATTAATCCCATCCCATTTTTCCTAGCAGCACTGCCAGTTAAGAACCTCTATTAATTAGTCCACTGATTCCTTTCCTGATTTTTGTTGTTCTTCCCAGCCCTCTTAGGAAAATCCAAAATCTGGTGGCATCTTCTTCATGTGAGCCTCCTATGACAGCAGACATTGTAGACCAGTGGTTCTCAACCTGTGGGTCCCCAGATATTTTGGCCTTCAACTCCCAGAAATCCTAACAGCTGGTAAAATGGCTGGGTAGGACCGAGTTGTGGCGGTAGGACCGGGTTGTGGCGCAGCTGGTTGGGAGTCAGCTGCATTAAAATCACTACTGACCAAAAAGTCATGAGTTCGAAGCCAGCCTGGGGCGGAGTAAGCTCCTGACCATTTGTCTAGCTTGCTGTCGACCTTTGCAGCCCAAAAGACAGTTGCATCTGTCAAGTAGGAAATTTAGCAGCAGCATGCAAAAGAATGAGGAAGTACTCCATCGGTGTCACAAGTGGGCGGTGAAGTGACAGCTCCCCCAGTGACTGAAATTCAAAGCATACCCTCCTGAAGCTGGAAAGTTAAATAGCCTCTGTGTGCCTATCTATATATGCTGTGTGTCTATAGCATTGAATGTTTGCCATGTATTTGGGCATTGTGATCTGCCCTGAGTCCCCTGCGAGGTGAGAAGGGCGAAATATAAATACTATAATTAATTAATTAATTGATTGATTTTTGGGGAGTTGCAGGCCAAAACACCTGGGGAACCCACAGGTTGAGAATCACTGTTGTAGACCATCATAAACTACTGAATATACTCGTGTATAAACTGACCTGATGTATAAATTAAGGGAAGGTTTTGGGGCCAAAATTATGAATTTTGATATAACCCATGGATAAGTCAAATTGAATTCTGAAGAAAGGGAAAGGAACCAATGGTGCCTACAGTAGTTGGTCACCCCCACCAATCCACCGCCTGGCATAAAAAAATAACACTTGAAACTGGGCTCAGCTCTTGCCTTTCAACACTCAAATCAGAGGAGGAGAAGGTTCCTTTTTAAAAAAGTTTAAAGCACATTACAATATATTTATGTTGCACAGCCCGTAGTTAGGGGGTTCTGGGAATTGAAATCCAAATAACCTCGAGGGACAAGGTTGAGAATCACTCTCAGCCGACTTCCGGGTGTGCATCATGGCGGGAAGACAGACGTTTTAGTGCTCCGGCAAGCGTCGGCTCGGGCAAGGCGGCTGGGTAGAGCTATAGCTCCCTTCCCCTTTGTGGATTGAAGCAGGGGAACTGCGGAACCATTGGTGGTACGGCCGACGGCCCAAAGGGGGTCTTCTCCTCAAGAGGAGGCTCCTAAAGGGTCCGGCAACGTCCACCCAGGTACGGCGGGCCGTGGACGAGCCAACAGGGAGAGATCCTTGCAGATTCCCGACCGGCACACTCTTTTAAAAACATCGGATATATACAGAAAGAACAGCAAGTAAGTAACTAAGGGTATTGGAAGGAGGTGGAAGAAAAGCTCTCCTGGAACAAACTTTATTTAAACACTAGCGTGATAAATACAGAGAATTACTGAGAAAATACGGAGAGACAGATAAGACTACAGGGAAGTTAAACATTGGAGGCCCAGGAGGACCTGAGAACTAAGTATGCAATTTCAAAGCTAAAACTAAGAAAGACTTGAGAAAGAAGGAGGTACGAAGACAAACGGGAGGCGGAGGGCTTACATATGGTAAAGAGAGAAAGAGAGAAGGAGAGAAAGAGACAAAAGACAAAGGAATATGCGAATATATGAATATATGAACAAACAAGAAGAAGAATAGATAAGTGAAGGAAGACAAGTTTCCAGAGAGACAGGAGATAAGGATAAAGTGAGATCCGGTAGATAAAAGCAGCCGGTAAAGTCTGCAAAAATAATAAACTATAAAGCAACCCATAGAAATAAAGATTCAAAGATATAAAGAATAAAAAAGAAAGAAAAGAAAAGAAGGAAGGGGCCTTAAAGGGTTAACCGAGGTGGCGAGGTGGCGAGAGAGATAAGGAGACTGGTCTGACCTTGAAGAAACTCTTGCGGAGCCAGTCCCTCCCTGGAATCCTTGGAGCCAGCCTCGGTCGCGACGCGGAGGAGGACACGGATCCGAGATAAGAGGGAGGAGGCGGCAGGAAGAGGACGAGGAGAAGAAGAAGAGGAAAGGCGGGGCCAGGGCAACGCGGCGTGAGCAAGCGGGAGGAGTCTAGACGGCGCCCAAGCACCGCCGAAACATCGCGAGAGGTCAAGGTTAGTGCGAGAGACTGCGGGAAGAGGAAGAAACCGCGAGAAACTGCGCAGGTTGCAAGATCTCGCGAGAAGCTACAAGAAAAGAACCGAGAAGAGAAACCAGGAAGTAAACAAAGAGATTAGAAGTGATAGCCGCAAGACATAAGCAGGCGAAGACAGGAAGAGTGAGACTTGGAGAAGGGGCTAAGACCAAGGAGTGCAGCAACAAGGAGAAGGAGAAGGAGAAGAGAGCGAAGGCAAGGAGAAGGAGAACAGAGAGCGAAGGTAATAAAGTGAGCAAAGGTAACAGAGGTAATAGAAAACAAAACGGGATATAACAGAGTAAGAAATAAGGATAATAATTTTAAAATTGTAAATTAAATAAGACGAAGTAAAATAAACAAATAAGGGATTAAACAAACAATAAGCAAACAATCAAATAATTAAATAAAAATAAAATAATATATATATATATATATATACAAGGATAGAGAATTAGAGGGAGCTGCAACTCTGCTTGGAGAACTACCTCTGCGCACCAAAAGCAATTCCAGGTACCATTGGCCAAATAGGTATAATTGGCCAAATATCATAATAATATAGTAAAAAGAAAAAAATAATTGATCATCCACAGATCTCCCAAAAGAATAGAAAAGAAGGCAACCCCCTAGGACTATTTAAAAGAACACAAAAGAAAGAGAAAAAGAGATGACAACACCAAAGTTGAAAGAGATAAAAGAAGGAAAAGAGAACAAAGGGACAGCAAGGAAAGGATCTGTCTCGGAAGAACCAACTGTGAAAGATATGCTAAAAGAGATAATCAAAGAATTACAAATAATGAAAGAGAATCAAGAAGAACACCAGAAAACAACTAAAGAACAGGCACAAAGTCTGAAAGAGATAAAAGAAGAAGTGAAAGGAATGAAGACAGAGATAGTACTTCTACAAAGTGAAATCAAAAGTATGAAAATAGAAAAAGAAGAATTGAAGAAAACGCAAGATGGTTTAGAAAGAAAGATCAAGATACTCCATCTGGAAAAAGAAAGATTAGAAGAAAAACAGTTACTTTCAGAAATGAAAGACATGGAACATCAACTAAGACTGAGAAACATCCAGGAAGAACAAGGGGAGAACATAAGAGGAAAAGTAAAAGAAATATTGGGAGAACTGATGGAAAAGACAGAACAAGAAATTGAGGAACAAGCAGACAGAATATACAGAATTAACACCAACTTCGCAAGAAGGAACAAAACAGCTAGAGACGTCCTAGTCCACTTTACAAAAAAAACGTATCGAGATGAGGTTTTGAAGGTCAATAGTAAGAGAACAGTCTTTTATAAAGGCAAGAAAGTGGTAATCCTAAAAGAAATACCAGGAGTCATTCTAAGTAGAAGGAAAAAATATGCCCCACTCGTGGAAGAACTCAAAAGACAGAAGATACGTTTCCGATGGGAAAGGGGAGAAGGCCTGATGGCAACATACCATGAACAGAAACATTGGATTACAAATGAAGAAACAGCAAAGGACTTCCTAAAAAAGATCATAAAAGAAAGAGAAAAGAATATGAACTACAACAGAGAGGGAGAGAAAGAGAGAAAAAGAGCCCGCACCGAGTCTCCGGAGAAAGAAGGCCTGGACAAGGAAAAATTACAAAATGGATTTAGGAAAAGTAATAGACACAGCAAACCTGAACAGAGTAGAAGAAGTGTTAGAAAGTGAAGGAGAAGAAGGCAAAGAGGAAGAGGGAGAAGAAGGAGAAGAAGGAGAAAACCAGGAAGAGAGAGCAGAGGAAGAAAGAAACTAAAAGCGCAACACACCCCAAAAGGAACTAATCAACACTGGATACCTTAAGAATATATAGTAACAACATTAATGGTTTTAACTGTAAAAATAAAAGAAATAAAGTATTTAATAGAATAAAAAAGAAACGGTATCATGTGATTGCATTCCAAGAAACGCACATTGCCCAGAAACACATAGCCCACCTAGACAACAGAAATTTAGGGAAAACATACTATTCAGCGGCTCCGGAAAAGAAGAAAGGAGTAGTGACATACATAAATAAGGATATCCCTTCAAGCCAAGCCTTCAAAGATGAAGAGGGAAGATTCGTAGGGGTCACAATAACGATAAGAGACAAGAGAATTCTACTGTGTAACATATATGCCCCCAACGATTCCAAAACAAAATTTGCAGAAAAACTAAAAACAAAGATTAATGAACAAGAATTTGACCACCTGATTATTATGGGAGACTTCAATGGAGTAATGGACGCAACCCAGGATAGAAGTAATAACGACCACACAAGAAAAAGGGAAAGGAAAAAATGGGGAGGAACCCTACCAAAAACAATAACAAGTATAATGTCGGAGTTGAATCTGGAAGATGTTTGGAGAAGGAAAAATGAAGGAAAGAAAGACTTTACATATTATTCGGCCAGACACGAAACATGGTCTAGAATTGATATGGCCTGGATGTCAAAATCCTTAGTCACAGAGGTTGAAGAGATAAAGATCCTTCCAAGAATGGAATCAGACCACTGCCCCATAGAAATTAAAATAAAATTCGAAGAGAAAACCAGAAGATGGAGACTAGATGATAATCTATTGAGAAGTGAAGAAGACGTAGAAAAGAATAGGAAACTACTAAAGGAATACCTCGACATAAATGACATTCAAGAAACACATTCATTCATAGTATGGGAGGCGAGCAAAGTGGTGATGAGAGGCAATTTTATACAACAAAAGGCAATAAAAAACAAAATTAAAAACAAAAAAGAGAAAGAAATAATGAGTAAAATCACACAAGAAGAAATCAACCTAAAGAAAAATCCAAGAAATAAAGGAATCATTGAAAATTTGATCCGTTTACAAAAACAGAGAGAATTCCTAGAACAAGAAGAAAGGGCGAAACAACTGAAATTTTTAAGACAAGACCACTTCGAAAATTCAAATAAACCAGGGCGATGGCTATCAAACAAACTGAGGAAAAGAAGAGAAGCAACATACATAACTAGGGTAAAGGAAGGAGATAGGACATACACACAAGGAAAGCAGATAAAATACCAATTTGAAAATTTTTTCCAGAAATTGTATAAAGAAGAAAAAATAGACAAAAATGCAATCTACAAATATTTAGGGGAAAAAAATATACCGCATATAACAGAAGAACAAAGAGAAACGTTAAACAGCGAAATATCTGAAAAAGAAATCAAAAAGGCAATAAATGAACTGAAAAAAGAGAAAGCCCCAGGTCCAGACGGACTAACTGCCACGTACTATAAAACATTTCAAGAAGAATTGACCCCCCTGCTTAAAAGAGTAATGAATGAAATCAGAGATAAAAAAGAAATGCCCCAAACATGGAGACAAGCCCTGATAACCCTAATCCATAAAGAAAACACAAACCCAGAAGATGTAAAAAATTATCGACCCATTTCATTATTAAATCTCGATTATAAACTATTTGGAAACATTATTGCAGAAAGATTAAAAAAAATATTGAGTGAAAGAATTAAAGAAGAACAAGCAGGCTTTTTACCTAAAAGATCTCAAGCTGACAATGTGAGAACAATTATTAACCTTATAGAACATTTTGGGAATAACATACAAAAGAAGGTGATGTTTTTAGCATTAGACGCTGAAAAAGCCTTTGATAACGTAAATTGGGATTTTATCAAAATTGTAACAAAAGAGATGGATATGGGTCACTACTTCGAAAACATAATTGAAGCAATATACAGTAACCAGGAGGCGAAACTCATAATAAACGGCCAGCAAACAGAGACAATACATATCCAAAAGGGAACTAGACAAGGTTGTCCAATGTCTCCGCTGATCTTCATTCTGACATTAGAAATTTTACTGGACAGAATTAGAGATGACAAAGATGTCAAAGGAGTACGAATTCAAGGACAGGATTATAAGATAAGAGCGTTTGCGGACGACATTATCGGAATTATAGAAGAACCAAAAAACAACCTAGAAAAATGGCTAAAAACAATCAAAGAATATGGAGAAGTCTCAGGATTTAAGATCAACTTAGAAAAGACCAAAGCAATCACAAAAAACATTACAAAGAAAGAACAGGAAAAAATTGGGAAGGATTGGAATATCCAAATTTCACAAAAAATAAAATACCTAGGAATAATACTTACGGCTAAAAATCTACAACTATTGGAAAACAACTACATAGAAAAATGGAAAAAAATAAAAAAAGATCTGGAAAAATGGGGAAATATGAAATTATCCTTACTAGGCAGAATTGCTGCGGTGAAAATGTCAATCCTTCCAAAATTAGTGTTCCTATTTCAAAACCTGCCCATAATCAGATGCCAGAAAACAATTAACAATTGGAAAAAAGATATAATGAGATTCATATGGCAGAAGAAAACCCCAAGAATAAATTATAAAAACATGACAGAAGGGAAAACTAAAGGAGGTTTAGCCACCCCGAATATTAAATTATACCACGATGCATGCGCCCTTATTTGGATCAGAGATTGGGCAAAACTGAAGAAAAAGAAGATTCTAAACATAGAAGGAGAAGGACTCACATCAGGATGGCACGCCTATCTAGGATACGAAAAAGCCACTAAAGAAAAAAACTTCGGCAACCATTTCGTGCGTTCATCTCTAATTAAGGTATGGAATAGGTATAAAGACAAATTCTACAAGAAAACCCCACTATGGCTCTCGCCACTTGAAGCCTCCCAAAGTAGATTTCTGGGGTGGAACGATTGGCCCAACTACAAGGACATAATAAGAAAAGAAAGAGGAGAATTTAAGATTAAAACCCAACAAGAACTAAAAAATATAAATAGCAAAATTTCATGGTACCAATACGAACAAATTAAACAACATTTCAAGAGAGATAAAGAAAAAGGATTTGAAGAAGGCCCTTGTTTCTGGGACAAAATAATGCAATCTGATAATAAACTAATTTCCAAAATATACAAAAAACTGTTAGAGGAAGAAGGAGACAAAGGGAAAGAAAAAACATACATGAAGAAATGGAGGGAAAACATAGGAAGAGAGATAAAAAAAGAAGAATGGGAAGAAGTTTGGAACAAGAAGTTGAAATACTCAAAGGCAATGGAACTTAAAGAAAATTGGTTTAAAGTAGCTTACAGGTGGTATATAACGCCCCATAGACTAGGGAAATTCAATAAAAATACAAACTCCAAATGTTGGAAATGCGGAAAACAGGAAGGGACATACTACCACCTATGGTGGACATGTCCAAAAGCAATTAACTATTGGAGAAAAATACAAAAAACATTACAAAAAATATTGAAGACGGATATACCATGGAAACCGGAAACTTTTCTACTAGGGATACATAATATAAAGTTGGAAAAAAACAAAGATAAAATACTATTCCTTTTGACGACCGCAGCTAGAATAGTCTATGCAAGACACTGGAAAGGAAAAGATCCGCCAGAAGAAGAGGAATGGCTAACGAAAATCCTAGATATAAGAAATATGGATAAACTAACATACATACTTTCTAAAAGAAGGGGCATTCCAACAGCCGAAACAGATTGGAAAGACGTAACAACGTATTTAGCAGAAGGAAAAAATATGGAATTACTAACATAAATGAAGCTGAAGGAAAGGATTAATAAGAGGAGAGCTGTAAAAAGACAAAGAAGGAAAGCAAGAAGAAGATAAGAACGAAGGAACAGGAAGAACCTCCTAAAGATACCGGGAAGTCAACAACAGTACAGAACTCACAAACCCTACCCCCCCCCCCTTAACGCTTTTCCCCCACAATGCCTCCCCAATCTCTTGCTTCTACACCCGGCACACTACAGTCACATTTATTTTTACCTGTTGTAAATAACCAGAAACCAATCTGTTCCATACTATTCTTAAGCTTTCTATCCCCCCCCCTACCCTCCCCACACTCTCTTCCCTACCCCCTCCACCAGACTTTCCATGTTTTTATTTTTTATGAAAACGAAATAAAGATTATTTTTAAATTAAAAAAAAGAGAATCACTCTCAGCCAAAATCCACTGATAGTCAAGAACCCTTTACAGACAATGGCATGATAAAGTAGTGTCCCTTATATAAATGCCAAACTTTAAATTTACTTTTAGTTTTCCCTAATATTTTAAAGCTGGGGATGGCAGAATCTGTGGATACAGAAGGCCAGCTGTAAAAACTAGGAGTTGGAAAAAGTTTGATTCATTGACTTTTGGACAGTGATCTTTTATATAAATTCACTAGATTGGCAGGAGGATTCTTCCTTTTAACCTTCCTGTTTTAGTGATTTCACAAATGCTAGAGGGTAACTCCTTGTAAAACAGAGCAATTTCCCTTGACATAATTCTTGTACTCATTAACCTTTTTCTAAGTTGAAAATCGTTATGGTAAGTTCCTCGCTTCATAAACAGCTGCTACAGAAGATGATTTCTTCCTCATTCTAAGCCTCCCAACAAAGTTGGAATTTATTGCTGGAAGACGTATGTGGGGCGGTGTTGGGTGTTCACCAGTTAGCTTGCAGAATATTCATTCCTGAACTATTTTTAGCCCAGATACTACACAGTAAACTAGAATTGCTGCTAGTTTTGTGGGGTGAAATCTAACAAAGTAGTTACAGCTCAAGCGATACACCACATGGTTCCAGGCAAAAGCCTTTCCAGGTTAAAGAGGTATGGAAAACACACCACACCCAATATCCTAGAAGGCATTTGCTCATCAGCATACATAGTACAAAGCTTGATAGAACAACAACTAAGTGTTCTTTTAAAGTATGGAGAAGAATAGTGATCTCCTGTGTTGCATTAATACATCACTACAATTTGTACAATATTGTCTTATACATAGTTGTGGAGTGGCTTGAGTCATGTGGGTTATTTTATTTATATGCATTGCACAGCTATATTATCTCAGCACATCCCCGTGCTGTAAGGTCCTTGAACAACCTGCCTGTGTGCATAGAGAGGTCTTGGGATATGAGAGAAGCTCACAAATACCTTCCATTTTTACTAGCAGTGAAGCTCAGGGAGAGCTTAGGGACTTAGCCTGAAGTATGTCTTGCATTGAGTTGTATCCCTTGTGCCCTTTTTCCATTAAGATTCTGCTTGCAAAACAAACTTTTCTAGCCTGGACATCTGTTATTTTTAGATAAAGGGCATGTGACAAGTTAAGTGCCCAGAAGAAACACTTAACTCGTAATCTCCAGAAACGTATAAGCCGGTCACCAAGCCCTTGAGTTGCGTTCAGATCCTACTAATCCAAGGGCATTTTGGTTCCTATTCTTATGTTCCCTTCCTAGTGGATTTTCCACTCTCAGGTAAGACAAAAGACAGAAGTGGTGGAAAAACCCAGGACAGCGGTAAAGGGAAAACAAATATCTGGACTCCAGTCTCAGGCCATACATTCTGTGAATGAGGCAGTGTAATTGATCAATAAAAGCAGGGAGTAGGTGCTATTAGATTTAATGAGGCTTGTTTCTGAACAGTCCTGCCTTGAAGTCAAATCACAAAGTGTGTAAACTTAACAACTGTGTCATTCAAGTCCAGAAACTTCTGCTTTGAGGGAATGTCAGCCTCTTTTGCGGGGAAGGTAGGTTACTGTTTAAATTATTGCTTTATTAGCCGACTTTTTGATTCATATATTGGTGTATATATGTGATGAATGCAGTGACATGCATCGCCAGCATATCCTAAGAGCCAGTCTGGCTCTACAATTAAGTGCTACTGGGCAGCGGTGGACTTGCATTTACTTGTATGTACAGTTGACCCTCGATATCCATGGAGTTTGCATGCATGGATTCAACCATCCACAGCTTGAAAAAATATATGTTCTTCTCAATTTTTTATTAAATATTCAAATTCAAAAAAGCAACTTAAATCAAGCTTATTAAAAAAAATAACAACACAGATTAGACCAAGATAGTGCAGTGGGTTAAACCACTATGCTGCAGAACTTGCTGACTTGAAGGTTGGCGGTTCGAATCTGGGAGGGGGTGAGCTTCCATTGTGAGACCTAGCTTCTGCCAACCTAGCAGTTTGAAAAATTGCATATGTGACTAGATCAATAGGTAGCGCTTTGGTGGGATGGTAACAGCGCTCTATGCAGTCATGCCAGCCACATAACCTTGGAGGTGTCTATGGCTTAGAAATTGAAATGAGCAACATTCCCCAGAGTGAGACTCGACTGGAATTAATGTCAAAGGAAAACCTTTTCCTTTACTTTTGTATATAATACGACCTGAGCATCCACAGATTTTGCTATCTACAGGAATTCTGAAACCAAACCCCAGTGGATACCATGGGCCCACTGTCCTGTATGTATATTAAGATAACAGATAAGGGAACTTTAAAGGACAATCTAATGAAAGTGTACAATCGGCAAGAAAGTTGTATCTTTTGATGTCTTCCCTGTTGAGTGTTTTTAACCAATAATATAAAACATGTTTAATTTAAAAAATGTATTTAGATACATACACACCTGTCATAACTTGAGGCTCTAACCGTAGCTTGTGCATACATCCTGCACTGCAGTGGAGAATTAGGCAACATTAGGACTGATTCATGACGACAAACAACAGCTGCTGTTGAAGGCAGGTTGGAAAGCTGACACCTGCCAACTTATGAATTTAATGGGGTTTCCTTTGGCAAGAAAAACACCTACACCAGGCACGGGCAAACTTCGGTCCTCCAGTGTTTTGGACTTCAAATCCCACAATTCTTAACAGCCTACCAGCTGTTAGGAATTGTGGGAGTTGAAGTCCAAAATACCTGGAGGGGCAAAGTTTGCCCATACTTGATCTACACTATAGAATTAACACCAACATGGCTGGGATTTGTAGTTTGGGAAGTCCCCAGCACTCTTTGGCTGAGAAGGTTAAAGGCCATGGGAAACTATGACTCCCAGGATCCCACGGCATGAAGCCATGGTAGCTAAAATGGTGTCAAACTACATTCATTCTACTGTGTAAAGGCACCCTGACACAGGATGGCACAAAACAGCCGCTGTTTAAATACAGGTTGGAAAGCTGGCAACTCTACATACGCCTTCAAACTATCATAGAATCAAAGAGTTGGAAGAGACCTCATGGGCCATCCAGTCCAACCCCCTGCCAAGAAGCAGGAATATTGCATTCAAATCACCCCTGACAAATGGCCATCCAGCCTCTGCTTAAAAGCTTCCAAAGAAGGAGCCTCCACCACACTCCAGGGCAGAGAGTTCCACTGCTGAACGCCTCTCACAGTCAGGAAGTTCTTCCTAATGTTCAGATGGAATCTCCTCTCTTGTAGTTTGAAGCCATTGTTCCGCGTCCTAGTCTCCAAGGAAGCAGAAAACAAGCTTGCTCCCTCCTCCCTGTGGCTTCCTCTCACATATTTATACATGGCTATCATATCTCCCCTCAGCCTTCTCTTCTTCTGTCCACTTACACTATTTAAGAAAATTTGAAAATTTTCCTGGTTCCTGTTCCTGGTTTGAAAGTGTTGTTTGCTGTTGTGCTTACTTTGAAAATAAGTCGTTGTACTCCAGAAACTTGATTTTTGTGGCTGCCACAAACTATGTTGAACTGGTGGAGACTTGATGAGATATTCACTGAAAAACTATAGCAAAAGGTGCTGCAGGATGTCCTGTAAAACAAAGGTTTTTGCAGTTTAACAAACCTTTCTCCCATGTTTTTGTGACAGAGCCAATTCGAAACAACATGTATAACCCAGGAACAAAAATGGTGATACATAGTGGCATGGAGACCCCATTAATCATGCCTGCACTGTAGTGACATGAATGCAGTCCAAGCCCACTTAAACTGCCCTGTCTCCGTGCTATGGAATCCTGGGAGTTGTAATTTGCTAGGGTCTTTAACACAGGCATGGGCAAACCAGCCAGTCCCTCTGCAATGCCAGAAATACAACTTAATGATGTAACACTAGAAAATGTTGACCATTTCCACTACCTTGGCAGCCACCTCTCCACAAAAGTCAACATTGACACTGAAATACAACACCATCTGAACTTTGCAAGTGCAGCATTTTTCCTGTTTTGGTTTTATTTTGTTGTAATGTACTGCTGAGCTTGGCCTCATGTAAGCCGCCCCGAGTCCCCTTTGGGGAGATGGTGGCGGGGTATAAATAAAGATGATGATGATTATTATTATTATAGGGAGACCAAGGGGCTTGTTTATAAAGCCATTGTCCTCCCAATCCTGCTATACACCTGCAAAATGTGGACTACCTACAGATGTAATACACAACTCCTGAAACGATTCCATCAGCGTTGCCTCCGAAAAATCCTGCAACTCTTGGGAAGACAGGAGGGGAAATTTCAGCGTGCTGGAAGAAGCAAAGACCACCGCTGGACAGGCCACGTTAAACATCTCTCAAAGCGGTTATTCTACTCTGAACTCAAGAATGGGAAATATCATGTTGATGGACAGGAAAAGAGATTTAAGTATGGGCTTAAAGCCAAAATTAAAAACTGTGGCATTGACACAGAGAACTGGGAAGCCCTGGTCCTGGAGGACGCTAGCTGGAAGTCAGCTGTGACCAGCAGTGCTGCGGAATTTGAAGAGGCACGAATGGAGGGTGAAAGAGAGAAACATGTCAAGATGAAGGCGCAACAAACCAACTCTGAACCACTGGGAAAGTGATGTTCTCACTGTGGGAGAACATGCAGATCAAGAAGAGGGCTCAACAGGCAACTCCGAACCCACCGCCAAGATATTAGACTTGGAGGACCATCATCCTCGGCCTATGAGGGATCACCTAAGACAAGAGGGCCAACTCCCTCCAGGTGTTTTGGACTTCAACTCCCACCATTCCTAACAGCCTCGGGCCCTGAGGGGGGAAAGGTAGGGGCCTGAGTCTATTAGGAATGGTGGGAGTTGAAGTCCAAAACTTGGAGGGAGGGCCCAAGTTGGCCCAGGCCTGTGTTAGAGTGCTGGGGACTTACCAAACTACAACTCCCTTGCAGTTCAACCTGCATTCCTCCGAGAGGGGTTTGGAGGCATGCCGGCCTCCCACCCAAACCCTCGCCAGGGCTGGCCCTGCTTAGCTTGGCGGGGGCGGGGCAGCACCTGCGCAGCGGCCCTCCCCCCCCCTTCTTCCTCCTCCTCCTCCTCCCTGGTGAGCATCTCCAAGGCTGACGTCAGCAGCGGCGGGAGAATCCGGGGCAGCGCGGCGCGAGGTGGCAACGGCAGTGCGCGAGGGTCACACAGAGGCAGACACAGAGAGAGACGTCGGCGCGCCTCTTGACTAAGGTATCTCTTCTTGGGGGCTGAGCCTCCTCTCTTGCGGAAGGGAGGGAGGGAGGGCTGGAGGGAGCCATTAAAGGAGAAGGGAAGAGGAGCAGCAGCAGCTGCTCCAATGCTGCGTCACAGAGAGGGCCCCCCTCCTTGCCAGAGTGGGTCACAAACGAAGGGTTCTTATTATTTTGGGGTCTTTTCAAAAGCATGCCTGCTTGGGCTCCTTCCCTGCCACGTCTGGTCTCTCCTAGAGAGCAGCCTGGTCCCTGCCTGCTTGCTTCCTTCCTTCCTTCCTTCCTTCCTTCCTTCCTTTCTTCCTTTCTTGCAGCAGCAGTTCTGCATTCCTTGGCCGGGTTGCCTTGGCTGGCTCCTCCTGCTCCAGGCTCTGGAAGAAAGGAGCTGCTTGTTGGCCAAAGGCGCTTTCCTTGCCCACAGGGAAGCAAACACCCAACGACTCCCAGGGCCTGCTGCACCCCTTTTACCTCGGAGAGTCCCTTCACAGACCCTTGTCATCACTTTCACCGCCATGGCACAATACTATAATATTTATTTATTTATTTATTTATTTATTAATGCACTTGTATACCGCTAATATCTCAGCCTAAATCGGCGACTCATTGCGGTTTACAACATTTAAAAAACAATATTCAGTTAAAAGCATAAAACACATATACAGTACAAATTATTGGGCCACCAATAACAATCCTATGCATCTCATAACTGGAATCGTAATCCAAAATTCATCGTCCGTGTATAACCAATCCTTAGTCATCACAATTCGTTACAACGGATTAACCGAATGCTTGTTTAAACATCCATGTCTTCAATCTTTTCCGAAACACCATCAGCGAAGGGGCTGATCGTACCTCTATGGGGAGGGTGTTCCAAAGCCGGGGGGCCACCACAGAAAAGGCCCTATCTCTCGTCCCCGCCAGCCGAGCTTGAGAAGCAGGCGGGATCGAGAGCAGGGTCTCCCCGGAAGATCTCAAACTCCTGGTGGGTTCATAGGCAGAGATGCAGTCAGATAGGTAGCTTGGGCCGGAACCGTTTAGGGCTTTAAAGGCCAACGCCAGCACTTTGAATTCAGCCCGGTAGCAGATCGGTAGCCAGTGGAGTTGGCGCAACAGGGGGGTTGTATGCTCCCTGCGCTCCGCTCCTGTTAAAATCATGGCTGCCGAGCGTTGGACTAGTTGGAGCTTCCGAGTTGTCTTCAAAGGCAACCCCACGTAGAGAGCGTTGCAGTAGTCTAAATAGGCACTGTACTTTTACAAGGCCTGCTCTGCCTTGTAACTAATCTCTGCCAAAGAGTGCTGGTGCCTCACTAAAGTCCAGTTCCCAGGATTTCATAGCATTGAGCCATGGCTGTTAAAGTGGGGTCACACTGTGTTAATTGTACCATGTAGATCAGTGGTTCCCAACCTTTTTTTTGACCAGGGACCATTCTCCAACATTAGTACCAAAATGGTTACAAATCCGTTTTTGCTCAACTTTAGATTTAGTTTGGGGTGCTGATTCAGAAAATAGAATTGGATAGACCGCATCAGCTCTAGTTTCTGATTCAGAACATGTGTAATACAATATAATACAATATTGATTTATTTAAAACACTAGCCGACCCCTGCCACGCGTTGCTGTGGCCCACTCTGGTGGTCATGGGAGTTCTGCGTGGGAGGTTTGGCCCAATTCTATCATCGAGGTTCAGAATGCTCTGTGATTGTAGGTGAACTACAAATCCCAGCAACTACAACTTCCAAATGTCAATATTCTATTTCCCCCAAACTCCACCAGTGTTCATATTTGGGCATACTGAGTATTCGTGTAGAGTTTGGTCCAGATCCATCATTGTTTGAGTCCACAGTGCTCTCTGGATGTAGGTTGAACTACAACTCCAAAACCAAAAGACACTGCTTTTCAGTATTTTCTGTTGGTCATGGTTGATCTGTTTGCCAAGTCTGGTTCGATTCCATCATTGGTGGGGTTTGGAATGCTCTTTGATTGTAGGTGAACTATAAACCCCAGCAATTACAACTCCCAAATGACAAATCAATTTTTTGAGTGAAGGACATACATTGGGTTGTTAGGTGTCTTGTGTCCAAATTTGGTGTCAATTCGTCCAGTGGTTTTTGAGTCCTGTTAATCCCACAAACGAACATTCCTCGCAGCCCACTGGTGGTCCGTGGCCCACAGGTTCAGAACTATTTATGGTGCATGTAGATGCACCCTAAGAAAGACATGAACCTCATGGGGTCACCATAAGTTGGCAGTGGACTTGAAGGACTTGAAGGCAATGGTTATAAACACCATTTCAATTGGCACAATGGGTTAACCCAGGCCTGGGCAAGCTTGGGCCCTCCAGGTGTTTTGGACTTCAACTTCCACAATTCCTAACAGCCTATTGTTTGTTATGAATTTGTTGGAGTTAAAGTTCAAAACACCTGGAGGGCCCAAGTTTGCCCAGGCCTGGGTTAAACCCTTGTGCTGCTGAATCTGCTAACCTGAAGGTTGGCAGTTTGAAGCCGCAGGTCTGGGTGAGTTCCCGCTGTCAGCCTTAGCTACTGCCATCCTAGCAGTTTGAAAACATGCAAATGTGAATAGATTAATAGATACCGCTTCATCAGGAAGGTAATAAAGGCGCCCATGCAGCCATGTCTATGGACAACAGGCTCCTCGGCTTGGAAATGAAACAAGAGCACATCCCCATGGCTAGAGTTTAGCATCACCTCCAGAAAGCTGGAGATGAAAGGGGAAGACTGTACCTTTGTTCTTTGTATTTGTGTGTCATTGTTATTCCACTGTAATATAGTAAATTGAATGTTTGCCTATCTGTGTATGTTGTAATCTGCTCTGAGCCCCATTGGGGAGATAGACTGGAATATATACAAAGTGTATTATTATTATTATTATTATTATTATTATTACCATCATCATCATCATCATAATACATCATCATCATCCTCCAGATATAGGGTGTATGTAGTCAGTAGCCATCCTGTTGCCTCTGAATCGATTTGACTCCACTTTGATCTGCCTTGTCCAAATGCTGACAAAGTTTACCTGCTTAGAAGTCTTAAAGCAAGAAAAGATGTCCAACCAAACCAACACCTTGCTGACTTCATCTTTATTGGCCCTGACTTTGCCTTTTTGTTTCTTTTTCCCCCCTCTAGAAACGTAACAGGCAGTGGGTGAAAGTTCCCGGACTGATGTCAAAGTAATGGGAATCTTTCTAACTATGCAATATTTGTCCTTCCGGCTCTTTAAGAGCAGGTCAAAACAGTAAAACATTGAAACATTAAGCTTAAAACAAACAATAAGTGAGGGCAAGATGATATATGGTTCTCCAAATATTCTTAGCCTATAAAAGATATTATACCCGAGCATTATAAGGAGCTGTGGTGGCACAGCAGGTTAAACCGCTGAGCTGCTGAACTTGTTGACCAAAAGGTCAGCGGTTCAAATCCAGGGAGCAAGATGAGCTCCTGCTGTTAGCCCCAGCTTCTGCCAACCTAGCAATTCAAAAGCATGCAAATGTAAGTACATCAATAGGTACCACTTCAGCGGGAAGGTAACGGCGCTCCATGCAGTCATGCTGGCCACATGACCTTGGAGGTGTCTACGGACAATGCCGGCTCTTTGGCTTAGAAATGCAGATGAGTACCATCCTCCAGAATCGGACATGACTAAACTTAATGTCAAGGGAAATCTTTACCTTTACGTAAGCATTAGGAAGAACTTCCTAACGGTAAGTACTGCTCAGGAATGGAATATTCCTCAGGAATGGAATATTATGCTTTAGAGAATAATGGAGGCTCCTTGATTGTGCATTCTTATGGGGTTGGACTGGATGACCCTTGGAGTCTCTTCTATTCTATTATTCATATTTGTGTGAAACCGTGGTCTAAATAATGTTAATGTTTCTGGTCTGGTGACTTCTCCAAATCTCCCCTCCTTTTCTCAAGCAGGGAAGTGCTTTTATCTATAGCCAGCAGCTGCTTGGAGGGAAGAACTTCACTCAGTTCTTTACCAAGAGAGCTCACCATGGACCCTGGCCCTTGTAGAAGGTTTTGCACATGATAACCCTGGTCTCAGGCCAAAAAGATGTCTCTTACACTTCCCGCTTGTTATTAGATGCTTTTAAAATAATTCACCAGAATGAATGAGTAATAATTAAACTTTTATGTCTGCAGTAAACCGTCAGCATTTTAGGTGGAGTGTAAAAAACACCCTCTTGTTATAACTAGGTGTGTTTTCCTGCCTGCCTCAATTGATGGGAAAGTAAATGGCTGGTGCATGACATTTACATCTTAGAAGTGCCAATATAAGGTACCAAACCAGTTTCAGAAATTGTTCCTAGATAGTGTGTTGATGATTAACAAGAAGAAAATCAGGAAGTAGCAGATGAAAACCAAACAAATGTATCATGATGCAATTATGCATACTTCTAAAGAAGTATAGGGTATCCATAAAATCTCTTAACCATTTGTAGATCCCACATAATTTCATAGAATAATAGAGTTGGGAGAAACTAATTATGAGGGCAATCCGGTCTGGCCATCTGTGTTGGAAATAGCAACCATCTCAAGCCTCCACTAGTTATTTGTTATGTATATAATTGCTTACTGTATTGTATATATGTGTGTTGCTTTGCAGTTTTCTTTGTTGTGGGAGGTGCTGCAGACCACGTAATCAGAACTGGGCTTGTTCAGGACTCAGACTCCATTTTAGAAACAGTGCAGTTTAGATTTCAATGCAGGAATAGTGTTTGCCTTTAGATTTCGATGTTGAAAGAGTTTCCTTTGGACTTCAGTAGAGATGTTTGCTTTCAGACTTGAGTAGGTATAGTATGCCTTTAGAAGACTGTAGTAACAATACAGTTTAGACTTCAATGCAGGAACAGTATGCTTTCAGATTCCAGCAGGAACAGTATACTTTAGACTTCAGTAGGAACAGTACGCTTAGAGACAAGACAGTGCTCTGTTAGACTTCCAGAACAGAGAGATGCTTTGGACTATGGACTATTGATTCTAGGAAAGATGCCCTGTGTCACCTACACAGAGAACCTACCTCAAATCCTATCTATAACTAGATTGATAAGCAAAGTACCCGTATGCTGAATACATGAAATTTGTGAGGAAACCAACTATGTTACTTTTAAAGAAGTCTGCTTATTTTTGTCTATTGTTAGCATGATTTAAAGGCAAATATATTTTAAGGGAGAGTTGTTGTTTTGGGGCAACTAAAAGAACACTTCTGAAACTCTGCTGAATACACATACATGCATGCACTGGCATATCTTTGTCCCTAAGAGTTCAAAGAAATATTTAGGATATCAGTTTAACAGCTGGGAAACCTAATTGCCTTGCATGAATGCCATTTTCCCAAAAAGGTTATGACTCTTTAACAGGTCATGCTTTTACCAAGAATTATGGCATCATTTTTCAAAAGGGTATGACTTCTAACAAGGTCATGCCTTTCCAAAGATCCTAAATTCTCCAAAAAGTTGTGGAGATTTCAATTTCCCAAAAGGTCGTGTGACCAGTGGTTTTCCAAAAACCTGTCGGGCAAGAATACACAATCAAAGCACTCCCAACAACCTCCACCACCCTCCAAAGCAACATGTTCCACTGTTGAACAGGAATTTCTTTCTAATGTTTAGCTGAAATCTCTTTTCCTGTACCTTGAATCCATTGCTCCATGTCCTAGTCTCCGTAGCAGCAGAAAACAATCTTGCCCCACTTTCAGTGTGACGTTCTTTCAAATATTTAAACATGGCTATCATGTCACCTCTTCACCTTCTCTTTTTTAGGGTAAGGCATGTGCTCTAGGAAGTTCAAAAAGTAAAGTAGCACAGAGTTTTACCCTTGTGTATATATTGACATGAAGGCAGAGCTTATGAAAGCTGTTTTATAGTTATATAGTTATATCTACTGAAACACTGCACAAGAGATGTATAGGCAGTCATTCCGGTGCCACCCCCTCCCAACGGCATCACTTGGTGCAGTTTGCACCCTCAGTGGACAGGCCACTGCTCTTAAGCCATAGCTTCCATTTCTCTTACCATTTTAGCCAGCCTTCTCTGGACACATTTCCAGCTTGTTAAAATCCACACTGAATTCGAGAGTGTCTAGAAATGAACACATATTCCAGGTGATAGCTGACTATCAGAAGCAATATATTGTGGCATGATTACTTCCTTTGTCTAGACACTATATTTCTATAGATGCAGCCTAGAATTGCATTGACTATTTTAGCTGCTGCATCACAGTGTTGATTCATATTTATTTATTTATCTATTATTCAAACTTATATGCCGCCACTTCCCTGGGGCTTGGAGCGGCTTACAAGAACAGGCTAAAATCTAACACAATTTAAAAACAATTTAAAACAATTTAAAAACAGCAATATTAAAATGGTTGTGTTCTACTAAGGCCCCTTCCACACAGCTGAATAAAATCCCACATTATCTGCTTTGAACTGGAATATATGGTATGTGGACTCAGATAACCCAGGACCATTCCATATAACCCAGAATATCAAGACACAATAACCCCAATATCTGCTTTGAACTTGGTTATCTGAGTCCACATTGCCATATATCCCAGTTCAAAACAGATAATGTGGGAGCTGTTTGGAAGGGGCTCCTTCTACACAGCCCTATATCCCAGAATATAAAGACAGGAAATCCCACATTATCTGAGTGTGGACTCAGATAACCCAGTTCGAAGGAGATATTGTGGGATTTTCTGCCTTGATATTCTGGGATTTAGGGCTGTGTGGAAGGGACCTAAGTCTCCTAGATCTCTTTCACATGGATTGTTTTCAAGTCAGGTGTTACTGATCCCATATCTGCATTTCATTTTTATTGCCGACGTGTTGTATCCTATATTTCTCCCTGTTGAAATCTGTTTTATTAGCTATGGACCAGCTCTCTAAACTGTTAAGGTCTTTTTGTAGTCTGATCCTGTCCTCTGGAATGTTAGCGTCCCTCTCATACAAAATTTGATGTCTTCTATTTTGCTATCCAAGTCATTGTTAAATATGTTAAACAGCACTGGTTTTGGGACAGGCCCCTGTAGCACCCCACTGGTCACTTCTCTCCACGATGAAGGAGAGGAGCCATTGGTCAGCACCCTTTGGGTTCAGCCAGTCAAGTTCCAATCTACTTAACAGCAGCATTGTCCAGCCCACGTTGTATTAACTTATTTGTGAGAATGTCATAGGGAACCTTGTCTGAAATCGAGGTATGCTACATCCACAGCATTCCCTTCATCTACCAAGCTTGTAACTCTATCAAAAAAAGAGACAAGGCGTTTCTGGCATGACTTGTTTTTGAGAAACCCATGTTGGCTTTTTGTGAGCACTGCATTCCTTTCTATGTGCTTCCAGATTGTCTCTTTAATAATATGCTCTAGAATCTTTCCTAATATCGTTGTCAGGCTGACCGGGCAGTAGTTGTTTGGGTCTCTCCCCCCTCCAGGCTGCCTTTTTGAAAACGGAGACACATTTGTCCTTTTTCCAGTCTACTGGATCTTCTCTAGGAATTCTCAAAGGTGTTTGCCCTGAGGTTTCTGAAATTACTTTTGCCAGGTCATTTAATGTCCTTGGATGTAGTTTGTCTGGTCCTAGCAACTTGAATTCATTTAGATTAGTCAGGTATTCCTGTACTGTACTTTTGCCTATTCTATACCTATACATTTCTTGTATTGCATCATCTGCTTAATTTTCCCCAGGTTGAGCAATGTTTTTTTTAGGAGAGGACTGAGGCAAAGGACGTGTTGAGTAGTTCTACCTTTTTCTCTCTCCCAGGTTAGGATTTCACCATCTTCTTCACACAATGACCCTACTATTTATTTATTTATTTTCTTTCACTATAGACACAAGCTCTAGTAAGTCTGTACTTATTCTGTGCTTTAGTTTTTTCAGATTTTCACCCTACATACGATGGCTATTTGTTGATGATTTCCCTGTTTTTCTATTTCTTGTACATGTCCCTTTTAAATCAGTTGGAAGTTTCTAAAGTTATCCACCCTGGCTTCGTGACACATCCCATTCTCCCTGATTACAACTATTTGAAATTGTGCATTCAGTATCTCATTTTAAGAAACTCGATTAGTATTCTTGGCCACAGAATCATAAATAAAGTTTTATTATTATTATTTCCACATTTTGTACAGTGAAATTGTCTACAGAGCAAGTGAGGGATTTGTTGGAACTGATATTCTTAGCAGAGTTTGCCTTCCAACAAATATGGGGATAGCTAAAAACTCCAAATACTGCTACAGCTCTTTTCTGAATGTTTAGTCATCTGTTCTAGGACCGCAGGTACTCAGTTTGGCTTGCGGGTCCGTAGTAGACCCCCTACAATCCCTGGTGTTTCCTCCTTAATTTTTACCCAGGCACCTGGCTTTCAGGATTTACATGATGGACCTCCTCACAGGTGTAAATATCCTTGATATACAATGTTACTCCTCCTCCTTTCTTGTTTGGTCTGTTCCATCTAATAGGTTATACCTCTTTAATACTACATTCCAGTCACAAGACTCATCCTATCAGGTTTTCAATTACTCCTGTTGTTGTTATCATTGTCATCATCATAATATATTTACACTCTGCATGGCACTTTACAAGTAAAAGAATAACAAGATTGTTCAGATTTAAACAATGCCTTACACAAAATAGTTCAGACTTACCTCAGTCTTACACAATGCCTTCAAACTGACAATGACACAACAACATGTAACATGACACAAAAGGGGTGTTAGTATGGAAGCGGATTGAATCTAGCACATTAGTGTTTCTTCTGGATCAGGGCAGTAATCGTTGGACTGGAGGGAGGGCTTTAATTTGTTTCTGATTCATTCCATCAGGTTTCAGTGATGCCTATTATACTTAATTTACTGTGCTAAAAGTTCAAGTTCATCTTGTTTGTTTACAATGTGCATTCTCTGTGCATTATTTGTAAACATCAAAAACCATAGGTAATTTGCCTAGCTGATTATTTAATTTTTCTTCTTCTCACTGTTGAGTTCTTTTTCTTTTTATAACATCAAGGCTGTTATCTCCAGTCTTGAGGAACACCCGCCCTCAAAAATACTGTCTTCCTCTCCCCACATAGCTTAATTTAAAGCTCTCCAGATTTCTGAGTCTTTTAGCAAAAACGTTCCTGCTAATCTCTGTGAGGTGAAACCTATCAGTTTCTAGAAATCCATCTCCGTGAAACCATGGACCTTGTAATCCCTTGTGATAATCTGAAGGCTGTGCTTAGCAGTGTCATTGGTTCCCAAATGTATTGAAAAGGAGACGTAATGATCAATGGGTTGATGAGCCTTGTCCATCTCTCTGTTATGTCACAGTGTTTTGCCCCAAGAACATAGCACACATTTTGATGGGATTTCCTTCTGAATAAACATGGACATACCGTAGTTGCAGTGCATGTCGCAGATAGTGATAGCTGATCTTTGACAAAAGGTGAGAATTGTGCATCTTTCCATGTGTTGTTGAACTGAAACTCTCAGAAGCCATAGCCAATTGCAAATCATGCAGGAAACTATAGTTCAATAACATTTGGAGAGCTACATGATTCCCACTTCAGATCTACTAAAAGAGGGGCAAAAACTTTGCAGTAGGAATTGAGATCAGGACTTCAACTGGGCCAGTTATGTTTAGATTTTGTTGAAAGTGGGCTTTTTTTTAATAATAATTTTTATTGAATATTTTATAAAACAGAACAACGAAAGAGGGGGAACAATGAAAAGAAGATAGAAAAGTAAGAATAAAGAAAAGGAAGCACAAAAAACAAAACAAAATAAAGCAAAACAGAAAAAAGAAAAAAAAAGAAAAAAAACTAAACTACCCTAAACTATTCTAAAATGACTTCCACTCCAACATCAGGATCTTTTCCGTCAACTTCTTCTACTCTTATATATTCTTATCCTCTAATATTTTTCTAAATTTCTTTTCATAATCATAAAAAGAAGTCCAATCTGTTCTCTTTAGCGGTTTCCCGGTATTTCTTCTCATTAGAAATGTCAATTCGTCCATGTCTCTAATTTCTTTAACTTTCTCCAACCATTCTTCAGTAGTAGGTATCTGTTCATTTTTCCAAAATTTGGCAAAAATAATTCTTGCCGCAGTAGTGAAATACGTAAATAGTTTATCTTCATTTTCCTCTACTTTAAGGTCTGAGTCCGTAAATCCTAGTAAATAGTATTCAGGTTTCTTTTTAAAACGAAAGTGGGCTTTTGAGTGAAAACAAAAGGTTGCCACTCATATTTTGTGACTTTAAAGACAATAAAGAATTACACTTTTCTTTGTGTGCTGTATATATGTACCTCCTTGCTTTTCTGTATGATTGTTAGAGCCACGTTTTATTGCTGCAGGAAACACTCTGAATCTCATTCTAACTCAATGTACTTCATTATTAACCAGTGATCCCAACTTTCAGTAAATTGACTATAAGTTACACTGGCTCAAAAGTTTGATTTGGACTTGGATCGAAATCTCTTAACATGACTCATTGGATTTTAAAGTATAAGTTCTTATTTGCTTCTAAAACAGTTGGTGTATAGTGGAACTCTACATAATTATCTAAATTTTGGGACAAGTAGTGGCTTACGTTTCAAACCTGAAAATATTAGAATTGCTAGGAAGTCGTCAATATATCTGCCTCTCTTTAACAAATGCGTACGGTTTTGTTCAAGTCCCTTCATTTGCCAGTTACTTGTAGTCTGGTGATAAACATAATTATTAAATAAGCTATTTAATTCAACGAATAGGTAAAATGGTAGAAAGCTTATATTACTGACAATTGAAATGCTGCCTTCATAAATTGGTTTTTAAAATGCAGCTTACAAATCCATCTGTCCTCTATTTCTTTCCAAAATTATTGGACTTTCTGTCCATTTTTGCTTCTCTTCCTAAAACATGTTGTCAACTCACTAAATTTCTAAAATATCACAGTAGTCCTCAAAGCAAATGCTACCATCTCTTTGCTTTGAAGCAAACTGTGCAGAGAGTAGACACCCTATTTTAAAGCCAAATCACTTTAAAAGCTTTCCTGTGTTTTAAAATGAGATCGAGGTTATGGTGCCACTGAAATTCAGTGGAGCTCCATTAGTGAGATGTGGGGCTGCCAATGTGTTTCAGGTGTGCCAGTACATCCCCATCCTCAGTCCCCATGCACTGCTCCCTTCTACCCTAGCCTTTAATGTAAATATCTCAGAAAGGGAATATATTTCAAGTCTACACCTTTAGCATATGATGTTTAATGCAAGTTCTAACTCCCTCTATTATTTATAGATTCGAGGAAGATGCTGCTGTCTAGACCTAGCCGGAGCGGCCTGGCCACACTACAGAGAACATGCTGGTATGGAAAAATGCCATGTACTTCCATGACATGTGTGTGTGCTGTGAGGAAAGAAAATCTCAATCACCATCAGGGAGCTTCAAAATCTCTTGTCCAGTGCGTCTTGCCAAAATTCTCTGGGCCCAAAATTGTGAAAGTAATTGTACTTACTGTACTTTCTCGGTCTACTGATGCTAGACTTTGTTCCCTCAGATGTTTTGACTTCGTCTCCCAGAATTCTGGCTGCTGGCCATATTGCCTGAGGCATCTGGGAATTGAGGTTCCCAGAGGACCCAAATTTGGGAACCACTGTTTTATAGGACTCATTGCTATATTGATAGATTGGGATTACAAGATCTTGGTTTTTTAAATCATTTTGGGGGGTGCAGTGGTTTGTAACTGAACATGTTTTAATGTTATTTAACTGGATTTTTTTTTAAAAAAATACTGTTTATGTTTAATCCTGTTTAATGTTTGCATATTTGTATATTTTAAATTTATGCTGATGCCTTTATGTTATGCTTTGAATCTCCTGCAGGAGGAATAAAACAAGGAATAAATATAATAATAATAATAATAATAATACTCTAATTCATTTCTAGTTAAGGATAAGATGAGTTCCAATATGGTAGTAATTATATCTTATTGTTTGTGTTTTATTGCTTATTTTATTTTGAGTTGAGGTATTTTATGTTAATCTCCATATGTTGTTCATTTTTATTTCACCTGGTGTTTATTTTTATTGATTTAGGCTAATTTCTGTTGTATATTTATGTGTTTTGTTTTGCACTGTTGTTGTCTTGTAAGCCGCCCCAAGTCCCTCCGGGGAGATGGGGCGGGATATAAATAAAGTTTATTTATTTATTATTTATATACCATATTTATACCCCGCCCTTCTCAACCCTGGAGATTCAAGGCGGCTTTAAACATAGGCAACTATTTGATGCCTTAAAACAATGTACAATTAAAATTAATATTTTAAGGTAGAATTAAAACACATTAAAACATATGAAAACATTACATTCACTCTTAACCATGCTATCTGCAATTGTTGTTGTAGTTGTTGTTGTTACTGTAAGAAGACCACTTGTAAGATACCAAACATATTGTAAGTAAGTAAACTTTATTATGGTCCATGACCAGATCATAACAGAGGGACCCAGTTCTGAGAAACATATTAGGTTTTCTAAGGATGTGAGGTAACACAAATGACACTCTGTCAGTTCCTTTCTGATTTGTTTAGGGAATTTTTTCCACATACTTCTGATAGAAAACCAACTATATTCAATGGAAATTTTTTCATTGGCTACCTGTGCTAATAATGTTACAGGATCAATTTGTGAGTTGAACAGAGGTGAGCAAACATTATTAGACAACATAGTGCTTTTTTCAGAGTTCCTCACAGTTTAAAACCTTCTTTATATTCCTTCTGCTCTTCCTATTCTGCCATTCCCATACATGCGTGCCATTTCTTGCTGGAGGCATGGTGCTAGATCCCAGTAAAGAGGAAGCAAGGAGAACTTTATCAGAGTGTTGTGTGGTTCAAAGAATCCTCCACAGATGCAGGCGAAGCATCAGGAGAAAATGCTGCTAGAACACAGCCATACATCCTGGAAACCACACAACACCCCAGTGATTCTGGCCATAAAAGCCTTCGACAACTTTATTGAACTTTCCTAAAAAGTCTCTCCAAGTATTTGTCTTGGCTCCTTGCCTAGTCTCAGGTGGACTCTAATCTTATCTCTATGTGCATCCCTTTCCCTTTAAGCGTAAATTGTGTCTGTAGGATTGTGTCTGGGAGATCCCTTTCCTTCGCTATCTGACTTCTTCCCTCTCACCTTGAGTAAGGCAAAGAATTAATGATTAATCACCAGCCCTTTAAAGTGGAATTTCAGCGCCAGTGCTACCAGCACCTACAATCCCATGCTGAGAATCCAGATACAGCAAATGTGCTAACAGAAAGAAATACATTTTTAAAAGAAGGAATGTATGTATGTAATCACATTGCCTATTTTTTATGAGTTATTCTGATTCTGGTTTTGTTTTCCTCAGAACTGGAATTGCAAATAGATGAGGGAAAGACAATGTTAAGAAATAAATGCTTTTTGCTATTTTTGAAGGGATCAAAATCATGCAGCTGTATGGGTTGCTGGTCTTCTATCCCACAGGACTTGACACCTATTTCTGAAAATCTTAGAACAAATTTTGGGCTTGTTTTTAGAAAACAGTGAAATCTACAAAGTTGCCTTATTTTAAAATGTTGGTTCATCTTCTTAGAAGATCTTCACAATTGTGACTTGGGAATGGAGGCACATAGCCTAAATTGCCAGCCAAAATTTACCTAGGTAGCTTGTTTATGATCTTGATTGCCTTGAATAATTAACTTTGTTTAGACACAGGAAAGCAGCTCTTAGGACTCTGCTGTAATTTGTAATAGCTTCTCTTTTCACTCCCATCCCATCCTGTTGTATTGCTGCAACGTGCATTTTGTGTGACACCAGTCTTTCCAAATATGACACAGTGTTTTTAAAGAACTGGGAGTCACCACCTATTGTCCTTTTCCGGTCTGTTTCTTCCTGTTTCTTTCCCCACCACTTCATCACATTGATTAAATACCACTGAGTCAAACACTTTAGAAGAGGTAACCCACTGCGTTCATCACATTAGGTTGGGTTCAAGTGTAGGGTAGAGCATTCTTTACGTATCTAAAGTGTTGGGAACAGCTTTCTTTTCATACATATCAGGAGCTGGTATGATTTATCTGCTTATTGTAGATCACAGAGTCAGAAAGGAAGCATCTTTAAATTGAAAACAGACAATTTAACTGACAATTTAACTGTCTATACTTCTTATGCAGTATTGGCCATGCAGATCAATAGCTCAGCTAGTGAAAAGGAGGGATTTTTCAAACTATGACTTCCAGAATCCCACAGTGATGATAGCTAGGAGATTCTGAGTGAAGTAGTCCAAAAAACCTACAACTGCTCCCCCAAAATCCCTTTTCTCAAGTTCTGTTGCAGAGATTTCCTTTTTGTGTGTGGCAACTGCTTTTCAGTATCCTCCTTGAGTCCATCAAATGCTGTTATTTCCTTTGACAGCTGGCTAAGATAGTTCCGTGTCTCATTCTTTCATCTTCAGGAAGCCACTGTTTAGGAGTGTTCCTTATTAGAAGTCATTGGACGAGTGAGCTTATTAACAAAAGAGTAACTTATCAGCAGCAGCCTTACCCAGCACCAGTAGCCAAGAGTGATAAAAAAGAACAAAAAACACACAGACCAATGCTATCTGTTCCTTAGGAGGCTTCTCTTTATAGCAAAACAATATGGTTGCACTATTTACAAGAACAAGGTTTCCGTAACACAAATAAAGTTCTTTATACTTCCTTCTTTGCTTCCACACTGGGCTTCATTCTCATGTAGATAAAAAGCTTCACTCTCACAGAGCCTCTTCTAACACTAAACTTACACAGGAGCTTCACACAACAGCCTTCACACTGGAGCTTTACACATGAGGCTTTCAACCTGGGGCTTCTCTCACCGAAGCCTTCTAACACCAGGCTTCTCTCACACTGAGACCTACTAACTGAGGCCTAGCTCACACTGAGGTTTATCTCACAGTGAGGCCTCTTAGACTGAGGCCTCTTCATATTGGGCAACAAACACAGAGGTTTACTAAGCTACAGGCACACCTACTTATATTGAACTGCAGCTTTTTCTGAGTCATTGTATCCATTTTACCATTTCAGTGCTTGACTCATATTTTTGTAATTAAAAATACCTAGTTAATTTTTAATATTTCTGACAGAAGTTGGAGTGTCTTTGCCATTTTTGTGAAGTGTAGCAGTATCTCCTTAAGCTGCTGCTTTTGACTTGTTTTCTTTCAGGTTGCGAGCTATGGCTCAGAGGACCTCCCCGGCACTCCACTTCGCCTGGACCCGCTTCCACTCCCACAACACGTGGAGCAAAGCTGGTGGCCCAAGACGCAGGAGGCTCATGGGAGCAGCAGTGGTGGCTGGAGCTGGGTTGGGCATAGGGACCATCTTAGCCTTTGGAGATCAACGTCAACAGGTGAGTGGGGTAACTGGGGAGAGAACTGGGATGTGACCAGACCTTATAAGAGTTGCTTTTTGGACCCCTTCTCCCAGAATTCCTCCAATCAGCATAGCTAATGGCTGGGAAGTTTGGGACACTGTACCCCATAAAAATAACCTTTTCAGGATGTGGATGTGACCAATAAAGAGTTGTACAAGTGATACTTGCAGTAACTGAGGAGCTAGGGGGCAGTTTTACATCTACATTTTGGTGGGTTAGTTATGTAAAACAGTGTGGGATAAGTTGGATTCAGATTTATGTGTTTACAAGTGACTGAGTTTTCATCCCATTTTCCACACAGCAACCCCTGTATTGCCACAAATAGGTGACTGTGGATCCTCCTAAAGTGCAGAGAGAAAGGGGGATCAGGCTTCGATGTCTGGAGCTGCAATGACAAAAGGCACTTCAGCACAGATTTCAGAAATTCTGTCTTCTCTGCTTATCGAGCAGGGTTCACACCCCTCTGTGGCCTTTTTCAGAGAGATAGAGGGACTTGTGGGAAAAGCAGGGGATGCTAGAAATTAGTGGAAAAGTATGCTTTCTCATTGTCTAGTTTTCTGAATCCAGACATGCTTTTTCATTGTCTAGTTTTCTGAATCCAGACAATGGACTGTTGCTTTGACTTATTTTCTACCTTCCCTCACAGGCTGCCAAGGCTGAGGCCCCAGAGTCTGCATCCGAACCCCAGTTTCCTACCTTTACTCGGCAGGAGGTTTCCCGCCACAACAATGAGGCCAGTCGGGTGTGGGTGACCTATGGCAGTGATGTTTTTGATATCACAGATTTCATAGAGCAGCATCCGGGAGGAAAAAGCAAGATTCTCCTGGCAGCCGGTGGTGCTCTGGAACCTTTTTGGGCCCTCTATGCTATGCACAACCAGGAACATGTGCTGGAGATCCTCCGGGGGTTCAAAGTAGGGCAGTTGAGCCCAGAAGAGCCCCCCCAACCCACCCCGGGAGATCCTTACGCCGACGATCCTCCACGCCACCCTGCCCTTCAAACCAACACCTTAAAGCCCTTCAATGCAGAGCCCCCTCCAGAGCTGATCAGTGAAAACTACTTGACTCCCAACCAGCTCTTCTTCAAACGCAACCATCTCCCTGTGCCAAAGGTGGACCCTGCTACCTATCGCTTGCATGTTAGGGGTCCCCGTGGGCGGACCCTGTCTCTGTCCCTTCAGGACTTGAAGAAGAAGTTCCCAAAGCATGAGGTGACCGCTGCCTTGCAGTGTGCTGGCAATCGTCGGGCAGAGATGAACTCTCTCAAGAATACCAACCGGCTAGGCTGGAACATTGGGGCGATCAGCAATGCCCGCTGGGGGGGTGCCCGGCTTCGGGATGTTCTGATGCAGGCTGGCTATAAGCAAGATGATGAAGGGCATGTCTGCTTTGAGGGCCTGGACAAGGATCAGAGTGGCACTGTTTATGGGGCTTCCATCCCCTTTGAGAAAGCCATGAGCCCTGAAGGGGATGTCCTGTTAGCTTATGAGATGAATGGAGAAGAGCTACCTCGGGATCACGGGTTCCCCCTCAGGGTTCTTGTGCCAGGCATAGTTGGTGCCCGTAATGTCAAATGGCTGGCCAAGATCACTGTGAGTCCAGAAGAGAGCCCAAGTCATTGGCAGCAGAAGGATTATAAAGGATTCTCTCCAGGAGTGACATGGGACACAGTGGATTTTTCCAAAGCTCCTGCCATCCAAGACATGCCTGTCCAGTCAGCCATCACTGAGCCAAGCGCACAGACTGTCATCAGGCCTGGGGAGCTCACAGTGAAAGGTTATGCCTGGAGTGGAGGTGGACGAAGGGTTATCCGTGTGGATGTTTCTCTGGATGGTGGAAAGAGTTGGCGTGAGGCTGAGCTCATTGGGGAGAAGCAGTTGCCTGGCCGAGCTTGGGCATGGCAACTCTGGCAGCTGAATGTTTCCGTGCCTGATGGCACCAGGGAGCTGAACATTGTCTGCAAGGCTGTGGACACCAGCTACAATGAGCAGCCTGACACAGTGGGGCCTATTTGGAACATTTTGGGAGTGCTCAACAATGCTTGGCATCGAGTACATCTCCTCGTGGATGAAGACTAAGCATTTCGCTTGTGCCTTGTCACCTGGAACAAATGAAGCATCGTGGATTCTTGGCTGCTTCGTGCCTTCCTCTTTCTTCGGGGATCTCTCCCTGTAAGGAGCCTCAGAAGAAGAGCGGAGATCTTCCATGGGGTCCTGTGACCTCTCTGTGTTCTTCCTTGTTTACTGTTAGTGTAGCTTCTGAGAGCAGTGGTGGCCTTCAAAGAAGAAATAGCTTTTCCTATAGACAGGAAACCTTCCTTCCTTGGGAATATAGGACTGATAACGTGCTTTGTCAAAAACAATACCAAACAAAAACCCCTATAGGCAAAAGGGTTGGCAACTCATGGTTCTTCAGATGTTGAATGTCACCCCCAGCTTTCCTGGTTGTTACTTGTGCTGGCCAGAGGACACAGGCTGCCCACCCCTACAGTAACCAGATGTACACACACTGCTGATTGGTTGTCTTTTCTTTTTAAGGCATTGTGACTTTGTCTGCATTCTGTTTTGGGCTATACAACAAAAGGCAATCAAAAACAAGCTTCCGTGACAGTGAGGTGGTGACTACGTTCTGGTTTTTAGTCCAGACTTTAAAAGAAATATACAAGGTGTAGAGCTTATTTTGGGGTAGGGTTCGGCACCTTATTGAACTCCTGTAAACTGGACAGAAATGTGGCATGCATTCACCATCCCCACGGCATGGAAAACAGATGCCACTACCCAAACTTGTAGCACTTCCATTCCCAGTCCATTTTGTCTCCTTATTGTCTATATTTATCTTTCAGTTGAATGCTGATCTACTTTAATCCTCCTCTGTTCAATGCAAAGTGAGGCATTTTGTCTGTAGCATTTTTAGAACAATCTTGAATATTTGTTTTTTCCCCCCTCAGTGCTATGCTACAACAGGAGCTGAAACCTCCTGGAAGTCTCTGTAAAAGCACAACAACACTATCTTCTGGGTTTAGCAAGTAGAATATAGCCTCAAGGAAATGCTGTTACTACCTCTTTCTTCACCTCTATCCTTTCAGAAAACACTTTAGTCACAATCTCGAATCTGTTATGCTTTTTTTTGTTGGTTTGTTTTTTGTTTGTTTTTTGGTTCAGTGGAGAAAAGGAAGAAGTCCGGAAAGCTTAGAAAGCTTCCCTGTGCCCGATGTTTTCAGACTAGGACCCCATCCCAACCTGCAAAATATAGGGATTTTAATGTAATTGGAGGACACCCATTTGGAGAGAGGTCTCTTTGGAAGATTGGGCAGAAGAGGGAATTTCAGCCCTGGTTGTGAATAAGGGCACCTGATTATTTAGTTCTCCTTTGTCTCCAAACAGAGAGGTCCTGCCCCACACTTTAGATAAGCTCTGTTCTGTGATGAACTTATTGTTGAGTATGAGTCTTTTTTTCAAGGTTGGCAAAAAAAAAAGAAAGGGAAAAAACTACTGATGGGAGAATAGGAACAGGAGCGAAGAAGAGAGTAGCAACTATATCAGTGAACCTGGGATTAAAGGAATCTTGTCTATATCTAATGAAGCAGGTTAGAGGCTGGAGAAGCTGACCCTCACAATGTGTGTCAAGAGTTTCCTAGAACAATTCCCTGGACTGCTCTGATTTCTTCTGCTGTTACTCATTTCCATATGTGTAACTTAAATAATTTACACTCCATCCTACTATGAGCATTTTGTGGCTTGCCAATACTTGCTTACTGCCATGTCTTCCAATGTGCTCTTAAAATACTATTTTACAACAATTACTAAAGTATTATTTTATGCCAGTAAGTTATTTTTAGAGTAGATAATAACATTTATTTCAAACTAGGTTGGGCAACTTTAGTGTACCCAGAGTCCAGTGTAGGTCTCTTAGAACCAATCTTGATGGCAAAATGGTAAACACCATGAAAACTAGCAGGAAATTCTGGTTTTAAGGGTTTTCCCCAATTTGCATATAAATTCCAGCAACATCTTTGCAGGCTTGGGGGAGGGATGGGCACATGCGGCCTATAACTCACATGTTTCCCAAGCCTCAATTAAATATCATAAAATGCAAAACCATGCCATACATGAAGCAATACAAAATCAAGCTGAATTCAGAACTAAATTTGTGCATGTTTTTAAAATGATTTGGGAAACTGAAATGTTTCTACCCTGCCACAAAGAGATCACATGGTTGAAAGAGTCATGCCCAGGTGGATTGCCATAACAGAGAAGGATCTACTCTTGGTGTACTTGGAAGGGCCCCTCAAGAAGAACCTCTAACAAAGGCAGTGTTGTGGTGGAAAACCCTTCTTCAGATGGTCCCGTGCTGTCAAAGTCAATATGAACTTGAAGTGTACTTGGAAAAGGATCAGATACTAGTCAGTGTCTCCTGTCTCTGCCCCACTTTTGCCCTGCCAAATTGCTGTGTTGTTTTCCATCAGACTGGGACACAGTTGTGGTTGCATTTTTTCCAAGCAGATCTTATAGCTCTTTTATGAAATTGCTGTGCGACTGTAGGCATATGCAAGAAGCAAATGGTTGGAAAGATTTTGCAGAATTAATAAGAACTTTGTTTGCAGATTACAGGAATGCTGGCACCACCACATTTATGTGCCAGTTACCTTGCTTGCGGGTTTGAGAGCAAGGAGGGAAGTGGCAAAGAAAGCATCTTGATAAATGGGTTAAATGTACTGGAAATTATAAAATGAGGAAAAATAAGAAATTGGGAAAATTAACAAATTCAAGTTTGGAAACTCTGTGCTTTAGCTTGTATATATAATTTTCTTACAAAATTTGCCAAGCTTTGAGGACCCATTTTAAGCCAGGGGAAAGCTTTCAAGCTGCTACAAAAGACTTTTGTGTTACTCTTTCAGCCTTTTCTTTATTTGCTGTTTCCCTCTGCTGGTCATAGTGTGAAATATATTCATCTCATTCATTTTGAAAATTACATAATAGCCTGTTTGCACAGACATGGCAAAGCTAAGTAAGATTCCTTCTTCCTGTCTTCTTCCACAAAAATGATGTAGGAATGCAGAAAGGCAGAAACATTAAAGCTGTCTTAAACTTTATTGGATGGCAACATTTCACAGCCATGCTTCAGTAACCCCCCCCCCCCCCCCGTTAAACTCCTTTCAACTCTTAAGAAAAAAGTATTTATTCAGTCAAATGGGATTGCAGTTGCATCATTTGGAGTCAAGATTGTTTGAATTGGTGCAATTCATATGATATCTGAGTTTCATTTGAGGTGAACCTGTCAAAAACTTGCAACTAGAGCTTAAAACTTTTGTATTATTTGAACTATACTTCTCCAATTCCCAGGAAACATGTGCACTGGACGCAACACAGAATTATTGTGATCCTAACACACCCTATCATCCCATGACATGAAAGCACAATTCCCGTTTCCATTTTCAGCTTGAAATTACATAAGATGCTTTTCTAAAAGTACATCACAGCTTTTGTGTTATGTCTCCAAATACTCTCCTCCATAGTTCTTTTTATTTAACATAAACAAGCATCCTTAAAAGTGTTTTATAAAGTTTTCTGAAAGTTGTGTAACTTTTTGGATGGACTTCATTAAGTAGATCAAAAAAGCCATGTTTTGTATTGGTGATATAATGTGTGCCAATATGTATATGTCCCATGTGCTCCCTGATAGTGGGGAAAACTTAGAAGTGGGCTGGTTTTCATCTTTCACGTTTTTTGAGGTTAGGAATGGGGCGAGAGCTGGAACATAAGGGCAAAGGAAGATGAGACGCTTTTGAACTGTGGTGCTGGAGGAAAATTCTGAAGATCCAACCAGTCCATACTCCAAGAAATAAAGCCCGACTTCTCACTGGAGGGAAGAATATTAGAGGCAAAGATGAAGTACTTTGGCCACAAAATGAGAAGACAGGAAAGCCTGCAGAAGAGAATGATGCTGGGGAAAATGGAAGGAAAAGGGAAGAGGGGCCGACCAAGGGCAAGATGGAGGGATGGTATCCTTGAAGTGATTGGCTTGACCTTGAAGGAGCTGGGGGTGGCAACAGGTGACAGGGAGCTCTGCATGGACTGGTCCAGGAGGTCACAAAGAGTCAGAAATGACTGAATGAATAAACAACAGCAGGAATGGGACAAAGGAGGGTGTCTCCATCACAAAGGTGATTAGCTGGATTCTGTGGATGGGCTCTGCTGACTGGGAGCAACACGGAGAATAGCTGATAACCCAATGTGGTCTCAGGTTGTGTTCACTGTAGTATTTTCTTTTAAATAATTTTAATGAATCAGCAGTCATCTTACAAATTAGCTCACCTTAAAATCTTTCCTCCTATTGTAAAAGTTAGAAATCAGGTGTTCAAAGCCAGTGTCTTGAACCAACATTGTTAAGAAAAGTGCTTCTGTTCCATAGTTATACAGCCTACATTTTCTCATAAATGGTAGCATGGTGAAATTTCTTTCAGACCCAAACACACTCGCTAGTAATGTGAACATTATATCATATGCTATGCACACTTTAGTGTTGTGTTTTGCACCACAACATTGCAACTTTGGATAGGTTGAGGAACCCAAGAATCACATGGGGGAGCACTAATCTCTAATTTGACAGGTATATTAAGTTAATAGGACTATTGCTTATTCAAGGCTAGAGTTGGTATGACCCAACTTCACAGCTTTCATTGTCTTCAGTTGCCACAGCAACATTTAGAATCCTTTGCAACTTGCTTTTGATTATCTGCTTTCTTTGTTAGTGTTTTGCTTGAGCCAGACCTTACTGGTTTTGAAAAATGAAAGATTTATTTGTGTCCTGTAAGTGTTTTCCTTTTGTCTTTCCATTTTACACGTGTGGGCTTCTTACTTGTATTTGTAGATATTGAGAAATGGCAGTACATATGAGAATGAGGGAATGCTAGGCATTTCCTACCTGGGGCCTGTAAGCCCTAGCAGCCACACTGGCTTCTACTCCCCTTAGGATCAATAACCTTGGTCATATGGTGCTATGTCTCTCTTGCCTAGATACAAGAACACTGGGATTGGTAGTTTTTGAGAAAATAATAGATGTCAATCTAACTGCACTAACACATGTAATGTGTCATGGGGAATTGGGTCTGAACGTTGCTTACAGTACTTTTGATAGGCTGCTGTGAAATGCAAGAGATATTGATAAAATAATGTTATAGATTCCACAAATACTCTCAAAAAAGTCTATGCAATTTCATTTTAGGTCCTGGTAGAATGTACCTTTTTTTATTCATGATTGGACTCTGGATACAAATTATCTTGGAGAATAATCAGAAAAACAGAATGTGCTATACAAAAAGGGCTCCTCTTAAAACAGGAAGAAAATTCCTGTTGAGAAACTAGAATGGTTTCCCCCCTGCCCTATGGTTTTCTGAATCCTGAAATGTATGCTAACTATATGATCTCTTTATGACTAAAAGGTTGGCGGTTCGAATTCTGGGACTGGGGTGAGCTCCCGCTGTCAGGCCCAGCTTCTGCCAACCTAGTAGTGCGAAAACATGCAAATGTAAGTAGATCAATAGGTACCACTTCTTCGGGAAGGTAAGGGTGCTCCATGCAGTCATGACCTTGGAGGCGTCCATGGACAAAGCCAGCTCTTCAGCTTCGAAATGGAGATGAGCAACCCACCCCACCCCCACCCCCAAGGCGGACACGACTAGACTTAATGTCAGGGGAAACCTTTATCTTTACATTTACCTTTACCTTATATGATATCTTCCAGCACATAGTATCCTACGTAATATTTGCTGTGCTAAATTTGTTGTTTTTAATATCCAGCACTGAATCCAAACCTTCAGACTATACTTGGGGCCCAGGTGAAAGAATGTAAATGCTCAGTTCCATCTGGTTTTTTCCTGCTGAAGGAACCAAGCTACACTATGATTTCTTTCTACTTTTCTGCTTTTTAGGTATAGACACATGCACAGATTTCAGCAGTGGAAGTTTTTCTACCACTCTTACCAAGACTTGAGAACTCCTCAAGTTTTGTGACCTACACTGTTACACACAGTCTTTTGGAAGAAAGGTCAACCAACTGGCTTTGTGCCTGGAACAGAGTTAAATGTCTAGATAGCTGTGCTCAGTGGATAGGCGAAGTGTGTGCCGAGTATGCAGAGATCACCTGCTAAAATACAAAAGAGACCAGTGGTTCTTAAAAGTCAGGTACAGATACCTTTAAAATCTGCCCTTGGAAGATGTTTTATAATATTTTTCCTATGTGCTGGTTCTTGTCTTTGACTGTATTCCAAAATGACAGGAAACTGAAGACTGTAATGTAAAAATTGCATTTGTTCTGTTATGCTGGAGAGAGGGTGTAAATCTATTTTTCTAGTAGTTCTTAATAAAAGCTCTAAATATTATATTGCTTGTTTTTGTTTCTACCTGTCCTTGGTTTCTCTGTTATAAATTTGTTCCTAAGCCCTACCCCCACTTTCCTCTCTTCTTCACAGTCTTTTTTGAAGTTTGAGACATAACAGCCAAGAATTAATTAACAAGGCTGTTATTTGAGAATGGGGAGCGTAAGTATCTGCTTTATGTATTGTTGAAGGCTTTCATGGCCAGAATCACTGGGTTTTTGTAGGTTTTTCCGGGCGATATGGCCATGTTCTGGAGGCAATTTTTCTCCTGACGTTTCACCTGCATCTATGGCAAGCATCCTCAGAGGTAGTGAGGACCTCACTACCTCTGAGGATGCTTGCCATAGATGCAGGCGAAACGCCAGGAGAAAATTGCCTCCAGAACATGGCCATATCGCCCGGAAAAATATCTGCTTTATGTTTGTTCAGACCCTTGAACTAACTCAGCCCCCTTCTCAACAGGCCCTGTATCTCAGGACCTGATCCCAGGTTTTCTGCTTTAAACTGGATTATATAAGTCCGCACTGCCTGATAATCCGGGATAAACAGAAAACCTGGGATCAGATCCTGGGATATAGGACCTGTCTAGAAGAGCCCTCAGATTTATCTTCTTTGTCAAGAGAGACTGGCAATGGCTCACTGGGATTTCCAAGAGGAGTTTTCTCTCTCCTATTTGCAGATGCCTGGGACTGTATGTGAAGCCTTCCTGAATGCAAAGCAAATTTACCACTATGAGACTCTTACTTCATGGCATCTGTGAAGGCGCTAAAAATGCTGTTGAGTTCTAAAGCATCAGATGTGATGTTTTGTGTCTAAAAGCTTTTCCTCCAAATTTCACTAACTGATTTGGAACAGTTTTGCAGTAACAGCTCCGTCATTTTAAGGAAACCAGTTTTCAGTGTGTATCCCTGATACCAACCACAACAATATTAATGCAGAAAGATGGCTTAAATGCATAAAATCATCTGCCTACATGCAGATTATTTTAACCATTAATGGAACAGTTTATCAGTTTTCTCCCTTTCAAAGAGAAAAAAAAACAGAGCATCCTGTTCTAATATGGACATATTAGTAACCTCATACTGTATACAATCTTAACAGAAAAGGACCAACTATCAATTTAATCCAAAGGTCCTGACAGAGCTAGGAGAGGGCAGGGGGCACACTTTCAGGAGAAAAGAGCCCTTGTGTGTCAGTGTTTCAGGTTAGGAAAGGAGGATTAGCTATTGGTTTTACCCTTTATTTTTCTTGGCTAGCCAAGGAGAAAAATGTGAAGGAAACAGCTTTTGTTATTCATGCCCATTTGATATTGAATGGCAAAAATAAGCAGGTTACCTGATATAATTGTTTTAACTAATCCCTTAAATGGAAAGAGTTTGTAGCTATCACAGGACCTGACTGAGGGCATGTCTGAGTTTTAGGTAGCACACCTAAGATCTTGAATGCGAGTGCATTATAGATTTGAATCCAAAGAAAGCAGATCTGCTTTAGACTTACCACTGCTCTGAGATGAGCCTAGCCTGAGCAAATGGTATGAAGCAAGCAAGATCAATCTCTCGTTTGAACTAAATATTGGAAAAAATAAAGAATCCTTGTTGTCTATGGAGAGCACTAATGGTGAAGGGGTTGCTTCTGCCCTTAACATTTTGGGAGGAGGGCAAATATTACACACTAGCACCAGTGCATGGTAAGGAAAGCAGTAATGGCTGCTTAAATTAAAGGAAGGGTGGAAAGGCACAAAGTGAGGATAACAGTGATGTTGTTCCCTGGCCAGCCTTATTAAATAGTGTGTGCTGTTTGATGTGCATCTCGCCGCAAGATCAAAGAGATTCTCAAAGCCAAAGGTAATTTGGATCATGTCACTGCTGACTTTCTGTCCTATTTACATGTGGGATAAAGGGCTCTAATTAGCTAATTCGTCAGTGGCAAGCTCTAAATAGGGCCACATTAGCACACGAAGAGTGAAAACAACCAAATTTAATATGTTCCTCAGACAATGCTGCTAGCTTCAAAGAGAATTTTAAATCAAAATTGATTGGACAGGAATTGAGCATTTAAATTTATTATCAATCCTAAATATATCTCTTTAAAGAGTTATGCATTTACTGCCTTGCCCACCTACCCACCTGCCCTCTGAATTGGGTCCTGCAATGTTTGCTAACGGGGGAACATATGGTCTTTGTATTTGAGGAGGAATCTAAAACTTGATTTTTGGCAAACACTCTTCACCACTTGTAGATTGTGACCCTGAGGTTATGCGAGGAAATACTAGCCATAGCCAATTAATCATAAGTTGTTAATTACTTGCATCTCCAGGACTGGGGGTGGGTGGGGGTGACTCACTGACTATACTACACATTTGTCAGAAATACAGGAATATTCCAAGCCATTTCCATTACCTGAGGACAGAAGAGGCTGAGAGATTGTGACACTCAAAACCACTACATCACACTGGCTCCATCTTATATTATGGCTCGCTTTTCCATCTCATGTTATCCTATGCCTCTGCATCTAATATTGTATACCATTTTACACTTGGTTAACTAGTAAGAAGCAATGGATTTGATGTGGTTTAAATTCTACGTAAATAGATTTAAGATACCTAGCTATTCATTAAATCTTCATAGTAAAGACACCTTAGCTTAAGTTGAAAGGATTTTAAACATTAAGCTGATTGGAAGTTTTTTTTTCTCAGCCTTGGTTACATGTTGCCTAAACAATCCAGAAATATCTGATGGCACATTTCAAATTTAGAGTCCACTTATGAACATCATCAAACTGGAAGTGTGCATATTTGATGAAGAAAACTCTGGCCCATAGTGCTTATGTCATAAGGTGGGAGAGAGTTTATGATGGAATCTTCCAGATATTTTGGGCATACAACTCCCATCAGCTTTGGCTAGCAAAGCTCATGGAAAGGAACTATGAGAGATATAATAAAAAAATATTGGGGGGCGGGCACTGTTGTCTGATGCCCACCCTTGCCATAATATGAGAGATATAATAAAAAAATATTGGGGGGCGGGCACTGTTGTCTGATGCCCACCCTTGCCATAATATATATTGTAATGAAAATTTGTAAAATCATAACAGTTGGAAGAGACCTCAGTGGTCAACTCCCTTCTTCCATGGAGGAACATACAATCCAGGCATGCCGAAAATGGCCATCTTGCTTTAAAACCTCCAGAGGAGGAGACTCCACTGCACCCCCAGGCAGCAGCATATTCCATTGCCTCATTTTCCCTCCAGCTTCTATCATATTCTCAGTAGAACTCAGTGGGAACGTGCCAGATGATGCTATTTTTCCTACTACACATAAAAACTCCTAAAGCTTGGGCCCTGACAGTCCACATATTACAGACATTCGAGTTACCTATTACTTATAGTTAAGAACAGGTGGGACAAAAGGAAGTGAGAGTAATCTACCCCTTGGAAGGGAAATTCACTTCTGAAAGAGTTATCATGGGGCTCACCAATCCTTGCTTTCATAATAAGCCAACAATTTCAAAACCCAATTATCACAGGTACAGAAAGTGATGGGAAATCTTCTGAACAGGAGCACAGACAGCAAAACAAACACCACAGGAGGTTTAACCCTTCCTTATGTTATCCAAAGCATAAAAATATACACTTTTGGCTTGAGTTACACTTAGATAATGCACCTGTCCGACTTACTTACAAATTAAACTTGAGAACAAACCTACAGAACATATATTGACTGTAACTTGGGGGCTGCCTGTATGGCACAGGTGAGGAATCTTTGGCCCTTCAGATATTTTGGGTTTTGTTTCTCATACTTTCCATGCATGACTCAGCATGATGGAGATTGCAAGTGGGGCAGTTGTAGTCCAGAACTCTCTGCCATTGCATTACAGTGATGTTTGTAAGCCTTGAGACGCCACAAGAATCTCCATTTACTCCTGACTTATTAGAAGGCCCACTGCTATCAATGGAACTTATGCCTGAGTTAAACTACTGAGATATGAAGAGAGAAAGTAGCAGTATACTCAGCATATTTCTCCCAATATTAGGATACACTGCCTGTTCAACCTCGGTTTTGTTGTAAATACGATGTTTCAAAATGATGGACCCAATTTCAAAGCAATATATTCCACGGTGGCAACATGTTACAAGTGCACAAAGTTTTACGAGTTTCACAGTTTTGGCTAACCATTTGAGCCAGAAACAAATTGTCAAAAATAACTCCACAAATGGAGAATATCTCATTATTGCAGGGTTACTATCTTGCCAATGTCTGAGTCCAGGGGCTAGTTGTGCCCTGGAATAGGCATCTAGCAGCAATCTTTTTAGACCCTGTGCCTCACCCTTTTGAGAAAGGTTTCAAATTGGGTCCATCTTTTTAAACACCCTGCAAAGCTATGTTTGGCAGGGCTTATTAGCATGCACATCTGAGACTAATTCCCTATTAATATCAATAATAATAATAATAATAATAATAATAATAATAATCAGCATATCAGTATGCTACATCCTTTATTGGTCTCAGCCTTAAATGAATATTTCTATAATATATGGAGATTTTTAAATGCACCAATCTGTACTATTGTTAGAATTTGTTAATACAGTGAGGTGTACTGATGCCTACTTGCTTTTCACAGTGCATTCTGTATTCTTGGCTGACAAGTCACTTAGGATGCATCTACAGTGTTGTCCTCATGATGCACTTTTCCCCGTCCTTGATGAAGGCCTAACCCCACTGTTTGTACTTTTTGGGCTCCTCCCTCACAAATACACTTTTTCTACTCCTATTTCATCCAAGGTTTTGTCATTCTATCTTGTGCATCTGACCTGTCCATTATGTTATTTTGCACTGTTTATCTTATCTTGTTATTCCATTTATTTTATTGTGATGTAACTTTTTGTTGTTTTGTATTTTATTTTGCTGTATTGTATCTTTGGGCTTGGCCTCATGTTAGCTGCCCTGAGTTCCCTTTGGGGAGATGGTGGCGGGGCATAAATAATAATAATAATTATTATTATTATTATTACACTGCAGAATGAATGCAGTTTGACCCCACTTTAACTGCCACGGAATCATGGGAGTTGTAGTTTGCTGAGGCACCAGCCCTCTTTAGCAGGGAAAATGCAAGACAGGCATGGGCAAACTCTTTGGACTTCGTATTGTTGAAGGCTTTCATGGCCGGAATCACTGGGTTGTTGTAGGTTTTTTCCGGCTATATGGCCATGTTCTACAGACATTCTCTCCTGACGTTTTGCCTGCATCTATGGCAAGCATCCTCAGAGGTAGTGAGGTCCGTTGGAACTAGGAAAATGGGTTTATATATCTGTGGAAAGACCAGGGTGGGACAAAGGACTCTTGCCTGATGGAGCTAGGTGTGAATGTTTCAACTCACCACCTTGATTAACATTTGATAGCCTGGCAGCGCCTGGAGCAATCTTTTGTTGAGAGGTGATTAGATGTCCTAGATTGTTTTCCCTCTGCTGTTTTGCTGTTTTAATTTTAGAGTTTTTTGGCTACCAGTATTAAAAAAAAAACATGGCCATATAGCCTGAAAAAACCTACAACAACTCTTTGGACTTCAACTTTCACAATTCCCGAGAGTGAAAAGGAAAGGGCCTGAGGCGGTTAGGAATGGTGGGAGTTGAAGTCCAAAACACCCAGAGGGCCCAGGTTTGCCTGAACTAACTTCACTGTTAGTCCTTATAAGAACACTTCATGAAGCTTCCCAGCCTGGAAGTTACAAACTCCCTTGCCCCCAAAAGCATTATGGAGGGAGCATAGTGTCTAGATCTAGGGAAGTAATGCTACCCCTCTATTCCGCTTTGGTTAGACCACACCTGGAATATTGTGTCCAATTCTGGGCACCACAATTCAAGAGAGATATTCACAAGCTGGAATGTGTCCAGAGGAGAGCGACTAAAATGATAAAAGGTGTGGAGAACAAGCCCTATGAGGAGCGGCTTAAGGAGCTGGGCATGTTTAGCCTGAAGAAGAGAAGGCTAAGAGGGGAAATGATAGCCATGTATAAATATGTGAGAGGAAGCCACAGGGAGGAGGGAGCAAGCTTGTTTTCTGCTTCCTTGGAGACTAGGACGCGGAACAATGGCTTCAAACTACAAGAGAGGAGATTCCATCTGAACATGAGGAAGAACTTCCTGACTGTGAGAGCCGTTCAGCAGTGGAACTCTCTGCCCCGGAGTGTGGTGGAGGCTCCTTCTTTGGAAGCTTTTAAACAGAGGCTGGATGGCCATCTGTCAGGGGTGATTTGAATGCAATATTCCTGCTTCTTGGCAGGGGGTTGGACTGGATGGCCCATGAGGTCTCTTCCAACTCTTTGATTCTATGATTCTATGAGGGCAGCCTTACCAGTGGTCCCGGGCTACTGGTGTGCTTAAGCGGCTGAGGGGGGAAAAGAAGAGGCCTGAGGCTGCTAGGAATTGTGAGAGTTGAAGTCCAAAGCACCTGGAGGGCCCCAGTTTGCCTATGGCTGATGTAAGATCTTGTAAAACTAGAGCTCCTCTCGGGAAAAGGCTGAAAGGTACTCAGCCTTGAAGCCTAGTTGGATGCTTTCGGCGCTCGGCTGCCCCTGCCTGCCGTTGGAAGAGGCCGGGTGAGCCTGGAGAGGCCAATCGATGTGATCGGCGCTCTGCCCGCGCCTGCCATTCAGGACTCCTTCCCCCTCCTCCATCGACTGGCTCGGCGCTCCTCCGGGAGTCCCTGGGCGCCTGTTCGAGGCGCTGGGCGCTCGCGCTCCTCCTCCTGCTCGCCTGGCCCCTTTGACGGAAGGATGCCCCGGGCGCGCGCTGTGTCCACTCGAGCCTCTCGGCGCTCGCCTCCCCGCGCCTGTCTCCTGGCAGAGGGACCGGAAGTGGCTCGGGGAGGGAAGGGGAGGGGGGCTCGCTCCCTCCTCCTCAGGTGAAGGCGCTGTGGATGGAGCCGCCGAAGACGCCGCCGCCGCTGCTTCGGAGCCATTGAGCCCCCTCCAGTGGGTGGGCCGGGCGGGCGGCCGGGGGGCCCTCCCCAACGCGGCCTGGCGCCCCCTCGGCTCAGGTGAGGGCCGCCCTACGGGGGCTCGGAGGGGACCAAAAGCGCTCGCCCGCCGGACGCGCGGAGGGACCACAAGGTGCGCTTCTCGAGGGGCTCCGAGGGGGAGGGGGCGCGAGGCGAGCGGGGCGCGGGCGCTATTGTGAGGGCGGTGGTCACTCAGGCACCGCGCGGAGGAGAAACTTGGGCCGTGCCTCTGCCTCGCTTTGGGCAGGGAGAGCCGCTGAGTGAGAGAGGGGCCTGGAGAAGTTGCCTGAGTTGAGCCAGGGGCTGCCTCAGGAGCCCTTCAGGTGGGACTGGGTGGCCCTCGCCTTCTCTTCCCACCCTGCTCATCCTTCACACAGACACACTTGGGGTGGTTGTCTCACCTGCGCGAGGGATCCCCACCCTCTCCTTCAAGTTTTGCAGACTTGGCGCCAGGCTCAGGCAGGAGAACCTCTTTTTCCCCGCTCTCATTTGTGTTCCAAGCTGTCGTTTTTTCTTCTTGTTGCTCCTTCATGGCCTGCCTCCTCCTCGGCTTTTTTTTTTTTTAATCTTCAGGAACATCTCTGCCTCCAAGGGAAGGAATTTAGGAACCTCACATAATACTCAGTGTAAGCACATTCTCCAAAGTGCCTCTTATGCATGGATAGTCAAGGGCAAAGGCAAGGCTGGTAGATTTGGGCAGCATTTGTCTGTCCTTGCAAGTAGCTTTCCAGAACTGGGGCTAACAGATCCTATCTTTCATTATTATTATTATTATTATTATTATAACATTTACATGTACATAACAACACAGCACACATGCACATTAGGTCCAAGTGTCTTGGTTTCGTCTCTGAATACCAGGCTCTTCCCAAGGACCTAGGAGATTAGAGATATTTTTGTATTGTTATATTATTATTATTATTATTATTATTATTATATTTACATGTGCATAACAACACAGCACACATGCACATTAGGTCCAAGTGTCTTGGATTCGTCTCTGAATACCAGGCTCTTCCCAAGAACCTAGGAAATTAGAAGTATTTTTGTATTATATTATTATTATTATTATTATTATTATTATTATATTTACATGGATATGACAACACAGCACACATGTGCATTAGGTCCAAGTGTATGGAATTCATCTCTGAATATCAGGCTCTTCCCAAGGACCTAGGTGATTAGAGGTATTTTTGCATTATTATTATATTTACATGTACATAACAACACAGCACACATGCACATTGGGTCCAAGTGACTGGGATTCGTCTCTGAATATCGGACTCTTCCCAATGATCTAGGATATTAGAGGTATTTGTGTATTATTATTATTATATTTACATGTACATAACAACACAGTACACATGCACATTAGGTCCAAGTGTCTGGGATTCATCTCTGAATTTCAGGCTCTTCCCAAGGATGTAGGTGATTAGAGGTATTTTTGTATTATTATTATTATTATTATTATTATATTTACATGTACATGACAACACAGCACACATGCACATTAGGTCCAAGTGTCTGGGATTAGTTTCAGAATATTGGACTCTTCCCTAGGATCTAGGATATTAGAGGTATTTTTGTATTATTATAATAATAATATCATTGTCAACTATAATACTCAAGTATTTTCTCTTAAAGGAAACTCAAAGTGGCCTCCAATGATAAAAACAATGCAATTTGAAACCTACGACATATCAATATTAAAATTAGACATAGAAATATTAAAAACAAATACAGTTAACTGGAACTCAAGCAACCAGAACTCCCAAGCTACTGGCAACAAAAAATATTGAGGAAACAATACTTTTAAAAACACTGTTTTATAATACAGTAAAAAAAACCCCAAAACTATGTTACATTAAGTTTGTTTCTGTTTCTCTGATTTGCTTTTAATTACTGTATTTCAATGTTAATATCAAGGCAATACAGAATGTATGGTATGATATAGTGTAGAGCAGAGGGCCAGGTCACAGTCCTTCTACTGTTGGAGGGCCAGATTATAATTTGAAAAAAAAAATGAATTCCTATGCACGCTGCACATATCTTATTTGTAGTGCAAAAATACACTTTAAAACAATACAATAATTAAAATGAAGAACAATTTTAACAAGTACAAAACTTATTAGTATTTCCATGAGAAGTGTGGGTCCGCTTTTGGCATATGACATAGAATTGTTGTTGCTGTTGTGTGCTTTCAAGTTGTTTTAGACTTAGGTTGATCCTTGGAGGGCCATATCTGGGCCCCGGGCCTTAGTTTGAGGACCCCTGGTGTAGAGTATAGCATTAGTTAAAGCTATTTTTAATATCAACTCGTAATCAACCAGAGACTATATTTATCTGACGTGTACCCCATGGGTGCAGTTTAACGAGATTCTACATTGTTGTTATTATTATTATTATTATTATTATTATTTATACCCTATTTTTCTCCCTTAAAGGAGTCTCAAAGCAGTTTGCAACATTCAAAATAACACAACTAAAAAGCTACAACTTATAATTAAATACAGAATTGTTAAAATACATAATTAAAATCACTTAAAGCCATTAAAAACTTTTAAAATGATTAAAACGTTACACAGCACCACTTGGCTAATTCTTACAAACTTCCTTCATTAAAAGCCTGTGAGAGTGAAAAGGTTTTAGCTTGCTACTGGAAAGACAACAGGGTGGGGGGGGGGCATTCTAAGTCTTATCTGCAGTATTTAGCTATTTGTGGTTATGTTTGAAAGAAGAAAATGTTCCATCATGCCAGTAAACCTTCTTACCAGTTCCAGTTACTCCAAACTTCATTTTCAGATAACATCTTTTCTAAATCACACACACACGTATATGTATTAAATCTAAACAGTGACACTAGTTTGTATGTTGCTTTTAAAATTACTATTGGAATGAGAGAAATAACAGGAGTATAAGTATTTCCAGAACTTTAAAAAAAGCAAATAAAGAAAAAAAAACCAAATTTGTTGCTTTGAAAAATGTGGAAACTTTATAGGAACATTCGTTTTAATGGTTTTCCTTCTGTTTTATTGTTTGTTTGTTTGTTTTGTATGCTAGCACATACAAAGATACAGCCAGTGTGATGTAGTAGTTTGAGCATTGGACTATGATCAGGAGGTTAAGACTGAAATCCCTGCTCAATTATGGAAAACCCACCAGGTGGCTTTGAGCAAGTCACTCTCTCTCAGCCTCAAAGGAAGATGAAAACCCAGTGACAAAAAATGGAAATGACTTGAAAGCATATAACAACAAATACATCGGAATTTTTTTTGGGGGGGGGGATTTTTCCCTCTTTACTTCAGTCACTTCCTGTGATGTTTAGAGAAATAAGCCACACTGGGTATTTTGCTCTGGAGCCAATAGCTGAATATTTTGCATAGAAATCAACATTATAGCACCCAGACTCAAATTCCAATTCGACTGTCTGAAGCTTGGTGGCTTTGGCAGCATAAAGGAATAGAGAAGGCATTTGGTTTGAAGCAATAGGAAGAGACAGAGTTGTCTTGTATTACAGTATTCTGTATGACACAGTTTAGTGAGGTTTTATGTTTTCTTTTGTTGGGTGATCTTCAGTAATATTTGAGAAATGGCTGTTCTGATTTTTCTGCTACACATCTTCAACTTTGTGTGGCAAGCAATGCAATTTTTATCATGAATAATTTTTATGAAATACTATTGGTTGCAAGGAGTGTAAGTTCTAGTTATTGGATTTTTGCAGGTACAGTACTGGATCCAGGTTAATGTTTAGTGCAATGAATGCAATAGTATGTGCTCACAAAAACTGTATTTGTGGGGGCTAAATGTACTCTCTAGGTTCATTGAAGCTCATCAGATAAAAGCACGACTCCATTCATTCTCTAGCAAATGTTTAATGCTACTAAACGTGTATCAGGTGAGTGAATCTTCAGGGAGTTTCAGGTTTCTTAGGCTGGGTGCATTAAAGTCATATGAGCTGGCACTGGCTTCGTAGATAGACTTTTCATGCCTAAACTGACTGTTAGGCTTTATCTGCTACCTTATTCAAATAATATAAAGTTTAGAAGTTGCTATGAATATGTGTATTAGAAGCCCAGCTATTTATTAATCCATGAACATTTCTATGGTCCCATCTATACTGCCATATAAAACCCAGATTATGTGCTTTGAACTAGATTATATTGCAGTGGAGACTCATATAATCCAGTTTAAAGCAGGTAATGTGGATTATTTGCTTTGATAATTTGGATTATATGGCAGTGTGGAAAGGGCCTTTGTCTCAAAGAGATTAAAATTTCTGTTTCCAATTAAAAATATCACTGTTTAAAGTTCATTCTTAATCATGACAGTGTATTAAGTAAATTCATCTACATTTGATTGTGAAATGTAATAATAATAAATAGAGTAAAACAAAAAATGTGATAAAAATAATAAACCAGTAAAATAATAAATAACTTTGATTTGAATATAAGCTGAGGGAGGCTTTTTCAGCCTAAAAAGGGGGCTGAAAAACTTGGCTTATACTCGAGTATATATGGTACATACTTTTCTGTTTAATATACAGTTGGCACTCCATATTTACATTTTGTGGGTTTGATTCACATGATCTCGCTAGAAATCTCTAGGCCTCAAGTGGAAGCTGACCTAGTGATTCCCGGCAAGGTGAATAAACCAGATGACTTTTTATTTACAGTTTCCTCACTTTTGTAGGGGTCCAGCATCCTTAACCCCAATGAATGTTGAGGGAAGACTATAACTTTCAGTTGCTGGGTTAAGAGTGTATTGTGTCACACTAGTTTATGATGTAAGAACTTTCACATGCTATAACAATGCTACTGTATTGCTTTACAATGACTTTGAAGAATGGATTGATATTAGAAACTGGAATGGTCAGCTGTCAATATCCCAAACAAGGCTTCAGAAGTGTTAGGGTTGGTCATTGCCTGCTAAAGTTTTGTTTGGTTTTAACAGAGTAGTTAAAGAGTGAAGTGATCTCTTTTTCTGTTTGAATCAGCCTCCTCTAATGAAATTCCACATACTGAGAGCTGTTTCTGACAACTTTTAAGTTCATTTGAATGTTTGCCTTCAAGTTGGCTGGCAATTTATGGAGACCCCATGAATTTAATTGTTTTCTTAGGCAAGGAATTTTCAGAAGTGCTTTACCATTTCCTTTTTGGAAATATGGTCTACAACAACACATGATATTTATTGATAATCTTCCACCCAAATATTAATCGGGAGACCCTGTTTCCAAAAGCAGAGGGATTTAGGCAAAGAAAGAGAAGGTGATGGGATGGGGGAGGAGGAGGCAGAAAGACAAAGAATCATCATAGTCAGAAGTTATTTCCATCTTACTGAAATGCATCACCCGTGGTATTTTAGTGACTGATGATGATCTGTGCTGGTCCAACATCTTGCATATTTGTACAAAACAGTAATTCTGAAGCAAAATGTATGGTTCCTTTTTTTTAGATGTATATGGCGTAAGAGGGATTGTGTTCTGGTTGCTGCCATTTGCATTACCATGTGTATTTTATTTAAAATCTTGTGATTTTTTAAAAGCCTGACTAATCCGTTTATCTAGTTGAGTGATTAAGAGTCTTCTATCCAGTTGTATGGAAGTCAACCTCTTGAAGTGAAAGGAAGATACTCTCTAAGGGTGGTAAGGCAGTGTTTCTTAATCTGTGCTCCTCCAGATCTTGTGGACTTCAGCTTCCACAATTCCTAACAGCTACTAAACTGGCTAAGATTTCTGTGAGCTGAAGTCCAAATCATCTGGAGAAGCACAATTTGGCCCTTTCTACGCTGCCCATGTATCCAAGGATCTGATCCCAGATTATCTGTTTATCCCAGATTATCTGGCAGTGGAGACTCATATAATCCCGTTTAAAGCAAATAATCTGGGATCAGATCCTATAATATAGGGCAGGTGTGGAAGGGGCATTTGAGAAGCACTGCTTTAAGGTGATGTATATATGTGTATACATACATAGGAAGGGAGAGCCTAGTGATAACTCTGCATGCTCAGTGGCCAAAAAGTGGGAGTGATGTGTGGCAATGGTGTTTCTCTTATGACATCTAATGTTTAGATGGAAAGTTTTTACAGACTGTGGCCCTATTTCTTGTTTTATTTATTGCATTGTTTTTATTCACTCTTTTAAAGTAACTATATTCTCTGTGGTCTATATTAATGCATAGAAGCTAAAAGATGTGAGGAAGTCTGAAGTCCAGGGGTAATTGTCCTAGATCATACATTTAGAACAATATTTCATCAATATCTACCACTAAACTGCTCTGTGAACTTGGAGAAGACACACTTAAAATATTGTAAAACAGTCTGTACAATTGTACAATGCTGACTGTGACTGTGAGAAAGGTGTATTTAGTCATGTAACATAAACATGGTGATGTCCCAGGGTTTATCGTCCCTTTTATCCTTAATTTCTGACTCCATCCAATTCCCCTATAGTTTCTTGTAAAAATTGCCATCATTTGGCATCTACTTTGTTTCTCTCTCCTAGGATTTGACCAAGGAGGGCTTCCTAGAGGAAGTGAAAGTAGCACGGAAAATAAGAAAGAGGGCCTTATTCTTTTCTGATGTACCTATTCCCACCTTTCTGGGAATAGCTGTCCACCCAAGTTGTTTGATAAATGTGTGTGTGTGTGTGTGTGTGTGTGAGAGAGAGAGTTTGGAAATACTTTCCTGCATGAATGTTCAAAGAAATGCTGCATATGTATCTTTGGCAGTGGCCCATGAGCCAATTTGAAATAATAATTATTGGCATTATCCTCATCCCTAATCTTTAACTTCTTAAAGGGGGACTGGAATCTGTTGTCAAATGTGCTTAGTTCTTTGAAAAAAGAAGCTTCCCCAGTGGTAGCTGTTTGAGAGAATGTGTATGTAAATTTATTTTAAAGTACAAAATTAAAGTGCATTAGCCTGCAACGATAGGCCTCAGGGAGACATCCAGGGTTCTACTGGAATGAACATATAAGAATGACTAAATGGAAATTTAAAATAGCTTTATTGTGAAATGCTTGCATGTGGAAGATGGATAGTTGTAAAACAATGTGATCTTCAGTTGAAGGAGCAGATTGGCAGTTTGAGCTACAATAGAAATGTATAGTGAACCCAGGCTGCTAATCTGTGTGCCAGGTTTTCAGCAGTTAACATGGGAACTTTATATGTTCAGCAGTGTTTAATATGAGGTAGGGTTAAATCATCATTGCCTGTTAATCACAAGTTCTACTACCTCAATTTTTTTTGTCAGGTCAGTGTCCCAAAGATTAGAAAAGGATTCAGCTCTTTAAAGTCATAGTATGCACTGAAGAAAAAAACCACAGTCTAACCCCTGTCTTGTTTCCAAGCAGTCCCAGTAGAAATATATTTAAGTTAAACTTATCATGTTTCTTAAATGGCCAATAGTTCACAGAAGCAAGTATGAGATCAAGTATGTTGTTTAATCTTTTAGTGATATGATCCTCCTGTGTGATTGTGTTCATATGTGCCTCCAAATTGCGTGCTAACTTACGATGACTCCAGCAGCTTGTATTCATTAGCAGTATCTCACTTGTGCTAGTCAGGACCGACCCTGCTTAGCTTCCAAGATCAGATGGGTCTGGTGAATTCAGGGTAGTTATCTGTACTCCATATAACTAGTGCTGAAAATCGGGGCTGGAATGCTAAATATTAGGTGTTGACATGTGGCAAAATACTTCAAGTTTCCAGTAGCATATCTGTTGTTTTAAGACAGTTTTCCCAGTATACACCTGCCAGAGATGTTGGACTATCTTTCACATCATCCCCAGCCACTGTGATCATTTGCTGAACAAGCTCGGAGTGGCAAGGTGTACCAGGCTGGGGAATACTGGTATAAGATCTATATAAAATCAAATAGTCTATTTTTCAGTGCTAAGGTGGTAGCAGATGCAATAACAGTTTTACTAATGTGCTTAAGAGTTTTCATGACAGACCTTCCTTTTCTGACTGCTTTTTCTCTAGTTTGTCCATTTTCACAATCCAGGTTTTCTTTAATTTTTTGTGACACAGCCAGAAGGTATTTACTATCACCACTGGGAAAGCACTGGTGCATAATGGACTGCCAATTTGATATCTTTATTAGCTTTTTGTTTGTTTGCAGATAAGAATAGTTTTCTTCCAGGGATGCTGTAGGAATGTTTGTAGCAGTCAAGACATACACACATCCCTACTCTGAATTGTTGGTTCATCTGACTAACTTCTCTATGCAGCCTGGAATGGAAAACAACTCACATAGGAAAATAAACTACTGCGGCTGCTCATGGAAACAATAGGCTGGGGAAAACAATATAGCCTTTTTAGAACTTTCTAAGGCTTCCCTTCTCTAAATTCAAGCTTTAATCCTTGGCTCAGGTTGCCAGCAACTCCCAGACACAAGATTGGTTAGAGGTTCATGCCTATCTCCTCTTCAATGAAATCCTGATTGTGCACTGGGCTTTAATGGGAATTGGGCATTTTGCTTGGCTTACTCTTGTTGCCATGGCTTTTTATCTCATTGCTGGGAGCATAGGGTAGAGGTTGCAAAAAGGCTACTTGTCCTCCCCCCTCCACTTCACACTGCCTTCCATATGCAGAATTATAAGTCCTTCATGCTTCTCTCCCTTTTTTTCTTCATATTCTCTAGTACAGTTAGTAGTTCCTCTTGCTGAGCTCGAGACACACTATTTCTCCGTCTTGTTGTATGCTCACTAAAGTTATATTTGAGTGTTCCTTAAAATTAGGTTTGTTAAGGGACTTACTGATTTAACACGTGAAATATATGTATGTAAATAGAGCTTAGAAGATTTATACAGACTTGAAAGCCCTTCTGGTTTTAACTTAGACTTAAAAGCATCTTCATTCAGAGAATTGCAGCCATAGTGTCCTGCTTGCAGCTGTATATTTAACAATTGCAGCTGGCTATTCTGCTTTTATCTGTTGCATCAGTATTCTTCACTTGTTCAAGATTTGAAATTCATCTTTAACCACCACTTAAAATATAGGAACTACTTAGTTTTGACCTTTATTGCTCTGTATTTCCCACCTTCTTTCTCTTAGATGGCTACCTCTACTAGTGCAACACATCAAGCAGAGCCCTCTGATATATCCTATATCTTAGTTCAGGACAAAGTGGTAGAGCAGATGTCCTCAAACATTTAAAGTCAAGGACAGGTTCATGGTCCTTCTGACTGTTGTGTGTGTGTGTGGGGACGGGACGGGATGGGACTACTTTGAAAAAAATGAACAAATTCCTATGCACATCTTATTTATAAAGCAAAAAAACCCATGAAAGATCAACACAATATTTAAATTGAAAAACAATTTAAACTGACACGAACTTACTAGTATTTCAGTGGGAAGTGTTGGCCTACTTTTGCCTGACTAGATAGTCAAGTTAATTAGAATTGTTGTTACGTGCCTTCAAGATGTTTCGGACGCAACCCTAAGTCAAAAGTTTAAGGCAGGGGCTGCGTAAATGACCTTGGAGGGGCGCATCTGGCCCATGGAACATAATTTGGGGGTCCCTGTGGTAGAGTGTGAAGGTGCTGAAAAAAATGTATGTCAGATGTTTATGCTTGGAGAGCAAATCATAGAATTATAGAGTTGGAAGGGGCCCCAATGGCCCTTGAGTCCAAGCCCCTGCTCAGTGCAGGATTTCTAGCTAAAGCTTTCCTAGCCGGAAGATGCCCGGCTTCTTTTTGAAGACATGCAGAGAAAGAGACCCCACCATCTCTCTAAGCAGCTGATTATATTGCCAAACTTCTTTTACTGTCTAGAAATTCCTTCTAATGCTCAAATGACATCTGCTGCCTTATAACCTTTAGTCCTGATCCTACCCTCTGGGAAAGCAAGGAACAGGTCTGCCCCCTCCTCTCTGTGGCAGTTCTTGAGGTGTTTAAAGAGTGTATCCATGTGGTCTTTTCCAACTCTATATTCTATGATTCTGTCACCTCTTAGTCTTCTTTTCATGAAATTAAATGTACCCAACTCCTTCAAGCTTTCCTTATATGTTTTATTCTCTTTATTCTCTTATCCTTATTGTCCATCACTGAACTTGCTCCAACTTGTGTATGCCCTTTTTAAAATGAGGAGCTCAAAACTGAACAAAGTACTCCAGCTGAGACCTAACTAGTATGGATTATACTTGGACTATTACTTCCCTTAACTATGTCTTTATTAATGCAGGCAAATATAGCACTCATCTTATTTGCTGTAACATTACATTGCTGGCTCATGTTTAGTTTATGATCAACAATAATGCTAGGACACTTTTTTGCATGTGGTACTTCAGAGTCATGTATTCCCTATCCTATGCTAGTGTGTATAGTTTTTGCAGCCTAAGTGTAGAATACTGTATTTGTCTCTATTAAATTTCTTTTTATTAATTTCTACCTAATTTACTAGTTTATCTACATTCTCAGTTATTTTCCTATCTTCCAATGTATTAGCCACACCTTATCACATGCTTTGCTGAAATCCAGATAAATGACATCCACAGCATTCCCACCATTTACTATACCAGTGATCTGATTGAAAAAAGATATAAGATATTTTGGTAGAATTTGCCCCATGCTCACTCCTGATGATCATTTCATTGTCATCAATATATTTGCAGACAGATTCCTGTATAATCTGCTCCAATATGTTCCTGGTATTGTCATCAGGCTGACTGTCCCATAGTTCTGAGTCTTCTTTTTTGCGTTTTTTTGAAGAGAGGGATAATGTTTTCCCTTCTCCAGCCCTTTGGCATTTTGTTCACCACAGTTTCCCAATAATTATAGCAAAGAGTTCAGAGAACATATGTGTACGTTCCTTTAGTACCATGGGATGTAGTTTGCTTCATCCTTCAGATTTAAACCAGGATCAATTCTCCCTGTATTCTCTCTAGGAAGTCCTCAGGTTCTCTGATGCATTGAAGGGAATCTACACATAGCTATAGTGCACTGACTTTCTCTTCCAAGAGAACTACTGTTTTGCATTTGCTTCACATATTGTCGATTTTGCTTTCAGGTAAAAAGCCTAGCATTACACATGCATTTCAGTAGAAAACTATGTGTCCTCTGCCACTGTAACTGCAGTTACTTCTTTTCCCTTCCCCACTTTTCTACATAGTAATGTAGTTTCTCGGTTTTGCTACATTTATTGAAATTTTCTTCCCAGGCAGCTTTGTCATTCCTGTGTATTTTAGCAGCATTGATGCCATTGCTCTAGAGCTGCCAGGTGGGGACCTACAGTCCCCAACAGTCCCCATTGCTGCTCTAATGGTAGGGGTCATACTAGAAAAGGTAGATGTGGGCACTGGGGCTGCTCTCACCTACACTTCCTCATGCTTTGCATCCCCATCTCCCTCACAGTAGCTGCCAGGCTAGGGCTGTTGCTTTTTCTGTCCTCGTGATGTGCATACTATTCTGTCTCCATTGTATTACCTATATTTTAGAAACTTGTATGATGATATTAACAATGTTCACATTGCTTTGGTGTTTCTTTTCTTATGTTTTTGAGGCACCTTTGCATTTGATTAAGAATTGCTTTAAAAGTGGTGTTGTCCCTGTTTTGCATTTCTATTTATTGGAAAGTTATGGTAAACTATGTTTAAGATTAAACCAGGACATCCAACAATCTAGGATTGTGGTTGGGTTGAGATTTTAAATGATGTGCTCCCAAACCCAGGATATACAGTTCATATGCATTTAGCCTTCTGGGTTTTCAGAAACTTATTTATTGTGGTTTGTAGGAAGGAGTTGGTTGTATTAGAATACTATCTTTGTGTAGGACTGGTGAATCAGCTGGCATGCAGATCCAGAATATTGGTGCCAGCTTGTCTGTTTAGGGTGCCAAGATAATGCCATTTTTGGCATTCTGTTTATATATTGTTGGTATGATCCACACTGGACATTCTTCTTATTGACTTGGCAACGATACTGTAAGAGTCACAGAAAAGGCATGGGTTTCGTTGGCCACTGGAGATGCCCACCCACTCAGTAGCACAAATTATTAAACATTGTGGGCTTTTCGCCATGTCCATAAAATTTATTTATTTATTTAAAACATTTATATTTTGCCCTTCTCACCCTGAAGCCATACACTTTTATCTTATTTTTAAAAGAAGCTATGAGATTTCCCATGACATTCAAAAGTTGGCCTGTATATATTTCTAGAAAAACCTGGAATGGCCTACATGCATGTATATTTGAACCTTGGATTCAAGATGGAGAGTGACCATACTAAGGCCATAATCCATTGAAATACATTATGAATAGAAACAGGTTTCTTTTTGTAGGTTACTTGTGGGATTAGACACCGGATGTGCACCCCTGTGCATATGTTTTTAATTCTATTTTCAGCAAGATATGAACAGTAGACATGTGAAAAAAACGAGGTTTGCTTTTGGGATTTCCCCAAATATTTTCTAGCCATGGTGGGTTGAATTTTTGGATGCAGAAGCTGTGAATCACTCTACCTCAAAAGTGAATGATGATGGAAATGAGCATTCAACATGTATTTGAATGCATATCCCCATGGAAAGCAATGTGTATCACCAGTGGATGTACAATCTGATTGCCACCCACAGTTGCTAGTCCAGTATTTAGCCCATGCTAAATACTTGCTAGAAATACCTGTTTGGAACTGTGCATTCAGATAATGCACTGATGCCCAGGGATAGCAGGAAGATATGTAAAGGTCCAGCTACATTTCTGTTCACTGTGACATTTCAGTTACTGCTTTCTTTAAAAAAAAAACACAAAACAAAATGCTGAGCTTTCTTTCTTCCTTTCACAAAGAATACTCATAAACACTACCATGCAGAGGTTGTAGGTTGTGGTGTGTGTGTATATATATATGTATAAAATAATTGGACTACTTCTGAAGGTTTTACTCCCTAAGTTTTGTCACTTGGGGGAAAGAAAGCCCTTATTTCAAAAGTGAAAGGAACTTCAAGGGCTTCTGAAGCCACTGTGCTCTACTTTCAGTGTGCTAATGTTCTTAATTCTCAGCCTGGAGGGGATTCTAGACACTGGCCCGATTTCTTTCTTGCAGTGTGTGAAGTCTTGAAGTTTCCTTACATTCTGGTTTTGAATCCCAAAGCTGTGTGGATTTCTCTCCCTGAGACTATTGTAATATTGTTGTTATCTTGTTAGGGAGTTCTGCTACAAAGCATGTGAGCACACATGGATCTCAGAAAAAGAGAGACAGTTTTATATGGCTTCTACCTATCTTCTTTGTGGACACATATGATCCCAGTTGCCTGTCATCTAAGGAAGCACAATGCTAACTACTTTTGCAAAGACAAAATATTTTCTGTCTTACAGAATCCAGGCAGCGGTGTTGATTATTCAAACATATTAGTTTGTGTTTATTTTGGTAACCTCATACTGAAATATAGTAATGGTTTCATGTCATTGAAAGAACTGGTAGGTAAAGAACTGTTGTTAGGTAAAATCAGATGTTCAGCAAATGATTAGTTGAGTCACATAACCAAAGTATTTGCCTCTGCAAATTAATTAATCCATTAGATGTGGTATGTTTATAGAATGAGAAGAATAAAGTAGGGCCCCCACTATTGCAGAACCCATGTCCGTGGTTTATCTTACTCATTCCCAGGGGAAAATGGTTTCTTTAGGAATTTGGTGGCTGCTCCAGGCAATTTTATATTATCATAGAGTCACCCTAGAGGACCTAAAAAATTCCTAGGGAGGATACCTGTTTATGAATTTCTAGGGGCCCTATGATGACGCTGTGGTATGCTAAAATGGCCTTGGTCATATCCACAGTTTCAGGTAATCTGGAATCGTATCCCCCATGGATACAGGAATCTTACTGTGCATGAAAGGCTTCTATGAAACACAATAGCTATTGAAGAACAGCCTAATGTTGATATCTATAAAATATTGTCTTTAGCTTTTTTTACTCCAAGAATCCTTTGTCACTTAGTCAAAATTAACTTTTCTAAGTTCTGTTTTGCTGATAATGTAGCCATTTTGGTTCCTGGTCTTTGTTATATTTCAGGTGTATCTTGAACCTGCTGCTCAAAATGATCAAATCTCCTTTTTTAAAAAACTTTAGTAATTAAAAACATTTGTGAATTTTTTCCTGCTTGTTGAAAAATACACATTCACACAATTATTCAGTTACTGGATACTTCTGTCCCCGCTCTTGTAACCACTTGCAGTAAATCCATTTTTAATATTTGTCTTTAAAATGCCCACCTGATGCCTGTTTATGGATAATTTTTCTAGTAGTATGGTCCTTAAATGGAGAGCTGTGTTCAGTATAGCATTTTTCTCTTTCTCAGAAGGGTTTCCTAACCTATTTTGTTTGCTGTCTACCATCCTGGGTTACATAGCAATAGTGGTATATGATCAGAAAAAAGGAAATGATGAGAAGAATTACCTAGCTTTGCCACTGCAACTTTCTTTTGAACATACTCTGAGGTCATTTTACAATGGACTACATTTTATGTTCAGCTTTGATGATCTGGAAGTTCTGCTGGCAAAAATGTGGAAAGTCAGTTAACTTCGAAGAACTGTTTGGCGCTCAGGAGAAATTCTCCTTGGTAAATGACTGATTTTTCTGAAAGTACTTTCATTTAGTCTGGAATGTTAATACAACATTTTGACTCTTGCAGTTGTGTAGCTGCCATGAGACAAGATACAGATGTATACTTCATACTGGGCTAGCATGTGTTCCACAGAACTTGTATTTTGTGGAGCTGTGGATGTATTGTGTAAGAGGTGTATGTAATATTTCTTAACTTCATTATTATTGCAAAATTTCACTAGCATGGTGTTCTAGTGCCAAAATGTCCTTTTTTCCTTTTGGTGAAATAGGTAAGAACTAAGTTTATTTTTAAGTGGAGTCTTCCAGTTATGGCATTACAGTGATTGTTGGAAGAGTGAAACTCAGAAGCTAAATAGGTCTGGTTTGTGCCTAGATGAAAAACTGTCTGGAAAATATGCATATATTATATGCTTATCATGGAAGAATGGCTAAGATATAAACACAATAAAATTGTATAAAGAGAAACATTCTGCTGTTTGCTTGTACCAGTAATGTACAAAGACAGACAAATTATGTGTGGACAGGTACACCGGTATGTATTTGATTACTTTTGTACCTTGGATATATATCTTGCTTGGGTACCCTAACTGGTTTATCTCCATCACAGGTAGCTGAGTTTTCAGGGTTTCTGTTTTCAAAGCCAGCATAGTAGTCTTTCGGTTTCTAACAAGGAAGTAGAATAAGTCAGTGGATGCTAGGAGATCTAAAATGGACAATAAGCAGGGCAGAGTGAATTTTCATTATAGGTTATAGTTGCCAAAATGTAATGTGTATAATGTATCCAGCCTCAAAAGTGGACCAAGAAATTAAGTGGAACTGCCACCTTGAATTCACTCAGTTTTTTTTACTAATAATCTTGGTTCTAGATTGTACAAGTGGCTTTGTCATATTGATGGGGTTCCGTGCTTTTCAAGAAAGGGGTGGAAGACCTGTTGTGTTTATTAATTATTGAAATAAAATTGAAGCTTTTTTTGTGTGGACTACTGTGCTCTCTATTAAAGGTTTCCTGCGCTGGGGTTCTGGTTGTTTTATAATAATAAATCACCTTTTAATGGCTTTGTCATTAGTATCTTATTTTCCAAATATTTGTTTCTATTTCTTTGAGAAGAAAAACGTTAACAATATGTTCCCTCATTTTTCTTAACTGCTATTGTAAAACAAGAGTAAAACAATGTTCAAGAGGTCATTAAGAGGCTACAAGTTTCTGTTTATCGGTTGTGATCAAGAGAAACCACTCAGTAAAAAAGCTCTGTAACATTACCTGAAGTACGTAATTCAAGGAAAGAATCTGCAACCAAAAAAGCTTTTAATTAACTTTGGAAAGGTCCTTTATTGAATGTGACTTTCCTGTGAGCAAACATAGAAGAATCTTGGTAATGAAAGTAGCATTGCTGATAATGTATTATTTAAGTGCTTTTGAGGCTATTAGGGTCTAGAACCTGTATATAGACAGTACAGAGTGATTTTCCTCATCTTTTCAGTATGTGAACATCATATACACACATAAATTTCACTGAATGTTGAAAAATACATGTATTCAGTTGCTTACTTTGCTGGTTCTGAATATGAAAGTTGGGTTTCTATGAAAGGGAAGGTCATCTTTTGCTAATTTTTGAGTGGGATCGCTTACTCCATACTGGCTAATATAAAACTTCATAAATGGAAATATGTGGGAACAAAAACTAAAATGGAGCTGTAGATAGTTGTCAGTGCTTGGTGTATCCTTGCACATTGACTTGCCTTGCAATTAAGCATGATAAATTTCTAAAGTAGTCATCATGTAGCAAGTGCTCGTTTGGTTCTATTTTTAGTCAGTCTCTTGATCATGATAGCAATTGAATGAAATCAATTCCACTTTCTAAAAGTATTTGTATTTTCTACTTTTATTTCCTTTTATACCTTTACATTATGCTAATGTGCCATGTGATGCTGAATCTCTATTATGCTTATATTAGTATATGTCTTCCCAGACATGAGACCTTAGCTTACCCATATACACCTTTTCCTCTCTTAAATTAGAAGGGCTTACTTTAGCAAACCATTCATTAATTTATTCCATAACTTGGTCTCATGCCTGCATGTTCCTTTATGCTGAGAGATTATTCTCATTTCTTAAAGGTGTTGTAATTGAAGACCATGCTCCTTTGTCCTTCTATTGCCATGGAGAATGGACTGCATTGTCTTCCTTTTTAGAAAGCTGCTCTGTCATGAACCAGTGCCTCAGATTTCTTTAGACATATCATCAATATTTCTCTCTATCTTTTAAATAATTTGTATGCAAGTAATTATTGCTGTTATTAATCAATGTATATTGCGATCATCATAAAAGTAGGGATAAATATTATTTCCTTTGTGAGCTGCAAACTGCATCTATATTTTGACTTAAAATCTAATTTAGATCAAGAAATCATTGCTCCTGTTTGTTTTTACAAGTGAATTCTCATTTCTGAGGTTACAGGCAGGCTTCTTGTTTCAGAATGGTGAACTTATCATTGTTTTACCTCATTTTTGTAAATAATGTGTAATTGGGGTGTAGGGAAAGGCATTTGAATGTACAAGGTGTTCATTAACTCCACGGGGTGCTAATTAGCTGTATGTATACAGCATGTCCCACTGTTATTCTAGCATGACTGTTGAAAATGCCTGTTTCCAGGCCTGTTCAGTGATGCAGTGTGTTAGTTTTCAGTCTCATGGCTGAAAAACTATTCATTTTCACCAATCAAAGAAAACTGCTATCTTGCATTTGGAACTCAGTATTACCTGCATGGGGTACCTTCTGTATAGTAGTATCATTTTTAATTCAGATTCGATTCAAAGAGTGGATGACAGCAAAGAGTCCATTTTGCTGAAATTGAATTGCACTGGACAAGTGTTACTGTACCTTGTCGTGAAAGGATTCAAAATTAGCAGTGGCCTGTGGCCACTTGTGTTCTAGACTAGTGAAGAATGAATCTGCTCTTGCCTCATCAGATGTAAGACTGACAGCTGCTCCATCTTTGTAACCTCTTGAAGCAGTGTTTAGCTTCTGTTTTGTGAACTAACAGCACTTGACAGCCTTCCTCCTTGTATAGAGGGCAGCTGAACACAGGGACAGAAAAAGAAATGCTGAAATGTTGTTGTTCTCGTTGTTTGAAAGTTTCTAGCCAAAAATATATGTTGAGCTTTTTATTTCCAATACAGTAAGTATGTATATATGTCAAAAGTAGCTGTTCATTTCTTGTGTTACCAAAATACAGTTCAGGAGAATTCCACTCCCAGATTACCATTTGGCCTTAATCCAGAATGTTATTGCATAGAAATTTAGTTTTAAAATACTGTTTCCCTATTTTTGTCAAACCTAGGTCCCTGGTAGCATCCACAATTGAACTGAATGTGTGACTTTGTTTGTGAAAATGCTAGTACATGTGAAATTATTTAATTTTCAAAGGAAAATAATGTGTTAATATTAAAATCAGAAAAGAGTCTTGTGGTATATTAAACACACCTCTTACAACATTTTTTTCATATCAGGAGCGACTTGAGAAACTGCAAGTCGCTTCTAGTGTGAGAGAACTGTCCGTCTGCAAGGACATTGCCCAGGGAATCCCCAGAATGATGTTTGATATTTTACCATCCTTGTGGGAGGCTTCTCTCATGTCACCGCATGGGGAGCTGGAGCTGACAGAGGGAGCTCAACCCACTCTCCCCAGATTCGAAACACTGACCTGTCAGTCAGCAGTCCTCCCACCACAAGGGTTTAACCCATTGTGCCATCGGGAGCTCTGTCTTACAACATGAATCCACACAGATTGTAACCTACTTGACAAAGGCATGAAACACTGTTTAAAATATCAGGTATATATACAGGGAGCAGGATGGGAAATAAGATGATAGACAATAGGAATACAAAGTACTGCCAGTATCCATTGCATTAGCAACTGTATTAGTCTTTCAGATGCCACAGGATTCATTGAAATAGTTTAGCTTATTCCGAATCATTAGGACAATATTGCTCCATCATGTAGAGATTGGGGGGGGGGGGAGCTGCATAAAGGCTTTTATTTTAGTTTATATTTATACTCCTCATAGGCATCTGTCTATTTTTTTTCTTCAGCAGGGTGTCTTAAAGATGGATATAGAGGACTGCAATGGACGCTCTTACATATCTGGTATGTTTTTATTTTTTCCTTATCAGATATTGGAAGTTATATTTTAATGTACCAAATTGAATTCTGACCATGTAGCATATATAGTCATATGAGTTTCCAGTTCAGGAACTTTTACAGCTTACCATTCAACATGACCGAGAGCTTGAAGAGCCACACCAGCTCTCTGCAAAGAACTTCTTGGTATGGCCTGTCATCTTGGGGAAATAATTTTCTGCTTGCCTCCAGATCTGAGAGGTGGAGATATGGAGAACCTTCTCCCCCCCCCCCCATTTATGTCTCCAGCAAGGCATGGTTACTCCAAAGACTGATGGTGTTAGAACCATTCTCTGAGAAAATGTATCAAACCAACCTTGGTTCTTTTCCATGGTCTCACCAATGAGTTTCCTGTGCCTGCACAGTGCAATTTGAAACCTTGGAGTAGCACTGCGTCCTCAGTACAACTAGAATGGATGGCTATGTCATGCTAGGTTGCTATTGAGTAATTGGGATGAATAGTGTGCTGGGAGGAGCAAGTGACATTACAAATATTGGAGATTAAACTGTTTGTCCTCCTGCCAAATTTAAGTTATTATTGGTATTAAATAAAGTTAAGATTTAACGACGTAGTAACTCTTAATTAATTGAAATTCATCTTTTTCAATGTGGGAGTATTTCTAGAAGTGATAAATACTTCTATGTATTAAAAAGTTTGAGGGTGTTTAGAGTAAACATTTATGGATGAGACTGATGGAAAAACTACTTGACTAATACAAATAGTTTTTATTGAGTACAAACTGTTCTCCAGGCTTTCGTGCTATTGGTGTACTTCATTTTGTTAGGATTCCTTCTCTTAAGATATCTGAATATTTCTGTTATGGTTTAATATTTTAAATACATATTCAGAAAGAATTTGGCAATTGGTACAGTCAAAACATGCTGCTTAAAATAATGGGTATTTTATGACTAGGAGAGAGAACTGGGACAGCATCTTTTTCTGATAAATCCACAAACATAGTTGACAGCTCTTATTTAAAATATCTGCTTGGCTGAGTTTGATTCTATCCGTGACCACACTCTTTTGGAAGAAATACAGGACTAAGGTTGTGACTGTGAAACCACCCACAGTGCAGTGCATACAGTGAAACCACCTGATACCCACCTGTAGTGCACTAATTGATAGTGTTGCTTTTATTACTAGCAGCATGAACTACAGTTAACTTAAAATATTTTTTATACAGGAGAAAAGTTGTAGTACGAGTAAGAACATTTGTCTAAAATCCTGAACCCTGCATGTTTCTTTTAAAGTAAATCCAACTTCCAGTAAATGTGCCTAGATTTGTAACCTCAAATAAGTTGGAATGTAGAAAATATAGAAAATATATTTGTTGAACCCGATTGGGGGATAAGCAATAAGCAATTTATTTAATTTCCTTACAAGATAGTAAAATCAAGAGATTGTTTAAAAAGATCTTCAAAGATATAGATTCTGCTGGATATGGGCATCTTTTAATTTTGAAGAAAAGGAATGAGAGCCTACATAGCGAAATATTAAGATAATTTATCCTTCATACCACAGTGCCCAATGAGATGGGCATTTCATTTTAAGGATTTAAAGCAATAGATACCTGTGGCTCCCCACATGGATTTGGAGCTCCTGCAGCAGTGGTAGATCAGTTAGAATGGTCCAACTCAGGAGGTGGAGAGGTCTGGATGGTTTTCTGAGGTTTGGAGGCATTTTCCTGAATCAGCATCAGTTGATTTTGTTAAAGCCTGGCTGATTCTTGAAATGGGGAAATGGCAGTGGACATGGGTCACTCCCCAATGCCAGGGAAATAGCAGCAATGTGGGTAAAGTCAAATTGGCAGAAAACAGAGCAAGTCTGAAACAGAAACCATAGTATATTTGAATGCCTAGAGTGTATTTGGATGCCAGTGACAGTGTGGGCAGCAATATTTTTCTTTGCTCCGTTGCATCTGAAAGGAGCTGTCCAGGAAATGTGTTTTAAATGGTTAGGGATCTCTTAAAACCTGGCCCATGAAATGAGAATTCAGACCACTCAACAAACAATTTTCCTAAATGCTTTGCTGATGAAATTGCTTGGGTCCATTCTGACTTGGATAGTATAATTACAAGTCCAGTGTATAGAAATTTGGTCTCTGCTTGCCAACTGTTAGTAGATATTTTTCAATTCGGCAACCACAAGGATATAGACTGGCTCCTTGGAGAGGCAAAGATGACTACATATGTGCTAGATACTGTCCTTCCTGGATTGTTAACAAGAGTGGACAGACTAAGCAGGTAAATGGAGTGATAAATGCCTCCTTACAGCAAAACAAGGTACCATCATGTGTAAAGGAGATAGTTATAACATTTCTGCTAAGAAAAAGTCTTCCTTGGATTTCTTCAAATGTGTAAACAATATATCTAATACATAATTTCTAGTGAAAACATAAGAGTGTACAGTGTATCTGAGGTCTTAGTGTTTTTGGATGAGATGGATTCCCTAAATTTCAAAATGGTTTCAGACCTTGTTATTGGAAAGAGATAGCATTCGTCAGGTTGGTGGATGATGTATGCTTGAAACTGGACAGGGAGAGTGTATTGCTACACTTTTGCTAGATATCGCATGATCTTTCAATACTATCAGTCATGATGCTGTTCTGATCTTCCTCTCGAGTATAGGGCTTGGAGGTACTGTCTTATAATGGGTCTTTTCCTTTCTCAAGAGCTGGGGTCAGAAGCTGATGTTGGAGGATTCCTATTCAGCTCTTGTATTTTTAACCACTCAATGCTATTATGGACAAGCCTTTAAATGTTCTACCTATATATTCTGTGAAAGGCTTCCAATTATTTTGAAAACATTGCATTGTTTTATTTTTAAGAAGACAAGTTAATTTATCAAATTCTGCAAAGTTTAGCAGTTTGGTCAACCATTCATTTACCGATAAAATAATGCTTTCTTTCCAGTGTCTGGTATAAACTATTTGTTACAGCATTTTGAATGAAAACAATATTTTTCTTTCTGATGATATCATATTTTTGGTAAAAACAGTATATTTTGTTGTAAAGTTCTTTGGATTGTTTCTTTAACAGCTGTCTAATATGCATCAACTTTATGACAGGTCCACCATATGTGGAAAAAGTCCCTCTTTTATCTTACATTTCCATCATTTATTATCCATTATTTCATTTTTATTCACTTTGGCAAGTTTTACTGGACTGATGGACCATCTGTGAAACCTTTTATAAAAGTTTTCTTTCTATTTGTTTGCTTTTGTAAATTTAAGGCCTTTGTTCCACATTCCTTCCCATATGTTCATATTTATTTCATGACCCTTGTCTTTAGCCCAATTTACCATAGAGACTTTTACTTGTTCTTCACTTCTCTCATATTTCAATAAAAATTGATAAATCCCTCTAATATGTTTATTTCTTTCTGGCCATAATATTTTTCCAACTTGGTCATTTTTTTCCCGAAGTCACATTGAAGATCTTGTGTAATTTTTGTTTAATTTGCTCATAAGTGAACCATCCAATATTTAACCCTTCTTGCTTCAGTTCTTCTCTTGATTTTAGCATAGGTTGATTATTTATGAACTTGAGTATCGTCTTGTATCGTATCCACTCCTTTTTGTCTTTTTTCTTTATCACCCAGAAAGCTTCATGTGGTGAAATGCAGAATAGAGTCTTATGTCCAAATTTCAATTTATGCTTTAACCAAATTCTCAAGTTATTATACTACTATTTGTGAAGCTCTTGTTTTTTTTAGATTTGTCATACCAAATATATGCATGCCATTCAAACGGTAAATCATAACCTTCTATATTCAACATTCTCTCATCTTATAGCATCATTCACAAAATCCACAAAATCACAGATACTTCAAAATACAGTTTCAGGTCTAGTAGACCTAGTTCACCTTTTTATTTATTGTAAATAAGAACTTTCGTCTTGATTCTTGGCTTTTTCCTATTCCATACAAAATTTCTGATATCCTTTCTTCATTGGGTGAATTGGGGTTTCATTTAAGGTAACTGCACGGTCTAAAACAAAAACATCCTCTTTGGTAGCTAGTCTAACAGGGCAGGTTGCAGGCAACATGCAACTTTCTTGTTATAGCAATTCTGGCTTTCCCAAGATTTTCAAATACAATTTAAAGTGTTATGAAATTTTATATAGCTTGGCTTCAGATTCTAAAGGACTGTATTTTCCTATATAAGACTTCTTGGGCTTTGAGATTTTTGGTGAGACAGAGGTGGGGTGTCCTCACTGGTCAGCCTTAGGCTTACAACAACAAGAAGAAGAATTTTATTTCATACTTGCCTCTCCTCGTAGTTGGTTACAACATAGCAAAACATGCATAATCATCATAAAAATTATCTAAAAAACACATATTAAATGTAATTCTACAAAATACATACATTAAAATACACAGAGCAAAGAAATCGAGTCAACAAAAGACATTCATAGTTAAAACTGATGGGGTTGGCCTGCTGGAAAAGATAGGTCTTCAGATTTTTTAAAATATTCCAACAGCTCACTTAGCTGTCAGATCCCTTCCAACAGGTCATTTCACAGTCTTCTCAAGGTGGCTGATGAAAACGTCCTCTGGGTGATGGCTGCCAGTTGCGTTCTGGCAAGCTGGACTAAGCATCCACCAGAGGACCTAAGTGTCCTAAGGGATGGATTGTGTGGGAGAAGGCGATCCTCCGGAAATCCTAATAGCTGGTAAACTGGCTGGACTATCTGGGAGTTGTAGGCCAAAACACTTGGGGACGCACAGGTTGAGAACCACTGCTCTAGGAAACCTGGACCCAAACCATATAGAGCTTTAAAACCAACACTTTGTACTTTTTCTGGAAACTCATTAGCAGCCAGTAGAGTGACTTCATTATGGATGTAATATTCTCACTCCTCAATGTTCCTGTAACTAATCTGCCTGCCATATGTTGAACCAACTGGAGTTTTGGAACTTGGTACAAAGGTAACTCAATGTAAAGTGCATTGTAGAAGTCTAATTTTGAGGTTACCAGCACATGCACTACCATCTTTAGGTCCTCCATTTCTAGAAAGTGCTGCAGCTGGCATAAATAGTCTTTCAGGGGGAGTGTAACCCTATCCCAAACTGGTTGACATACATCCACCCGCAGTTTAGGACCCTTGATGGTAATCACTGTGTCTAGTCTGTATTCAGCTTCAGTTGGTTTTTCTTCATTCAGCCAAATTCCTCCTCCAGGCATTCATTCAGAGGAGACACACTATCCTTAGCTGAAGCTGGTTTTGAAGGCATGAAGAAATGTATTTGGGTGTCATCAACATACTGATAACAGCCCACTGCATGTCTCCAGATTATCTCTTCTAGCAGTTAGATTTAAATATTAAAAAGCATTGGGGATGGAATGGCATATTGTGGGATGCCATATAATAACTCCCTTTTTGAATAGCAGCTATTCCCAAGCACCACCATCTGGAGCCTGCCTGAGAGGTACAGCCAGAACTATGCACTGCCTCTGATCCCCAAACCCACTTTCAGGCAATCCAGAAAGAGACCAAGGTCAACATGCCACAGCAGATCTAGAAGCACAAATAGGGACTCCCCTTGTCAGTGTTAAGGTGGAGATCACCCAGTAAGACTTTTAACACAACCAGGCTTTTAACAGCATGCTGTCCTGTTGATTTTATTGCTTTTAATTTATGTGTATTAAATCATTGTAATTGTATAGATTGTTTGTGTGTTTTTTTATGTTTTTATTTATTTTATGTTTTTTACTCAAGATGCCTTGAGTTACAATTCAGAGGAAAAGGCAAGATGTAAATTACCAACAACTACTACTACTGTCATTGCCAAACATGGATGATGATGATGATGATGATAATAATAATAATAATAATAAATACTTTAGTTATAGGCCGCCCTATCTCCTTGAAATCAGTGATTTAGAAACCATAGGTATTAATGATCAGTTGTCCAAATTTAATCCTCTGGTGAATCAAATGCATAACTGTATGTGGCTGTTTTGCAACCTCTGGTCAAACATTCATGCTTTAATGCTGGTAAATCATCAGACCAATGAAGGACAAATGCATAATTCTCCCCATGAGGACAGATTTTGATAAAGAGACCTGATGGGGATTAGATTATGGGAACAAGATGTAAAGTACTAATTGTTTTAGACAAATCAAGGTTTATCCATTGATTGTTTGAAACCTAGAAATCTGTGGAAATGACTTATGTTATTAATAAAGCTGAACGAAAGTACTAACAAATATTTGGTAGATGTTTGCTTGATGTATACGGATCTAGAAATTCTGTGTATGTATACAACATGGAATTCCAAGGCTTCTTCTTCCAACAATTGTTGTTAGCCAAATATTGTTGAGAGGTCAATAAAGTCACCGTTACCTGTCTCATCCCCGGGGGTGTGGCTTTCTAGTGGGATATAACATTTTCCAAACTGCTTCCCAATATGCTGGAGATGATGTGTGTCTTCCTCTTCCTCTGCTTATTTGTAACATCACTTTGTATGTAGATCAGGATATATGTGTTGACAAAGAGCTGTTCGGAGAGGGGGGGGGGAGCAAAAGTGTTGTTTGAGTTGTTACTTAATGTGAAAACACTAAAGAGTTTCAAAAAATTGATCCTGTCCAGAAAAATTAAAGTGGTTGCTCTAGTTCAGGCATCCTCAAACTGCAGCCCTCCAGCTGTTTGAGCCTCTAACTTCCAGAATTCCTGACCATTGAACAAGCTGGCTAGGGCTTCTTTGAGTTGGAGGCCAAAACAGATGGAGGGCCACAGCTTGAGGGTGCCTGGTCTAGTTCAAATGCTTAGTGAACTTTATAGACCAGAAGAGGTTTGATTATGGTTCTGTTACCACAAGAACAGTCAGGTTTAGGTGTTTTGTTGAACTAAGCCCTTCAGGCTGATTCTGAGAAGCATGGAAAAGATGTTCCCCAGGCAGGAGTCTGCAAAGTTATTGAGTTATCAGGAAGAGGAGTGCTCTTTAAATTGTTCTCTGAAATATGCTCTAGTACTGTTAGATTGTTAAGTTTTTATGCCAGTGAAATTCTTCACCCAGAAATTAATATTTTCTGCTAAGAATTTAGTAACATCCTATAAATTTATTTGTTCTTTTGAATTTGGACCATGCATGCACACTATTATTATCTCCTGATTAAAAGTCTACCATTTGCCCTTTAGATTTCTACAATACCTCTACAATACATATGTTTACAAGCATTCAGAAAAATAAAATAAACTTATTATAGGAACTTTAATCAATTTTCAAAAGGCCAATTTAATCAATTTGCGTAGGGACACATATTAGTAGTAAAGGACGGGAAAGCTCCCCCCCCCCCCCACCACCACCACCATCACCACCACCACAGTGTGGCGTTAAGCACTTGTAACAGACAGGATTACAAAGAATGTATAGTTTTCAAAAATACAATGTTGGCATCACTACAATTCTCTATGATCCTAGTAGTGCAAACTTAGCATCTGGCTCACAGGAATTTAACTCAGAGTTGATCTGTGTATTCATTTTGGTTTTGCTATCCTAAACTTGAGAATTTCCTGTTTCAGTTTAATATGGATTAAATCAACTGATTAAATTATATCTATTTAAAATTATTCCTCTGTTTAATTAGGTTGTAGTTCTTTAATGTATTATTCTTTACACAATCACTGATTTGAAAAACTATGGATAGTAGGTACCATCTTGGTAGATACCAATAGCTCTTTCCTTTTACTCACATGGAGAGAACCGGTCATTCTTCAAATACAGTGCCTGTCATAACATGCATGATAATTGAAGGGGGGAGAGCTTTCCCCTCCTTTACTACTATTAGTTGTCTCCATGCAAATTGATTAAATTGGCTTTTTGTAAATTGATTAAAGCACCTATAATAAGTTTCTTTTATTTTTCTGAATGCTTTTAAACATAGATACTGTAGAAGTCTAATGGGCAAATGGTAGACATTTTATCAGGAGATAACAATATTGTGCATGCATGTTCCAAATTCAAAAGAACAAATATATTTATAGGATGTTACTAAATTATTAGCAGAAAAGATTAATTTCTGGGTGAGGAATTTTACTGGAATAAAGAACTTGACTCATAGCAAGTTCACAAAAATATGGGGCAACTTCTAAGAACTTTTAAATGCAGTAATTTGCTATTCCATACAATGTACCAGAAAACCCTTTTTATTTAGGGTTTCTGTGAGTTTTTCAGGCAGTATGACTAAGGTCCAGTAGTATTCTGTCCTGATGCTTCACCTTTGTCTATGGCAGACATCCTCAGATGTTTGTTCAGAGATCCCTCTGAACCAAACCTCTGAGGATGTTTGCCATAGATGCAGGCGAAATGTCAGGAGAGAATAGCCCGAAAACCTCACAGCAACCCATGAAAGACATTGACAACAACAGTATTTATTTACTCGTTACATTGATGTGCTTTGCTATTTAAAATAGGGTTTCATTCCCATTTCATCCTCATAATCCTACAAGTTGGTTAAGATTCTTAATGATTGGCTCAGAGTCACTTAGTATGCTTCATAATCAATCCGGGATTTGAACCCAGATCTTTCCCATCCAATACAACACCACAACCATTACACCATGCTCTGACTTATTTTCACTAATTCCCCAACTTCACATATCAAATATATGTTTCTTCTACCCTTTTATAGTGTAGTTTATATACTATGTAATAAAGGGTAGTAAATCTAAGCTATCTATATATGCACGTATAGTTTGCTTTGTCCAATTAGTGTTCCTGGCTACTGTTTGGCCAGGAACATTTGACAAAGCAACCAGGGTATGTTATTACAGGCTGAAATGATTGTGTCAAGTGTGAAGCAAACCCTAATAGAATTTTTTCCCCTATTCAACACTGATGGAGTATTTCATTGTACTTATGCAGTTTCTCCTGTCAGTTTCTGGAGTGTTAAAAGCTCTTTGATGGGAGCTCTTACCTTTCCAGAGCAATGCATTCTTTCCTGTGCAGAATCCATTTCTGTTGCCAAAGTGATGAAGGGCAGACAACAACTGTGGTGTTTTTTACATGGCCTTTCTTGCCCCGCATCCAGCCGGGTCAATGTTTTTTTCTGTAAAAACCTCACTTAAAGGGATGCCACCTTCTAGCTGATGGCTCTATTTTAGGAGACAAAGCATTAGGGGGATGAGCCTGAATCTCAGCTAAAGGGGACACTGCAGCCGTATGGATTCCTGCTCGAACAGTGCTGCTTGACTGTAAAATGACGGCCGTTTCTCTCACTTCCAGGAATCTCTTCTTCCTGGAAGGTGAGTGGCTGAGTTCACCCTACTGCCGAGATGCAGCCACACACACTCACAGTCTGTATGCCAGTGCTGTTTCCAAGGAGTTGGCTGTGATAACACTCCAGGGTATCGTCAGCAAGGTAGAATAATGTAAGTTAAATGGGGAAGGGTGGCTGTCTGAAATAACTCCATGCTGTTTCTGTTTTTATTTACATTTGGCACCATTTGGGGTGTGGGGGTGTGGAATGTTTCTGATACTGTGCAGAGCAGCTGAGGAAGTCACTCACTTCAGATGCAGATAAATTGATCTCTTGAATCCCTTATCTGTTCAAGGGGCAGTTTGTGACTGTTCGGAATGCAACTGCAAATTTTTGGATATGGATGAACAGCAAGATGAAAGTGATGTCTATTTTAAAGGGAGCTGCCAGATCTCAGCTGAAGTCTCCCCTTTTCTCTTCTCCCTCTTTCCACCCCCCCCCTTATTATTATCTGATAAATGCCTAGGGAGAGGGTGGGATCATAATTCACTACCTGTGCTAGAAAGGAGCAGAACATAGCTTTGGTCCAAGGCTTTACTTTCTCTGGTGAGAACTGTTGGTTGCTGCTGGCTGTTTTTCTTAACCATGTTATTACTCAGTTCTAATTCAGATTTCATGTTCACCATGAGGAAGGGTGTAAGGCTGCATCTGAGTGCTCACAAGAGTCTTTAGTCCCTTCTTTAGCTCTCTAAAGAATGGAGAGATTAAAGGAGAGAGAATCTTTCAGAACCAGACTCCAAAACTCAAGGGAGGGAGGGGTGAAATATTTGCAATATCCCTGCCCTGCTTTCAGTAAACTTAAGTTCACCTATTTGGAACAGCATGATTTCTTTCTTTTAATAGATGCTAGAATGGGTTAACCGATATGAGCAGGAGAACAACAAACAGCCCATTCAAACTCAGAAGAAAACCATCACAAAAGCTTCAGCAAGGAGACTTTCTCCAGATGTGCTTCCTGCCTTTGAGAGCATGAATTCTAAGCAGATAAGAGTGTTTCTACACAATGGGAGCACTGAATAGAAACTGGACAAAGAGGGCAGAGAGGGGTGGAGTAGGTGCTTTATAGAAAATACAGGCAGGGGGCTTGGCTTAATTGTTGTAGTGTTGTAGCTATGCCATGGCTCCACTACCTGTACTGATCTGGCTACATCAAATGCACTATCAATTGTCAGTGAAAATGCTACTCATTCTCCCTGTAAATATTATCAATTTTGGTAGATGCTTTTTTGATGTACCTTGTTAAACGGTAGAAAATTCAAAACTTTCAGGGAGGGTAAGTGCCCTATAGGTAAGAGGCAAATCCCAGCATTCCTCTGGGTTTTTTTTTTTTTTAGACAATTGTACTATTTAATGCACATACACTACTTTGCTCTTTTTAAAATATGCAAATGTATGCCTGATTCCCATACCACAATTACATTTACAAGCACCATGATCTTAATTGCACTTTGGTGATGTGCCTGAGCTGTAACTCTTCAGAATGAGCATGGAATTTGTGTGGCTAGATTTACCTCCTTAATAAAAGTATGCACATCAGTTGGAATATTGAAAGTGAAAAGCATAAAAATATAAGCTAATTGTCTGTTGTGCTTGTTTCCTACATTTCGAGAACTTTTGGTACAGTGAAATATATACAGTTGTTCCTCCACATTTGTGGTTTACTGTTGCTGATTTGTTTATTCATGATTTTGATTAAAACTGTTATCTCTTGGAATTGCTAAATCCTCCAGTTTGATTCTATGATCAGTTTTCTCCAGTCATTCTCGAGGACATAGACATTTCTAGAAAGAGAAAATGTCTTGGAATTTTTAGGTCCTTCAGTGTGATTCTACAGTAAATTTCCAGTAGATGTAGACCATAGAATTGTGCTGGAAGATCTTGAAATTCCTAGTGAAGCGTTCCCTCAGGTAAAACAAAAAAACCCTAACAATTTTATTTTCACTTTTATGGGGATCCTGTGCCTATTACCTCAGTCAATGTGGAAGGCTTACCCTATTCTTGGAGAATTCAACCTGATTCTGAAGTGATACAGCCCTGAAACAGATAGTATCATCATCAAAAGACTGTGGCCTGAGAGGTTCTTTCAGTCTTATTAGGACAAAAGTGGATACATTCTGACACTGTATTAAGTTTACCAAACTGCCTACAGTTGTAGATTCACAGTGTCTACTCTGCTTTCCTAGATCTCATGAAATGGGCTAGTTCAGCAATATTAATGTTACTGGCTTGCTAAACTTTAAAATGTACTGGTATATTTGTGTCCATTCTCTCTCCATTCCCTTCCTGTCCCATGGACTTTCTTGATGTTATAATCCTGGCTTAATCAGGATTCCCTTGATATGCGTTTATTAACTTGTGTCCCTTCTTTAAATCATGATTTGATCCTAGTTTACAATGGTATTTAGTAAGCTGACATTAGCAGCACAACCTTACTTATTCAGAAGTCCCTTTTGAGTTTAGTAGGGCTCCCTTTCAGTGAAGTAGGTATAGAATTGTTTCCTTCTTTAGGACATAAATGAAACAGATTGGAGAAACAGGGATGAAATTAATAGCAGGTACAGAATGGGTGTGTGCACGTGCGTGCACGCTTGAGTTTTCTGAAGAAAGTACTTGTTGGCTTCCTGGCTTACTAATGATATTTTAGCAAGCTAGTTGTGTTCAGTTTAAAAGAGCCATGTTTTTGTCCCTTATCGTATGCTTTGTGTCAATGGGAAGCTTGAGTTTGCCACAGATCTTTCCTAAATCAAAGTTTCTCTGGGGAGCTTGAAAGCTGTTACAACTGAGATATCCATGCAGCTAGGATATTCCCTCTGCTAAAACATGTAAGAAGAACTCTATGGGATGGATTGATCGTGAGAGCTACATTGTCCAGGAAGTCTGATACCCTTGTAAGCATTTATCAACAAGACCTAGGAATTTAAGAATCCTAGACTGTAATTCAAGGCACACTTCAAAGGAGGCCCTTTGTTTAACACAATAGGAAAAACTTCTGAGTCAATGTGCTTAGGATTTTGTGTGAGAAGATGCACATCCTTCTAAATAAAAGAAAAATGGATGTTGAAGGAATTTTGAGCCCTGAGACTCTTTGGGGGACAGACCTTCCCAGGTATCTCATCAGGTTATACTGTGGGCTTCTATAGTGAGCTACTGGATTAATTTAAGAGTCTCTCTGTGTGTACATGCCAACAAATGAAAATATATAATGGAAACACATATTTTACCTCATAGCAAGATAGTGATACATAGGCAATGAGTTTTAGACTAATACATTTGGTCAAAAATTCAGACAACGTTGTACATGAATTAGAGTAGCATTTCTGAGATAAACAAGCTATAGATGGAGATTGGGCGCCTATTAACATAAGTAATAGAAAATGAGGTTTTAAAAAGATTCTGGCTTGTCTTCTCTGATAATCCAAACTATTGCAATAGGTTAGCTTTTCTAAACAGGGAATTGCCCAATGGTATCCAACTAGTATTGTAAAAGTCAAATGTTCAGGCAGTTTTCAACAATGTATGAGCTCTGTGTATGCTGCACTAATGTTGCCTCATGAAGGCAACATTAGTTCAATGAAGGAATCCATTTGAAAGAAATTCTCTTCAGTGATACTGTCATCTTGAGTTTGGATTTGATAACCACACCTTTATTATGAACAATGATAATAGCAGCTGTTCTGTGGTAGCTTTACATTGTTTCAACTTACTTGTATATGATTGTTTTTGTAGTTTGCTTAATTGGCATTGAACATTATTTTCAAGTGCAAAGCATCCAGCAGCAAGGATATGACTACTTGGATCTCATTTATGCATTTATGGTGATTCACATTTTAAATGAAAAGCCTCTGTTCTTTAATTGCCATGTAATGAAATATTTGCTCTTCAGTGAGGAACAACAGATGCTGCTGCTGCATATATTGCTTAGAACCATTCCAGTAGCCTAGTGGATCCAGGTCATTTTGGCCATGTATGTTAAAGTGGTGCTATAATTCTGAAGCTGTTTTATGAAATCAGCCATATAAACATATAGCATGTTTAATAAAATTGTTTTATCAGTACCTGGTGTGATTTTTGTGAATGCTTGTCAAATGCTGTTTCTGTCAAACAATAGGTTTTGAATCCATTCATTTCAGACTTGATGATATCAGGGGGCATGACTACAGGGCACTTTATTATTTGAAGATGTTTGGATATTCCCTTTAAAAATTGCATCTTGCACTAAGAAGAGCTTCCCTTCCAGTCTTCTGACATAGCCATATAGCAAAATAAAAATTAGTTACTTGAGATGGTTTCTTAAACCAAGGCTATGCAAACTTACCTGTACCCCTGCTTCTTTCTTAAAGGTAGTGGAGATTCCTCTTTGGAAAAGGAGTTCACCTCCACCATTGTGGGGCCAACAGTGAGCACACCAAACAGCCAACACTCCTCCCCAATCCGCTCCCTTAGTGGTGAGTATGTGATCTTGTGATTCTAAGAATTCGCCCTGAAAATGCATTATGCTTTGTTTTGATTGAGCTAATGACCACATTTAAAGGAAGAGCCATTTTCTGCTCTTGAGAACTTTTTGCACCAGAGTGCTAAAAGTGCCGAAACAAAGCACAACTGGAAGAGGTAGTAAGTCTACATCTGGTCTTGAAAAATGAATACTTTTTTTACTGTAAAGCAGTTTAGAAAAAAGCTATCTCATTGATCATGAAGGCTTTTGAAGCGGTGATTCCCTTTTTTAAAAAAAGCAAAGTGACATTTTTGAGGAATTGGAGGACGACACAAACAGCCTTAGAAGCCACACTTTGCCCACTCCTAACCTAAACCAATAATTATCTCCAGTTTGACAAGACCAAGATGGTCTTAGTAAAGATCATGAAGTTATCTGGAAATTTTCATAGGACCAAGGTATAGTGAAGTCAAGGCCTTTCAGGACTGAAACATTGAGACTTCAAAGGGGACACTTTAGACTACTCATTTCTTTAGCTTTAAGGCGTACAGCTGTTAGGAAAGTATTTCTATGTAGTGATGGAAAAAGAGTAGGGATATCTTGACCCTATACGTGTGTGTGTGTGTCACAATATACGCATAGAGGTAGATCAAAACAGTTGTCTGCTTTTGAAGGTAGTGACAATTGTGACTGTCATTACAAGTGTCTACACTTTAAATTTTACCTGAGATTTGTTCTAGATGTGGCTCTGAGAAAGATATAATTTTTGATACAGCAATTTTAGACTATATAGGTTTTCTGCAAGGATAGTTAGCATGGTTCTCTTACCTGGTGTTTTGTCCTGTTCCAGTTCTGGCCCTAAGAATGTGCAAGTGCTCATTCAGATATATATATATATGTATATGTATGTAAGATTTTATGCAAAGATATTGAGTCACTTCACAATTCCTGTTACATTAGAAAAGTAAAAAGGCTGTTTAAGGGCTCTCTCTGTCCTAGTGAATGGCAGCAGAATGAAATTGTTGAGAGAAAGCATTTAGTGATGCTGATTTATATGATGCAGAGAGGAGTTGGACATGTGGGGAATTTAAATACAAAGAGTACTGGGAAAAGACTTGTATGTATTAATGGAGTCTAACTTGTTGCTGTCTGAAACTTCAGGCCTTGCTTGCTGTAATTTATAGTTGTTTTGTGTGTGAAAGAAACCAAATTCTGTGGAAAAGTATGAAGTTGCCAAATTGTAGAATGAGATTGTTGTTGTGTGTCTTCAGATTTACTCTACTTTATGGTGTCCTTCCCAAGGGGTTTTATTGAGAAGACTTGTTCACGTGATATTTGCCTTTGCCTTCCTCTGAACCTGAGGGTGTAGGTCTGTCTAGGGTCACCCAGTAGGTTTCTGTAGCATGATTCAAACCAGGTCACCTGAGTTCTAAAACACTTAAACCACTAAACCATGCTGGTAGTATAACAGTTGTCTGCTTTTGGAAATTGCAAATAATTGGTATATTTCATTTCATTTCTGCATTGCATTGACTTTTTATGATTCCTCGCATGATAGATCTGCAACGTCATTTCTTACTCTGAAGTCTCGTGATAGCTGGGTTGTAAATGGTAACTTTGGATCCCATTCTAGTACAAGAGTGGGGTATACAATAAATAAAAATAATTTCTTGGTTTTCACCATTTGGAAAAGAGCATTCAGAAGTTCATATAATGCGTTTTGCATTTTAGTTGATTCCACATAAAGTTATCCATTTCTTTGTTTGGTGTAAGAGAAAAAGATTGCTGATAAAGGAGTGAACAAGCAGGAAATGAAGATCTTGCTCTCTAACAGGGAGATGCAGGCTCTTGGTGTTGCTTCTGATCAGTCTTGATTTCACAGCTGGTTCAGCTAGCAAGTTCATGCCCCAGTGGAGCATTACATTGGAATATTAGAGTGGAGCATTACATAACCTGTTTTGCCAGCCCAACGAGAAACCACTTTCTTTTTGTAAGGAAGATTGCAGAACAATAGCCCTCCCTTCTCTGTCCAGGGTAGTGGTGGTGGGGGGAACCTCCTTTCTTCCTCTGGGGGTGGAAAAACATCAAAGTTCACCCAGCACCAATGTGAATGTCTCCTGCCCCAGTGAATTGGCTTTCACTTTGTATTTGTTCACAGAGGTGTCAGCTTATACTGGATCTCCAAGATACTGCTCCTGGGAAATAGGTTATTGTTGTTAAAATCCTCTAAACTCCTGCCTTCTTCACTCCTAGAAGAGTATGCTCTAGTTGCAAGGATTGTTTCCAGCCTCAGCGTTTACTTATAGTACAGTACAACAGTGTCATTTAAATTCATTGCTAAAGGCTCCCTGTTGTGTGTTCCTCTTGATGAGGATAGGGCTCTTCTAGGATATTATCGTGCAGCAGTTCTTAACCTTCTCTTTTCCATAGATTCCCATTAAATATTTTTAATTGCTGTAGAGCACCATGACTCAATTCAAGTTTTCAAAAGTTATAGTGTATTAAATATTCATTTAAAGTTGCTCTTCAAATTTGGAGAGAAGGGACAAATAAGTAAATGCTGCTTTGCTGATACTCAGGGCTGCTGCCTTTCCCTGTCGCACCAACACTTCCCATTTTGTATTGGCATTAGCCTTTGCATGGGACCTGTTCTTATGCCACAAATTCATCCTTGGCTCCACCAACAGTGCTCATCCCAGTGGCAGTTCCACCTCACCAGATCTTCTAGGCCTTGTTGACTGCCAAATACATTGCCAGGGCAGCAATGTGTGCACAGATGTCACTGATGTTGCTGTGGTAATGCCATCAAAATGAGAGGAGGGTCTTTTGTTTAAATCCAGGAAATCTCTAAACTCTGTTACACTTTCCAACAATCAAGTCAAGTGATATCTTGACTTAAGAGTTTAATGCGTTCTGTGACTGAGCTCTTAACTCAAAATTCTCCTATCTCAAAGCATATTTTCCCATTGAAATGCTATTAATCTGTTCCAGCTTGCGAAACCCTCTCCCCAATTTTTGTTATGTGTTTTAAATAAGAACATGTACTTTACAAATAACAAATAATGTATAAATAAACAATTACATGGAACAATAAAAAAGAGAGACGAACTTCAAAATGGTTGAAGCACAAAGTTGTGGCAAAGAAGCACACTTGAGGCAATGAAATCTGTGTAGGCCAGTGTAACAGCAGGGCAAGACCTGCACATTCACATAGAAAAATAAAAAGAAACATCAAAAGAAGCACAAAGTTGTGGCAAGGAAGCACAGAACACAAAGTGAATAGGCAGAAGCATCATTTTCTTCATACTGGGCTCATTCAGGCTTCTCTCCTTATCTTGCTTTCTCTCTTCATGAAGCTAAACATATCAGAAATAAAAACCACACAAAATAAACTAATCTAAAGTTCCTCAAAGCAGACAAGAGCAAAGTGGACAGCAATCTCCCAAAGTGGACAAGAGCATGAAGCATTGTGGTTGCTCCCTTGAAGCTCTAAAGCCCTGTACTCTCTCACTAGCACTCCCTCTGGTGCTAGCTCTTAGCTAAAAATGCTGCTCTTATGTCAAAGCAAAACCTGGGTCAAACAACAACTCTTAACTCAATAAGCTCTTAAGTTCAGATGCTCTCAAGTAGAGGTTCCACTGTACCTTCCAGTGGATTTTCCACCACAATCTGTAACCATCTTTAATTTATTATCTCATCTTGTCTCATAGCACTTTTCAGAAACTCAGGAACCAAAATGACTAAAAGAGGAGAAAGTTCGGAAACACATACTTTTTTTGTATGTTGCAGAGTTTTGTTAACTTTCAGTTAACCAGAATTCAACCTTCTGTATATTACAGATTGCTTTTACCCATTTGCTAGTTGTGCCAAAATAAAAAAGTTCAAATTATCCAACAGCTTTTTTCTTCATCCTAAAAATTCAATGCTGCATGTTTTTCTCAATATTCCAAAATATCTAAAGTGTTTCACAAATTATCTGTCAGCTGTCTTTTTGGTAAAAATCTACATTGGTCTTGATGATTGAAGTCTTCCAGAATTAGCTTCAGTCTTCTGTCTAGATGGTGTAAGAATCTTATAGCCATTATTCAGCAGTAGAATAGATTTGCAATTCTTTGTCAGTGTCAAATCTTGACTTTACGTAGGGGTTATACTGTAGCTGCTTCTTTCTTCATTATGGGAATCATTTCATTCTGAGAATAGAATTCAGTGTCTTTAAAGGTAGGAAGAAGGTGAGAAATCAAAGAGTCTTTAGCAATCTGTTTGCAATTAGGTAGTAACTACTGTCCGAATTCTGGATATCATCTTGTGGCAAAATCTGTGACAGCTTTCCCCAGCCTAATGTGTTGGACTAAAACTCTAATTGTTGCCCAACACATCAGGAGGAAACACACTTGAGGAAAGCTAGTTATTCATCACATCTCCTCACACTTGAATAGAGCGTATAGTGCCATCATTGGAGGGTTAAACTGGATATAGTCAAGCCAGCCATATTGCATACCTGTTTGCCCCATTCAAAATGCAGGAACTAATGGACATTTTCCATTATAACATGAATGAAAATGAGTGCTTTCCTGGGGGGAATAGAGTCTTTTTCTTTCTTAATTCAGTATACTCAGCTTAGTTCTGATACTAAAAGTAGAAGTGAGCAACAAAGCGTGAGGAGCTAAGGAGAGGAAGAGTTCAGCTCCCCTTTTTAGATTAAGATTCTCCCTGTTTTAAAAGTGTGTGAATCAAACAGAATAATGACAGGTTCAGTGATAGAGCTGGTGCTTTGTTTGTAGAGGGGGTCCCCACTTCAGTCTCTAGTTGAGTAAGAACTCCCTATTCTGAAACTTGGAAATTATGACCACAGAAAATATTTAACATTACAAGGGACGCAATATGGTATAGGTCCTGTATTCTAAACAAAGCTTCCTCGTCGCCTCCAACGTAGTTCTTATTCATACTGTTCTTCCACTACAGAAGAATGCAACTTAGAAGAGAACCCAGCAGATCTGATATGTTAGGAAATTTGAACACAAGATACCTTATTTCTAAATACACTCCAACCAAGATAGAATGACCAAAACTGGCTATGAACCAAAGGCTCGGGAGTGTTTATTCTGTGAGGCCTTTTAACAGCATTCCTTCTGCAGTGAAGGTAGCTCCATGTATCAAAAGGTAAAGAGGCAGGAAGCTCTCATTTCTGAAATTTACATTCCATTAGCTGCTTCAGGAGGTGGTAAGGTGTGCTCTGCTTTTCAGGATGCCAGCGTCCACTGACTTGCAAAGTGCTTCTTTCTGCCTGATCCTCAAGAAGGTTTTTCCATCCCACAATTTGTAATTATTTGATTACAGGTAATAACGAGTTTGTATGCGGTCTACACACTGTAGCATTATTTAAATTCTGATATCCTGTTCACCACTGTAGCTATTTGATTGGGTTTTATTTAACTGTGGTGAAGGGCAAGAGAGGAATGCTTTGTGGCTTAAAAGTAGGAAACACTTTTTAGCTTGTGGGGACTTGGTAGTCACCGACTACTAGTCAGATATGAAACTAGAGCACTAGACCCCTTTTTAGCATTGCTACCTTGGTCAGTTTTCATCCTTTTAAATATTTGATAGCATACTTTACACCTTGAAGTGGCACAAACCTTTCCTACCCATCATCTGAAATTGTTTTCAGTCACCCAGCAGGATCTATTATAACACAATGTGATGTGCAATTTTACCTGTATGAATTGATATGGTCTCCTTAGTGGTTGCAATCTCAGGTTTAATCCCTTGTGTGTGGTAGATTTCAGGTGTAAAATTATAGTAAATTCCTATAAATTAGTTGTTCTGGGTGTTGGTGGAAACATTCTTAAGTCCTGTCTCCAAAGGTTTAGTGTGTTTCTATAATATCCATAAGTCACTTCTAGTTGAGGAGAAAGGCCTGAGGATGAATTGTTTTAATCCTAAGTACAAAGAGCCTTCCTGGATCAGCTATTTGAATAAAGATAGGTTCTTCATCCTTATAAATATCCTTGCTAATTTTCAAACACAGTTTAGCTTCTCTCTTTTTATTTTGCAGGGCATTTGGAGTTTGTTGTTATTGGTTTTTAAAAAGCTAACCCATTTCATATAATATTTAATATAAACCTGTTAACATTTTGTTTTCATCTTTTTCTCTGTCCATAGCAAATTCTATCAAGGTGGAAATGTACAGTGATGAAGAATCAAGCCGGCTGCTGTCACATGATGACCGGCTCCTTGACAAAGATGACAGCGTGATTGTGGAGGATTCTCTCTCAGAGCCCCTTGGCTATTGTGATGGTTCAGGACAAGAACCACATTCCCCTGGAGGCATCCGTCTGCCCAATGGCAAATTAAAATGTGATATCTGTGGGATGGTGTGCATTGGTCCAAATGTACTTATGGTACACAAGCGTAGTCATACTGGTGAGCAAGCAGTGAGGGCTAATGCATATGAAGGGCATTTGTATAGATATTAATTGCATTAGAAGTTTGTCACTTTCAGAGCATTAAGCAAATTATGTTTAACCTGGAATTGCCAGGGGCTGAACATGGTGCCTTCTGTGTGGAAACCATACTAAGCCAGTGCTCTGCAATGCTTGGTCTTTGTAGTATGAAGACATTTAGTGTATTTGTGGCTTAAGCAAGATTTGACTTGTAGAACTTTGTTACTTTTATTCTTGACCATTTAATGATGCTAGTTTTCAATATAGGTGGATTAAAGGCATTCCAACTAAACACAAAAGAGCAAAAGAGGGGCCATTGTAAAAAAGAAAGAAAGAAAAAATAAGATTAATATTTATAAACTGGATGACACCAATTGGCAAAGCAAAAGATCTTCAGGACAATAACAAAACTCAAAACAAAGCTCAGGTGAAAGCTGAAGCAAAAAAGAGAACATAGGACACATATAAAGAGGCTGGCAAGGGAGCTGAGAATGCTTGGCTGTCACAAACCTTATTTTCGGTTGCCTATGTGCAAAAATAATAAAAACTCTTATATTCCCTCTAATGGATAGACAGAACTTAAATGAAATTGAGCTGTAAGGACTGCAACAAAATGAAAGGAGGTAGTGGCATGGTGATGATGATTTGAAAGTGGATCTCAATCAGGATCTGTTTAACTACTCCTAACTGAGTTTAAGGCATTCCTAGACTAAGGGAAAATGTTTTCAGTACCTGGATAATTTTTCCCAGTCAGTAAAATAACACTGGAACCCAAATTATCAGATCCTGTCTGATCTTGGAAGCTAAGCAAGGTCAAATCTGAGTAGTACTTGGGTGAGGTACTGCTAATAAATACCAGGTGCTGAAGGTTGTTTTTCAGAGGAAGGAACTAATAAAACTTCCTCTGACTATTCCTTGCCTATGAAAATCCTCTGAAGTTCATGGGGCTTCCACTAGTCGAGTGGCAACTTAAAGGCACATACACAAGATAGTATTTCCAGAGAAAGATGTTTGAAGGGAATTGTTTGATGGAAGCTAGGATCAAGGCTAACCTTTCCAGATACCCAATAATGATACTCTTGTTTCCAGGTGAGAGGCCATTCCATTGCAATCAGTGTGGTGCCTCCTTCACCCAAAAGGGCAACCTCCTGCGCCACATCAAGCTACATTCAGGCGAGAAGCCCTTCAAATGTCCTTTCTGCAATTACGCCTGCCGGAGGCGAGATGCACTCACAGGCCACCTCCGCACACACTCAGGTGGGTCTAGGGTTCTCCTCCTGCATAATGAGTGCTATTTCTTGTGTAGATTGTTGACATGGTTGGTGGACTTGAAGACTATCTCCCTAGCCATGACATTTGTGTTGTGTTCTTTTAATTTAATCTGAAGTTCACTTGCCTTGGTTGAGGAGAACACAAAGCTTTCTAACTGCAGAGCTGTAATAGTTTCCTCTTGGCTTCAGTTTCTGTATTACTTTGCGGCTGTTTAAGTTTTCACAGCCATCCATGGCCATCTGTGACTCTTCTTCTGCTTCGTTTTTTCAAGTGCTAAAGAGACTGGAATTTTTTATAGAGAATATTTTACCCCCCATCATGATAATTGTTATGGTCTCGAGAAAGATATGTTCTCATATATTTCTAGTGCTTTGTGTGTTTTGTGCGATAGTGAGCCTTTGTGTTGCACAGAACTGTTCCTCCTACAAAAACAATAGCTTTCTCCTGTCTAAAGGAGGACGGTGCATTTGTGCTACATGGTAAATCCAACAAGAAGAATAGTCAGAACTATTCTGAGTTTGGTCCTGTTCTCAAAATTAGAATTTTAGCTATTTTTTTTTGCCAAATAAATGTTTAATAAAGCCAGAATTTCTTTGATAAATGACCTTGCTAATTAACTTGACAGGTTTTAATGGAAAGCATCATGCTGCTGTCCCATGTTTTAATATGTTCAAACAATTAATTGCTTCTCCTTTTGCCTACTTCCTGGAACTTTGGGTGACCATACCTGCCCACACTTGTGCAATGAATATAAATTTTCTGTTGATGGCCTGCATCATCAATATTTTAGAATTTTGGGGAAGTTACATACATTCGGTCTGTGCTTAAAGCTGCAAATTGTTGCTTAACTTTCAAATAGACCCCAGTGGACATTGGGTCCATATTTCTAATCTACTAATAGACCCTTTGCATTGATGTATTGGGTGAATTGTGAATCATGTTAAACCTCGGACAAATGGCATGGTGAGCAAAATTAATTTATGATTTTTTTGTTTTTTTCAAGCCCAGCTAAAAGTTGGAATTTGAAATATGTGCTTTTCTGGGTCCTCCTTTCTGAATCAAGAATATTTAAAGAAAAAGAGAGCAGTGTCATGATGGCCTGTAGCATGTGGAAGGGGAGGGGGGAGTAAGAGAGAGAGAGACAACAAGGGAGAGACCAACCCCATCGAAGCAATAATCCTCAAAACAAAAAGGGTTCCTTCTATGACTGTCATCAGTGTACTTGTTAGAGAGCCATGCAGCTGTTTTTGTTCCATTTCTAGGGTGAGGGTGAAGTTGACTTACTTCTGCATCATTTCAAGAACAATAAAAACCGAAGGGCAGGAATGGGGAGCGAAGGGGAAATTTGCATCTCCTTTGTGACGCCTTCTACCATCTTAGGAAGTCCATCCTGTCACTTTGAAAATCATGACTCTGACAGTAATAGACAGGGTCAGTTTTTCCTTTCATTCTGGTTCTCCATTTCTGACTGTTCCCTATTTCCAACTAAGTTTTATTTGTAGATAGAAAAAATGATTGTGGAGCATGTAGATGCATTGTTGTGAAAAACAAAAGTTGTTTTGTGAGCCAAGGAGACCAGCGTTTTGGTTTTTTTCCATAAGCTTGCGTGGTAGTTGAAGGATGCCGTGGAGCCACGACAGCTCTCTTCACAGATCACTGTGCATTGCCAGGATGCCGTTGCTCTGTGCCTTGAGGCCTTTGGTCTTCCTGAAGAGTCCTTCAGTCTAGAGCAATCAAAATCAGTTGTCACTTTACCCAACAAGCTTCCACTTGGGTTGTTCATGGCGACACTTAGCAATGGAGACAGTTTGTCTGATTCTGACCCTTCAGGGAGCAAACCAGTAGGTACCCGCAGTGCTCAGAGTGGTGCTGAACTCCTGTTTTGCATGTAACATTTTGAGACCTGAGAAAGGACTTGCAGATTTTGGATTTGTTCAGCAGCAAAATAGAAAGGTGTTGGCATTTGCCACCAAGGGAGAAGCTGCCTCTGCAAAGAGCACTTTCAGGGTCATTGTACTTTGTAGCTTCAGAAAAGGCCCTTAAGGCTAGCCAGTTGGATTGTGGGAGCTGTAATATAATTACAGTGAAGCCTGGGCCCTGTCTTTAAAAGAAATGTATTGTCTTGCTGAGCGAAATAGTAGCTCGGACTGTAACATCTGTAGAAAGGTTGATTAACTCAGAAGAGCTTGTAGATGTCAGCTTTTTAATGTGTTTGAGAACATATCCCTGTTCAGTTTTGGTCCACTGGAAACATGGAGACAAAGAGATCAAATGTTCAGGAATTCTCACGCAGTGACCCCAATAATTCAAATGGCAATATTTTGCACAAGTGCTAAGCTCACGTGTTTCCCTCTGTATGCCTGGCTTTGAGTAAAATGTTCAGTCTATGTCTAGAGCTGATCACATCACATTGTGTATATAGGCTTACTAGCCTTGTTCCTTGGAAGTTTTCTGTATGCAGAGAAAGTCTTTGCCTGTCAATGTGAAGTCCTTTTGGCAGTCTGAAGAAGCACAGCTACCTAATGAGTGCCTAATCTCACACAGATTAGGGGACGTTGCTTCTGTTTTGTTACTTTTATGTCCCAAACTGCACTATTTCTTTAGAGTGTAAGGGGTAAGATTGACATCTGACTTTTTATTTTGATGTTCTGGCTATGTTTTCCCCCAGACATTAAAGAATGAATCCATTAGAAAGACTCAGAACAAAACACTGTGTCATTGCATCACAGGCATAAACCAACAAATGTACCCCTGCCCCAAAGACTTGCAGCAGAGAATTGTGTTGAGCTCATACTCCTGTGGCAATGAAAAGGAAAGCACTAAATTTACAAAAAGCATTAGGGACTGATCCTCAGGGTGAGGTAATCATGGCAAACAGCCAAACAAAGAATGGAAACAGCTACATAGCTGCAGGATATATGAACCTCTGAATATAATATTTGATTCCTGTATCTGCAGTTAAGACATTCCCAGATTTCAGACAGATACATGAAATTCCAGATAATAGCAAACCCTATTATTTTCAATAGGAAAAACAACAACAAAGGTAGCAAGAGAAGGAGGTAGTCTGTACAGCAGGCATGGGCAAACTTCGGCCCTCCGGGTGTTTTGGACTCTTAATTCCCACAATTCCTAACAATTGAAGTCCAAAACACCTGGAAGGCTGATGTTTGTCCATGCCTACTGTACAGAATGCCCTGGGTGAATAGGTAAACACTAAGTGAAATCACATATTTTAATTCCACAGTTATAGTGGTTGTGTTGTAGTTCAGTTTAGGATTCAGGTATCATTTGAATCCAACATCATTTGGGCTATGCAGCCCTTTCAATTCTGTCTTTCCACACTACTGAGATTAATGTTTATAGTGACACATATGAAGGTTTGTGCAACAAACATGATCCCAAATATTCTTAAAATAAACGTTTGGCAAGAGAAGTTTATAACCAACCTGTTAACTGTTGTGAGGGATGGTCTCTTCCCTTTTCCAAAAACTGTGTTGCTTTCGCTTGATATTCTCATTATTCAAATCCCTGGTTCACCTTTCTGACTCCTGAGGCCATGAAATCTGCTGCAACAGTTTTGCATTATGCAACAGAGAAGAGATGCGTGTACAGATACCAGTGTGCTATTGGCTTGAAATTCTAGTTCCCAACCCTCTGATGGTTCAGGGCAATTAGTTATAATTGAAAAAAAACCCTCAAACATTAGCTTTAAAATGAAATATAAAAACTATAACTCGGAGTTCCCAACTTGGGTGTTCCTGCTGAAAATCTGCTTGGCTGAAATACTTGTTCTTTTGAAAGATGTCCCATTTCTTAGTGAGTCTCCAGAGAAGGAAAAGTTGTGTGGTTTAAGCCATTTATGCTGAGAATGTTGTGCCCCTGTAGAACAAATTGGGTGCATTCATAGTATGCTAAAATGTATGCTCTCATTTCCTTTTAAGAAACAATAATGAGGTGTAGGGAAGGATGTGGTTTCTGTGATGCATCAGACCAAGGCCAGCATACACTAAAAGAACAGGTTTGCAATTATATGCACACCATTTGTTTGGGGACCTAGAGAAAGCTATCTAATTTAAAACAGAATATACTCAAAATCCAGAGTCAAAGAATCATCGGCTTGGAAGAGACCAAAGAGCCATCTAGTCGAATCCCTGCCATATAGGCAATAATCAAAGTAAGCCTCAAGTCTTGTGCTTGCCACATGTTATGAAAGATAAGTATGATTGTATGTACCCATACATATGCCACTTCCTCTTTAAATTCCTGCTTCTGAGCCTTTTGGTTAAATGCTCTTCCAGGTTTGTTTTAACAAAAACAACAAACAAGTTTCAGACTCAAGTACAAGCAGCTGGTGAACCTACTGTTCCTTCTGTTATCTTTATTATTAGATGCATAAGCAACCTTTAGGATAAAAACAAAAACAAGGCAGGAGTGCAAGCAGAGAATTTAGTTTCCTCAATTCTCATCTTTTGTAAAGGCTTTCTTGTAGATTGTGAGTGTGGCTTCCGTGGCCTGCCTACTTTCTTTCCTTTCATATGACTGAAGTAAGCAGAATAAGTTATCTCAACCAAGCATTATATGCTGAGCTGCCAAATTTGCATGCTTCCTGTAGAGTGCAGACATTTGTTTTCCTAGCTTCAGTACTTGACAGACCTTTGAGTCTTAGGCTATCCTCACTGTGCCTCTGCCTTGAGACAGTGTTATGTACTTGTATACAAAACAGCAGAGTCAATGGTCAGCATCTGAGTATGTGCAGTTCAGCTTTTCAACCACTACAAGGGTGAGCTAATGCACAATGTATAGGGTACAGGTACTGTTTGACAGTATCTGCAGCGCCAGAGAAAGAATTCAAGCCTTTTCTCTTTTTTGTTTTGTTTCTGAAGTTGCATTAAAGTCAGACAAGTTGGCACTGCTTCTCCGCTCTGAGCCCTAACACTCCCTTCTTGTGCAAATCCATGGTTGCAATGAATTTGAATAAATCCCTGCCATTATGCTAGCTGAACTTCTTTCTTCTTTTTTCGTTCTTTAAACTTAGAACTCTTTCTTAAAGTAAGAAGTTCTTACATTCAAAAACACTTGCCATCTTGAGGAACAAGGGTTAGAGCTGGTTTCTTATGTATCGTGAATGTATATCCTGTTATATACAAGGCTTGATGTAGGAGGGAGAATTTAACACGAATAACATTAAAGTGTAAGAACATAAAGAGGGTCAGGCCAGCTCTACAATATCCTTTATACAGTGCAGTGATCAGAATGGCACTGTATAAAGTGCAGTTTGCTGAACAGTAGCTTTATATGTAAGCATTTCCATGCTGGCTACTTCATTTTCATTTGGTTTCCAAAGCACGCAAATGGGTCTTGCCTTTTTCAAACTATCCATGAGTGATCTTTTCATCACTAGCTCATACTCCATCCGCACATATTTAAAGTTCACATTTGTTTGCCCTTTTAATGTGTATTCTACCAGCCTGGAGAACCATTTTGAATTCTATTTTCATTCTAGTCACCCTAAAAATCTGGTATCATCAGCATGCCTGTGCCCCTCACTGTTCCCTATCATTCCATATCAGTTATTAAGTCAAAATATAGTGCCAAGATTTGTGCCCAGAAGTGGACCAATGACCAGTGAAACTACACTGTGTGCTTCTTATAGCGAGACCCACTTATTAGTCTGTCCACAACATTTTATACTAACCAAAGTTCCCAAACCTTCCTCAAAGGCAGCTTTACATTTAGTATGCTGCAGTAATTCAGACTGAATGTAACTAAAGTATATTCCACCATGACAGGATTAGGTGTGCCTCAGTCATTGGGGACTTGTAGACCCTTCCATTATCACTGAACTGAAATGCTTATCATGCTGGGTTATTGGTTCTGATGATTAGAGCGGATGGGAATTGAAAGTGATCTGGAAGGCTACAGCTTCACTACCCCTATTTTAAATTGGGTTATTCCTGCACCTACTTGGAGTTATCAAAGATTGAACCTAAGACATTTTGTATGCAAAGAATGTGCTATATCCCTCTTTCATCCCTATGTCGTGTCTGTCTACACTGTTATCTCTGCCCAAAAACCTTATTCCTGAACAAAATAATGTCTTTTCTGCTTTCAGAAGCAGAGAAAGTTTTTGGAGTCTGAAATATATGTTGACAGAAATTTGGCAAAAGTCTGCTACAATTCCTCAGGCAAACAACCAGCTTAGAAGATTCTTCCGATCTAGTATAGAGCCTAGTTGTCTAAAGAAGTATACTTTCTTCTTCCAAGGCCTGACCCTTTATTACCCTGGATTATTTTCTGTGTCAAGGCACAAAGTGTGAAGCAATGACGACAGGTATATAAGTATGCCAGGCCCTAACATTTGTTTATAATATCAAAGAAAATGTAAGTCTGCACAACAGCAAAATATTAATATGATTTGAGGAAATGGTGAGAAATGACACCATCCTCATCAGTCGTTGGATTTTACAATGGTAAAAATAGTTTATCCTACCTGGGGAGGGTGAACAAGGAATGCCCCCCCCCCCCCCACAGCCCTTTAACCTGATATGTGTTTCATGCTGTCCCCCTGGGCGATGCACTTGCTTTCATCTCTGAAGATCTGCCTCCAAAAAAACTGAGGATATCTAACCCAGATCAAACGCATCACATCAGTTAGAAATAGATCAGAAGCTGCATCTACACATGGGATCACCAAGATGACTCTCCTCCCATGTGACTATCTCTTTTCAATATATTCTCCTCCCCCCCCCCACCCCCCTCACCTTCTGTAGCCCAGTAAATAAATGAACTGGCAATTTGCATTCAGTTAATTTTGTTAGAGACCCACTTCTACATAAGCTCCAAATATTCATTTCCGTTCCCTGTTGCATTTATGGGATATGGGCTGATAAATTATATTCCCTAATTAAACAGCATCTGGACTATGTTTTTTGAAGGGCTTTCTGGGGTTATAACATCACAGCTTAATGCACACCCTACTATTCATTTTTAGTAGATATGACAGTTGTGTACTATTTAAACAAAATAAGATTGCCAGCTCAAAAAAGGAAAGAGGGGGAGATGGGTGAAGGGACTGGAAAAAGCAAGGGAAAAAACATGAATTGAAATCAAGCTTCGTAAAGAGGGGGCAGATTTGTGGGAGCGGCAAAGAAGGAGATGGCAAAGGGTAGATGTGGAACAAATGTCAGTAATTCTGGCCAGAATCATGTTATGCAGTTGAGAGCACCGGCAAATTGGGGCCTTGCTCTGTAGTGTAATTTTCTGAGCATGCTTGTCTGATAAAGGAAGTCCTATTCTTTTGTTTGAAGGGCTCTTCAAAATAAAAACAACCTCAGAGAATCTGCCTTATCACCCGATAAGCACTGACAGATTCCCGGTTGTTGAGAAAATTAACATAATTTGCATAGTTCACTTCTCTAAGTTAAAAATATACAGACCATGTATATCAGCTTTCTTCGATTTGGTGACCTTCAGATGTGTTGTATTACAGTTCCTACCTTTCATAGCCATTATGGAAGGTGTCTGTGCTGGCTTCAATAATGGGAGTTGTAGTCCAAAATGAGTAGGAAGTGTCAGGTTGAGAAAGACCAGCAGATAGGGTGTGATACCGAGGGATTCGTGAGACAAGTGACATTTCTTTATTCTGCATTCCTGTCCATAGGGAAAAGATATGGCCCATCGCCTATGATAAAAGTAAGGCCCTGAAATAACAAGGGAACAGAATTGGCCAGAAAGTGTAGGAGGACTACATTGCAGAAGGAGCATAGCTCTCTGCTTCACTTCTTGGAGGGTCTCGGATAGGAGGGGTGGAAGACACCCTACTAGAAAGCCACTACCAGCAGAGCCAAATATACTGGTCTGGATCTGTTGTCAGATTTGGAATGAAACAAATACAGATGAGAATTCAGCTAATTTCTACTGTTTCTCAGAGGGTCAGTCATGTATTATAGTAATGAGCAAGAATTTTACATTGATGTCTGCAACAGAACACAAGGTCAGGGACAATTCCCTACCTCTCTCTCAAGTCCAAGTTTGGAAGATACATTCCTGGAATTATATTGGACTCCCAGCATACCCAGATGTCTCAGAAAAACAACCCAGGAACAGGTCCCTTTCTTGAGGAAAGTTGCAGCTCGCCATGCAAACCATAGGATGGCAGAATACTCTGTGGCAAGGATGACCAGTTGATAGCAGCACAGCTTTGAATTATATTGAGGTCAAACTGGGATTGGAATGAAAAGAGTATTGCATCTTTTAAAAGAAATACTTTTTAAACATTTAGCTTCCTTTCGGTGATGGATTATCACAGCTCTATTTGACAGGACATGGGCCCAATGAGAGAGCAGATGTCTGTCCTATCTGTTTGGTAGACCTTCCCTTACTTCTTTCCAGAAGTGGCTTTTGTAGTCCTGATCTCTCCTCAGCTTTCTACCAAGAATCATTTTGCTATTGAGTCTGTATTATATGTGTATGTCACCAGCCAGCTTGTTGCATAAAGTCCTGTACAGTTTCCTTCTTTTTCAACTTACGTAGAATAAAGATGAAAAGGACTGCTTCTTTCAGTGTTGGGCGTTGTCTGTACCAATAGCTCAGAAGCATAAAAGACTAAAAGAAGTAGCAATGGATGAAATCTTGTGTCCCTTGGAAAAGCAGAATCATTTTTCAAAGCATGTATCAATAGTCGAGGGCTTCCTTGTGGTATATCTACAGACATGGGGCCAAAAAAACAAATTAGAGCTCAGGCCTGCTTTTAAGGACATTTGTCTGCCTGTAGGAATAAACATTCATGGGTGTGCTGTTTTATAAAGCAGCATATAATTCATTTAGACAATGGGTTTAGAGGAGTCAAGTATCCAGCTGAGAACAACTAGGCATAATGGAGTACTGTACTGAGGTTGCTGGGATCTAGGCAGCTGGTGATTTGGGGAACACCGTCTGATTTTGAGCGCTCAAGAGCCCCTTGTCATAGCTTTTCCCAAGGGAAACTGAAAAAAAGCCTACTTTCCCCAGTTGCTTCAATAGGAATGTAGTGCTATTTTCCTTTGTAGGTGTCAGCAACTCCTTAGACAGAACATTTTGTTATGGGCGAGGGGAATATTTTCAAATTTACATACTTTCTTGTTCATAAGAACAAACAGGGAATAAGGTACTGTTTGAATACTTGCAAAGTTTAGAAAAGTCACTTTGGGGATTATCCCTCTCCCAGAATTCCACAGTTGGAATAACCGGTGGCTGGGTTACTTTGAGAGTTACAGTCCAAAAAAGTAACTTTTCCTGGTTTTTGCATACTAAAGTGAAGAGTACGAATAGATTTAATGGCCTTAGTCCTGTTCATTTTCATTTCACATATGTGGTATGTTACACATGTGGTTATATTGCACTTCCATGAGGATTTTATTTTTTCAATAACATTTTTTCAAGATACAAGTTTTATATTTTCCTCCAGATTAAATAGATGCGTGGCGAGCGCAGTGTTGAAATATATCACTCCCCCTTCAAGCAATGGAAAGTGTGTCCGTTATATGGATTTCCCTCATGACTTTCAATATTTTCGCCATCCGTATCCTGTATGTCATTTTGAATTACCTCTTCTGTTTCTTGTGGAGTTACTAAGGTTGCCTAGACTCCTCATGTTTATCCTTATAGAACTTGCCAATTTTAGTCTACTCTTGAACGCTTCAAGCTCAATCCTCTGTCTGCAGAAGTGGCAGCATACCTCTGTGGTGGCTTACATCTTTTCCCTCTTTCAACTTTCCTTGAACCATTTGATTTACTAACACACTCAAGAGCTAGGAGCGCCTGGACTTTTGTGGTTAATGAGTCTAAAAACTATCATGTCTGCCACTGTGCTGGATTTTCTGCTGCTCTCTCAGCCTCCCTGGATGATTATTCAGCTTAGCCCTCCACATTTCCTGAGGTTAAGACTGGAGAACCTTTATGAAAACTAAAAACTTGAAATAAAACAATGTTGAATATATTGTCGAAGGCTTCCATGTCTGGAATCACTGGGCTGTTGTAGGTTTTTAGGGCTATATGGCCATGTTCTAGAGGCATTCTCTCCTGACGTTTCACCTGCATCTATGGCAAGCATCCTTTTTAATGTGAGGGAACACCTCTCTCACAATCTTGAGACCCTCCACCATGACTCTATGACTAAATTTTGCTGGAAGTTTATTTATTTATTTTACTTAATTTATATACCAATTTTCTCCCCTGAGGGACTCAAAACTGTTTCCAACATATTCATATCCAACAAATGTAATGCCTAACAAACATATTTAAAAATTTAGCATAAAAACAACAGTAACATTTAACTATTAATTAAAGTATTAAATATATTAAATAAAAACAAGCAACATCTAGACATTTAAAATATGGAATTAAAAACATATTAATATAAACATTAAAATCACATAATCCAGAAACTGAAGTCTGAGGCCTTTCCAAGGGCCAGTTGCACATAATCCTGTTCGTTTCTTGGATTGCTTACTGTCAAAGTCTTGGTCCCACATCCATGACTTTACTTTCTTTCTGGAGACCAAAGGGGGGGGGGGGGAGGCTGATCCAATTTTGTTAAGGAGGGAGTTCCACAGATGCGGGGCCACCACAGAGAAGGCCCTGTCTTTCATCACCACCAGTCATGCCTATGAGGAAGGTGGGACCAAGAACAGGGCTCCCCAGATTATTGTAACCTCCTAGATAGTTCATAGAAGGAGATATGTTTGGACAGGTAAGCTGGGCCAGAACCGTTGAGGACTTTATAAGCTAAAGTTGACTATGGAGTCATTCTGGAGGAGCCAGTGATTCCTAAAAACATTTAAGTCAAAGTCACAAAAGTGAAACCCATGAATGTGGAAGGCTGACTATATTGCAGTTGATGTCACAAGACTCCCAGGAGACAAACCACCATCCCAGTTTTAGAACTGGAGGACCAGGGATGATCTCCCTGAGGAACATGTGAGATCAGTACGCGGAGCTTGAACATTACCTTCCCAGCAAGGGTTGAGAAAGCACTAGGTGAGAGGATTAAAGTTGAAGTGTACATTTTCACAAATGGGTATTGCCTATCCACTAACATCTCTTTTCCAAGAAGCAATAGCTAAAGGTTAAGGCACAGTTCCATTCTGCCAAATCATATTTCAACTACACAGAAGTGTTTCTTGCTGGTGGTTCCATTTACCAAAGTCGGGAAGCTCAGTTGGGCTTGCAGTGTAAATAGCTACTAGGGGGGCTGTGATTCCTTGTATTCAGCATCTACATTTCCCACAAATGGTTTGCAGGTATCTGGTTAAAGCAGGGGAGCATGGCAATAGGTTGCACTCTAGTGAACAACTGGCCATGTTCACCTGCCAGAAAAACAATCCCAACATTTCACTGATTCCTAGATTCTTGTATGTAATCTAAACCATTGATGGTGCATGAAACACCTGGTACACTGAGAAACCAATAATAACAAAACAACAGGAATTTAAAACAACTGTTTTGGAAATTTCTTACAGAAAAGAACTATATAAATGTTGTAAATAAATAATAACTAGTTCATCTAAATGTCAAATAATCCAGCAGGTCTGTCCTAGGCGTTAATTTGCTATAGCAGCCTTCCAAAACCCGAAAACCTTCTGGGATGTTAGATTGCATCTCCCATCATCTCCAACCAGCATACTGGAACTTGTTCTAGCAGAAGTAAAATAACTTGAGTACATTCTATGTAGTAAAATGAGGTATGCATTTGTTGTGGTAAATCATGTACCTTTTCATCACTGAGTAACCACAGCCACTAGGATAAGAGCTGACGTCCAATGCTAGAGGCATAAACCTATATCACTTCTAGAAATCAACCATTAGTTTGATTCTTAGTTCAAAGTGTGGCCAGAAATTCTTCTCTGCTTCCTAAACAACATTCGTGTCAACAAACTTGTGTCAGAATTTAGTAGGCTGCTTGATGGCCCGGATCTTCTGATCACTTCATCTAGTTATATGTGTTGTATCGTGTTCTGTAAACAAAAACCTTGAAACAAAGAACAAATTAAATATAATAATATGCATTTCGGTCATTTGGCTTTCATAGTACCTTGAATGTTCTCTGACTAGGAACACAATTAAGTTGTTTAGATATTGGTAAATCCTTTACTAAGAAGCTGACAAAAGTAACCTTTATTTGCTCTTGGCAACTGTGGTTGTGAATTGATGGTCAGAAGGGACTCGTTTCAGCTAGACATTCTCCTTAATTTGAAAGAATAATGTTTCCTTTAGGATTGGACTGTAGTACGCACAGTATGAACATTAGTATGAAAGCCATTAGTATGGCTTTGTCAGCTCTCAGTAGTCATCATGTATGAAGAGTCCTCTTTTTCCAAGTGAATATGGTTATCAGGCTTCCTCAAAAGCTGAACAGCTCTTTGAGCATTTTAACAGCCTAAATCAACTTTAGTTATTTGAATAGTTCAAATCCAGTTTGAATAATGGGAATTTCTTCAGTAGCAAGGTGAATAGATATTTGCAAGAACTACTAAGTACAAAGGTTCGGATTTAAAAATGGATGGGGACAGCCTACAGTTTTGTGCTTTACTCTTTGTATGGACTATGCTTTGAATGATCAAAAACAGAGAGCAATCATATGCTGGGAATTTTGCTGCCTTGATTCCCCTGAAGAGCGGGGATAAGCAGTAAAGGGCATTCTTTGCTCCACTACTTGCTAGTAGAGTTAATATGAGCGAAGAAAAGCGACTGAGGTGTTCACAACATTGAGTGGATATATGTGTACTTAGAAGCAGTGAGTGCTAAGAAGATATCTATTGGTGCCTGTCTTTTTCCATTCCTGTGGCTGCAGGCAAGCTGTTAATGCTTCCTGATTCAGGCTGACCTACCAGTTGGTGTGATACGTCAAGAAATATGAACTCTTTTTATTCATTTTAGTTTCCTCCCCCACGGTTGGCAAGCCCTACAAATGTAACTATTGTGGCCGTAGCTACAAGCAGCAAAGCACGTTGGAAGAGCACAAGGAACGCTGTCACAACTACCTGCAGAGTCTTAACACTGAACCACAGTCGCTGGCTGGCCAGCAAGGTAAGACTTCTGCCAAGTTGTGATGGGCAGGGCTGAAGAAATAGTCACAGGTTCTTAGGAAGTTTTTAAATGAGCTTTGCGAATATCCAGGGGGGTCATTGTAGGGTAGCCTAAGCTGGCTGCAAGTTCCTTCTCCTAGCTGACATGGAATTCACACATTCATATGTGTTTCTCGCAGCTTCTCATTCTATGCCATCTTAGGTATAACTATTGCCTGGATGCAGAATTCAGAGTTTTTATTTCAGAAGTGACCACTGGGGAGTAGAAACTCTAAGATAGATGAATCTGTGGTTCAACAGCTAGAATATGTGAAGGCTCAATAGTCCTGGGTATAAACTTATGGGAGTAAAGTTCGTTTAAATAGTCCTGTCCTCTCCAGGCTTGCTGGATGACATCTTTGTCCCCAGCTAGTCGCTTAGCCATCAGGATTATTTGTTACTTTCTCAGAGTGGCTCGTGCTTAAAAAGAATGGGCCAGGATTACTCTAGCCAGTCAAACATAAGCCCCGCTTTGGTTTCCCTGCCAGGTGACGAGATGCGAGACTTGGAAATAGTGCCGGACTCCATGCTTCACTCCTCAGCCGACCGGCCAACCTTCATTGACCGACTGGCAAACAGCATCACCAAACGAAAACGCTCCACACCTCAGAAATTTGTGGGTAAGGAGCTTCCCCTAGATTCCTGGAAGGGGACTAGATGGAGACAGTGCCAGGATCCCTAGCACATTTTCTGTTGACAGCTGTTGTGTAATAGATTTTTGTGCATATTTCTGTCAAATCGATCAGATCCTGGTTTCTTAACCCCAGTAGCCTTTAGGACTTGTCTCCATGTTGGATCCCCAAACAATAATTGGAAAGAGTATCCCTCATATCCAGCAAGAAAGCACCTATCTCCAAACTGGAGAGTGATTGCTGTTTTTTAGGTATGTAGTAGCTACACTAGAGCAGTTTGGCTTTATAACTAGTCCAGAACTATACTAGAATGTAGCACATACAAGAAAATTACAAAAAGTCATAGTACAAGAACTCAAGGAATATGACTCTGCGTGTGAAGCTACTATCTTGCATTTTAATACATTTTGTATCTCATAAGTTGTTTCAAGTAGGTTTTTATCCTGCCTATTCTTTGTACCAGTCCAATCTGAATGCTTTAGCGAATGATTACTGCAGCCAGTGTTTCCTTTGTAGGGTTCTGGTCCAAGTATTTTATTCCTCACTCCTCTGTTTGTCTTGCACTGATAATAGTTTCATTTCTCAGGCTAAAAGGAATTATTTGTCTTCTGATATCCATTCTTCTCTGCTTTAGGAGAGAAGCAGATGAGGTTTGGCCTCTCCGACATGGCATTTGATGTCAGCTCTGGTTTTGAGAAGGACGTGGAGTTGGTGGCTGCTCACCATCCCCTAGATGCCAGCTTTGGCAGTTCACTGTCCTTTGTGGGAGCAGAACACTTGCGCCCCCTCAGACTTCCACCCACAAACTGCATCTCTGAGATCACGCCTGTCATCAGTTCTGTCTACACTCAAATCCAGCCCCTGCCAGGCAGGCTGGAAATAGCAGGAAGCCGGGAAGCTGCTGAAGGCCACGAAGACCTTCCTGATGGGATGCAGATTGTGTACCGGGCATCGCGGGAGCCCAGTATGGTATCGCCTAGCAACGGTTGCCAGGATTCCACGGATACGGAGAGCATCCACGAGGAGAGGGGCTCCCACGGGCCGCTGCTGTCCAGCATTGGGAACTGCACCAGCAGCCGGCAGAGTCCGGCGTACGCCAAAGAGGACCCGAAACTGCAAGAGGGCATCATCCCCACCACTACTCGGTCAACTCCCAGCTCAGCCAAAGAAGCCCTGCGCGTGGTGAATGATGAAGGAGAACAGGTAAAAGCCTTCAAATGCGAGCACTGCCGGATCTTGTTCCTGGACCATGTCATGTTCACTATCCATATGGGCTGCCACGGCTTCAGAGACCCTTTTGAATGCAACATCTGTGGCTATCACAGCCAAGACCGGTACGAGTTCTCCTCCCACATAGTGCGGGGGGAACATAAAATAGGCTAGTCCTCAGCACTCTCCCCTCTTGTCCCCCCCCCCTTCTCTCCTCGTCTCTAATGCTCCACCCGAGTCGGACATGATGGAACTATTCATTTCTTTTGTACTCCTTTGCACTGACTTTGGCAAAAAAGAGAAATATTTAAAAAATCCCTAACTTTTAAAAAATCCAACACACTTGAGATGGGGAGGAGCTCATAACATTTTGCCTTTTTTCTATATTGTGTTATTTAAATAATGTTAGTTGAATTTTAAATTCCTTTGTGTTTTTTTCCTCTTAGTTGACGTTATTTATTAATCTTTATTTCTCTCTTTATTTTGTTGGTAAGCTTTTCCTTTCAGTCATTTTGTTAGGGACTTTCTCCATTGAGGAACACACAAAATGCTGATATTCATCAGGAATAGACTTGTGTTTTTAAGGTCCAAGTCTCTTCCTTATTTTCATTTAAAATTTGGGGGCGGGGGGTGGAGGGGTTGTTTCATTTCAAGTATTTCTGTCAAGTCACCATGTTAGATATTAAGAACCTCAGATCAGGTGCTAAACTATTATAGAACTTCCCCGTTCAAGGGGTTAGGAAAGCCACGACTTGAGTTATGCTGAGATGGTAATGTTAGGATGACCTGCACATGCCCTCTTTATGGGTTTCTTTGAGATGGAGCAGAGAAGGATGTCCTCTTAGGAACTCTGTGGTTCCAAAAACTCAATACCTCTGTGCTTCTGCTTACAACAGCTTTGAATTTAAATATGCTGCTTCCCCTATTAGAGCCCAGATAGGGGTGGCATAGGCTGCATCTGGTGAAGGGGCTACAGTGCCACTTGGTTGAAGGAAGGTGGCGAGCACTTTTTGCAATGTACATGAAGTTTGCCAGGATGCTGCCTTTTACAGATTCAACTGAGAATCCGCATGAGGAAAGCCAAGGCTGTTTCCAATGAAAGAACCTTCGCAGTGATGAAAGCTGTGTTCTGCTTCCCAGCTCTTTTAAACTTGGGGCTGTCCCTGTCAGTTAGCCTAACCCTTGTTCCAGAAGGGTTGTTTTGAGCTGACTTCCTCTGAGCTTCCTTTTGTTAGCTCTTCAAGAACCTGTTTTGTTTGGAGGCTTTAGCAGGTGGAAGCCTCAACCCTTTGGTGAGTGTACAACCTTGAGGAAAGAGCTGTGGCCCTGTTGGCTAGAACAGGATTCCTAGGAGACCAAAGAGATGCTCGTGTGAGTCTATACAGAGTCAGCCAAGCAACCTCTCTTGCAGCTACTAGAGGCCAGGGAGCTCAGTCCCTGTCCCTTCCTCTTTCTTGTCCAGTGCCTAATTTCTGCCTCTCCAGTCGGTCTCCCGGGAATCTGTCCCCACTGAGCAACTTGGGCTTTGGTTACTTAAGCTTCCCCAGAAGGCATGGCTGCCTTTGTTTGCACAGGCCAGTCCTAAGCCTTACAGATCTGTGCTCAGAAAATCATGCACTTTGTGGACTCCTCAAGAAGAGCGCACAGCCCTTGCCATGTAGTGGAAGGTCTGTGTCTTGTATTTCGTTGGAATAGCACACGCTGCTCCTCCACAAGCGAAAAGGGGCATGTGCTTTGCAGTGTCACCTTGTTTCTCCTCAAAAAAGACCGCTGTCCCAGATCAGAGTCACAAGTTGCTTTTAGGCTGATCAGTTGTAATGGTATAGGGAGGACGCTGTAGAAAAACTGCCAGCAACACCCACCTGCCCAAAATCTACACTGTGGCAAAGAGTCTCCCAGTTTTCTCTTAGGTACATGGCTAATGGCACCAGAGGGGAGAGTTGGTTTTTCGTGTTGCGGGTCCTACAGGAAGTCCTTGCTGTTTGTACTTTAGTGTCTTAAAGCCTTGGTCATCGTGAAGGGCTGAAACCTCCATTTTGTAGCTTGGCTGACGATTTCTGCTGTTAGCAGATGGTACACAAAGGTTGTGATTTCACTTGCTAGGAGTATGTAGTCATTACTATCAATCCACGTAGAAATCCTGTTTGACTCTTGTTCTTAAGTGTGCAATGGCCAAAGTAGAAGGCTAGGAGTCAGGCAAAACAGGAGCTTACCTTCTTCCAGCACCTGGCCCTTAGCATGCTAGAAGGACGTTTTGTGAAAGAAAGGGTTAAACTGCCTCTTTAGTCTGTGCTGGGCAAAGGATGTGGCAAGTGGGAGCGGGGTCATGGTTTTCAGTAGATGCCCAACATGCATAAAAATAACTTGACTAACAGCAGCCCAACTAACTGCTTCCTTGTGGGATAAACCAAAGGCTGTTCTTTTTCTATTTCAAAAAACAAAAACAACAACCTCAAGTTGCAATGTTTTGTTTGTATCCTCCCTGCCTTTTGCTTTTTGAAACTGGTGTTTCTGGGCTATTTTTTGTTTTGTTTTGATGGATTTTTGTTTGTTTGTTTGAAAGGCCAGACAGACTTGCTTTAACTGGGAAGGCCTGGGATGTATTGTGAGATGGGATGTGAAGTAGGAGCTTTCCTTTGAACAGGTGTACTCCACTGTCCTCCCTTTTCCATTTCATAAAAGCTCTTAACATTTCTGGTTCAGAGGCATTTCTCCTCTTTCGTTCTCTCACTTGGGTTCAGCGTATGAATGGTATTCTATAGGCTCTGAAGGCATTTTGAGCCAGTCCCAGAAATGCATATTGTGTCTTTAGCAGACAGGGAGGGAATGGTCTATACATTTCCTTATCATTCTGATGCATTTAAATATATGTGCATTGTGCAATAGAAATGAAAATATATTGGGAGACATTGCCAAATTGCTACAGCCCCATTGAAGAGTCCAAGTTTTGTATTCCCCACCAATATGAGGATGCGTCATTCTAACCTCTTGGAATTCCCTTGACCCTATTATCATTTTTAAGCACTCAAGTCTCCTATTGATGTACATTGAAAGTATTCAGCACTTTGGTGTGATTCTTAATTTGGATTCCAGTCACATGATATAATTTCTGCCCACAATCATTCCCAAGATTTGGATCCTCATTGCAGTGTGTCATGTAGATAAAACTACTCCATGGTCATTTTTGAGGTGGCAGCTATATGCCCCTGCCTTGTGACTGAAAAAAGTTGTTATGAACCAGCCCTTAGACCTCGTATTCTTGAATGTTTCAATTTCACATTACTCGAAAGGTTAGAATTCTCCTGCTGCAGACATAAAAGTTTTCATCAGACTAACATCCATAGTTTGATACGATGATAACTGTGTTGAATGAATGAATGAATGAATGAAAGGGTGTTGCTCAAGATGTTCTGTTTGTGCCCTCAGTAATCTGAGGATGTGTACCTTGAAGTTGTTTATCATTTACTTTCACAACCCACAGGTGAGCTCTTGAGAAAAGACCTGGATGTAAAAGCTGGATGTCGGAAACCTAATGGATGTTTGTGTGATTTAATAACTGATTTCCAGCATAAAACGTTTGCTGCTCATGTAATGATTATTCTGTCCCCTTTTATAAGTATGAAGAGAAATCTAATGCAGAATTGGCTGTCAGCATTTTTTTCCCAGGGACAATCTAATGGAACAAGATTTTCGTTTCTTCTTGGGTCTTTTTTATAGGAGTTTTCCTAGAAAAATTACCTGATTCATTCTAGCAGTGTAGCCTTTCTGTATAAGTGCATTTGAAGAAAGACTTGAAGTGTTTGTCATGAGCATTTAATACAGCAGTGAAATTATGTCTCTGAGAATTGTTTGCACATCCTCAAATCCAGGCAGGCCTGTGTTTGTAAGACTCACGAGAGTAGTGACCCTTAAGCTCAGCCGTGTCCATGTGGGCTTTCCCCTTCAGTGTGGATCTAGGCCTAAGTAGAGAATGCAGTAGTCACTCACCTGTTTTGTTGATAGAATTTATGTCTTTGTAGAAGTTGATAGGCCGCACGTTCTTTAAGGTACACGATGAAGGTTTCTGGGCCTCCTCTGATTCTGACTCAAAAGCAGGATTGCACTGTACCTTTTAAGGTCTGGTTTATTTGTATAAAACTCATATATTTTATTGCAAAACATTATTTTGTCCGTAAAACCAAAGCAAATGAAACATTGGGCATGTCTGAATTCCGCCATCCAATTCCTCTAAAATGTCTAGTCTTGAATCAAAAGGATGCAATTTTCTCCCAGATCTCATTAAATCTGTGTTCTTGTAGCTAATTTTAAGCAGAATTTGGAACTAAAGCAGTGTGTTTGACTCTTTCTTTCTGAGCTTCAACAGACAAAATTATGAAAAATGCATTGGAGGGGGTTTTTTTTGTCCAATGCAGAGATTAGTAATCACATAAAATCTGTGTAAAATGTAAACAGACCAGTTGATCAGATGTGGTTTTCATCTTGGTATCTTTGTCAAGATGTGATGGCATATAGAAATTCCCTGATGTATAATAAAATGAAGGAAATATAGTTGTGAAGTTTTTGTTGTTAAATTTCCCCCCATTTTTTGAGTTAAAATTATGAAACTGACACACATACATGTACCACTTAATAGGAGAATTAGCTTTCATAGTTGGATACTAACTTATTGAAAGCCAAAGATGGCTCTTGGGTGCTTGGCTTCAATAGACAGCCACATTGATAAATTAAGCACCTAAAGTGTCATTTTTACTGTTCTTTGTTTTTTTTAAAAAGAAGTCCCTTTGTGCCTCCAAAGCTCATATTCAGATGTTTTCCTGCTTCCTGTTTTTGGTGGAAACAGACCCATTCTCTTCAGGAATCTTTATTTATGTGTTTTATTGGAAATACTCAGTAGTTCTAGAAGTACAAGAAGGTGTCTCTGACATCGTTGTTGAACACTATTTACTGCACTGTGGAATGGTACGAATCGCTCTGAACCCTGCTTCTGTGATGAATCAGGAAGCAAGAATCCTGTTGTGGACGTCACTTCTTACCTCCTGCCTCTTCCCTTTTGTGAAAATGAAAACAGGTTTGTTTTTAGAGAAACTTATGCTCTGAGATTTCTAAGAAACCAGTGTTCCTTTTATTTTTGCTTTCACCTGTACGAAAAGCCTAAAAAACAAATGTAGGAATTTTGTAAAACTCCAGGTCTCTTTAACTTGTGTAAATATATATATTTTTTAACCAGATGTATGAAGAACAAAAAGATGTGCAATATCCCCAGCCCGCTATACTCTTTCTCTTCTTTCTAACAAGCTTTCATTTGTATATTGTTACTGGGTTTGCTGGTGTCATGCTCTTTTCTCCCTCTTTTTTGTGGGGTTATACTTGCTTTTAAATAAAAGAAAAACCTCTTACTGCAAAAGCTTTTTGTATCTGTAATATATTGTAAGTACATATTTGTGTAATGGAGATTATACTACTGTTAAGTTTTGTACTGTACTGGCTGAAGGTCTGTTATAAATAAACATGAGTAATTTAACAGTTTGGTCTCTAGCAATACTTCGCTATTATTATTATTATTTGCTATTATTATTATTTATTGGTCTTCCAGTATATGCCTGTTTTTAGATTATCACCCTGATAGAGCCATGATGATGCCTTCACTGAAGCGCCTTTATTCATGCCACAAGAGTTGAGCAGATGGGCACACACATGTGAAAGCACTGTGCACATTGGTTCTGCTGTCAGTAATGAAATTAACAGTGAAGCCCTTTAGGGAAGACAGGCTCTGCTTCAAAGACAAGTCTTGCTCTGATCATATGCAGAGGGAAGTGTGGGCAGCTGTTCCATGGCTGTTCCGAAACTACTACAGACTACAACTAGCCAAGTAGGACCTTGGAGCATAGTGCTCACTTCCCACAGGATCCTCTTACCTGTCTGTTGAGCTGGGATTAGAGCAAGTCCTGAAAACTTCATATTTGTCCATGGTGGGGAGCAGCACCACCTTTCTGCTTGTGAAAACATCATTTTGGATATATGCAATAGATCAGGTAAGGGCTAACTGCCTACTAAGATGTCCCTGAAACTCTCTCTACTTTCCTAAATGAATGCTGAAAACTCTTGTGTAGTATTAGCAATCACATCTGTGGGGTATTGCAATATCGCCAATATTAGGCCCTCCACATCCTATATCTCATTGCTTAGTCAATTTTACCAGGTGAGAAATGCCAGTTGTAGGGAGGTAGAGAGTAATCCATCCTCATCTTAGGACACTGGAGCTTCCTATCCTAGTTTTCTCTTGCCGTACTGCCTGTTTTGTATGTTTAGGAGGGCAATAAAGGTATTGATTATAAGCAAAGGAATGCCACTTGGTTTTTCCTGCTTCAGATAGCTATTTCCTAAATCAAGAAAAATAAGTGAATACAAAAAAGTTGTCTGTTGAAAAGGTTGTGAAAGGAAATTAACCATGTGCACACAAAAGAATAGCAGTAAATTTAAAGCAGCATTATTCCTTCAGCTCTTTCTAAATCTCAAAGGAATTTTATTTAGGTTAAGTTCCAAACCTACACATAGACATTTTAATATGAGTTGTTAAATTGTTTGAACAGCCTTCTAGTCATTACGTCTTTTGTAGTTGGGTCGTATTTCCATGGCTGTCCACCCTCTGGTGAACCTGTAATTTGACGGGGTTAAGTCGAGACAAACAACAGCATTCTTGAATACAAACTATATTTTAATTATGGAAAGCATTAAGGAACTATGTAAATCATACTACAGTATTAACACTGAGATTTGGTTGTAACTAAGTACTGCCTCCCCCAAATATTCCCTCTGTTTTAATATTGTTTTGCCTACCCCCAATTATCTTTTGTTACTTGAGCAAGAACCAACACTGACCTTCTGCTTTCATGCTTTACTGTGAAAATTGTAAGTCAATTTTGTTTTCAGCTGGATAAGAAAATAAGTGACAGAATTCTTGTTTATGACATCATCGGTTTGTGAGACTCCAAATAACGATGCAGTAACCTCAGTTTTAAGTTGACATGATACTGGATAATACTCAGCAAAGAAACTGTAAAAACACATTGGGTGGGATGGAAATGAGTATTTAACAAGAAAGAAACTCCAAACTGAGCAGACCCATTCGATCAGTTGTTGAATGTGAGCCACTGTTGGTAAATCCTATTGATTCAATGAGTCTGTTGTAGGCAGGACTAGCGGGGGGGGGGGGGGCTTAGGCCTAATTATTTATGTCCTACAACTTAACACAACTGTAATAGAAACTACTGGAGCTAAACAGCCTTTCTCTTGATGTCTGAACCAAAAAGCACCTAATTGCCAAGATGTCAGAAGAGATGCGGAAATGTGTACGGTGAGATATGTTGACAGTTGTCTCATGCTTGCAAACTTGTACTGTTCACAAAAGTATGGGCCAAAGTGGTTACCTTCCAGGAGCATGATTGTATTTACTAAAACAATCTGAAGTCGATAATATGTCAGCCCCCTGCCTGAAGTGATCTAATAGTACAGTATAGAAATTCTGCTTAGTAAATATCCCAATTTTGATGCCAAGAAGTTATATGCAATTAAATGGACATTTCAGTCATTTCACTGGTATCATGAAAAGAGGCGAGATACTACCTATACTAGGACACAAAATCCCTGTCATCTGGTGACTGGACATTTGAGTCTGCACCTCCCTCGCCCTCTTTCGATCCCAAACATAACTTTGCTTCCCTAACAGGGATTACCCACAAACTTTGCAAGATTAGTATGATAACTAGGAGAAGCATCTATGCTTCTGTGAAATCACAGATCACCTGTTTGTCAATTCCATGTTAATGTTTTGGATGCTCTCGTCCTACAAAATATGTTTTCTGCTTTCAAACAAGTATCACTCTAACCTAATTCTTACCCCACCTTCAAAAGCAACTATTCCCCTCCCTCCACTTTGACCTAACTTTAGCAACAGTTCACATTTTACATCAAAATGTTTCACTTGACGTGATAGCACTGGGTCAAAATCGGGAAGAGATCGGCCACTGCATCCACTAGGCTGCCACTTTTATTTCCTGGCATGGCTCCATGGTCTTGAACAGAAGCAATTCAGCTTTTTCCATAATTGAATTTCTGTATTTAACACTGCAGGAGTCCTGACAGAAACAAGCAGTAATGAACAGGCGCCAAGCACAAATTTGTGCAAGCCAAGTTTAGTTCCTGCTCTTCCTACTCACATTCTCCACCTCAATGTACAACTCTATTCAGTGTTCATTAATACTAAGGCCTGGGGGGGGATTTCTTTCCCTGCTGCCTAGCTTAGACTGGCCATTCTTCTAAGTAACAGCATCAAAATTAGGGCTGCCTCTCTTTACCACCATGTATGAAAATAACTTTCAGGTTTGAGCTCTAGCTGTCAAAATCAACAGGCCATAATTCAGTGGTAGAAGCCCTTGCCTGCATAAAGTTTCAGATCTGATCCCTGTCCTTTTCTGTCTCGCACATCAAGGCTGAACAAAATCCTCTCTGAGATTCTGGAGTGCCAGAATTAGTCACACTAATTGCTGCCATTGGGCCGAGTAAGTATAAGTCAAGTCGTTACATTATTAATCAGCCCTAGTTGGCTTCTTGGCAGGGGGTTGGACTGGATGGCCCATGAGGTCTCTTCCAACTCTATGATTCTAGTTCAAGTTGATGTGGGAGTTGGCAGTGAGGGAGGAGGACAGGTATGAAAAGGTGATGATGGCAGCTGACTAGGCATCATCCTGTCTGGATTGACAGCCCATGGGTTTGACACAAAAAAGAATGGGAGATGGGAGTCACCACCAATGCTTAATATGGAATGATGCATGGAATATTACTAACACCGGTATTTCTGCATTAGGGCCTATGTATGATAAAGCATTGTTGGTTTATGTGTGATCTGACTACATTCCTTCATCCTCTGCTGACTGTTGCCTAGCAGGGAAGAACTTGATTCACTCTGTCCCCAGCTAACAATGTGTGAAGAGGTCATTGTCACAGCCATTCCTTGGGTTGATAGATAGCAGATGAATGCCTTCAGCAGTTATTTCCCAACGTAGCAGAGAGCTATTTGTTTTGCAGAGAGTCCTTGTACCTATTTAATCTGGCCAACAAAATACAGACTCATTCCTAGGAAGAGGGTATCCCCTCCCATCCCTATTGCTGCATCCCAATCAGATCGCATGATTCCAGCTTCTTCCAAAGGTCACAGTGACCAAGGAAATGTGGAGGAGGAAAATAACAAAATTTCCCTACTGAACTTACAGCTCCTCTCCAAAATGCTTCTTCCCTCCCACACTTGTAACCACAGCCAAGTGGAGGACAGCAATAGTCAGCTGTTCTCATGACCAAACCTAAGCACCAGAAGAAAGGGAGAAGAGAGCACAATGGAGACTTTCCAGGGTTGTGCTCAAGACTGTTGCTCCTTCTTGTGCAGCTATGTAGGGTTGATGGGCATCAGGGACTGGATGAGGAAATCAAGCGGGACTCTGCCAGGTTCTCCTGCTCTTCCTTTATGTCCTGAATGCTGAGTTCCTGGTTGGCTTGCAATACCAACTCACTCTCTTTTGGATTCTCTTTTGAGTGACACTTCTGGTGCTTCACCAGCACTCCCCTCTGCCTGAACCTTCTCCCACACTCAAGGCAGCGGTAGGGCTTCTCTCCTGTGTGAATGCGCTGGTGCGTAATAAGATCAGAGAGCCGGGTGAATCTCCTCTCACATTCATCACAGGGGTAAGGCTTCTCTCCCGTGTGGATTTTTTGATGCCTAGTAAGATCAGAAGGGTAAGCGAACCTCCTGTCACACACTTTGCAGGAGTACGGCTTCTCCCCCGAGTGGGTTCGTTGGTGTGAGACTAGGTTTGAATGCTGGATGAATCTTTTCCCGCACACCCCACAGGCATGGGGCTTTTCCCCTGTATGGATCCTCCTGTGGGTTGAGAGGGAGGAAGAGGAAACAAACCGTTTCCCACAGTCAGTACAGGCATAGGGTTTCTGGCCCATGTGATTTCGCTCATGGATCTTAAGGGCTGACTGATGGCTGAAGCATTTCTGGCAGTATGAGCAGCGGTATGGCTGTTCTCCCGAATGGCTTCTTTGATGGCTGACCAGGTAAGCCCGCTGGCTGAAGGTGTCTCCACACTCAGAGCAAATGTGTGGTTTCTCTCCTGAGTGGATTTTCTGATGTCTTGTAAGATGAGACAGCTGGCTAAAGCTTTTCCCACACTCAACACATAGGTATGGTTTTTCTCCAGTATGAACATTCAGGTGTTTAGCTAAGTCTGAGGGACGAGTGAAGCTTTTGCCACATTCAATGCAGAGGTGGCATTTTTCTTTTCTTTGGATTCCCTCAGATGATGGAAGAGCCTCCTCATCTTCCTCTGCTTCCCTGGACTCCTTAGAGTCATGCTGTTCCTCAGATTTGCTTGTAGGATTGGGACCTTCAGGGCAAAGAAGCAGATCACAGCGTTATCCCAGGGACAGATAAACGGAAACTGCCCCATATCTATTGTCCAGACTGACCTTACTTGGCAACCTATAGATGTGATACAGGAGAACTCCCATAATTCCCCAACAACATGAAATAACTGCCCAAACTTCTGGAGGATGGCAGGTTAGGGAAGATTGCACTACTTTGAGACATTTATAACAGGGATGGTAAATGTGCAGTTCTCCATATATTGTTGGACAGCAGTTCCCAATCAGCCTTAGCCACTGTTGCTAATTAAGAGGAATGCTTAGTTTTAGTCCAAAAATATCTAGAAGGTCACAACACTTCCAAGCATCAATTATATACAAATACTTACATTTTCATACAGCCATTAAGGTAGAGATCTGTGGAGCAACCCATGATCATGGCCATTTATCTAGAATTCTGCAGTAAGATTTACCGAAGATATGCAAACAAACATCTCGATTCATTTAAAGAACTTTGTGAGTGTGCCCATAAAAATGCTTTGCATAGCTCTCGTGAATGGTTTTGTTTATAATTGGATTTAGAAGTTCTTTCTGGGTCCAAGGCCTTTAAAGAGCCTTTCCGTAATCAAACGGCCATACGGCAATTGTGATAAAATGATATATTTACAAATAAAGTAGTATAAAAATTTGACATTTAGATTGTAGAAGGACAAGATCAAAATCCACTTCTGCTCTCAAAAAGCACAGATGAGTTTGACTTTTTGCTGAAATTAGGTTGTAAACCAGTCAAGCTCAATACAACTCTCATGTTTTTAGTGGTTTTTGTATGGTTTTATATTCTATGCTAAATGTTTTTAAACTGTATTTTATGTCAGCTGGGGCATCCAATTGCTGCCAACTATAAGCCACCTTGAGTCGCCTTCAGGCTGAGAAAGACAGGATATAAATACTGTAAGTAAGTAAGTAAATATTATAGGAAGCCTGTGACTTCACAAGCCAAAAATGAGCTGCCATGTTATAAGTGAAAGTTTCCAATGATTTTTCAATGTCAGCTGTACACAGGGAGCATTTAAATTAAGATCAACTTTTTATACAGTGTGTTTATGCAGATAAATATAAAATACAGAATTCTGGGGAAATTCCAATGGATAATTCTGGTAGCGAATAGCAGGAGTCTCTTGACATCACTTCCTGGAACCATCTATCTAGGCAAAAGTTAAACTAGTACAAAGTGGAGCCCACAACAACACACAAAAGCACAGAAACAATGCAGAAGGATATGATAGGATTACAACTGTTCCTTAGAACTAAAGGGAAGTAGTTGAGGCCAAATATATCCTTACCCAAAGCATTATCCTCCCTTCTCGCCTCCTTGGCAAGCTGCCTCTGCCTGGCATTCGGAGGTACTCTTTGTGCTCCTGAAAAATCCACAACCGCTTCTTGGAATGGCTCAGGGCCCTGGAACAACAACGGAAGTTCAGTTCACAAACAGTCTTAGTGGGAAAGGGTACATTTTCCTACATCAAAGTCCTCTTGATTCCTAGCATACCATTGGAACACAAGGGTGCATGTGTTGGATCAGACCAAATTCCCATCTAGTCTAGCACTTTATTTGTTCAATGTTGTAACCCATAACCAGAACAAAAACATAATAGCAACCTCCTTCTCATAGTCTGCAGCAACTGATATTGTAGGCATGCTGCATCTGGGACTGGTGGAAACACTTAACCATCACAACTTGCCGCCACTGATAACCTTGTTGTCCAAGAATGTGCCTTCTAAAGTCATTGAAGATGGCAATCTTCCCTGCATTTTTTTGACAAGGGGTTATACGGCTAAATTATGCACTACGTGAAAAAGTACTTCCATTTGTCTTCTGACTCTTCCCACTAAACAGTTCCTGGATCAGATATATATTACGGTTTAACTGAGAGTGACACATTTGGACATTCTAAGCATTTTGGAAACCAGAGTCCCAACTTTGCAAACACATGGATATTTTTGGTATGTTGTACAACTGTTACAGCTGCAAACTACTGTATATTCCTTATATCAGAGGCATCTTGATCCCTAACATGCCACTACAATTCAAGGACAGTTCATCTAGTCCAGTAGTTTTTTGTTACACAGAATTGAAATAGAAACCCAATTGCAACTTTCTACTCATAGATCCAAGCAAATGATATTTGAAATACCAAAAAGTGATTTCTTCGGGTTTTAAGAGAGTACAGCATTGGAAAAAAAATACTGCATATCATTGCCCCTATGAATACTGATTTGACTACCAGAAACAGTGGTTTCTTAGGAGACCTGGGCATCATGTGTTGTAGGTACAATGTACTTCACACAAAAAAGATGTATCTATATGTGTTTGGCATCTAATTGTTGCCTGCTTGTATGCCGCCCTGAGTAGCCTTCTTGCTGAAAAGGGCGGGATATAGGTGTAGTGAATAAATAAAATAAATAAATGTCCCCTTAGCAGAATACCTTTCTGAGGGTGCTGTTCCTGATACGACATGGCCCGTTTCCAGCCAAGATGAGATAAATAGAATACATTTCCTTCTTTGAAGCTGTCAGTAATACCTACTCAAAGGTTACTAACATAGTTAATAAGACATTTATTTGCTTGCCAAAGGCTTTGAATGACTACTTACATAGCAAATACATTTACTTGTCTTTTTCTATTTCTCTTCTAATCCTTTGTTCCAGCTGTTTTCACAATCACCTTCTTCACACAGTTGCCTTGAAAAACCAAAGTTACAAAGCAGGAAAACCAACCAGGGAAGGGCACTGTTGTATCATTATTGATAAAAGCCGTTTTTCCTTCTCCTTTTTCAGTAGGAAACTGAAGGAGTTTAATACGCCTGGTCAGTGTCATTCTGTGTACCATGGTAATGTATATGTAGCAGGTTCCTTGCTCCCTGCTCTTGAAAGGGTATATGACACCTTATAGCAATGGCATTCCATTTCATGCAGAAAGACAGAGCAAGGGTTGCCAGAGTGGAAACTGGAGGTGGCTCCAGTATCTTTAATGGTTGTGTAGAAAAGGGAATTTCAGACAGGATTGTTTGTTACCTCTTGACATGAAAGGAACTTACTGAAATACCCTCTTCTACACAACTACAAAAGACGCGGGAGTATTGTCCAGTGTTCAATTGGCAAACCTTCAAGCGATAAGACAACCACACCAAAGAGACAGAGGATATAGCCCAGGTACTGCCAGGTATTTTGAACTTAAACTCCCACAATTCCTAACAGCCAATAGGCTGTTAGGAATTGTGGGAGTTGACGTCCAAAATACCCGGAGGACTGAAGTTTACCCATGCCTGAATAATCTATGCTCTCCTGCTGTTTTTGCCACTCTGCTCCTCCTAAGAATTATTCACCTCTTCTTCCCGCAGCTCGCCTTGTTGCTGCCTCAGGATGAACCCTTCTGCCAGGGCCACTGCTTGGGCACAGGTCTCTGGGCTTCGTTCCTTGACCTGCCTCTGGATCTCCTCTGGCAGGATGGTCAGGAACTGCTCTAGAATCAGCAGCTCTAGGATCTGCTCCTTTGTACGGCTCTCTGGCTCCAGCCAGCAATGGCAGAGTTCCCGCAGGCGGCTGCAGATCTCGCGAGGGCCCTCGGCCTCCTGGTAGCAAAACTGCCTGAAGCGTTGGCGGTGTATCTCTGTGCTAACAGAATTTCCATGTAGGAAGGCATCCATTTTGTCTCTGGAGTTCAGGCGGCTAGCGGCCTCCTGGGCGTCTGGGTGGAAAGCGGGCGTTAGCCGAGCCACCATGTCTCCCTGAGGCCACTGGCAGGCCCCAAACACCCTCTCAAAGGCGACCAGGTCATCCCAGGAGGCCAGTTCTGGCAAGGGTGGCCTTCCCCATCTCACTGGAGAGGACTGCATGGTCTTCAAGAAATCCTGCCACTGAGATTCCAGGTGGTGAGGGATGCCTTCCTGCCTCATGATGGTCCAACGGGGTAGATCTCGCATGATCCCAGACTGGATGGAAAAGACGTCTCTTCCTGTACTTTCCAGTCCCTCGGTGGGACCTTCCCAGGACTGCTTCTCCATTTTCACGACTGGAGTAAGCCTCTTGTCAAACCTTCTGTGAACTTGGAGACCCAGGGTTGCCACCAGTTTCAAATATTTTATCACTCTGGTGACAGATTTATCTTCATTCACAATCGGATTTCTTTGTCCCTTTTATTATTTTATCACTTAGAAGCCTCTCTTGCTTTCTTTTTCCTCTGTGGGATATCAAGAATTCCTGCTTGATACATGCTTCTGACAGCTCACAGGGCATGTGGGTTGGAGTCACTGTTTGGGCATGCGTTCCTCTTCATTTACCTGCAGCTTATTCCTGAGAAGAAAAACAAACACAATAAAAGAATCAAAGGAGTACAAGAAACAAAGTATCATCCATGAACATTTTCTGACTTTCCTCCCAAAGTGCTTGGGATAGATAAGGTATGTTTACTCATTATTTCACTCTCAAATTTACCAATTTTTCACTCTCAAAATGGTGGCACAATGGGTTAAACTGTTGTGCCGGCAGGATTGGTGACCAAAAGGTCGGCTGTTTGAATCCGGGGAGCGGGGTGAGCTCCTGTCTGTCAGCTCCAGCTTATCATGCAGGCACATGAGAGAAGCCTCCCATAGGATGGTAAAACACCAAACATCTGGGCACCCCCTGGGCAATGACCTTGCAGACAGGCAATTCTCTCACACCAGAAGTGACTTGCAGTTACTCAAGTCACTCCTGACACACACAAAACCCTCTCAAAACAGCTCTGTGAAGTAAATTAGCCTGAAAAATAATGACTGACCACCAAATGAACTTTGTGTCTCCTCTTGGCAGACTGAGAAAGACAGGTGAGATACAAAATACATGGCAGTATCTTGGCCACATTGGCCACAAATACATATTGTGCAGCCCAACACACTTATAAATGCCCAACCCATGAGAGAACTAAGTTAAAATGCATGGTGTAGCAGCAAAAAGGTGACATCTACAGCAAGGGACAAATATTAAAGCCACTGTGTGGATTATAAGAGCAATGTAAACATACTGTCACCATTATATTATAATGTTACAGACAAAAAAAGAAGAAGATAGAATTAGTATTCCTTTATGCCTGAAACAGTATTGCTAATTTTGACTGTTCAAAACTTTCATTTTTGTGCCTAGAATGGGGAACATTTATCGATTATATTATAGAAATTGGAAATCGGAGTGTAAAGATGATCTTATCTGGGTGATTGCATCAGTATCCATCCTTCTTCTGTGAGCAGCACAATATTGTGAGGCAGCCACAGATGGTGGATTATTTCCAGGCACACTCTTGTGTAGAAACAGACAATGCTACGATTATGCTCCACAATGGATTTAAATCAGGAAAAGCCTATAGCCTGTTGATGGGCACAAACCTCTATAGCTCAAAGGAAATCAAAGCAGTTCAGCTCCGTTAAGGGAGCAGGTGGTATGTTCCTGGATACAGTGATTTAGGCCCCTTCCACACAGCTGAATAAAAGCCCACATTTTCTGCTTTGAAGTGGAATATATGGTAGCGTGGACTCAAATAACCCAGTTCAAAGAAGATGTGGAATTTCCTTGATATTCTGGGTTATATGGATGTGGAAATGCCTTTAGTTTGTGGGACTATTCAGTCGGTAATATATTTAAAAAAAGAGATACCAAGGAAAGAGGGGGGGGGGGAACCTTTCTGGAGACCATATCCTATAAATTGAAAACTCCTAATCCCAGACAAGAAGGCCCTGAGCTAGGATTACTTGAATGCATGTTTGCATATTTTTGGGGAATGCAGAAGATCCGGGTTTTATTCTAACATTTCAATTGGAAAATGCCATAACAGAGGTAATGGGAAAGACCCGGGTCTGCCTGAAGCTCTAGGGCCCTTCCACACAACCATATAAGCCAGAATATCAAGGCAAATAGAGAGAGAAAACATGGAGGCAGTGACAGACTTTGTATGTCTAGGCGCAATCCATACTCCAGGAAATAATGCCCGACTGCTCACTGGAGGGAAGGATATTAGAGGCAAAGATGAAGTATTTTGACCACATCATGAGAAGACAGGAAAGCTCGGAGAAGACAATGATGCTGGGGAAAATGGAAGGAAAAAGGAAGAGGGGCCGACCAAGGGCAAGATGGATGGATGGGATCCTTGAAGTGACTGGCTTGACCTTGAAGGAGCTGGGGGTGGCCACGGCTGACAGGGAGCTCTACCATGGGCTGGTCCATGAAGTCACCAAGAGTTGGAAGCACCTGAACGAATAAACAACAGAACATCAAGGCAGAAAATCCCACAATATCTGCTTTGAACTAGGTTATCTGAGTCCACTTCTCATGATGTGGCCACATCATGAAAAGAAAGGAAAGCTTAGAGAAGACAATGATGCTGGGGAAAATGGAAGAAAAAAGGAAGAGGGGCCGACCAAGGGCAAGATGGATGGATGGCATCCTTGAAGTGACTGGATTGACCTTGGAGGTGGTGACAGCTGACCGGGAGCTCTGGCGTGGGCTGGTCCATGAGGTCACGAAGAGTTGGAAATGACTGAACTATTTTGCTCATGGCGGTTGGAAACAAGTATCAGTTTAGTTTCTTTTTCAAAAACTTATTGGCCAGATTCTGTATCACAGTATTATGCAGATGAAGCTATGTATCAGAGGCACTAAGAGATCCTGATAATGAATTGCAAGGATACATAAAACAACATTATGTTTATTGGTGTAATACACAATGAATGGATTGAGATGTACATCAATATGAATTCGGGCACAGCCCTGGTCCGAATCCCTGTGGGTGTAAATCCCCAACAGGATCCCAATTTATATTACTCCCTGGAAGCAACACATGGCCTCAAGGGGAACATCTATACCAAACTTTCTAAACAGAGGGCCAGATCGCAGTTCCTCAAACTGTTGGAGGGCCAGATTATAATTTTTAAAAAGCATGAATGAATTCCTATGCACACTGTACATATCTTATTTGTAATGCAAGCAAACACTTGGCCCATGCCTGCTATAGACTTAATGCAGTTTGAGTCTACAGCTCAGTGATCATAGGAATTGTAGCTTTATAAGGCCTTTAAGGAGTCTTGGTCCCATCAAGCCCCAAATCCCTATGATTCCACAGCACTGAGTCATGACAATGTAAGCAGTGTCAAACTACATTAATTCAACAGTGTGGATCCAATTGGACTTGTTTCCTACCCAGCTTAGGACAATTGGACACATGCCATTAATTCAACAGCCTGAATCCATTTGGAGTTGTTTCCTAACCAGTGGGCACATGCTGTGTCTGTCTGTCTGTCTATGGGTACAACCACTTCTCAACTTTGCTGCAGGGCCTCTTGTTGGTGGACCCCACTTCCCTGCTGAGACTGACAGGTGCTGAGACTGACAGGTTTAACCTTGGGTCTGGGGGTTAAATAAAGCAGGCTGGCCCCCCGCTCTTCAGAGCTGGAGCAGGAGGCAAACAGAGCTGTTATTGTCTGGGAGCGGGGCTAAACGGCGTCCTTAATCGGTTTAGGAGTTAAGTACGTTGGGGAGGAGAAGGCTTCAGAGTCCCCTCCCCACAGCCAGGCGAGGGACGCCCCAACAACGCCCCTTTCTCCATAAGCGACCAGATGGGAGAACTCCCCCATCCCGACTCCAGTGATGGACTCGTCCTCCCTCTGCCAACGGGCAGCGAGCGGCGCGAACCAACTAATGGCACAGAAAAGGGGGGGGGGGGAGCGCGGATGGGCAAACTCTAGGGAGAAGCCCAAGGGAGGGGGACTGGGCCATTTTTAAACGAGAGCGGGGGGGGGGGGGGTTGATCCAATTCTACCAGCAAAGGCCGTAAAATTGGGGGGTGTGGTGGGGTATTTATCAGTGTCCAGTCGGGGTCCAAGGCCGGCTGGACAAAGGGATCTAGAAGGAGGAGATTCTCCCCTCCAAACAAGACCTTGAGCCCCTCTTGACCCCCCCCCCAATGTTTCCCCGCCTCTTTCCCTTCTCCTCCTTCCTTCCTTTCTGCCCCCAAAACTCACCTCTCCCCGACGGCTCTGTGCACCCCTTCCTTCCTTCATCAGATTCAAATCCCGAGGCCTTTAATCCAGGGCGGAGTGGGAGGGAGGCCAACAAACTCGGGCATCCCCCTTTCCTTCCTTCCTCCCTTCCATCCCTCCCTCCCTCTTCTGTCTCTCTCTCTCTTCCCGGGCCTCCTCTCCTGCTCCGGGGCTTAGCGCTCGCTCAATAGCAGCACTAAGCCGGCTTAAGACCAAGGGCTCCTGTTCAACTGGTTTCAGGATCGGGTGGAACAGGCGGTTTAACTCTTGCAAGGACCCCGGCCCTGTTGCTTTGGGGGATTTTCTTTTTCAGGGCGGGGAGGGGGGCAGTCGAGGAGGACTCGGCAAGGGAAAGCCTCCTGGCAGTGCCCGACTTGCAAGGCTTTGATGTCCATTGCCTCTTCACCAAACTGAGCCCCACTCTTATCTGCAGCATTTGCATGACATAGATTAATCAGTTTAAAAATGGCTCTTTCCCTCACTTCTGCAAAAGTCAGGACAAACAATTGTTGACAAAGGGCCTTTGGAGCTCCTGGTTTCCAATTCTGGTCCTTCCCCCTTGTACGGCTTGACACGTAGCAATGACAAATGCAAGATACTCCATTTAGGCAGAAAAAAATGAAATACAAAGATATAGAATGGGGGACAATGGCTGGCTCGAGAGCAGTACGTGTGAAAAAGATCTTGGAGTCCTTGTGGACAACAAGTTAAACATGAGCCAACAATGTGATGCCGTGGGATTTGGCTTGCATCAATAGGAGTCAAGTGTCTACTAGATCCAGGGAAGTCATGCTACCCCTCTGTTTTGCCTTGGTTAGGCCACACCTGGAATATTGTGTCCAATTCTGGGCACCACAATTGAAGAGAGATATTTACAAGCTGGCATGTGTCCAGAGCAGGGCGACTAAAATTATCAAGGGTCTGGAGAATAATCCCTATGAGGAGCAGCTTAAAGAGCTGGGCATGTTTAGCCTGAAGAAGAGAAGGCTGAGAGGAGACATGATAGCCATGCATAAATATGTGAGAGGAAGCTAAAAGAATTGGTAGCTGGGGAATTCTGGAAACCAGAGTACAAAAACCAATATTTTCCAAATACCAATATTTCCCAATACACAATATTGTGAGTATGCCACAATAAGGCAACATCTAAGACACAATTTCCATGATTATTTGAAACATGACACAGGGTTAAACATAGTTTTGAGTTTTTAAGGTCCCCTGGAGTTTCCTGGTTGTGTTGTAATACAGTGGTTGCAGTTCTTGTTAATTTTATTGATACATCACATTTATTTATTTAGTTATTTATTTGGGAATTTTCTGTATCACCTTTCCCCAATGGACTCAAGGCGGTTTACAATAGCATCAAAACATACAATAGAACAGAGACCATTAAAACTAGCCCCGAATAGTTTATATAATCTTCCTCGTAAGACATAAAAACTATCATAAAATAAGCAAAAACATTCTAAAAATTCCCCAAGGAGATAAAATATAATTATAACATGCAAATCCCAGGCTTCTGCCACAAATCAGTTAAAAGCTATTCCAAACAGGAAAGTCTTCAAAATTTTCCTAAAAGACATGAGGGTGGAGGCAGGTCTAATCGCTTCTGGTAGAGCATTCCAGTGATTTGGTGCTCCCCCCCCCCCCCCAAAGCTGGATTCAGGCTGACCACAGTCCCTGTCCTGCCCAGACTTCACGGTCAACAATCAAGATAACAGGAGATCACATCACTGTGCAGGAAAGAAACTCAAAGTTGTTCAAGTTTGTACATGCAACACAGAGTTAATATCTTCTATGAAATACTAGTATTGGTGGGGGGGGGGGGGGTGTCATGCTAAATTGGTCTGGGTCATCCTGTGGTGCTGCCCCTTTAAAATCTTATTGTGGACACTTACCGTAATATCCAAAGCAACCCATAATGGGATAAACAGCTGTGCATCTTGGCTAATGGATATATAAAGAATCTTGAATTATGCCTACACCAGAACCCATTCTCAGCAGCCATGCAATAGGGTTTTTTTATTGTGTCAGAAGTGACTTGAAAATTGGCTGTCTGCAAAGATGTTGCCCAGGGGATGCCTGGATGTGTTACCATCCTGTGGGAGGCTTCTCTCATATCCTTGTATGGGAAGATGGAGCTGACAGACGGGAGCTCATCCTGTCTTGCGGATTTGAACCACCACCCTTCAGGTCAGCAGTTCAGCTGGCACCACAGTTTAAAAGCATCCATCTTCCTTCGTTCTGTCTTCCTTATGGTCCAGCTCTCACATCCGTAGGTTGCCAGAATCTTGGGGGGGGGGGGGGTTACGTTTAACTGCAACCCAGCTTTTGTACTTTCTTCTTGCACCTTGGTAATAAGGTTCCTCAGCTCCTCTTTGCTTTTGGCCATCAAAGTGGTATCATCTGCATATCTAAGGTTGTTAATGTTTCATCCAGCAATTTTAACCCCTGCCTTGCATTCGACAAGCCCTGCACATCGCATGTGTTCTGCATACAAATTGAATAGGTTGGGTGAGAGTATACAAACCTGCCATATGCCTTTCCCAATCTAAATAAAAATGTAATGTTCGTTTGTGGGATTAATATCTCAAAAACCACTGGATGAATTGACATCAAATTTGGACACTATACACCTATCAGGCCAGCGAGTCACCATCACTCGTAAAAACACAATGGGAGGGACTTAAAAAGCCAAAAAAGCAAAAAGACGCAACAGCACATGCACAAAACGACTTCCCCTGGAAAACAAAACACTCACAAGAACATCCATGAAATGCCATATAACACCAGTGTTGCGGCATTTGCACTGGCTTCCAACTGATTACCGTGGTCTATATAAGATGCTAGTTCTGACCTTTAAAATTCTTTACGGCCAGGGTCCATCGTATCTTAGGGACCGTCTCTCATTCTCCCATCATCGGAGGTCGCAACGACCATCCCAAAGTGACTTACTTTATATACCGGGTCCTAGAGAAGTGCACTTGGAAAGGACCAGACGCAGAGCTTTTTCTATTTCTGCCCCTGCCTTATGGAGTTCCTTGCCACCCTATATGAGAGCCATGCGTGAGTTAGGGCCTTTTACCCTAGCACTCAAGACCTGGCTTTTTACTAGAGCTTTTGATCTTTTATCAATATCTGTATGTATGTATTTTTATCCTTTACAATTTTAGCTTGTAAATCGTCTAGAGCATCTTGGATGGAGGGCGATTAATAAATAATTAAATGATGATGGTGATGACAATCGCATATCCACACTCTCTTTTGGACTACAGCTCCCAGCACCCCCTAGACCAGGCTCTTTAGGGGAGGAGGATGATCCAAATGCACTGCTTCCAAGCTACAAGCTTTCTTCTTGGATTTCTTTGAGAGCATCCCAATCCCTACATATTTCCAAATTCCTATTCCTGTACTGCAACTCCCAGCAGTCCTCCAGATAAGACAGATTAGATAGATAGATAGATAGATAGATAGATAGATAGATAGATAGATAGATAGATAGATAGATAGATAGATAGATAGATCGATCAGGAGGACTGCTGGGAGTTGCAGTCCAAAAATTGGTAGAGAAGAAAGGAGAGAAAGCAAAAGGGAAAGAAAAAGGGGGGGGGGAGAGAGAAGGGAAATGGAAGAGAAGGAAGGAGGGAAGGTTGGCTACAGCAACGCGTGGCGGGTACAGCTAGTTTTAGAATAAAACTGGGCAAAACTACAACTCCCAGCATGCATCTCTCCAAGAGAAGCCGTGGGGCATCCGCCGCTGATGCATTGTGGGAGAATTACGTCTTTCTTGAGAATAACCTTCCGCTCCAGAGAGGAGGAAAAATAGTCCCGTCCAAAAACATTGCAGGGGTTAAAACTTACCGGGGTGGAAGTGAGATTGAATTCCCTTTTCGGTCAGTGTGGCGTGAAGGGCGTTTTCTTTCCCTTCGGGATTATTTCTCCCTTCGCGTTGTAGAAGGAAAGTGTGGGCGAAGCACTTCCGTCCTGCGGAGGGAGCGCATATAAGGGCGGCGGAGGGGAAGCCGGACCCTCTTTCGCCTCCTCAGCGTCGAAATGGTGGGTAGCGCACGCGCCACTGGGAGCAGGCCTTGGGATTATTAGGGGACAGCAGAAGGCTCGGCAAAAAAGAAGGGGGGGGGGGCTTTGGGATAGGAATAATTAACACGAGCTGCGGTCATCTTTGAGGGTATCCGTGTAAGCTGGGGTTTTGGGGTGGGTGAATACAATAGCCATGGCCTACCATCTCCTTGTAACAGATTCCTTGCGAATCTTCCAAGTGAGCCATCCCCCCCCCCCCTTGGAAATGGTACGCTCTCCCCTTCCCCCGTTAGAATACGGTAGCTGGGCCCCCGTTCTGTTGAGGCGCGAGGCTCCCAGCAGGCGGAAGTTTCACGCCTCGCGCTCTCTCTAGGCCTCCCGACCGGGAGGAAGTGACGTCTGAGAACGCGAGGCCTCGTTCGGGCCCAATTTCAAGAGGAAATAATAAAAAGCGCTGTTCGCCGTTGTGGTGCCTGTTTGTGTTCGCAACAACTTGCTTGTAGGCCCTCTGGTGATTGCCACTTTGATTAACGAGATATACATTCTGTGTGGTTTTTTAAAAATACGCCTTTACCGTAGAGTTAATGCAGTTTGACCCCCGCTTTAACTACCATGGCTCAGTGCTATGGGATCTTGGGAGTTGTAGTTTTACAAGGGCTTTAGCCTTCTCTGCCAAAGAGGGCTGGTGTCTCCCCAACTATTAACTCCCAGGATTCCATAGCATTGAACCAGGTTAAAGTGGTGTCAAACACTGCTCTCGCTCCCGCCTGCCTTGCATGTGCGATTGGCAGAGACGAAGGACAGCTTCCTCAGTGGTGGCCCCCCAGCTATGGAACTCCCTCCCCAGAGATATTAGATCAGCTCCTTCCCTCATGATTTTCCAAAAAAGAAAAAAGGAAAGACCTGACTCTGAGCAAGCTTTTGAGAATGCAGTGGAATGGATAACACAGAACTATGAATGATGAACATGGAGTGGCCAGACGATGTTTCTGGATAATGTTTTTAACAGGATGACACCGATGATTATATGCTTTAATGGTTTTTATATGTTTTATATTGTAATGTTGATCGTTTTTAATGGCACTTTTATGAATGCCTGAGACTGAGCTGTGCCGATCTGTAACCCGCCTTGAGTCGCCGTATGGCTGAGAAAGGCGGGCTATAAGTATCGCAAATAAATAAATAAATAATTCCACAGTGAAGGTGCCCCCATGGATACATGACGACACCTGAGACTGAGCCAATCTGGAGAGAGTGTGAGCAGGGAAATGGGAGGGGGGTTTGGTCATGCCTCACTTCAATGAAACAAGGCAGCCAAATACCTGTTTAACTGTTAAGTCAAATTGAAAATGAATGCAAGGCCTTAGTAAAGGCTTTAAAGGCAAGAAATAGAACAGTTGTTGTTGAACAAAACGTATATCTAGATTACAAAGCCCTAAATGGTTCCGGCCCAGCTAACCTGTCCAAACGTTTCTCCCCCTATGAACCATCTCAGAGGTTAAGATCTTGTGGGGAGGCCCTGCTCTTGGTCCCTCCTCCTTCACAGGTGCGATTGGTGGGGATGAGAGACAGGGTCTTCTCAGTGGTGGCCCCTCACTTGTGGTACTCCCTCCCTAATTAGTGCAGTTCAGCCCCCTCCCAGTGTTCAGAAAACTAAAAACATGGATGTGGAACCAAGCTTTCAGACATTAATCTCAGTGCAATAGGTGAATGCAGAATGGTGCAATGACAGCTGGAATGGTCTCGGACTATGATGTTGGATTACATGATTTTAATAATTGGCTTTAATGTTTGAGATGTTTTTAGTGGTATTAGTGTATATTTTTATTTTTGTTGTACGTATTTTTGTGTGGCATCGAATTGTGCCTTATATGTGAGTCCCCTCCAGGGTGGAAAATAAATAAATGGATTGGTTGGCTGGATACTTTGAGATTGCTGTTCTGTCAAAGGCTCAGAATTGCCTTTAGTTCAAATTTGTAACTAATGTTGAGTTGCATAAGTACATAAAATAGTGCTATGCATCTGCCATTGTCCTATTGTCTCATCTAGTCCAGCCTTTTCTTAAATTTTTAAAGAAAAAATCCCCTGTTGAAAACAGGAAATAACTTTAGTGGAGCTGCTGTTTAACTAAAAAATGAAGCATATGCATCTTCTAAGTCCTCTCTCGTTAGCTGGGATATAGGAAAGCCTTGCTAGATCAAACTTAAGTAAGGGCCATGAAATTGAACAGTCATTTCAAGAAATAGTAGTTTGGCCTTATTACTTCTGTCTAATATCAGATCACAGCCCTGAGGCCCCATCCAACTATCATGACTGTATCAGGCCTCCTTTTACATGCTATTAGACTAGTTGCCCTCATAGATGTTGTGAGAAACTGGTGCTCTTATCCAGAAGCTCACAAGTAAGGGATTATGGTGATTCTAGTCTTTTTGTAGTCTAGAGATGTATTGAACATGGAGTTTTGAATTACTTTGGAATTTGGGTAACTTGAGCAACCATCTTAGTGCAGAAGTCCACTACATGATATTGTGCAAGTCATACTTGGCCTCAAAGGAAGGCAATGGAACACCTTCTTTAAACAAATCCTGCTAAGAAAACCCAATGATAAGGGGTTGCCATATATTGAAGGTACAGAACAACAAGGATGAATGCTATATACATAACCTATGCAAGATAACCGAGGCTACTTACTTCAGCATAGGTTCCACTCTTGTTTGCCCGATAGTTTGCTTACATTAGTCATATGTGATCTCAGGGAAGGATATGGGCACCTATTAATGTTTTCTTTTCTGTTTCAACAGACGAAGAAGAGAAGGAACAACGGCCGCGCCAAGAAGGGCCGTGGGCATGTCCAGCCTATTCGTTGTACCAACTGTGCCCGCTGTGTCCCCAAGGATAAGGCTATTAAGAAGTTTGTCATCCGAAACATTGTAGAGGCAGCTGCTGTCAGAGACATCTCCGAAGCAAGCGTCTTTGACTGTAAGTACTTTCTGCCACCACACATGTTTTATTTTACCATTCTGTAAGTGATGAGATACAAAATTAAAGGATGATGTTGTGGGACTGTACAGAGGAGCTGCTAGAGTGGCAAGGCTCTGTGGCCTCTTACCTCAGCTCCATTTTTGAACAATTCTCCAATATCTTCCAGGGGACAGTTTTGCAAGGTTTCCCCGCCCCCTCCCCAGGCCCTGAAAATTTAAGAGCAAATAACATAAATAAACCTAAGTGGGAGGCAAGTCCCAAGCTGTAGATGGCTTGCAAAATTCGTCAGAATAAGTAAATGAATAGTGTGATTAGATATCTTGTCAAGACATGTTATTTAACCACCATAACTGAAAAGAAAAAGTCTTTGTGTGGAAAAAGAGTAGATCCATCTGTCACGGATTGCTAACTGAAACAAGTTGGATGTTCACCATGTGTTGTTTTTGCCTGAATAAACCTGAAGGCTGTATATGATTTTAAACTCCGGGGAACAATTAAAAGTGTTTTCTTACAAATCATTTTCCTTTGGAAAGTTTTTCACCCACAGGGAGACATAGAGGCGTTGCTGGAAGTGCCTGGCTGACTTGGACCTTTCTGAAATGACTGTAGTTCTGACCCTGCTGTTTGTCCCTCTTTTCCCAGCCTATGTGTTGCCCAAGCTCTATGTGAAGCTTCACTATTGCGTGAGCTGTGCCATCCACAGCAAGGTGGTGAGGAACCGCTCCCGTGAGGCTCGGAAGGACCGCACCCCTCCTCCCAGGTTCAGGCCTGCAGTAAGTAGACTGACTCCAAAGATGGAGGCTCACTTACATTTAATTGAAATGAACACTTTTGATATCAGAGGTGAAGCCCTCTCATGCCTGCTGGGCCTCTTTGTATTGCACTGTGCAATCATGTAAATAGATGAGATGAACACTTGTCATGTTCAGAGATAGAAAGACAAGAAATGGTATCTAAAATATACTAAAATATTTCTCCATGGATATGTGATGGGGTACCAAGAAATATGGGTCGCCGGTGCCACAGCGGGTTTAACCACTGAGCTGCTGAACTTGCTGACTTGAAAGGTTGATGGTTCAAATCAAGAGAGTTGGGTGAGCTCCCGCTGCCAGTCCAACTCTTGCCAACCTAGCAGTTTGAAAACATGCAAACACTAGTAGATCAATAGGTACTTCTTCTGCAGAAAGGTAACGGTACACCATGCAGTCGTGCTGGCCACATGATCTTGGAGGTGTCTATGGACAACGCCGGCTCTTTGGCTCTGAAATGGAGATGAGCACCCCCCCCCCCCCCAGTCAGACACAACTAGATTTAATGTCAGGGGAAACCTTTACCTTATCAAGTAATATAAATTATTTATTTATTTATTTATTTATTTATTTATTTATTTGATGCACTTATTAACCGCCATTCTCAGCCCATTAGGGCGACTCATGGCGGTGTACAATACACGTAAAAGACAGTTACAAAGAAGCCAATTACAACAACATATAAACTATACAACAATTACAGACTACACTAAAAATCTGTAATAAATTAGCATTCATTAAGTGCCTGATCTGGAAGGTGAGGATTATGCACACTTGCCTGTTCTGTTGAATCCACCCTAGAAACTGACTAAAGACAAAATGGCTTGCTACAGGGAGAACTGATAAAACCACATGAATGTTTTCTAACGGATGGTTTCCTTTTTTCCTCCAGGGTGCTGCACCAAGACCACCCCCCAAACCGATGTAAAGAGATTGTTGGAATGATGTCAAGTTGCTAATACCAACTAAATAAATACATTTACAGTCATTCTGTATGCTACTGGACTTTTTCTTTGTGGTTGTATCATTAAAGGAGCAGGCTTTTAAAGCTGTTGGCATTGATGGACATATAGAATCATAGTGTTAGAAGAGACCTCATGGACCATCCAGTCCAACCCCCATTCTGCCATGCAAGAAAAGCACAATCAAAGTACCACTGACAGATGGACTATCCAGCCTCTGTTTAAAAGCCTCAAAGAAGGAATTTCCACTATACTCCGTGGCAGAGAGTTCCACTGCTGAATAGCTCTTAGAGTTGGGAAGTTTTTCCTAGTGTTCTTAATGGAATCTCCTTTCCTGTCATTTAAACCCATTGCTCCGAGTCCTAGTTTCCAGGGCAGCAGAAAACAAGCCCACACGGCCATCATGTCTTCTCTCAGTCTTCTCTTTTACAGACTAAACATACAAGCCCTTTAAGACACTCATCATAGGGATTCATGGTCTCCAGACCTTTGATCATTTTAGTTCCCTCCTCTGGACACTTTCCAGCTTGTCAATATCTCTCTCAAATTGAGGAGCCCAGAATTGGACACAGTGTTATTCCAGGTGAGGTCTAACCAAAGCAGAATAGAGAGGCACCATGACTTCCCTCGATCTAGACACTAGACTCCTTTTGATGAAGCCCAAGGTCCCATTGGCTTTTTAAGCTCCTGCATCACACTGTTGGCTCAAGTCCAACATGTTATCCACTAAGACTCCCAAAATTCACATTGTACGGTTGTCAAGCCAGGCATTACCCATTCTGTATCTGCATTTCATTTTTTTCCCTGCCTAAGTGGAGTATTTTACATTTGTCCTTGTTGACATTCATTTTGTTAGTTTTGGCCCATCTCTCTAATCTGTTAAGGTCATTTTGAATTCTGATCCTGTCCTCTGGAATATTAACTATCCCTCCTAATTTGGTGTCATCTGAAAACTTGATAAGCATGCCCTCTAAGCCTTCATCCAAGTCATTAATAAAGATATTGAACAGCACTGGGCCCAGGACCAAACCCTGTTGCACTCCTCTAGTCACTTCTCTCCAGAATGAAGAGGAACCATTGGTGAGCCCCCTTTGGGTTCAGTTACTTAACCAATTCGAAATCCACCCAACAGAATTGTGTAGCCCACATTTGACTGGTTTGTTTGCAGTGATTTGATGTACAGGAAAAGGAGATTAGAAACAAGAATAACTTCCTGTCACCTTGCAATATGTGAAGTGGTGACTTCCCTTTTTATTTCGTGATGAGCTCTTGTGTGCTGAAAACAGTTTTCAGATTTTAAAAAATCTATGGAATAACGAGAGCAACTGGCATAATTAAAATGTCATTGGGGCACTGTACAGCCCAGGCACCTGCTCTTTCCCTTGGCGTTTGCCTTTCCTCTGAGGGGAGTTGATGACTGTCCATTCTGTTCAAATCTTACTTTGTTCTACACTGGTTTTGTTGACATTCTTATTTCCACTTTAAATAAAGAGATGGGTGAGGGCAGCTGTCTCTTCATCCCCTTGTTCAGGGTGTCTGCTGTGAAAAGCAGTTGTCAGGCAAGTGTCAAAAAGGAGCAAAAGTGCAGAGCTCAAGTTAAAGGCAAGTGGCTTGCCCCTCGAAATTGAATGGTCAAGCATCACTCCAAATGTTTGTTTTAAGCTTCCAGCATGCCTCATCTTTGGTTGTGCTCGTTCATGTTCCTACCATCTGAAAGGAACAGTTAGAAATCAGGAACCAGAGAGTAATGCTGTGTGTTTGCTGTCACTGACCTTGCATCTTTGGCCTCCACCTAATACAGAGTAGACCTGGAGCAACACTGAAATTTCTATAGCCTTCCCTTTGTGTGGGAAGAGTGGGAGAATGGCAGGCCAAAACCTTTTTATTTAGACAGGCTTTTAAAGATGAATTGAGGGGGTGCTGTGGTTTTTACTTTGAATTGAATTTAATGATTTTTTTAACTGGGATTTAAATAATACTATTTATATTTAATCCTGTTTTAATGTTCATATATTTGTGTATTTTAAATGGCCATGTTGATGTTTTTATGTTAAGCTGTTTTGAGTTCCCTTTGTGGGAGATAAAGCGGGATGTAAAAAAATATAACAATAGTAATTCTTAACTAATGACAAACCAAAGCCCCTGGCAGCACAGCAGGTTAAACTGCTGAGCTGCTAAACTTGCTGACCAAAAGGCTGGTGATTCAAATCCGGAGAGTGGGGTGAGTTCCCACTGTTAGCACCAGCTTTTGCCAACCTAGCAGTTCAAAAACATGCAAATATGAGTAGATCAATAGGTACTGCACCGGTGGGAAGGTACAATTATTTTGTGGGTAACCTAGAAAACATCTACATGTCTCTTTTTAACCCAGTAATAAAGTGCATTATTCATGGTTGTGTGGACAGAAAAATGCCCCTTGGTGACTGGCATTAACACTTCATGCATGGCAGCAATGGGTAGGTGGGCAGATGAAAGAGAAAGCTGCCTCTTGGCTCCTAACTCATTTGGGAACTGGCTGGGCAGTTTCTGTTTCCACAGAGACACCTACTCACTCCCCCATCCCATTCCTGCCATCACCAACACTGCTGTAGCTCTGAAAGCCAACAGAATTGTGGCCACTCTCTTTAATCTTAGGAGTCCACCTTCCCCAATCTGGTTCCCTCCAGCGTTGCTGAAGCACAGGCTCCACCATTCGCAGTAAGGATATTTGTGGTTGAGGTACTGCAGCAGTTAAACCGCTACGCTGCAAAACTTGCTGACCGGAAAGTTAGCAGTTCGAATCTGTGGGACGGGGTGATCTCTCATTAGCATCAGCTTCTGAAAACATGCAAATGTGAGTAGATCAATAGGAACCACTCTGGTGAGAAGGTAATGACACTCCATGCAGCCATGCCGTCCACATTACCTTGGAGGCATCTATGGGCAATGCTGGCTCTTTGGCTTAGAAATGGAGATGAGCACCATCCCCGGAATCAGACACCACTAGAGTTAATGTCAAAGTGAAACCTTTACCTTTAACTACAAAACCCAGAATTCCACAGGAGGCAGCCATAGGATTTAATATGGGAAGCCAACTCTATGCCTACTCTTTAAAGCAGTGGTTCTCAAACTTTTTAAGCAGAGGGCCAGGTCACAGTCCCTCAAACTGTTAGAGGGCCAGATTATAATTTGGAAAAAAAATATGAATGAATTCCTAAGCACACTGCACGTATCTTATTTGTAGTGCAAAAACACTTAAAAACAATACAATAATTAAAATGAAGAACAATTTTAACAAATATAAACGTATTAGCATTTCAATGGGAAATGTGGGCCTGCTTTTGGCTGGAGATAGGATTGTTGTGTGCTTTCAAGTAGTTTCAGACTTAGGTTGACCCTAAGCGAGGGCCGGTTAAATGATTTTGGGGGGGCCATATCCAGCCCCCGGGCCTTAGTTTGAGGACCCCTACTTTAAAGTATAGTGTGATTAAGCTACTTCTTTGAAAACGATCAAGAGTATTTCACCTTGGCTGGTTTTATGGAGGTGATTGCCTTCCCAGAGTGTAATTCAAAGCTGTGGCCACAAGGAGGTGCTAATGGGCAGCCAAGGCTGTTCTGCCTTCCTCTGCTTTTTTTCTATTTTGGAAGGAGTTGACCATGCAGAGGTAGGAGAACTATGATGCCCACAAGATCAAGGCCCTGCAAAAGAAGGGAGGGAGCACTTCATTGTTTTAGTCAAGACTTTGCAATCTTGTCTGCCTGGAATCCTGTCATATTTGCATGAGGCTTGTTTTAATTGAGTTAGCATGAAGGGAGAGCCCTGGGTGCTAATTAGGTCAAGAAGGACTTTTTCCTCCTTAGTGGCACCATGTTTCCTGTGTGTGATTCACCCTCTGGGAGGGACAGAGGGACATGCAGCAACACCTAAAAGAAGAGGCTGAACAGGTGCCGATTAGGAAATGTAGACTCACTTAAGGGGTCTCCAAGTTAGAATTGGCTCCCATTAGAAAGAAGCTCTTCATATAAGGAGTGGGTGGATCTGGCCACAACTTCAAATCAAAGATTTAAAGTCCTTCTTGAGTTTGTTCTCCGTCATGCCACGACTATTAGCTAAGCTGCAGAACTTGCTGACCGAAAGGTCAGCAGTTTGAATCTGTGGGATCAGGTGAGCTCCCATTGTTAGCCCTAGCTTCTGCCAACCTAGCAGTTCTAAAACATGCAAATGTGAGTAGATCAATAGGTACCACTTTGGCAGGAAGATTTTTTTTTTTAATTTCATGTCAGGAGAGACTTGAGAAGCTGCAAGTCGTTTCTGGTGTGAGATAATTGGCTGTCTGCAAGGACGTTGCTCATGAGACGTCTGGATGTTTTTGATGTTTTACCATCCTTGTGGGAAGCTTTTCTCTTGTTCCTGCACGGGGAGCTGGAGCTCACAGAAGGAGCTCATCCATGCTATCCCCAGATTCAAATCTCTGACCTGCCGGTCTTCAGTCCTGCAGACACGAGGGTTTAACCCACTGCGCCACAAGGGGGTTCCTGATGGGAAGGTAATGGTGCTCTATGCGGTCATGTTGGCTATATGACCTAGGAGGTGTCTGTGGACAACACCGGCTCTTCGGCTTAGAAATGGAGAAAAGCACCACCCCTTAGAGTTGGACTCCAATAGACTTAATGTCAAGGGGAAGCCTTTATCTTTACCTTTGGGGAAAGGAGATGATTTGGGTCAGAAACACATAACCAAGGAGAAGACACAATTAACTCTACCCTGACTGATTAGCAGCAGAGGACTTCAAACAAGCTTAAAACAAGAGTAGATCACAACTCCCATCGGATCACAACTCCCATTGACCCTAACTAACATGATCTGTGGTGAGGAATGAGGGGGAGCTTCAGTCTCATGCCGAGAAGATCCCATGTTGGTCCACTCCCCGGCAAAAGACAAACTATACCTGACAATCCTAGGGACACTTCTTTGAAACATAATCACTGCTGGGTTTAATATTTTCAAAAACAGAGAAGAAACACTTGTCTCTTTCTCTAAGCAGCCCTCAATGGAATCTTAAATATCTTAAGCACCTGCCAAAAATTAACCTAGTTAAGCCTACTAACATTGTCTGCACTCAGTTTTAAGACTAAAAGATGCAGCCTTTGGGATTTGAACAATACTGTGTCCAATTCTGGTCACCACAATCGAAGAGAGATATTGACAAGCTAGAATGTGTCCAGAGGAGGGCAACTAAAATAATCAAAGGTCTGGAGAACAAGCCCTATATGGAGCGGCTTAAAGAGCTGGGCATGTTTACCTTGAAGAAGAGAAGGTTGAGAGGAGACATAATAGCCATGTGAGAGGAAGGAATAGGGAGGAGGGAGCAAGCTTGTTTTCTGCTGCCCTGGAGACTAGGACGCTATGGAACAATGGCTTCAAACTACAGGAAAGGAGATTCCATCTGAATGTTAGGAAGAACTTCCTGATTGTGAGAGCTGTTCAGCAGTGGAACTCTCTGCCCCGGAGTGTGGTGGAGGCTCCTTCTTTGGAGGCTTTTAAACACAGGCTGGATGGCCATCTGTCGGGGGTGCTTTGAATGTGATTTTCCTGCTTCTTGGTAGGAGGTTGGACTGGATGGCCCATGAGGTGTCTTCCAATTCTATGATTTTATTGTGGTTTTCTGCTACCCAGATAGAAAGAGAGCTGAATAGTGTGATATGTTTATTGTAGTAGAGGCATTACTGTCTGTTCTTCCAAAGATGTGGCTATGTTAGCCTTTTTCTGTGTAAAACGGAGGAAGGAATCAGAAGAAAAACACCAGCATCATAATCTTTAAGACTGATTCTTATGTTGGCAAGAGTTTTTGTTAATCACTGCTACAAAGGAAATATGGAATGATATTAAAGCCTTACTTTATTAATCATGTTTACACAGTTGTGATACTGGGATAGAATGTAATCCAGACAGATGCAAATCACGACCATCACTCCAAATCTTCAAAGGGCTAAGTAACATGATACAGGTCTTTCAGATCTTTAGGGGTCAGTTTTTTTTCATACCTCCGCCCATAAACTGGAATTTGTGAATACAATGGTATCCAGCTGTTTCCCTATCTAGCCTTTCATTGCAATATCTTTGTTCAAGGAACATCATCTTGTATCTTCAAAATGGTTGAAATGCTCTGCAACTGGTTTTGGGATATTGCAACTTCTAATGTCACATTTGTGTCCATTTATCCTTTTTCATAGAAACAGATGCAGAGTATGGAAGGGCATTGTAGAAACAGGGTGGTGTATGTCACAAGGGATGGGAGAGCAGGTAAATGCCCCTTTGGCAGTGTGAAATATTTTTAGCCCTTGTAATATTGTTCCATGAGAAGATGTGGGGACAGAGTTGGCATCTGGGTTTGTGGTAGGGCCGTGTCCTTGTCCTACCATCCCTATTAGGAATTCTGTTGTAAATGAGTAGTTGTTTCAGACTGGAATGCTGTCTGTAGACCAATAAATGCCTGCCTCCTGGAGCTTGCAAGGAGGCTGTATTATCCTGCTGAATTGATTGTTGCTCAATGATGTGCTTCAGCGATCTCAGCTGGTGCCTGGAGATGACACATCGAGGTGTTCCTTCATTGTCTCTTTTGTAGTAGACTTTTCCTGGCTTCGCCTCATTGGTTTGCTTGTTCACCTTTTTAGGCAAGTATCGTAGTTTGAGAAATTCCTTTTGTAAATCCAAGAGTTATGAGTCTCTGTCGTGTTGGTCTGAACAGATAAATCAGAGGGTTTGGCTGTAGACCAGTAGTTCCCAACCTTGTGGACCACCAGTGGTCCACAAGAACTAAAATATGGTCTACTGCCTCACTGTTACTACACCGTTGCATCAAGAGTGACTGATCTTGTGAAACCCTCTTATAGTGATAAGGAAACAGGTATGTCAGGAGGGGAGAGGCTGACAACCCACGAAACGTGTTGAACAGTGCATTCACTTAGGATCCCTTCAACACAAAAGTAGGCAACCAGTGCCCCTTGGTCCCCTTTCAGTCTTCTGCAAGAGCAAAGTGGTGGCAAGAAAGAGACACAGATAGTACTAAGTTCGCCAACATTTGTCTCTTTCTCTCCATCCACCATTGTCTTAAGCCCCTCCAATACCGCTCCACCAGTGTATTGTAATGTAACCCTTCAAGGAAAAAGTGGTTTTGTCTTCCTCCTATACCAGGCATGGGCAAACTTGGGCCCTCCAGGTGTTTTGGACTTCAACTCCCACCATTCCTACTAATTCTGGGAGTTGAAGTCCAAAACACCTGGAGGACTGAAGTTTGCCCATGCCTGTGCTGTATAGTAATGTGAGGGATTTTCTCAGTTAGTGGGGAAATAAAAACCCTCTACACTGCCATATAAAATCCATCTTATCTTCTTTGAACTTGATTATACAACAGTGTAGACTCATATAATCCAGTTCAAAGCAAATAATGTGGATTATCTGCTTTGGTAATCTGGATTATATGACAGCGTAGAAGGGGCCTAAGTGTTCAGGAGAACTGACTGGCATCCTATTGGCTGTGTTCAACTAGAGTAGAGCCCTTAAACTAATTAATTAAAGGTGAATCAACATGTAGGTAAGTTCAATTGATTCAATGGGTCTATCCTAGTTAGGACTTCTTTGTTAAAGTTATTATTATTATTATTATTATTATTATTATTATTATTATTAGAAACACAACAAGATGAGTCCACAGCAGACACTCTACTGGCTGTTGAATTGGATCACACATCTGATCAGAAGGCAGAAGGTGGCCTTCTGCAGCTGGTAGGTGGTAATTTTGTCAGCGCTGATTGTGTTTAAGTGCAGGCCAAGGTCTTTAGGGACTGCACCCAGTGGGCCGATCACCACTGGGATCACCTTGAATAGCTTGTGCCAGAGTTTTTGCAGTTCGATATTTAAATCCTCATATTGTGTTAGCTTTTCCAGTTGTTTCTCTTCAATCCTGCTGTTGCCTGGGATTGCAACATTGACAATCCATATCATCATCATCATCATCATCATCATCATCATCATATTTTACCCTACAGGCAGATATTTCAGGGAGCATATTGCAAAATAATTCGGAACAGGTTTAAAGAATAATAATTTAAGGCCTAAAAGTACATTCATACTTAAAGCAGGATACATGGGAAACAGGCAAAATGGTTCCGAATCACTCTTGTGTGCGAATTTGGACACAATCAATCATGCCACCAAAGTTTTAGTAAACATCCTGTTTTCGTTTGGTGCCAGAATTAGAGCAGCGACTGGGGAATGTGCTAAAATGATGAAAAAACAGAAAAGTGAGGTTTTATTCATCTTTGACAATGTGCATTTGTTTTCTGCTTTTCCTCCGAAGAGTTCCAGGTGGCATCCATGGCTCTCCTCCTTTTGACTTTCTCCCTGTGAGAGCGGTCAGGTGAGCATGACTGGTGCAAGGTCGCTCTTTGAGTTTCCTGGCTCCATGGCCTTGCACTGTCATATGGACCTGCCAAGCCCCAGTACTGAACTCTCACTGCTGAAGGACACTGGTTTTCAAATTCAGGGGGGGCTATATTCCTCAGGGGATAGCTATAATAAATATAATAATAAACTATAATAAACCCTGGTCGAAAGCCTTGCATTCCCTACTACTCCATTTTGGCTTTGCTTTCAGAATGTCATGTAATATAGAGAGGTGCACTGCAACTCTTCCTCTCCGAGATGCTACACAGCACTCCCACTGTAGCATATTTGTGGGTTGCAGACATAGCCTGGTACCATCCTAGGGTGATGTTCCCAAAGTAGCTGGCATGAAGGAGGATCCTGTTCCACTTCTTGATGTTAACAGATTCTGAATGTAATAGAATGTAATAGAATGAAAAACCGGTTCTGTTTATCTTCTAATGTGTTGTTCAGTGTACTGGAACAACAGCTCTACTTAAGGGGAAGAGCAAGGACTACTGCTAAATGGTTGTTTGTCAAAGTGTTTTCTGCTACATGATGTCTGTGTCCGATGAATCACGCCTGCCTGTGGCAGTCTCAGGCAAGGACACAGAAGTTGTTTACAGCAGGCCTCTAATGGGTGACTTCCCTTTGGAGGCTGATTTGCCTTGCAAAAATGGGCAGATGTGGTTTGCACCTCATCCTTTACGTTTTGAATCGGGGTGCAACTAGGGCTGGATTTGGGGCCAGATGTCTGGAGCCTCACAACTCAGGCCCCATCTACACTGCCACATGATCCAGTTTCTGAATCTAGATCAGGGGTTCACAAACTTTTTAAACAAAGAGCCAGGTCACAGTCCCTCAAACTGTTGGAGGGCCGGAATATAATTTGAAAAAAAGTGAATTAATTCCTATACACACTGCACATATCTTATTTGTAGTGCAAAAAAAAAAAAAACACCACTTAAAAACAATACTGTACAATAATTAAAATGAAGAAAGATTTTAACAAATATAAACGTATTAGTATTTCAATGGGAAGTGTCGGCCTGCTTTTGGCTGATAAAATAGGATTGTTGTTGTTGTTGTTGTTGTGTGCTTTCAGGTTGTTTCAGACTTAGGTTGACCCTGAGTGAGGGCCGGGTAAATGACCTTCGAGGACAGTATCCGGGCCCCGGGCCTTCGTTTGAGGACCCCTGATCTAGATCATCTGCTTTGAACTAGATTATATGGCACTGTAGATCCAGCCTCAGTCCCCTGCAGAATGCAGCCAGTGATTCTTTTGGGAAATTGATGACTTTTGAGATCATAACCTTTTGGATAACCAGAATCTCCAAAGCCCTTTAGAAGCATGACCTTTTGGGGATTAATTGGCATTCACTACCATTTGGAATGGTCATAAACCTTTTGGTAAATTATGATCTTCCCAAGAAAAGTTAAAACTCCATTTGAGTAAATCTTTTCTTTAGTGGTATATATCAACTAATATTCATGCAAGGCAAATTAGGTTTCTCGGTTGTTAGACCAATATAGTGTTATTTCAATTGCCCAAAAACATCTACTCACCCATAAAATATATTTGGTTTTAAGTCATGCTCTCAAGACACAAAAATAAAGTAGTCTTAGCTAAAAATAACATAGTTGGTTTTCTTACAGACTTCATGTATTCAGCATGCAGGTACATTGCTTATAAGTTAAAGGTTTAAGCAGTAAGTCCTCTAAGGCATTCTGTTGCAGCCTCTTCTCTGTCTTATGTCTAATGCATAATGAACACGGACGATACAATACCATACAACACAATACAGACTTCTAAAATGGAGTCTCAGTCTGAATAGTCTCAGATCTGATCACATGGTCTACAGCCACTCCCACAACCTCAAACAACATAGAGTTAAGGGGAAACTGCATACCAACACACACATATACAATACAGTTAGCATTCTGAATTATCCACATAACAAATAACAAATATGGGAGGCTTGTAGAAGGTTGCTATTTCCAACAATGTGGCAGTGTAGATCCAGCCTCAGTCCTCCTCCAGAGTGCAGCCGGTGATGCGGGGATTACAATGGCAAGCAAACTGAGCCAACCCCAGTTGGCACTGCTGTCTTCTCTTTTATATGTATATATATACTAGCTGTACCCGGCCACGCATTGCTGTGGTCCATTGTGGAGAAATAGGAAAGAAAGAAAAGAGGAAGAGCTGTTTTACTTGTGCCTTCCTGGACAGCCTTTTCTAACTCACAGAGTGCCTTTTTGTCCTTTCTTTGAATATTGGACTTCATTTCCCAGAATTCCTTCCCATAACTCAGTATGGGTGAGCTTTCTGGGCACACACACAGAATCCCTCTCCTGTGAATTCCCAGTGGAGGCACCTCCATGCTGCTGACAGTGGGAAAGGGAAGGAAAGGGAGGGGGTGAATCTGGAGAAGGGTGTCCTCTCTCTCTCTCTCTCTCCTTCCCTCCCTCTCTCTGAATCCTTTGGGAAGAGAGAGACAGGGGGTAGCAAGAGGGCTATACCAGACACCTTTCCCTCCCTCTCTCAAGCTACCTCTCTCTCAGCTGTTCCCCCCCCCCTTGTGTAGGAGGGAAGGGCGGGGGAGGGTGTTCTTTTAACACATGCTCTGTATAGTCATTTCGCTTTGTGGGGGGTTTAAGTTCTTTCCGGTTAAGTTTTTCTTGTTTATTTGAGTGAAGGACATAGATTGCTTTAGTTGGTGTCTTGTGTTCAAATTTGGTGTCAATTCGTCCAGTGGTTTCTGAGTTCTGTTAATCCCACAAACAAACATTACATTTTTATTTATATAGATTTAAAAAGCATTTGGTCAAAGCTTAGAAGGGGCACAATTGAGACTACACCTTCTAGAAGTCCCTAGCTGAAGTGGAGGATTCTGGGCATTGTAGCCCAATAAAGCAGCTTCCAAAGATTTTGGCAACTTATGGAGGATAGGGGGAATTAACTAGGATGTGCATGCTTAAAGCTTCTCATTGTATATCTGAAAATATTATGGGTTTTTTTTTTTTACAACAACATAGTTCAACTTTCCAAGTAAATGTGTTAATGTCAGAAGCAAACTCTGTTTTATTCCTGCAGTCGTGGAGATGCTTGGATTCAACTTATTTAAAATGCAACATTTCTCTCCTTTTTTGGAAACCTTTTTTTTTACTTTAGAAATGTAGAAGCAATGGTAAAGCATGGCAGAAGCAAGGAACAGAGACGGACATGTTATTTCTCCAGCCAGAGTGAGCCATGCAGTGCCTTCTTTTACAAAGAATGCATTAAAAACTACAAACAACTTTTGTGTCTCAAAGACCCAGCAAAGGGTCAGCCGGGATATTTTGCTGCCTGAGTGTTAAGTGCTCTGCTAGTAGCCTACATTGCCTAATTTATTTTGCCATTTGAAGAAGAAAATCTTGTTAAGTACCTCTCTCCTTTCCTGGCAGTAAAGATACACTCAAAATATTCTGAATAATGAACAATTGGTTTCCTGTTCATGTGTGTGCCTTCAGGCCGTTGCGTTGGGGTACCTAATGGTAGGACGGGCCCTGCCTTGAAGTTTGATGCTATCCATGACCATTGGCAGGACATGGGTTTACGGGCAAAAGGGTGCATGAGATTACAGTGCTTCATTGTTCAAAATGGTTAAGAGCCTCTTATTTCCTGTTTTAATTTTGTTTCATGGCAGAAGCCCTAATCCTGAAGTTTTATATGGGACGGATATGGAAGTATTGATTCTATTAAACTATGGCATCTCTCTTAAGAATATTAGGAAAGTTCTGTCAGATCAGACAAAAACCCAGCCTAGTTCTGTATCCTGTTTCTGATAAAGCCAATGATTATTTTGGCTTTCTTTCTGGTGTTCCTTTTTACCAGCCCTCTCATTTTGGAACTTTTTATTTTTTAACCTTGAGTGTAGCAGCATTTCTACATGGAAATGAGGAAAGAGTCAAATAGCATGTTGTAAATTATTAATATATTTAAAACGTCGCTCTAAAGATCGAGATGGTAAGATTGTAAATTGACAAATGCACAATACACACAGTGAAATGGCAACATTATCAAAGCTAATTAAGGCCCCTTCCACACAGGGAATAAAATCCCACATGATCTACTTTGAACGGGAATATATGCCAATGTGGACTCGGATAACCCAGTTCAAAGCAGACATTGTGGGATTTTTTTACTTTGATATTCTGGGTTATATAGCTGTGTGAAAGGGCCCTGGGCCACAGGGAAAAGTTTCAAAGTTGCCTGAGGAGGGCGACTAAAAGGATCAAGGGTCTGGAGGACAAGCCCTATGAGGAGCTGCTTTAAGAATTGGGCATGTGTAGCCTGCAGAAGAAAAGGCTGACAGGAGACATGATAACCATGTATAAACATGTGAGGGAAAGTCATAGGGAGAAGAGAGCAACTTGTTTTCTGCTTCCCTGGAGACTAGGACGTGGAACAATGGCTTCAAACTACAAGAAAGGAGATTCCACCTGAACATGAGGAAGAACTTCCGATCTGTGAGAGCTGTTCGGCAGTGGAACCCTCTGCCCTGAAGAAGTGTGGCTTCTTCTTTGGAGGCTTTTAAACAGGCTGGATGGCCATCTGTCAGGGGTGCTTTGAATGCAATTTTCCTGCTTCTTGGCAGGGGGTTGGACTGGATGGCCCATGAGGTCTCTTCCAACTCTAGGATTCTATGATTCTGTGATTCCACTATCAAGTGGAAAATATTTACAAAAAAAGGATAATTTTGGGCCAGGAAATATAAAAAGGATACAAATATCCCGAGAATTGATATTCCATTATTTCAGGGCCTTGATGGAATAAGACTCCTTCTATGCTGCCATATAAAATCCGATTATCTGCTTTGAACTGGATTATATGGCAGTGTAGACTCGTATAATCCAGTTCAAAGTAGATAATGGATTATATGGCACTCTAGAAGGGGCCTGAGAGTTAAAATCATTCTTGTTCAAGTGCTATTCTTGATTCCAAACTTCGAGCCAAATGCGGAGCCAGCCACAGAGTTCTGGCTTGACATTCAAACCATTTTACAAAGTTGGATTTCCCAAACCTGACGCTGGACTGCAAAGCCTAGAATGTCTGGCCATCCGGCATACTGGGAGACGAAATAAAAGCATATGTGACAACCCAACTGGAAACTAGTAAACTCTTTTAATGGGCAGCATACATGGCTTATTCTTTGCTGTGTTTAATGTTACAGCAGATACATTCTGGGCCAGTTGATATACTGGAGAAGATCTTTACGGTAGCCGAAATAATGCATATATTAGATAGTAGTTCTCAACCTGTGGGTCTCCAGGTGTTTTGGCCTACAACTCCCAGAAATCCCAGCCAGTTTACCAGCTGTTAGGATTTCTGGGAGTTGAAGGCCAAAATATCTGGGCACCCACAGGTTGAGAACCACTGTGAAGACAGCTGAGGCTACTTAGTTCAGCGTAGGTTCCTCTCTTGGTTGCCTGACAGTTTGCTTACATTAGTCATATATGATCTCAGGGAAGGATATGGATTTCTGGGAGGAAGGAAGGATTTCTGGAAGTTGAAGGCCAAAACATCTGGGGACCCACAGGTTGAGAACTACTGTGTTAGAAGGAGACTGTGGTTGGTTTGTCTAGTTCTTGCTAGAAGAAACAAAAAAGTGTCAGAAGGCAGAAGCTACCTTGTAGACCACTTGCTTTTTTAGAAGTCTTCCTAATAGCTTGCTGTTGTTCATTCGTTCAGTCGTCTCCGACTCTTCGTGACCTCATGGACCAGCCCACGCCAGAGCTCCCTGTCGGCCATCACCACCCCCAGCTCCTTCAAGGTCAGTCCAGTCACTTCAAGGATGCCATCCATCCATCTTGCCCTTGGTCGGCCCCTCTTCCTTTTGCCTTCCACTTTCCCCAGCATAATTGTCTTCTCTAGGCTTTGCTGTCTCCTCATGCTGTGGCCAAAGTACTTCAACTTTGTCTCTAGTATCCTTCCCTCCAATGAGCAGCCGGGCTTTATTTTCTGAAGTATGGACTGGTTGGATCTTCTCGCAGTCCAAGGCACTCTCAGAACTTTCCTCAAAAGCATCTATATTCCTTTGCTCAGCCTTCTCTAAGGTCCAGTTCTCACATCCGTAGGTTACTACAGGGAATACCATGGCTTTGACTATGCGGATCTTTGTTGCCAGTATGTTGCAGTAATTTTGACTATTTTTAGGATGTTGACTTTAGGATGGTAATTCCAGTTTATAACCACAGGGGGGCGCCAGAGGGTGGCCACAGGTGCCTTTCCTGTCTCATTCCCAATCCCATCCTAAGGAGCTACATTCCAATTGGCAAGGGTGGTTATTATAATATTTTAACAGGGAGAGAATGTTTCCTTGTGTCCTAGCTCTGTGTACTATATTAGAACAAAAACATAAGGTAGTTGGGAAGGAAGAATTACAAGAAGGTAGAACAGGAAAATAGACTGGAAACTATTTGGGAAAGACTGGGCGAAGCAAAAGGGAGGAACCCCAAAGCTTATGAGTACAAGACTATTCAAAAAACGTGAACACTTAAATGTCTTATAAAATAATGATGCCTCTTAAACCAGTGGCAATTTGTGGCCCTTTGGATGTTGGACCAGATCAGCATCGCAGATGGTGGTGGATGATAGGCGTTGCATCTTAATAGCATCTGGAGGGCCACTGACACCTTCCTTGCCTGCCTGGCATCTTCTGTGAGGCTTGTTTAGACTGAATTCTGGGCTGAAGGAGAGCCCAAGGTCCTAATTAGGTCAAGGTAACCTTTTCCTCTTTTGTGTCACCCGTTTCCTGTGTGTGACTCACTCTCTGGGTGGAGTGGAGAGAAAGCAGGGGTTAAAACGCAGCAAGGTTTTAAGAAACAGGGTGGACAACAGTGGGTTGAGTTTTTGATCTCCGGATCAGTGCCTAGGCAGGACTTCAAGGTGGCCACAATGAGGAATGGGTCTCAACTTGAAGGTTGTTTTTAAAAGAGAATAAAGGTCTTAGGGCAGGCATGGGCGAACTTGGGCCGTCCAGGTGTTTTGGACTTCAACTCCCTACCGGCTGTTAGGAATTGTAGGAGTTGAAGTCCAAAACACCTGGACGGCCCAAGTTTGCCCATGCCTGCTTTAGTGACTCCAAAATTCTGGGACTGAACACATTTCAGGACACTTGATACTCATCAAGCTACAAATCCCAAGATTCCATAGCATTGAACTAAAGTGATGTACAGTTGAATTATTCTACAGTATAGATGCACCCATAGTACTCAGCTAATACTATGGGGCCACAGTAGCGCAGCGGGTTAAACAGCTAGCTGCAAGAAATCTGCTGACTGGAGAGTTGGCAGTTTGAAGCCGCAAGTCGGGGTGAGCTCCTGCTGTCAGCCCTAGCTTCTGCCAACCTAACAGTTCAAAAGCATGTGGGAAGGTAAAAGGGCGCCGGCAAAACACAATTAGAGATGTCTACGGACAACAGGCTCCTTGGCATGGAAAAATGGAACAAGAGCACCTCCCCATGGTTGGAGTTGAGCATCGCTTCCAGACGCTGGAAATGAAAAGGAAAAACTTTTACCTGTGTCTGTGTATTGTATGTCGTTGTTGTTCACTGGGTAAAAGGCATTGAATGTTTGCCTTATATGTGTATACAGTAGTCTGCTCTGAGTCCCTCCGAAGACATAAAGAAGAATATAAATAAAGTGTTGAAGTATTCCATTGCCTTGGACAGCATTCAGTTTCCCCTCTGCTTATGTACTACAATTTATTTCCCTTTGAGGAGTTGTAGGAAAACAAACATTTCAGTAGTGTTAGGGTTAGGAAATAATTCATGAATGTTTCTTATTGCTCTGCATTCGTAATTTACTTGTAAATTAACGTTAACTGTATCCCTGTTGCTGGTGCACTGCTTTCACATATTTCAGTTTGATGCAAACAATTAGAAACATAGCTCTGTTTAATTTTCAAAACATGTTCTGCACTTTGGTACGAACAGCTGTGGCAAGAAGCTCTTTTAGGCTTTAGCCAGTGGAATCCTATCCATGTCTACTCAAGTGAACATAGTGGGACTTGCTTCTAAATAAATATGTATTGAGTTTCAGCTTGAGAGCAACAGAGAAGTTAGACATCTTTCTGCTCCGATACAGACATCATTCACCCTTTGAAAAAAAAATCAAGCACTGCTAACAAATGTCCAAACTCTCCACATTAACCTCAATGAAGCGTAGAGAACTTCCTTTCCCCCAAATAGTTGTGGCTTTGTGGTTCACACTTCATGGTTCAGCCTTGATTGTTATCCTCCTGCTTCCTTGCCTACTCTGGTATATACTCACAGACTATGGTTGGAGCCCCCGGTGGCACAGTGGTTTAAGCTGCTGAGCTGCTGAACTTGCTGATCAAAAGGTTGCAGGTTTGAATCCAGGGAGCGATGTGAACTCCCACTGTAAGCCCCAGCTCCTGTCAACCTAGCAGTTTGAAAACATGTAAATGTGCTGGCCACATGACCTTGGAGGTGTCTACGGACAAGGCCGGCTCTTCAGCTTAGAAATGGAGATGGAGGGAGTTTCAACAGATGTTGCCTCTGCATGAAATTCGCTCATCTGTACAATCATTAAAGGTACGAGAGTCTTCTCTTGTTTTTAAACTAAGAGTGATAGAGTCCTGGGAAGTGTAGTTTAGCCTCATCTGCTCTAAATGTAGTTTGAGGTGTTGACAGACTCCTGCTGTTTTCATGCCAGTATAATGGTAAATGCCAAAATTCAGGCTGTCATCATAACAGCGTTTTAGGGAAACCCATAAAGTGGCCAGAAGGTCAGATTGTTGGGTAGATTATTTTATATATAAACATTTGTGTCATAATGGTTTGTTGGAAGGCTTTCATGGCCGGAATCACTGGGTTGCTGTGAGTTTTCTGGGCTGTATGGCCATGTTCCAGAAGCACTCTCTCCTGATGTTTCTCTCACATCTATGGCAGGCATCCTCAGAGGTGTGATTGGAAACTAAACCCCACTTCTCTAGTTTTCAACAGACCTCACAACCTCTGGAATCATTTTAACAGGTTTATTGTTTTAATAATTACAATATTTAATTCTATTTTAATATTTGTATTTTGTAGGTTTTCAAACTGTGTAGTTTCTAAGGCTGAGAGCTATTCTGAGTTTAAGTCCTGGAAGAACAGCAAGATACAAATAATAATAATAATAATAATAATAATAATAATGCAAAAGATCACAGGGGCCATCCAGTCCAACCGGGTGCCATGCAGAAACACACAATAAAAGCATAATAATAATAATAATAATAATAATCATCATCATCATCATCATCATCGTCGTCGTCGTCATCATCATCATCGACAAAATCACGATTTGTCAACTGCAAAAGGCTACCTTACTTGGATCTGCACACATCTTTGAAAATACATCACACAGCCCTAGACGCTTCGACTTGTGATTTTGTGATACAATGGGGTTGGACTGGATGGCCCACGAGGTCTCTTCCAACTCTGATATTCTATGACTAGCAGTCTCCTGCCACACATTGCTGTGGCCCAGTCTGGTGATCTGGAAAAGTAAAGAGAAATACTTGTAATATTTTTGTGCTTGTGGGTAGACAGTATTTCTTTATTTCTTGCTGTTTCTTTGTCAGTGTTGATGTGGAGATGGCCTGGTTTGCCTCCTCTAGAAAATGCAACATATCATTGTCCTTCTTTAGGGGTCCCTTTCAAATCTACGAGACTATATGTGTGTGTGAATCATATATATCTATCTATATCTATGGCTGGATGGCTCTTTCTCAGGAGGGATTTCATTACGTTTTCTTGCCTTGGTGAAGGGACTGGATGGCCTTAAGTATTTTCTGTTGATCATGGGGGTTCTGTGTAGGAGGTTTGGCCCAATTCTGTCGTTGGTGGGAGTCAGAATGTTATTTGATTGTAGGTGAACTATAAATCCCAGTAACTACAACTCCCAAATGTCAAGGTCTATTTCCTCCAAACTCCACCAGTGTTCACATTTGGGCATATGGAATGTTCATGTCAAGTTTGGTCCAGATCCAGCATTGTTTGAGTCCAGAGTGCTCTCTGGATGTAGGTGAACTACAACTCCCAAACTCAAAGTCAGTGCCCACCAAACCCTCCCAATTTTTTCTGTTGGTCGTGGGAGTTCTGTGTGCCAAGTTTGGTTCAGTTTCATCATTGGTGGAGTTCAGAATGCTCTGATTGTAGGTGAACTATAAATCCCAGCAACTACAACTCCTTAATGACAAAATCAATTATTTTGAGTGATGGTCACTATTTGGGTTAGTAGGTGTCTTGTGTCCAAATTTGGCGGCAATTCGTCCAGTGGTTTTTGAGTTATGTTAATCCCACAAACGAACATTACATTTTAGATAGGTAGGTAGGTAGATAGATAGATAGATAGATAGATAGATAGACAGACAGACAGACAGACAGACAGACAGACAGACAGACAGACAGACAGACAGACAGATAGATGATAGATAGATAGATTCTATGACACTGGATTGTTGTAGGTTTTTTCTATGACACACACTCTCTTTCCATTCCTGGATTCTGGAGCTCCCTCTGGCTTCCCTCTGATTGGTCAGAGCGCGGCGCAGTCCCAGCCAATGAGGCGCGAGCTCGGCTTCCCCTTGAATGAAGTGTGTGCAATTAGTGAGTTGTGGTGCGTAAAGGGGAGCGGATCAAAGTCTGTGCGCTGAGCGGGATCTGGGGGCCAGAAAGAGATCCGGCCCCAAAGAAAAAGAAACAGAAGAAGAAGAGAGGGAGGAGGAGGCGGCGATGGCCGACTGAGACCTTTTCCTCGGGGATCAAGTGGCTCCGGACTCTTGTTCATCCCGAAAGAGGAGGAAAGAGCCGCCTATGCGGAAGGAAAGCGGAGGCAGCACCTGAAAGAGTCCCAATCCCCGTTCAGCCATGAGGCAGAGCCTCCCGGGGCCAGGTCTCCTCCTGGGGCTGCTTTCTCTCGCGGGGTTCCTGCTGCCCGCCGCCTCTCAAGCAGGTAAGACCACACAACAACAACAACAACAAGTGTATGGATGTTCATTTAAGATCTATTTTCACCGCGGGCGCGTTGATCAGGGCAGGACTGGTTTTGGTTTTGGTCTTGCTCTTCCTGGAAATCCGAGACCAGGTGTTTGAGTCTCTCTCTGTGTCTATCTCTCTCTCTACTTTCGGTTGATCCTAGGTTTCGCTCAAACGTGACGGCTTTGGACTCGATTGTCCATCTGTATGGTCGAATTAACACTAAGGGGAGTTTAATTGGAGCCTTAAGTGCGTTCATTCAGCATTGGGGCAGATGCCCTCCGAGGGTTAGAAGGGAGCAGACCACCCCCTTGTTGTGTCAGCTCCACTGGCTGGCGGTCCACTTCCCAGCTCAATTCAAAGTATTGTCGAAGGCTTTCATGGCCGGAATCACTGGGTTGTTGTAGGTTTTTTTCGGGCTATATGGCCATGTTCTAGAGGCATTCTCTCCTGACGTTTCGCCTGCATCTATGGCAAGCATCCTCTGCTGGTTTTGACCTACTTGACCCAGCTTACTTGTCTGAACACATCTCCCTCTACGTCCTGCCTCGCAATTTAAGATCATCCGGAGAGGCCCTGCTCTCGCTCCCACCAGTGTCGCAAATACGTCAGGCGGGGACGAGAGACAGGGCCTTCTCGGCTGTGGCCCCCCGCCTGTGGAACTTGCTTCCCACTGAGGTAAAATCATCCCGGGGGCTCCTGCTCTCATTCCTGCCATCGTCACAAATATGTCTGGCAGGGACGAGAGACAGGGCCTTCTTGGCTGTGGCCCCCCGCCTGTGGAACTCGCTTCCCACTGAGGTAAGATCATCCCGGGGGCTCCTGCTCTCGTTCCTGCCATCGTCACAAATATGTCTGGCAGGGACGAGAGACAGGGCCTTCTTGGCTGTGGCCCCCTGCCCATAGAACTCGCTTCCCACTGAGGTAAGATCATCCAGGAAGGCCCTGCTCTCGCTCCTGCCAGCATCACAAATATGTCTGGCGAGGATGAGGGACAGGGCCTTCTCACTGTGGCCCCCTGCCTGTGTAACTTGCTTCCCACTGAGGTAAGATCAGCTCCATCCCTCCTGTCATTTAGGAAGAAATTGAAGTCATGGCACTTTGGATATGGAATTGGCTGGAATTATGTTATGGCTGTTCATACTTTTTTATGCTGTTTTAATGAATGTTTTACTTATTGTTTGAATTGTGATTATATTGCTGTGCTATATGTAGTGGTATCAAATTGCTGCCAAATGTAAGCTGTCCCGAGTTCCCCTTTGGGGGTTGAGAAGGAATGGGATAGAAATACTGGAAATAAATAAATTAGAAGGCGTGGCATGTGTGACTGCGAGCATGTTTTCTCGCACCCCCCCCCCCCCCAAAACCCGCAGCAGAAACTTCCAAGGCAAACTTTTAGGAATCCATGAGATCTTGTTCCGCCAGCTTTGCAGCTCTCTGCCTGCGGGTGGAGTCTGCCTGCCTGTGGAGTCTGCCTGCCTGCCTGCCTGCCTGTCTTTCGGAAGGCTTTTGGTTCAGTTCTCAAAGGGCACCTGTTGAGGCTGTGATAGAGGAGGGCCAAGGCTGGAACCCCTCCATCCCACCCCTGACCCGGGAGGCGCATCTGTTGGGACTTGCTGCTCTGTCCCTTGAAAAGACAAAGCCCAGAATCCCCGGGGTCTCTTCCCAACCAGGCACTCAGGGCCCTTCCTCACAGTCATGCAACCCAGAATGTCAAGGCAGAACATCCCACATTATCTGAGTGTGGACTCAGGGCCCTTCCACACAGCCCTATATCCCAGGATATCAAGGCAAAAAATAGCACAATATCTGCCTTGAACTGAGTTGTCTGAGTCCACACTGCCATATATTCCAGTTCAAAGCAGAAAATGTGGGATTTTATTCAGCTGTGTGGAAGGGGCCTCAGATGACCAGTTCAAAGTAGATATTGCGGGATTTTCTGCCTTGATGTTCAGGGCTATAGGACTATGTGGAAGGATCCTCAGGGCCCTTCCACACAGCCATCTGCTTTGAACTGGGTTATCTGAAGCCCTTCCACACAGCTGAATAAAACCCCACCTTATCTGCTTTGTACTGGGATTTATGGCAATGTAGACTCAGGGCCCTTCCATGCAGCACTCTATCCCAGGATATCAAGGCAGAAAATCCCACAATACCTGCTTTGAACTGGGTTATCTGAGGCCCCTTTCACACAGCTGAATAAAACCCCACATTATCTGCTTTGTACTGGGATTTGTGGCAATGTGGACTCAGGGCCCTTCCACACAGCCCTATGTTTTGGTGCCAAAGGATATCAGGGCAGAAAATCCCACAATATCTGTTTTGAACTGAGTTATTTGAGTCTACACTCAGATAATGTGGGGTTTTCTGCTGTTATATTCTGGGTTTTAGGGCTGCGTGGAAGGGCCCTGAGTCTACACTCAGATATTGTGGGATTTCCTGCCTTGATATTCTGGGTTACATGGCTGTATGGTAGGGCCCCGAGTCCACACTTCCATATATTCCAGAACAAATTGGATTTTCCACAGCTGTGTGGAAGGGTCCTTGGGCCCCTTCTACACTGACATATAAAATCCAGATTATCTGCTTTGAACTGGATTATATGGCAGTGTAGACTCAGATAATCTGGTTCAAAGCAAATAATGTAGATTATCTGATTTCATAATCTGGATTATATGGCAGTGTAGAAGGAAGGGGCCATAGGAACTGAAGTTTTACAAGGTCTTTCATCTTCTCTGCCTCCCCAAATGACAACTCCCGGGATCCCATAGCTTGGAGCCTCGGCAGTTCAGGTGGTCTCCAACTGCATTAATTCAACAGTGTAGACCCGTCATGGACAAACTCTGACCCTCCAGGTGTTTTGGACTTCAACTCCCACAATTCCTAACAGCTTCATGCCCCTTCCTTTTCCTCCTCAGCCACTTAAGCATAAAGGAAAGGGAAAGGGAAAAGGAAGGGGCCTGAGGTTGTTAGGAATTGTGGGAGTTGAAGTCCAAAACACCTGGACGGCCAGAGTTTCCCCATGCCTGGTATAGATGCACCTTTTATTAATCCCTAGTACCTCTGTCCTGGTACAGAGGAAGCAAGGACAAGAAACAGTGGCCTCTGAGCATGTTCAAAGAGCTTTCCCCCATCTTGGTTGCCCTTTCTTTGGTACCTAAACAATGTGGCGTCAGTGTAAAGGGATAGGCCAGAGAGTGGGTGTCCAGTGAGCTGATGACCCTTGGTTTCTCTTTGGTCCCATCAACACTGACCTTTTAATGCCGTTTCAAACTGATATTGAATTAAGTAGTTTCATTGGGCAGGTAATTACATTGGAAACCAGTATGGGGCCCAAATGGTGATGACACAAACCATAGAGCACTGATGCACATTAGGGGCATTCTTTTGAACACTTTTGTGGGAATTTGTTTGAAGTTGCTATTTGAAGTTAGCTTTGAACTGCATCAAAGGATCAGTGTAGATGGGGCCTGTGTTTGTGTTTGTATATGTTGTAATCCGCTGTTAGTCCCCTCAGGGAGATAGGGTGGAATATAAATGAAGTGTTGTAATAATAATATTAATTATTATTATTATTATTATTATTATTATTATTATTATTATTATTAGTATTACTTTCTTGAACTTCTGTTGGCTGGAAAAAGGGCTGCTTCCCACTTCAGCCATTCAGATTTTTATTGGAAGCAGAAATGTTCCTTGTTTGACTTTTGGCCATTCCCATCTCTTAAAAAGAAGAAAGTTTCAACTTGGAGAGTGTGTTCCCCAAACATTGAGCAGACGATCTCACAAAAGTGTCTATTGAGCTGTCTCTGTGACGGCATACATGTGCCACAGTTCACAGGGTGGCTCCCTGGTGCAGACAATACACATTTGCTGCCATGGACACCAACATCCACTCATAAACACATGCGGCGAATGCGACACACAGGGATACTTTCAGAGGGTCCCCACCCACCCCATCCATTGCATGGATTCCATCACTCAGCCTCCCAGACATAAACGCGGCCCTCCTTCAGAAACCCCGTGCTGTAAAAATACAAATGAATCTGACCCATCACGCAGCTGTTAAGAGCACAGAAGTTCAAATAGCAGGGAAAAGCTGCAGTGCCACTAAGATTTGGGGGCAATAACAGGATTTTTGCTAAAAAATCAAATAAATGTTAGCCTGTGTAGTGATAATATTTTGATTTTGGATTGTTTAGGTCCCTGATTAGTTGCTTCCTTGAGTTATCATGCACCTTCAAGTCTGCTCTGACCTGTGGCAACCCCATTGTGGGCCTTTTTTTGGCAAGATTTATTCTGAGGAGGTTTGCCTTTGCTTTCCAGTTGTCTTTAATTACCCTTTCTTCATGTTGGTTTAAAAAGTGGCGAAGATGTGATTTATCCTGCCATTTCAATGCAGGTTTATTGGTTAAACAAGAGGTTATTATTCACCCAGTTTATTAGAATTACATAACAGGGTCAGAAGAATGACCCATGATCCTTAGATAAATCAGGAGTGCTTCAGAAGAGACTGTAGTTTGGAGGCATTGCTTTTGGACATTGTTGTTGTTGTGTGCCTTCAAGTCGTTTCTGACTTATGGCAACCCTAAGATGAACTTATCATGAGGATTGGCTTTGTCTTCCTCTGAGGCTGAGACAGTATGACTTACCCAAGGTCACCCAGTGGCTGAGCAATGGTTCGAACCTGGTCTTCAGAGTCATCGTCTAACATTCAATATATCACAGTGTGATTGAAGGCTTTCATGTCTGGAATCACTGGGTTGCTGTGAGTTTTCTGGGCTGTATGGTTCCGGAACATGGCCATACAGCCCGGAAAACTCTTAGTAATACATCACACTCCAAACAAAAAAAATGCACAAACCCAGATGGGATTCAAACCCACAATCCCCAGCTCCAAAGGCTGATTTTTTTCATGTTAGGAGCAACTTGAGGAACTGTAAGTCACTTCTGGTGTGAGAGAATTGACTGTCAGCAAGGAATTGGCCATTACCCATGGGTCGCCTGGATGTTTTGATGTTTTACCATCCTTGTGGGAGGCTTCTCTCATGTACCCGCATGGGAAGCTGGAGCTGACAGAGGAAGCTCAACCCACTCTCCCCAGATTCGAACCACTGGCCTGTTGGTCAGCAATCCTACCGGCACAGGGGTTTAACCCATTGCGCCCCTGGGGGCTCCCCAAAGACTGATCACATACATATTGAGGGGTGCATTTACACTGTAGAATTAACACAGTTTGACTTATTTAGCTGCCTTAGTAGCTTGTTTTGCAAGTCTTCTCTGCCAAATATAACTGGCATCTCACCAAACTACGTCCCTATGATTGCGTAGCATTGGCAGTTAAAGTGGTGTCAAACTGCATTAATTCTTCAGTGTAGATCCACCCCAGGTTATCCGCTTTTGGAATACAATTTATGTAATTCTTGTGCCAGCCAGACCGTTGACCGGAGAGGGAATCTGAAAGCTGGGATGAAACAAAAATCCTGCACTCAGCCTTGAAGGCTTTGCAGCCCTTACTTTCTTTGCCCCCAAATGCCCAGATTTATTTATTTATCATGTCAGGAGTGAACCAAACAGTTGTATTGCATTAAAACAAACAAACAAACAAACAAACAAACAAAACACAAAGTTTGCAAACTTGGTATTCGATTAAATGTCCTTTGACCAGTAGCTGGCCACTTGGAGTGCATGAGAGAAGCCTCCCCGCAGGATTGCAAGATATCCGGGCTTCCCCTGGGCAATGCGTTCATAGACAGCTGATTCTCCCACTCCAGAAGCAACTTGCAGCATGCAGCCAAACAACCAAATGCCCAGAGAAACACAGAAAATGGCATTGCTCCAGGGCATCGTAGGAAATCAGAGGGGATGGTCAGCTCCTGCTCACTGTTGCCCATTGCTGGAGGTCAGTTGTGCTCCAAAAGGCCCCTCCGATTTGGACCTGCTTCTGGTAACTATTTTAGGGAGCGGTGACCAATCCAGGTTAATAGAGTACAAGGGTGTGTGAGCCTTGTGTGCCTGACATTCCAATCACTCACATAGATTAAAGTCCTGGCTCCACCCTCGTCAAAAAAAGAGAGCAGAAAACAACAGCTAACCTACTAGTGCCACTTGGTGTGATTGTGAGAAGAAAATACAAAACAATAACTTGGATGGATATACACTGCCATAAAATGCAGTTTGAATCTGCACTGTGTGGTCAGTTTAGACCCATATAATGCAGTTCAGTGCATTATATCATACTCCACATTGACCATATCATGGATTACATGGCAGTGTAGATCCAGCCTATGAACGCATCTAACCTCATCACACTAGAAAATAAATCCACTTTAAATCAAGTTTCTGCATCCTGCAGAAATCAGTGGTTTGTTGTTTAGTGAGGCTTTTAAAGGCTCCTTCCTAAACTACAAACACCAGAATTCTGCAGGAGGCAGAAACCGGATTTAAAGTGGATTTCTTTTCTTGTGTGTAGAATAAATGCAGCTTGACACCACTTTCACAGCCATGGCTCCAGCCTATGGAATCAGGGAAGTTGTAGTCTTTAATCTTCTCTGCAGAGGAGTGCTGGTACCTCACCAAACTACAAATCCCAGGATTTGATAGCATTGAGCCATGGCAGTTAAAGTAGAGTCAAACTGCATTAATTCTGCAGTGTAGATACATCCCTAAAGGGTAGGTAAAGGTACATCCCTATGACAACAAATTCTGAGCCAGTATTGTCGCAGGCTTTCATGGCTGGAATCACTAGTACCCACCAGTGTTTCTGGACTACAGCTTCCACATGCCCCAACTGACACGGATTGGGCTTATGGGATTTGTAGTTAAGGAAGACACCAGCTATGTTTTAAGTTTTTCAGGCTGTATGGCCATGTTCCAGAAGCATTCCCTCCTGACGTTCTCTCCTGCTTCTGGAACATGGCCATACAGCCTGAAAAACTTACAACCCTCTGAGCCAGTAGACTATCACCATAATATTTTGAGGTTATCCTTTATTGGAAGTGTTCAGCCTTTTTAATACAGCCCTCCCATAGCTGGTGTTGGCTGATGTCATGAATTTATGAAGAGGAAGCTTCAGCCGAAGTGAAATGCTTTTTCTGGATGTGGAGACAAGGCCTTTGTAGTTTTTCCTGTCTTCCTAATAGTAGAAAAGGAAGTCCTCCCACCTCTGCCTATAGCTTTTCTAGGACACTTGTCATTCCTTCACTCTGTTCAGTTCATCCATACCAAGCCCCCATGGTGCAATAGGTTAAACCCTTGTGCTGGCAGGATTGACAGGTCGCAGGTTCAAATCCAGGGAGAGCACGGATGAGCTCCCTCTGTCAGCTCCGGCTCCCCATGCGGGGACATGAGAGAAGCCTCCCACAAGGATGGTAAAACATCAAAATATCTGGGCATCCCCTGGGCAACGTCCTTGTAGACGGCCAATTCTCTCACACCAGAAGCGACTTGCAGTTTCTCAAGTTATTCCTGATATGAAAAAAAATATCTATACCTTGGTCAGGAGAGGTCCAAAGTGTGCCCATTACACACTTTGACTAGCACAGGGCTAAGTCCATTGCTGTATCTATTTCTCTGGCTTCTTAAAACAACAGACTTGGCAAAATAGAGAAATCCCTTGAATGTATGCTGTTCAAAAGGTTAACCTCTCCCACTGGGCACTGTAATTTTTTTGGAAGTTTTTATATAACTCCTCCCACCCCTTTGGCACCCTAAGTTTGACTCTGTCTTAATGCCTAGTGTTTGAATCCTACCGACAAAATGGCATACTTGTATTGTTTATGTCTGTTTGCCTGTGTCTTTGAAGCCCTTCACCACACATTCCTTCTATATCAGGCTGTCCTTGCCCCAAGGTCAGTTGTCTTGTGTTGTAGGACAGTGGCTCTTAACCTTTAGTCTTTCTGACGTCTCAGGCTTTGTCTGTCACTGTTGGCCATGCTGGCCCAGTCTTCTGGGAGATGAACTCCAAAACATCATCAGGAGAATCAAAAGTGAGCAACTGCTGCTCTGAGAAATGTTTAAGGTTGCTTTGGCATCAGATCCTGTCTGATCGTGGAAGTTAAGCAGAGTCAACCTTTCATAGATTCATAGCGTTGGAAGAGACTTTGTGGGCTGTAATATGATAAGAAGAGCCCTGGAAACCCCCTGCCAAGAAGCAGGAATATCACAATTTGTTAGTACTTACAGGTCCATTTTATTGACTAACTCGTCAGTCATATCAAAATTCTTGACAAACACACTCGACATATACTCATACAGCATACAACCCACATTACAACCAAAGTTAAAACTTTGTTATTTCTTGGATGGGAGACTGCCAATGAATACCAGGCACTGTAGGCTACATTTAAGGAAAAGAAACTGGCAAAACTACTTCTGAGGAGTCCTTACCCTATGAAATTCATGGGGTTGCCAAAGGTCAACAGGTGACTTGGAAGTGCACATGCAGACAGGCAGGCTTTGAGATGATCATGACCTGTGTAGAGAATAGAAAAAGAGTAGGTAAAGGTAAAGGTTTTCCCCTGACATTAAATCCAGTTGTGTCCGACTCTGGGAGTTGGTGCTCATCTCCATTTCTAAGCCGAATAGCCATCGTTGTCTGTTGACACCTCCAAGATCATGTGGCCAGCATGACTGCATGGAGTGCCATTACCTTCCCGCCGGAGCGGTACTTATTTATTTACTCACATTTGCATGTTTTCGAACTGCTAGGTTGGCAGAAGCTGGGGCTGACAGCGGAAGCTCACGCCCCTCCCCAGATTCTAACCTGCAACCTTTCGCACTCAAAGTACACAAAGGTTTTTGTGCCATAATATCATAAGAAGAGCCCTGAAACTCTATCAGTACAAAAGCCTAGGTGGTTTCCAGTGGTACCAAGAAAAGCCGCAGGAAAGTCATGAACAAGATGATAAAAACAAGGACAAATATTTTATAATTTGATGGGGTATATCTTATTGTTATGTTCATGCGGCATTTTATTTTGCTAGAGTATGTAAGTCACCTTGAGTCCTCTGCGGGGTGAGAAAGGTGAAGTAAAAATGAAGTAAACAATAAATAAATGCACACAAATAGGCTGAGAGATAGCTTTTATCCTAGAGCTGTGCTTTCACATTGATGTAGCATTAGGGGTTGTGCAATAGCGATTAGAATGTGGGATAGGCACTTTAGTAATTTGTACATATATAATGTGGTTGGGGATGGCATTTAATTTTGTTGTAAGATGTACAGTGACAATAAAGTTATTCTATTCTAATCATGACATGGAGCTAGGAGACTGCTGCCTTCTTCTGCCAGGCATTCTTAGAGGTTGTGAGGTCTCACAACCAAAAAACCTACAACAACCCAGTGCCAGTGTTTTTGGTAGAGGGGACCAGCTCACAAGATGATTTCATAGCATTGAGCTATGGAACCTGAATTCAATTCCAGTAGTTCTCAACCTGTGGGTCCCCAGATGTTTTGGCCTTTATTTCCCAGAAATCCTAACAACTGGTAAACTCACTGAGATTTCTGAGAGTTGTAGGTCAAAACACCTGGGGATTATTATTTGGAATCTTTTTTTTTTTGGGGGGGGGAGGCTACAATTCCCAGACTCCCCCAGTTGGCATGGCCAATAGTAATGTTGACTAATTTAGGAGCTGTAGTCCCCAAAGTAGTATTTCTAGTTTCTGGAGCCATCCTTTCTTCCTAAATGGTTATCAGCTAACCATCCTGGATTCAAATATGTTTTTTGTGTTTAGGGCTGAAAAGTCTTCTGCAGCGAAACCAGGGACCTTGAAATGCCCTTCAGCATCTGGACAGAAGTAGACCCAAATATTTGCTCAGTTTCCCTCACTAGGATGAGATGTGTTGCATTTCTCTTTTTTGGCTGTTAATTGTCAAGTTAAGTTTAATTGATAGACCTTCAGGTCACTCTATCACGAACTATCCTGCTTAGATGCTGCAGACTCAAAATCATAAATTATAATGACTATTTTTTCAAATTATATTTGTACATATAAACAGGAAGATGCAAATTTTGGGGAATTGTATTTTTATGTGACCTGTTCCTTTTGTGCAAGGATAGTGCATAAGTGGTACCAAATGTGTGTGAGCATGTGTCTGGCACCCCTTTGAAGCCACCCCTGGTAGTAATCAACACAATACCCTGTGGCAGTGAATTCCATAAATTAAGCTGAAAAAAAAAATAAATTTAAATATGAGCAATGTACAGTAGAGTCTCGCTTACCCAACCTTCGCTCACCCAACATTCTGTATTATCCAACGCAGTCTGCCTCCCTCCCGGATCCACAGCTGTTTCAATACATTGCAATGTTTTGGTGCTAAATTCATAAATATAGTAATTACTACATAACGTTACCGTGTATTGAACTGCTTTTTCTGTCAGTTCTTTGTAAAACATGATGTTTTTGTACTTAATTTGTAAAATCATAACGTAATTTGACGTTTAATAGGCTTTTCTTTAATCCCTCCTTATTATCCGTCATTTTTGCTTATCCAACATTCTGCTGGCCCATTGATGTTGGATAAGCGAGACTCTACTGTACCATACTCATGGATTCAACCATCCACAGCTTGAAAAGATTTTTTTTAAATAAACCATTTTACTACACCCCTATATCAAATGGGACTTGAGCATCCATGGGTTTTGGCATCCACTGGGGGGGGGGGTATAATGTAACTAAACCTCAGCGGATACTAAGGACACACTATATTTGTTTTCTGTTGTTTGTTTTTGGGGTGTATGTAGAAATTTCTGTGCGAGACCTTATGTAACTGCAAGGCAATGTATTATATCATAACAAACAAATAACGTGCCACTGCGGCCATAACAGTCCACTCAGTGCCAAGCTTTTGTTCATTCTCCTTGTCTGGAGTCATGTGATAACACACACACAGACACGCACATACACAAAGAGTTGTGAAGAATCCTGCAAAACAAGGGGACAACAAATGTCTTTGTTGTTTTCTCGGCGGCCTCTTCTACGCAGTTGTATAAAATCCACATTGAACTGGATTATATGACAGTGTGTACTCAGATAATCCAGTTCAAATCAGATATTGTGGATTATCTGACTTGATATTCTGGGTTATATGGCTGTGCGGAAGGGGCCTGCTTTGCCCAGTTCTGAACTTGCAGAAGTTGGCTCTCTTGTTTATCGCTTTGCCTCCTTCCTCTGCCACCTGCTCCTCTCATGGCATTTTTTCAAGATTTTGGGCAGGGGCATTGGTCACACCTGTGCCAATCATCTGTGTATTTAGTCATAATGACACTTTCCCCTTTGCTGTGACAGCTTCACCCTTTTCTTGAAATTTGTTCCTCTTTGAGACAAATTATGTCTCTTTTGGGTTTGCATGCTGATTTTTAGTCCTTAGGATGTGCCACAAGGTACTTGTGTATTCAAGCTGCCTGCCAGTGAGCTGTGAAGCTATATAAGGTGCCAAAATCTTTTTAAAAACTTTATATTAAGTTTTATTCACCCCCCTATATTTGGAACCCAAAGCGGCTCACAATACATTTGCTTTATCAGAGGTTAGATCAATCTCTCCTTATCTCATCAGGAAGTGGGCAATTCTATGAATTGTGAGGTTAGAGCATACTTCCTCCAGGCTGGTGCTTTCCATGTGGTAGATGAAACTGCAATTGTTAGTCCCCACTAGAGTAAACTTAGTGAATCAATGAGAACTTATTAACTTATTAATATTTATTGGCACTCCAGTGATTCAATAGCTTTACTCTAGCTGGGTTAAGAATTGTATTTAGGTACTATTTTCCTGGCAGCACATACAGACATGACACATACTTAAGCCTTAGAGCTACTACCTGCTTGTTAAGGTAGAAGTTATGGGTTTGTGTTTTGAAAAGGAAGGACGCAATGAAACTGGACAAGAAATGTCTCTCTAATCCCTATTTTATAAGGAAGTATTTTTATTTATTGCTCTTTTATTTCCTGTACTTGCATTACATAGCTATACTTCTTTGTGCCATTTTAACAATTATGATGACATGCTGTCAAGTCCTGGGATTTATAGTTTGGAAGGTACTTGGTATTCTCTGTAGGAGAGACTTAAGCCCCTTCCACTCCGCCCTAGATCTGATCCCAGATTATCTGTTTATTCCAGATTATCTAGCAGTGTAGATTCATATAATCCAGTTCAAAGCAAATAATATGGGATCCGATCCTGGGATATAGGGCAGTGTAGAAAAGGCCCTAGTGTTTATAGTTCAGGGGAATGGGCTGATGATTTAAGTCAGGGGTCCTCAAACTTTTTAAACAGAGGGCCAGGTCACAGTCCCTCAAACTGTTGGAGGGCCGGATTATAATTTGAAAAAAACATGAATGAATTCCTATGCACAATGCACATATCTTATTTGTAGTGCAAAAACCACTTTAAAACAATACAATAATAAAAATGAAGAACAATTTTAACAAATATAAATTTATTAGTATTAGTATCTCATCAACCTGCTTTTGGCTGATGAGACAGGATTGTTGTTGTTGTTGTTGTGTGCTTTCAAGTCATTACAGACTTAGGTTGACCCATGAGCGAGGGCCGGGTAAATGACTTTGGAGGGCCGCATCTGGCCCCCAGGCCTTAGTTTGAGGACTCCTGATTTAAGTCCTCAGCTGAAGTCGTATCAGACTGCTGTAACTCTCAACCTCTGAGGATGTCTGCCATAGATGTTGGCAAAATATCAGAAGAGAATGCTTCTGGAGCATGGCCCGGAAAACCCGCAGCAACCCTGCTGTGACTCTGAAAGCTAAATACTCTGCAGTCATATAAATAGACAAAAAATAAACTCGCTTGTGTATAAACTGATAAGGTCGCCATGTCTCTCTTCTGTGGAGCCCTTGGTACCTTCCAAGTACCTCACCAACCTACAAATCCCAGGAGACCACCATGACTGCTTAAATAGTATCAAACTGCTGTTAACTGTATAGTGCAGGCATTCTCTTTCCCAAAGGAAACAGACTCTTCTGTTTTGATCAACTGGTGTATGGGTCTCCTTCTTCTATTGCACCTCCAGCCTGTGTGTTGTGGACCTTGTTTACAGTTTCACAAAGGAGGCTGGCTAATGAGTCCTCCTCCCCGAGTTATAATAGAGGCCAGGTTTCCCTGGTTGCTTGAAACCAGCTTTGTGTCAACATTCTTGACCTCTGCTAATTGCTTTCTCCTTGGATGCTGTAGTCATTGTGGTGGAACAAAAAAAAACAAACCCTGCCCATCAGTTAAAGTGGATGGAAACCTCTCTATAGAGATCCCACCTGCCTAAGCTATTCTGAGGAAAGTATTGCTTAGATGTCTTAGGATCACAGTTCTTTGTCCACACACAAGTTGGCCAACAGTCAAATTCAGCTAGAAACCATTTCTTGTTGCATTTCCCCCTCTTAAGTGCAATGTGTGTGTATACCTGCACAAGCTTTCCCTGGCACTTTAAAAGGCATATAAAGTACATCCCCCCCACCTCACATTTTGAGGAGTGGATCTATAGCACTGCTTCTTATACTACGGGCTCCAACCCCAAGGGGTAGTAAAAATTGGCAACTGTAAAAGGTTTCTGAATGCCATCTAGACATTTACACCAATCTTTTAGCAACAACATGCAGTGTTTACAGTGAAATCTGAAAAAAATGGGTTGTTGTAAGTTTTTCGGGCTGTATGGCCATGTTCCAGAAGCATTCTCTCCTGACGGTTTGCTATGGCAGGCATCCTCAGAGGTTGTGAGGCCCGTTGGAAACTAGGAAAATGGGGTTTACGTACTTGTGGATTATATATCAAGGTGGCCAATTGAAATGTTCATCTTTGCCTCCAACAGACAAGATTTCTTTCTCCCACCCAGGACATTCCTAAAGTTGTGTTCTGGTCCAACTCACCTGTCTGAACGCATCTCTCCTTATGAACCTTCCAGGACTTTAAGATTGTCTGGGGAGGTCCTGCTCTCAGTCCCACCTTTGTCACAAGTACGGCTGGCGGGGACGAGCGAGAGGGCCTTCTCAGTGGTGGCCCCTCAGCTATGGAACGCCATCCCTAGGGATATAATTGGCACCCTCCCTTTTAACATTCCGGAAAAAAAGTCAAGTTTTTGAGCAAGCGTTTGCAAACACAGTGTAACAGACATAGGAAAATGGAATGGTTGGACAATGTGATTGGACAATGTTTTAACAAGGAGACCCTACTGATATATGTTTTATTTACTATGCTATGGTTTTATATTATCTTAATGTTTTTAATTGTATTGTAATCGTATTTTATGATCTTGGTATCGACTGTAAACCGCCCCGAGTCACCTGCGGGTTGAGAGGGACAGTATATAAATGTAGTAAATAAGTAAATAAATAAATATAAAAGTATAAACCCAATTTTCCTAGTTTCCAACAGCTGAACAACAACAACAAAAAAGGAAAATCAGATTATTTAACAAGTCTTGGAAATGCTGGTTAATGATCAGTAAATATTCATTTTATACCTATTTTATATACCTGTACACCTGGGGTCACGTAAACATTTCTTGGGCAGATAGGGATTGCGAGTGTAAAATGTTTTAAAAGCCCTGATCTATAGGATGTGTCCCAAAGATAGTAATTCTTATGTCTACCTGTTTCCCTAGGATGAGATGATGGGATGAGGTAATGAAGCTGATAGTAGCCACACTCCTGTTGTCTGGTGTGACGACATCAGTGTGGGTGGAGGAGGCAAGGCAAGAGTGGCAGTGGTGATGTAAAATGCCTTCGGGCACAGCAGTGTGGGGGCAGCAAAATCTGCCCTGTCAGGAGAGACAACCGCCTGGGAGCCGGCAGGGCAGCTTTTCCCATTGATGGAGATGGTGTTGTAATGGGTATCAAATCACAATAAGGTACTAACAAGATCCCAGGCTCTATTTTAATGACACATATAGTGCCCCAGGCCCAGTGAACACCACAATCCCAGAGACATCAAGGCATTACTGACATCAGCTCTCATTTTTGGACATGATGGACACAAGGTCTTCTGCTTTGCCCCATTGTGGCATGGAGGTGAACTTGGATGAATGCTTGCAAAGCATGAATTCAGGCTTAGTTTTAAAACAGTGGTTAGGCTGGGAGTACATCCCTGAAAGAGGAGGACTGAATCTCTGTTAGCCGTGGACTAAACTAGCTAGTAGAGTCAAGCTCTTCACTGAGATGTTGGCCACCAGTGACTTAGGCCCCTTCCACACAAATGAATAAAATCCCACATTATCTGCTTTGAACTGGAATATATGGCAGTATGGATTCAGATAACCCAGTTTAAAGCAGATATTGTGGGATTTTCTGCCTCAGTATTCTGGGTTATATGGCTGTGTGGAAAGGCCCTTAATCCCAGTCTGTATTGGAAGAGGGACAACCTGCACTGCTGATTGATCATTGATCTTCAAGGTAAATATCAATAGACTGGGTGGTGGGATTTCCCATACCCAATATTGAGTTTAGCCTTACACTCCCCATATTGCTTAAGACTAAAGAACTATCTTTGTCAACATACAAAAACACCAAGAGAGTGAGGATGGGGGGATCTCATACCAAATCTTGAGTTTTCTCTCATACTCACGATATTGCGTAAGACTAAAGAACAATCTCTGCAAACGTGTTGTGTAACCTTGTTTGAGGAATTACGTTCGGCTGACATTGGGACAAACACAATTCGTCATATGATGGTAACGTGCCACTTTCCACAAAGGTATCCTGCCATCACTTGAAGGCTATGTAGATAAGAGAAAATCTATTTTGACCACCCGGAGCGCCATCCCACACTCTCTCTAGCCCCTTAGCAGCACTTTGGACCCATATCATCCCAGCCTCACTGTTACAATACACACAACACTTTTCACTTCTCCTAGCCCTTTTCAGGAAGGGGATATATGGGTACATAACAGTCAGAGCCTGGAAAAGTTTGATTTTTTAAAATATCTAGATTTATTGAGCTAGCATGTCACTGACTATGCTAGTCAGGGAATCTTGGAAGTTGTAGTCTGAAAAATACCTTTCCCCCCGGTGGCGCAGTGGGTTAAAGCACTGAGCTGCTGAGCTTGTTGATCGAAAGGTCGCAGGTTCGATTCCGGGGAGCAGCGTGAGTTTCCGCTGTCAGCCCTAGCTTCCGCCAACCTAGCAGTTCGAAAACATGCAAATGTGAGTAGATCAATAGGTACCGCTCCGGCGGGAAGGTAACGGCGCTCCATGCAGTCATGCCGGCCACATGACCTTGGAGGTGTCTACGGACAACACTGGCTCTTCAGCTTAGAAATGGAGATGAGCACCACACCCCAGAGTCAGACATGACTGGACTTAATGTCAGGGGACTACCTTTACCTTTAAGATGGAAATGGAAGCCTCTCCCAACTTAGTATGCATCAATTATCAGACTAGTCACAGGTAAAGGTTTCCCCTTGACATTAAATCTAGTGGAGTCTGACTCTGGGGATTGGTGCTTGTCTCCATTTCTAAGCCGAAGAGCTAGCGTTGTCCATAGACACCTCCAAGGTCATGTGGGCAGCATGACTGCATGGAGCGCTGTTACTTTCCCCCCGGAGTGGTACCTATTGATCTACTCACATTTGCATGTTTTCAAACTGCTAGGTTGGCAGAAGCTGGGGATAACATTGGGAGCTCACCCTGTCCCACGGATTTGAATCACCAACTTACCGGTCAGCAAGTTTCGCAGCTTGGCGGTTTAACCCGCTGCACTACTGCAATCCCAAATATCCTGACTATGAATGGTGGAGACTGTACTTCAGCAACGCTGGAGGGAACCAGGTTAGGGAAGGTTGACTCCTAGAATTAAAGAGAGTGACCACAATCCTGTTGGCTTTCAGAGCTACAGCAGTGTTGGTGATGGCAGGGATGGGATGGGGGAGTGAGGAGGTTGTCTCTGTAGAGCAGGGGTCCTCAAACTTTTTAAACAGAGGGCCAGGTCACAGTCCCTCAAACTGCTGGAGGGCTGGATTATAATTTGAGAAAAACATGAATGAATTCCTATGCACGCTGCACATACCATATTTGTAGTGCAAAAAACACTTAAAAACAATACAATTATTAAAATGAAGAACAATTTTAACAAATATAAACTTATTAGTATTTCAATAGGAAGTGTGGGCCTGATGAGATAGGATTGTTGTTGTTGCTGTTCTGTGCTTTCAAGTCATTTCAGACTTAGGTTGACCCTGAGCGAGAGCTGGGTAAATGACTTTGGAGGGCCATATCTGGCCCTCCGGCCTTAGTTTGAGGACCCCTGCTGTAGAGACAGAAACTGCCCAGCCAGTTCCCAAATGAGTGAGGAGCCAAGAGGCAGCTTTCTCTTTCATCCGCCCACCTTTTGCTGCCATGCATGGCGTATTAATGCCAGTCACCGAGGGGCATTTTTCTGTCCACACAACTATTAATAATGTGCTTTGTTGCTGGGTTAAAAAGAGACATGTAAATGTTTTCTAGGTTACGTACAAAATAATTGTATCTTAGGGTTGGGAAGGACCAGAAAAACTTCCGTTCAGGTCCACCCTGCCTCCGTGTTGCATGAGCCACAAATTGGCTCAGAAGCAGTTTAACCTGCCATGCAATTTGGAGAGCTGAAGTAAATGAGATGCACCATCCCAGAGTGCCTTGAAAACACACAGCTCAAAGTTTACACAATGGACAACTGAGTCCAGACACGTGTCACAGGAAAAGGAAGGCTTCACTCCAAATCCATTGCACTATGGAACACAGTTTCTGTTCTTGGGTTATAAATGTCATTTCCTAATTGGGTCAATCATTAAAAACATGGAAAAAGTTTATTAAACTGCCAAAACTTTGTTTTTGTGGGACACCCTGCAGCACATTTTGTTGTAGTTTTTCCATAAATATCTCATAGAGTCTCAATCAATTCAACGTAGTTTGCGGCAGCCACAAAAACAAAGTTTCTGGAGTATAACAACTACTTTCAAAGTAGGTATCGTACCAATTGAACAGGAAATAACACTTTTAAACCAGGAACAGAACATTTGTCAAATTTTGTCACATAGTGTTACTTGTTTGACATATTTGAGCCTCATTCTTCCTTTTAGACTGAAGAGTCATTTACTGTAAGATATTGTTTTAGATTTACAACAACCCTGTCAGGTAGGCTAGGCTTAAGAGGCAATGAAATCTTAGTTCAACAGAAGTCAGAAACACAATATTGAAACCTAGCCTTCTGCCCACTTCAGTTGTTGTTTTGTGTGTGTGTTATTTTTGTTGATTTATTTATATCATGCCATTCCAAAGCCCTGGAATTCAAGGGCCCAGCTAGGACACATCATTCAAAACTTCAAATATAATTTAACTTTTGATAGAGTTAAATCCAGATGTGCAATTTCCAGCAACTATGGATTGTTGTGTCGCATATTAGTAAACAGTTATTAATACTGTATACTAATACTAATACTGTATAGGTCATGGCCATGCACATTTTTTTTGTATCTTGAGCACCAAGGAGACCGTAATGATATATGTTTTATTTACTATGCTATGGTAATTGTATTTTATGGTCGTGGTACCGACTGTAAGCCGCCCCAAGTCGCCTGCGGGTTGAGAGGGACGGTATATAAATGTAGTAAATAAATAAATAAAATTCCTAGAACTGAATCTCCACAGAGTCTTTTTTTTATCATGCCAGAAGCGACTTGAGAAACTACAAGTCGCTTCTGGTGTGAGAGAATTGGCCATCTGCTGAGATGTTGCGCAGGGAATGCCTAGATATGTTACTATCCTGTGGGAGGCTTCTCACATGTCCCCACATGGGAAGCTGGAGCTGACAGATGGGAGCTCGCCCCACTCCCCGGATTTGAACTGCTGACCTTCAGGCCAGCAGTTCAGCTGGCACAAGGGTTTATCCCGTTGCGCTCACGCGGTTCATCACAGATATGGTCAGGCTGCTGCAATTCTAAAAATATGCCCATTATATGGAAAAGCAACAAATACAGCTCATTATTGAAGGTCCTTTCCCAAAGTGTCATAGTTTTCGTTTAGATTGATGTTTTAGCCATGGATAAATCTGTGAAAAGAGACACGAGACCTGTGTCAAGAACGAAGAAGTGTGCAATGGTGGGTGGTGCTGTGTGCTGCTGATGCCGTTCTACGCATAGAAGGAGGAATGCCTGCCTTGTGGAGGGGATAAGCATCTGTGGGTCTGGGATGGGTGAGAGGCAGCGGTCAAACAATGGGGCTTATTGCCCTGACATATTTATTTCTGACTGGAATGTGTCCAGTTTCCAGCCACTGGTTCAGACCCTGCCTCCCGCTCTGAGATAAAAGGCCTCTTTGTCCTGCTGTTTTCCCCCCAGTAAGTTAAAAAAGACTGGGCTTCTTAAGTCTTTTCTTCGGTATTTAATTTGGAAAATGAGGAATCTTGGTTGATAAATGGAGTGACTTTGCAACCAGAGGGTTTACCCGTATTTGAGGAGTGCTCAATGGCACAGCCGGCTTAGTCTGTCTATGCATAATGGGATATAAAAGAATCCTGTAGCGCAGACTGAGTAAAGGAAAGTTCTAAAATAAGCTTTTGTGGACTCGGCCTATTCATCCGGACTGATGAAGCATCCGATGTATGTGATCATCTGATTCATCCAAGCATTTGATGATGTGGACTTAACCTAGGAAAACTTAGGCTCAATTTCCCTTCTCAGCCTCAAAGATGCTGCAGGATCCCTTTATATCTTTTTATACCCTTACTAGCCATCCTCTGCCATGCATTGCTGTGGCCCAGTCTATGTATTTGTGTTTTGTGTGTGTATATATATTTCTGTATATGTGTGTTTGCATGTGTACATATATGTAGTTTTGCGCATGCATTGCAATGTATTTTATTTTGGCTTTTTAAGTCTCCTCTGCTATGTTTTTCAGTGTTTTTATGAGTGATGGTCACTTGTTGGCCTGATATATGTATTGTGTCTAAATTTGGTGTCAATTCACCCAGTAGTTTTTGAGTTATGTTAGTCCCACAAACTAACATTTTTATTTATATAGATTTCAGTTAGTTTTCATCGTGGACCATTTTGTCCCAGTTTTCATATTAGATGTAAGGAAGGTGTTTATGTGTCTTGCATTTATTTATTTATTTATGTCAAAAGTGACTTGAGAAACTGCAAGTCTCTTTTGGTGTCAGAGAATTGGCTGCAGAGACATCGCTCAGGGGACACCTGGATGTTTTGCGGTTTTATCATCCTTGTGGGAGGCTTCTCTCATGTTCCCGCATGGGAAGCTGGGGCTGACAAATGGGAGCTCACCCCATTTTGCAGATTTGAACCACTGATCTTCAGGCCAGCAATTCAGCCGGCACAAGAGTTTAACCCATTGCACTACCACAGCTTCTGTTGTCTATGTCTGTTGCTGAAGTGGGGAAAAGGGCTTCACTTTAGCCATTCCCATAGACCATCTTTTTGGAGAAAGGGCACCTCCTCATAAAACGGCCTAAGGCAGTGGTTCTCAACCAGTGGATCCCCAGGTGTTTTGACCTATAACTCCCGGAAATCCCAGGTAGTTTACCAGGGAGTTGAAGGCCAAAACATCTGGGGACCCACAGATTGCGAACCACTGCTCTAAGGCATAGTGGTGGCTAGGCTCCAAGTTTGGAAAAACTACATTTTAGGACTTTGCAACTCCCTGAATACTTAAGCCCCAACAGCCAGAAAATTCAAGAGAGACAGCAGATCCAAAACAAGCAATTTTCCTAAGCTTTTAACGGATGGTTGAGCATTGGCCATTCCTGATGGACCATCACCCTTCCAAAAGAGAGCCAACCTGCTCTACTTCTTGTCCAGAAGGGCACTTTGCATTATCTTGAATGGGAGGGAATACCCAGGATTATTCAGCACAGGGTAGCTAAGGTTTAACTTACCAGGAATTGCACTCACCTGCTCTTACTTCATCGATGTAAAGTATACTGGAGGACCATTGTGTACTTTGTTTTTTTAAACTAGACCCCTGAAGACAAGAGTCTAGATACCTCAGATACCAAAGGCTCTGCATTAACTTCTTTCACTGTTGGGATTTGACACATGAGTGTCCTGGTGATATTTGATGCCTGCTTTGTTTGTTTGTTTTGCATACATGATCCAAGAAACTTAAGGTCATATACATTATTGTTATGCCTACCCTTCACCATCACAACCACCCTGGGAGACAGTTCAGTTTAGATGGCAAACATATTTCCATAAATCTACTATAGCATATGGTCCCAAGTGAATTAGTCCTATTAAATCACTTTCTGTATGGTAAATTGACTCTTACTTAAATTAATCACTTTAATGAGTTTACTCTCATAGGTGTAGCAAAAGGATTTAGATTATTCTGTTTTTTGAGCGTGAAGGTGCAAACCTGTAGGACTGATGAATTCTGTTCTCTATTTTAACTACTTTATCAATTATATGGCCTTCCTGATGTTGTTAGACTATAGTTTTCAGCATTCCTCACAATTAGCTGCACTGAACAGAGCTGATGGATATTGCAATCAACCACCCGAATACTGGGACAGAGGGATTATATAGGATTACTGTATATACTTGAATATAAACCGGCTGAATATTAGCCGAGGCACCTAATTTTACCACAAAAAACTAGAAGACTGTATTAACTCGAGTGGGTGGGAAATACAGCAGCTATTGCTAAATTTCAAAATAAAGATAGATACCAATAAAATTACATTAATTGAGGCATCAGTAGGTTAAATGCTTTTGAATATATACATAAAACTGTAATTTAAGATAACACTTAAATTGCTTATTTATTCTTCCAATAATAAGTAAAAATGAGTAAAATAAAAAATGTAATAATAATAGAGTAAAATAATGGAAATGTAATAATAACAGTAATAATAGAGTAAAATAATAAATGTAATAATAATAATATAATTATAACAATAATAAATATAGTAACAAAATAAATGTAATAATAATAAATAGTGTGAAATAATAAATGTATTAATCATAAATAGAGAAAAATAATAAATGTAATAATAACAGAGTGAAATAATAAATGTAATAATAATAATAAATAGAGAAAAACAATAAATGTAATAATAATAACAAATAGAGTAAAATAATAAATGTAATAAAATAATAGAGTAAAATAATGTAAATGTAATAATAATAATAACAACAGAGTAAAATAATAAATAACCTTGACTCGAGTATAAGCCGAGGGGAGCCTTTTCAGCCTAAAAAATGGACTGAAAAACTTGGTTTGTACTCAAGTATATGCGGTAGATATAAAATGAATTTTATGGCAAAAAAATTAAGTGGGTTCACTTAATGTTAACATTCTGGTTTGGAAATTAAAATTGATTTAATACTCTTCTGATGTACTTCCTTCTTGTAAGTATACTTAGCAAGAGAATGGACATTTAATTTTGTCACTCTTGCAAAATCCTTAATCCATCGATTATTCTCCCATTGGCAGACCTACAGAAATCTAGAACATTTTATGCCAAAACTTATGTGGGTGTAATGATTAGAGTGTTTGAGTAAGACTGGCTTAGCCCAGATTCAAATTTCCATGCAACCTGGATGTTTTCAAGGTAGTCTTGGAACAATAGATATCTCTCAGCCTTCACATACTTAGTAGGATTGTGATGGGAGGTAGAGAACTGACCTTGTTTGCCATCTTCAGCTTTGTGAAGAAAAGAATTGGTTTATCAAATTTAAAAATATTCTGCGGTTACATATAAATGCTCAACTTTCCTGTAAGATTAATCCTGAAAAGTAAGATCGATCTCGAAGGGTCTCTAAACTTGGCTCCTGCAAGATGTGAAGATATCCTACATCATCATCAGCATCTATTTATACGGTGCCATCACTGAAGATGGTGCTTTACAAGTAAAAGAATCACAAACCATTCCCTGCCCTTAGGGTTGCACACTAATTAAGATTTGACACACAAGGAAAAGGAGATGGCAGTGTAGAAAGATATTAAATATTCAGCTATTACCAGGGATAACTATATTATCTGTAAATACATAATACTTCAGATAAAAGGCAAGAGAAATTGAAGCTCTCCAAGCCACTGAAAATAAAAAGTGGCATTTCTTAACATGCCAGACTATAATAATTGTAATGAGCAAGTGTCAAACTCCAGTCAATATTGCTGAATTATACCCAAGATACAAATGTTACCATTACCATTACCAATACCATTACTGCTTCTTCTCTTTCTCTCTTGGGGCAAAGATCAGTGGTAATTGGGATGGAAGGAGGACCTTTCAAAGGCTTCTCCTTTGGACAAAGGTGCTGACAAAACTATGCATGTTATTGGAATCTGAGATCTAATGCTTGAACTTTGCTTCTGGGTCTCTTCTGTGAGTCACTGGTTTCTTCTGTGTGGAAGTTACCCTTTGGACTATAACTCCTAGGCACATTTCCTCAGTTCTCCTCCTCCTTGGATCTCTCTCTTGGCCTCTTCCTCCTGTTTTCCAGGCAGATCTGTGTGATGTAACCTTTAGCATGGGGCCAAAAAGAGGCTGTGCCCTTAACTTTTCATCTACTATTTGCATGTCCAAAGCTGAGTAGGATTGTCCCTCCCATCTGAATCACTTCTGGAGAACCCTTTCACAACAGGTAGTGCTCTCCTGAGTAAACAGCTACAACCTGGAGACGTGGAGGAAAGGCAGGCTGCTCCATTGCAAAATGACTCAACCCCAACTGCAAAACAAGCAGGAGGATATATCTGTGGGTTGATATCTTTGAGCAATCATCTCCAAACAAGATGTTGACAAACATTGTGACCACTGCCTCCACCCACATCTAGGGTGGGAATCCTCTTTTCTTTCTGGATTGACATGGGGTTTCTTTATAGACAACTGAATGAGAGAAAGACAATGTATTCCTATGGTTAAAGTGGGAACCCAACAGTTTGCTGTCAGAAGCAGAGGACAAATGGTGCATCTTCATTTATTCCACATCCAGAAATTGACTGGACTGGCAGTGGGAAATTGCCACAGCACCGGTGGTAGGACAGTGTCTTTGAAGTTGGAGAAGGGACGGCAATTCCCATCGGCCCTAGCCAGAATATCCCATGGAAATGTGCAATAGGAGCTGCAGGCTATGAATATGAGGGATGCAACGTGGCCAAAAAAGATCCAGGACAGTCGCTGCACCATTTATATCCCACCTTTCTCACCCAGAAGGGGACTAAGGGTGGCTCACAGCAGAAGCACAATTCGATGCTTTAAATACATATAAAAATAAAACAACATAAACTTTTAAATAACTTAAGTAAAACATATCACTTAAAATAATTACTTAAAATCACATATTATGCGGATTTTCATTCTCCTAACAGTTTGGCAAGACTCTCTTTCTGCAGTTAATGCTGGAAAACTGTCCCTTTTTGCCTAATAACTGGGCTGGGTCTAATGGGAGTTATAGACAATCACAAGGAAGGTACCTGTCATTTTGCAGCTGAACCACACTGGAATGTGTGTGTGTCTTTTTTTGGGGGGGGGGGCTAGGAGACTAGGGTGTTTGGACGAAGCTAGAATTCTATATCTCCAATATATTAAATATACAATTGTAGCTCTATGATTCCACTTCAACTGCCATGGTTCCATCCTATAGAATCCTGGGGTTGGAAGAAGAGGGAGGAATGTTTCCAGTTCAACTGGAGATCTCATTTGATATCTCCCGAGGAAACAACACTCAGCCCTCCACATTTGCTTGGCTTAGGAACACTGGACCCCCACTAATGTGAAAACTGTGAACAAAATATGTATATTTTAATCTGAGAAAACTCTTTAGGAATCAATGGGTCCTCCAGCACAAATCTCTGGTCAACACCTGCTAGAGATGGACCATCGAACTGCACTTCTTCTCCACCACCACCACCTCCTCCACCATCTCCTCCACCACTACCTCCACCACCTGCACCACTACCTCCACCACTACCTCCACAACCTCCTCCACCACCACCACCACACCACCTCCTCCACCACTACCTCCAACATCCCTTCCTCCTCCACCACCACCTCCTCCATCACTACCTCCACCACCCCCTCCTCCTCCACCACCACCACCACCTCCTCCACTACCTTCTCCACCACTACCACCACCACCTCCTCCACGACCACTACCACCTCCACCTCCACATTTCTTCCTGGATTTAGACCCAAAGTGGAGAAATATTTCCTCTAAAAATCTCTAGATTTGTTTGCATGATTCTAGGGTGAATTTTCATGGAGTCATCCTGGGAACCCAGAGATTCCTAGATAGAATGTATTAATCAAATCCGTAAATAATCAAATCTGCTAAAGTTAAATCTGCAAATGTTGAAAGTGAACTGTATATCACTCTACCCCGGTTTGAAAGGATTACGCTATGAAGGTTAAAGTGGAAACACAGTGCTATCTATGCCTATGTGATGTTAAAGGCAGCAAAAACAAAAGACTGAAAGACTGCAGTTCCCATTTATGTGGAAATAAAACCCACTGCATTAAGTACAGTTTACTTCTGAGTGGACACATATGCAATTGTGTTGTAGATCATTTTTTCCTGTGTATAATTGCAACTATGTAGATATGTGTGTTTAGGCCTGTGTTTCTCTGCCTGGAATTACCAAGGTTCCCAATTGCAGGGAAGCCCTCAGGGGAGTGGCACACTTGCCGCTTTCCTCTTTCCTTGGAAAGATGGGAGCGGAGGAAGTGGGTGGGGAGCAAACATACACAGAGGCACCTGTGCCCTCAAGTGCAGCTGCCTGGGCTAATTTTAGGCCCTTCGGCTTTGACATAGCCCCCTGTAAAAATGCCTTTCAGAGTCTGCCTTTCCTGCATTCTTCCGCCTCCTCCTCTGAACAGAGTAACGCCTTTGGACCACTGGCATGGAGACCTTCCTAAGAGAAATGTGCAGCCTGCATTTCCCTTGCAGTATCGCAAACACACATGACAGACTTAGTACACAATACACTTTTAGCAGCCAATTGTTAAGGACTATTTATACTGCCATCCTACAGTTTGTCTATGATGCTTGGGGAAAGCTGGTAGAAGACAAGCTCAGTTTGTCTAGTTCAGTAGGAGGACAAAATTCCCTCTAATAATCTCCATCTGTGTGTGGCATAGAGATTTGAGTACTGAACTACAACTCTGGTCCCACTTGACTATCGAAACCCACTTTGGACAAGTCAACTTTGGGCGCCAATTGTAAAACCACCTTGAGTCCCCTTCAGGGTTGAGAAGGGTGGAGTATAAATATGGTAAATAAAAATATAAATAAATAAACTCACAGCCAAAGAAAACCCAGTGATAGTCTCCATAAGTCAGAAACAACTTGCAGGCACATAACTACAACAAACTACACACAAGCTAATGTTGAATCATCATGATGGGCATTTCCTGGTACTGTAGGGACTGTCACGGCAAAGAGGTAGACTGGATCCTATGTGCCTCCAAATCTTTATAGGTTGCAGAACATGCTTTGGAACTTTATAGCAAAATCTGTAGAAAAATGTGTAGATATTGTGGTCCAAGACTCTCCAGTCCCTTCTTTTTGTTATGCTTTCATGTTGATTCCTAATCTATCTATCTGGCTCTTTCCAAAGCTGTTACCAGTTCATTCACAATTAGACTCAAATAACTTTTTCTAATAGGGATCTAGACAGGGAGCTTTGAATTTTCCTTGGAAAACAAGAGTTTAGAGATGATATTTTCCCTCTTTCTTCCCCCTTCTAAGCATACTGCACTTGAGTAGTTGGAATTCTTGCTGTACATAATCCTTGCTATCCACAGAGCACAGTTGTAATTTAATTCTCAATTAATAATTCCAGATTGCATCAGAGGAAGGGACTATCAGGAGAGAGACAAACTTTTGTCCCTACTCAAGAATTTATAGTTGAAACAAGTCCTGAACTGTAAACTTCCAAGGTCTAAAGACCCGCAACTCAGCCCTGATGAACTTCAGAGTGTGTGATGTGATAATAGAGCCAAAAACACTGTTGATATACATTTAGGACCACATTTAAGCCGTGTTTCCATCATACAAATCCTCCCCGTACCTGCCCAGGGCCCCAATTCTCCCCATCCCTGCAACTTCTGTATCCACAGGAAAAGCATCATGCATTTTTCTTCCCCAAGATAAGGATGGTGATTGTCTTTCTTCTCCCTGATGTCATGATGGCATGGCCCCAGTTGGCACCAAGGAACAGAAAGGGTGGATGGAACTGATGGGACTCTTTGGCCGTTGGAAATGGCCATGTGCCAGGTATGAGAACACAATTGGCAGCCAATGATTTATAGGAACCTGAGCTGTAGATGGAGGAATTGGAACTTGTCGGGATTTCGTCAATTGGGCTGTGTTCTGCATTTTCCTGTAGAAGCCCACTTCTTCCTGAGTTTAATTTTAACCCCAATTATTCTCAAACTGTCAACCAAAACCACACAAATGACAATTGTGTCACGTACAAGAAGAACATTTGTAGTTTCATGTCTGCCTAAAGTGTCTATAATTCCTTACACAATGACTGAAAAATAAGCCAGATGTTGTACCCCTCCATCCTCTTATCATGGAAAGGTGCAACATAAGAGGAAAAAGGAATGGGAGAGAAAAGGAAAATACTCGCAGGTGGTTCTGTGTTGAATGTGGATGTAAAATGGCTTGTTTTGATTCCTTTGCTATCTTTTTAGATTAGAGATGTTCAATGCAGGCTTAAATTGCTTCAGACTTGGGACTCTGGTTCAAGCAGTGGAGAGCAATGTATTTATAAATAGAAGAATGCATTGAAGGGTCAGCATTCTCTGCCTTGTGGGGATGTATGCATCCAACCAACCCTATCTCACCATGCTGACTATTTCTCCCAACTGCTGCAGAACTCTTAAACCCTTTCTGAAGGTCCACAGTTCCTCTGAGCATAATATTCATCCTACTTTTCCCACTTGCTTTATCGAAGGCACTGGGAATCTCCATGTGAACAATTCTTATTCTGTAGAGAAGACTAGCAATTTCAATATTTTGATGTAATTGTGCTATATGGTTGAGTGGGGATTGGGACCCTAGTCTCCAGAGTCATGGTCCCTTGCTCAAACCACTACAACACGCTGCTTCTCTCCACAGTTTTTTTTGTCATGTCAGGAGCGACTTGAGAAACTGCAAGTTGCTTCTGGTGTGAGAGAATTGGCCGTCTGCAAGGACGTTGCCCAGGGGACACCTGGATGATTTTGCTGTTTTTATCATCCTTGTGGGAGGCTTCTCTCATGTCCCCGCATGAGGAGCTGGAGTTAATAGAGGGAGCTCATCCTCCTCTCCCCGGATTCGAACCTGTGACCTGTCGGTTTTCAGTCCTGACGGCACAGGGGTTTAACCCACTGCGCTACCGGGTACTCCACAGTGATAGCAACACTTTAACAGGAGCCCCCAATGGTGCAATAGGTTAAGCCCTTGTGCCTGCAGGACTGCTGACCAAGAGGTCAGCGGTTTGAATCTGGGGAGTGCGGGTTGAGCTCCCTCCCACAAGGATGGTAAAACATCAAAAACCTGGGCGTCCCCTGGGCAACTTCCTTACAGATGGCCAATTCTCTCACACCAGAAGCGACTTGCAGTTTCTCAAGTCACTCCTGACACACACACACACACACACACACACACACACACACAAAACAACCAACAGATGGACTTTACAGATCTCAATCTGAGAGCTACTTCATCTTCCCTTGGATGGGAGATTTACCAAGTGCCAGTTGGAGACAGGGATACAATTCAGGGCTTCATTGTCGGAAGGGATGGGGGCAAAATTCATGGCAAGGTTCAAACACTCATGCTTAATTTCAGGATCAAAGGAGTCAAGGCTTAAGAATAGCATTCATTGTGACTGCCTTTTCATACCTCGTAATAGAGATATGACACATCTGAGGGATGATCACAAGTTGTCACGTAATCCGAAACAAAGGAGGGAAGTGGTACAGTGCAGTGTCTCCCCCACATGTCACCACAATTGTGGCGGTTCTGCCCCTTCGAGATTCAGCAGGTCCTTTTGAGAGGCAGTTATTTCCAGCAGGAAACAAAACAACTCCCCTTGATAAAAATGCATGCATTCAGCTTTGCTATGCTTCATCGTCCATCTCCCTGCCAACTCTTTCTTCTCTTTCTGCTGACTTTTTAGTCATGGCTCAGTCAAGCCCGACAACCTCTTTTTCCTATCTGAGTCACTTTATGTCTCACCTTTTGGTTTTAGTTTGTGGGGTGGGAAAAGAGCGATGGTGGTCTCATGCTAGAGGACAAAGGCAAGGGCATTTCTGAGAAGGAGAGAGATAAAAACGCTGGCCAGCAGCAGACCCAAAAATGGAAACAAGCCGCAGCAGCCGCAGCAGCATTGTCGCCAGAGGCAGCACATTGTGTATGTGTGTTGCTGGGCGTGTAGGAATGTGGATGGTGTAGTACTTGGTTTCACGTGGCAAATACCAGCTCGGCAAAGGAATGCATATATATTGCTTCTGATGGGGATTTAGGGTTGGAGAATTGCATCTTGAAAGTGCCAAGGAATGCAGGAAGCTTGTGGGACTCCAGGTGAAATTTTAAAAGGCCAAAAAAAGTAATGTTTGGCCCTGATCAAAATCATTGTAAATGGGAAGAAAATTATTCTGCCGCAACACACCTCAGGATCGTCATTATAACCACCCCCTTAAATATGTGTGTATTCTGTGCCAAGTTAAGCCACATTTTGATTCAGGCAAAACAGAATTATGCACCTGTGCTGGTGACTTCACATACAGTTGGCCATGATATCCACAGACCCCTTATCCGCAGATTCCATCATCCATGGCTCAAAAATAGTTTGAATCATAGAGTTGGAAGAGACCTCATGGGCCATCCAGTCCAACACCCTGCCAAGAAGCAGGAAAAACTCATTCAAAGTCACCCTGACAGACGAACCATCCAGCCTCTGTTTAAAAGCCTCTAAAAGAAGGAGCCTTCACCACATCTCGAGGCAGAGAGTTCCATTGATGAACAGCCCTCACAGTTAGGAAGTTCTTCCTAATGTTCAGGTGGAATCTCCTTTCCTGTAGTTTTCTGTGTCCTGGTTTCCAGGACAGCAGAAAGCAAGCTTCCTCCCTCCTCTCTATGACTTCCCCTCACATATTTATACGTATACATAGCCATTATGTCTCCTCTCATTGTTTTTCCCATTTTATACAAGGGACACAATGTTACTGCACCACGTTATATAATGGGAACTGAGCATCCATGCATTTTGTTATCCATAGTTGGGTCCGGGAACCCAATCTCAGCAGTTAACAAGGACCCACCATACTCACACACATTATGACATTTTATTGCTTCTGCTATTTACAGGATTAGCAGACCTGCAGGCTGCAGAGGTTAATGTCTTGTAGATGAAGAAATTGAAGAGACTGGATTCTGCAGCTGTAGCAATGCCTCCCTATGTTGGGCTTAGTTGCAGGGTTGCATCACACACACAGAGGGAGGACTGTCCTTGAGCCTTTCCCCAGCCTTTGCTTCTCCTTCTCTTTGGCTTCTCCATCCAGTGAAGGGTAAATTGGAAGGAGCCGCCTCCCCCGCTGAGAACATGGATTTCTCTTTTCTCCCTCCTTCTTTTTTAATCTTGGGACATGGTGCTACTGCTTTCTATCTCTGTAGCTCTTTTGTTTCAAGCTGGTAGCTGCTCTGAAAAGAAAGCATTATAGAAAAGTCCCCTAATGGGCTACAGCAGTGGAATGAAAGCCAGCCCAACGCCTTTTCCATGCAAGGGCATAAAGGCTCCCCATTGTGTAGCCATGACAGCCCTTTAATTGGCAGGGCTCTGGGTCGGGACCCTGGGGCAGCCTGCGACTCAAAAACGCCTGCCCCTTTCGCCACACACCCACCACCGGGCTGGCTACAACACTCAGGCCCTGGCTGTGGGAATGGTGAGGCGGTCCCTTGCACATCCGCCCGAAAGATGCTGAGAGAGGCGGGAAACTCCTTCTTCATGTGGGAGGGAGGGGAGATAAGGAGATGGACCGCTTCAAAGCACCATTGTGATCTGTGCCTTTCCATCAGCCATAGGAAACTGTATAGGGATTGCTTCAGCTACAGGGAGAAGCAAAAAGCTAAGCAGAGCCATTTTCCCTCTCCAGTCTTGCCTTTTAAGACTTCGCCTTCCTTGGGTTTTATTATTTTGTCACATTGATATCCAATGCTTTCCTCCCAAAAGCACAAGGTGGCATACATGGTCCTTCCCTCCCATATCTTGTAAGAACTTTGTGAGGTTTGGAAAGACTTGGCAACGGTAGTCCACGCTCTTGTTAGATCCCGTATAGATTACTACAACACGCTCTACATGAGTTTGCCCTTGAAGACTGTTCAGAAGCATCACTTGGTCCAACGGGCAGCAGCTAGGATGCTCACTGGAGTAGCGTACAGAGAGAGAACATCCCTCCTGTTGCGCAAACTCCACTGATGGCCAGTTTGCTACCGAGCACAATTCAAGGTGCCCTAAACAGTTTCAGCTCAGCTTACCTGTCCAAATATATCTTCCCCCTATGAACCACCTGGGAGGTTAAGATTATCTGGGGAGACCCTGCTCTCGGTCCCACCTTCCTTGCAAGCACGACTGGTGTGGATGAGAGACAGGGCCTACTCGGTGGTGGCCCCTCCACTGTGGAACTCCCTCCCTTCAATTTAGCTTTGAGATCAGGCTTTAGGAGAATAGTGCAGTGCAATAACACATTTGGATTACCGTATGTGCAATGAATACAGAACGTCTGGACTACGATTATGGATGGCATGGTTTATATTGAATGTAATGTTTTTAAACGTTTTAAATGCTTAACGTGCATTTAATTTAATGTAATTTTAATGTTACTGGAATCGTATGTGTTTAAAGGCATTGAATAATTGCCTGTATTAAAGCCGCCTTGAGTACTCTTCGGGGTAGAGAAAGGCAGGACGTAAATAAATAAATGGGGTTTTTGATCAATTGCAATATGATAGTAAGCTTCTTCTTTTTTTAATTTTTCTTCCCATTTTAGACAGCACCAAGGAGTCTGAGACGTACTCTGCTTTTGTTATGTATCTTTTAATTTTTTTTGTGCGTCTTCTGTTTCTTCTTTATATTATTTTGATTGTATATTAGACTGTCCTCCCCCCCACCACATCAGACTCTTGTTCGTGCATGCTATTTTCATAGCTAATGAGGAATAGACACCTGAGGAATTAAACACATAGGGTGAAATCCTGTTGGTTGTATATACTAGCATAAACCTCCTCTGGCCACAGTGCATGTGTTCTTTCCATAATTGAGGAAAGAGGATATTGAATACCTCCTTGTGCAAGGAGGTCTTTGCCCAGAGCAAGGGAACATTTCAGCAATGAAGTATGCTTCCGTTGTGAATTAATGGTCGAGGGTGGAAAGGGGGCTTTGGGCAGCATCTAACTGCACTTCTGCAGCCAGGAGGAAAGAACAGCCTCCCCATATTTCCAGTGAGTCACTGGGCTTTCCGATGGAGCTTCCTGTAGATTTAAGAGGATGACATCTCTCCTTTTGTCCCAGCTGTGAAATTGCATCCGGATGCTGTTGTGGCACCCCTTGCCCACTCTCAGTCACCAGTTGGCCATGGGGATGTAGAAAGGTCCCTTGCGTGCGGGGTGAAAGGAAAGCCAAGAAGTATGCTGTGGGCATATAGGACCGCATCACTCCCCCACCCCCAATACAAGGGGTTGTGATGTTCAGGATTTGGGGTTCTGTTATATATACTGTGCTCTGCATTTACTAGGGTACACAGATCTGAGTGAGTTTTGAATGTCTTTGTTTGTTGAAATGGATGATGCTTCAAATGTGTGTTTTGTTTGATCCTTTGCAAGATAGAAACATCTGCTTTACCTCTCTTTAAAGATCTTGTTCTGGAAGCCACAGCCTCTTTGGTTCACACCCCATAGTCCTGTCCCATTCCAAAAACTGTGTCCATGCTTTGCTGGATGAATTGACACCACTGGATGAATTGACACCAAATTTGGACACAATACACCTATCAGACCACCGAGTGATCATCACTCATAAAAACACTGAAAAACACAACGGAAAAGACTTAAAAAGCAAAAAACAAACAAACCAAAATTACAATATAACGCATGCGCAAAACCACAGTTAGTACGGAAACATATATTTATACACACATACACAAATATACACACACACATATACACAGAGAAAACACATATACACAGCAATGCATGGCAGGGAACAGCTAGTTATTTAATATATTTGTACCCTGAGCTTTCTGTCATAAAGAGTAGTTATGGCATCTAGCAATAATAAAATACAGACTAAGAACAAAAACGTAATAAAAACATAACTTAAAGTAAAATAAAAACACCGTCAAAGACATATAGCCAGGCCCAAACTGAGTAGACCCTCCTGCCCTCCTTTTGTATCCACACATTACCAACTAAAAGACATGCAGATTTCTTTTTTTCCTTCCTCAACAGACTTGTGTGTGTGAAGTTTTCAAAAAGAGAAGCTCAGACCAAGTGGTGGGAAAACATGGGAGGGTTATCATTAGGAGACGAGGTCATCTGGACCTCCATAGAATTCCATGAATGGGGCAGAGATGGCACAATACACCCCTTGTTTGGAAGCGCCCTCAAAGAAGCCAAGTCTCAGCTGGAACCTCTGAAATCTGAGGCATTAAAAATGTACACCTTTGCCCCTTGACTAATAACTCTTTATCCATTTGATGTCATTCTACTTCTATTGTAAGTCGCCTCTAGACGTTTGGTTAGTAGGCAGCGTATAAATACCGCAGATAAATGAGTTACACATAAATAAATATAGCACTACTGGCAATCACTGCCCTATCTGATTGAGGAACGGGAGAGTGCCAAAGAAGGCAACCAGGCAAACTCTCAGGCACTAGCAAAACCCCAGGCATCATGTTTTCCCAAAGGATAAAGGGGTATGTGGGAGTGTATCGTTGGGGACGGGAAGAGTATTCCACGCCACTGAACTAATTGGAATTACAGCTGAAACTTTCAGACACAAGACATTCTGTATGGTTTGTATGTTTCCTGTGGCTTTCGCCCTTCCGTGCCCCTACACCGAGACGTGCACTCCTTATCCGCCTCAAAAAAGGACATGCCTTCTTTAGCAGCTGTGTTCCCTCCTCCGTCCCCCCTTCTTTCCTTCCTTCTCTAGAAAAATGAATCCCCCTCCTTCCCCCATTCAGGCGGCCCTATCACTCCAGCATGCCATAGATATCAGCTGTATTCCGCACATGCCTTCTATACTCCGGGAGAATGAGCTGCTGCGGAGCGGTTTCATCTGATAATGTATGACAGCATGAGCTACTGTTCATTGCTGGACACCAACGCCTTTCATCAGACATCTCTCAGCTCCTTGGAAATGCCTAGGGAATCAAAGTGACCAAGCTACAACGTGCTTACAGTTTGGATGCACCACCGCACAGCAGGAACATAAACATTACTTTATCGGACCACCAAAGAAAGACATGGAGTGGAGTGTTTCTAAGAAGATCATGGCAAAGGAAGTGTTAACCCTGCCTTACCTGTGGATTGTGCCATCCCTTTGCTCTCCAGAGGCCAATTAAGCTACCCTTTGGGTGCCAGTGGAAGGAAGTTTTTTGTCTGGGTTTAACTGAATGGTTTGGGCACAATGTTTCTTTGAGAGGGAGAGAATTCAAGTCTGTGTTTGTGTGAGTGAGGAGAAATTGAGAAAGGGAAGTTGGGAGAGAGTGAAGGAACAAGAAGTAGACATAATGAGAGTGGGGAGACAAATTGTTTTGTCGACCTCAACAAAAGCATAAGGTGGAACTTCTCAAGGTACCTAGAGCAGTGTTTCTCAACCTGGGGGTCGGGACCCTTGGGACGGGGTCGTGAGGAGGTGTCAGAGGGGTCGCCAAAGACCATCAGAAAACACAATATTTTCTGCTGGTCGTCGGGGTTCTGTGTAGGAAGCTTGGCCCAATTCTATCGTTGGTGGGGTTCAGAATGCTATTTGATTGTAGGTGAACTATAAATTCCAGCAACTACAACTCCCAAATGTCAAGGTCTATTTTCCCCAAACTCCATCAGTGTTCACGTTTGGGCATATTGAGTTTTCGTGCCAAGTTTGGTCCAGATCCATCATTGTTTGAGTACACAGTGCTCTCTGGATGTAGGTGAACTACAACTCCCAAACTCAAGGTCAATGCCCACCAAACCCTTCCAGTATTTTCTGTTGCTTTTGTATGCCAAATTTGGTTCATTTCCATCATTGGTGGAGTTCAGAATGCTCTTTGTAGGTGAACTATAAATCCCAGCAACTACAACTCCTCAATGACAAAGCCACTCCCCGTACTAAAATTTGGGTGTATCAGGTATTTGTGCTAAATTTGGTCCAGTGAATGGAAATACATCCATCCTGCCTATCGGATAGTTACATTATGATTCAAAACAGTAGCAAAACTGTAGTTATGAAGTGGCAACAAAAATTATTTTATTATTGGGGGTCACCACAACATGAGAAATTGTATTAAGGGGTCGCGGCATTAGGAAGGTTGAGAACCACTGATGTAGAGCATGTGAGTGTGTATATGTGAATGGGTGGGTGGATGGATGATTGTTGATGGGTGTCTCTCAGTTCAGTATTTACCAATATTTATTCATATATTTTAACAGAAACAAAGATTTCCCCTTGACATTAAGTCTAGTCGTGTCGGACTCTGGGGGATGGTGCTCAACTTCATTTCTAAGCCGAAGAACCAGCATTGTCCGTAGACACCTCCAAGGTCATGTGGCCGGTATGGCTGCATGGAGCACTGTTACCTTTCTACCAAGACAATACCTATTGATCTACTCACATTTACATGTTTTCGAACTGCTAGGTTGGCAGAAGCTGGAGCTAACAACGGGAGCTCACCCTGCTCCCCAGATTTGAACTGCTGACCTTCTGGTCAGCAAGTTCTACAGGCAAGTTCTCCCACCGGGGGCTCACTGGGGTTTGTGTGATTGTGTATATTTGAATCGGTGGGTGGATGATTGTTGATGGGTTTGTTTGATCTCTAAGCGTCACTCAGCCCAATATTTATCAATATTTATTTATACATTTTAACAGAAACAAAGTAAGATACAGGAAAAGCGAAAGCTGAAAGAAGAAAAGAAGAAATAAATAAAAATAACCAAAACAGAACGCAGCAACACAGGACTAAAACACTAAATGAAAACATGGAACACTGACTAGCTCAAACACTGACTGAAACACAAAAGGACTCTGATCCTCCAGTTCAAATTGTAATGAAAAAGAAATATTATTCCACTATTACCAAAATTGCTAGTAACTAATATTGCATCGTTAGTTTTTCTTAATGCTCAAAAATCCACAAAAAAAGATTTCTGATCTTCTTTTTTTTTAAAAAAAAATAATCTTCAATTGGCTTATCCTTTGGAAACCCATGTCAATTTGGCAATTTGGGCTAACTCAGCAGCCTTAGCAACCCATCCTTCTGCTTCAGCCCTGCTTGTAGGAAGAGGTGCTTAGTATGGGCTGAGTCAGGAAAAAAGGAGCAGGATTGAATCTAGGTTCCTGCTTCTCTGCAGCTTCAACAAATTTCACACACACGTGTAGACCCAACTATTGTAAGGGTGGGATGGATATGGAAAGGTGAAATGGAAGGGATCCAAGTTTGCAGTGTTGAGGAAGAAGGGCTTGAAAGGTATACAAAGAAGATTTGTGCAGTTGGTACTGAACAGAGAAGGCATTAGTACAAAATGCATTGCTTGTTTTATTCTATTTTTATTTTTTTATGTTATTCTGTTTATTAAGTTACAGTTAGGTTGTTTATATTGTCTAATGTGCCTTGTCCTGATGTAAACTGTTTGTATGGTTTTCTTTTGGCATTGAATGTTTGCCATATCGTTGGAAACTGCCCTGATTCTCTTCGGTCTATAAATAAAGGTTGTTGTTATTGGTTGTCATTCTTCACTAGAAATGCCAGTCTATCTGGAGGGCTCTAGTTTGGAAAAAGACTGACTGTAGACAGTGAAAGTTCACCAAGAACTAAACTTTAGCAGAACCTAAAACTGCAGTATTTCCGAGATATTACTTCCAGCTAAGTTAATTGTGTTAGTTTCTTCATAAAAGAACCTTACAACACTAAAAAGAGAAACATGTTGATTGTAGATACGGTTAGACTGTATATGGTTCATAGTGGCATCATAACTGGATATCTTTGTTTATTTTATAATAAGTTTAATCTTTGCAAAGTCTTCTATTGGCACAGCTAGAAATGTAGCTCAATTCTTCTCAATTTCACTTGTGGCATCTTCTTCCTCACATTTTATGGCTTCTGTCAGGTTGCATCAGCATTGAAAAAAATCAGGAACAAAGATATGGAATTTCAAACAGAACTGTAAACACATCTAGTTTGTATTTACAAATCTTCCAATCTTCTGCAGGTCTTCTGTTATATCCTCCTGTTATTATCTGTGACTAGACCTTTCTCTCTTGATTTCCTTCTCATCATTTCTGATGTGCATTTCTGATGTGTTTTTCTGTTATTGCCTGGGAAGAGTTTAATGCTTACTGCCTCCCCCTTTCCGGATCCCTTCTTGAGTCCATTTCCATGCTAATAAAAACTGTAAAGGAAGGAATTAGCTGTCTTTTCACAACCATTTGTCTCCCTGAAACTGTTGAGAGCAAATGGTTGAGTCATTTAGATGCTGATGGACCACAGACTTTTTACAACCAATGACTTAGTCCTGTGGACCTTCTACCCTCAGCTGATGTCCTCCTTCCTGTGAGAAATTGTGTCTGCAATCTTAACTTTTTTTTTTTTTACTCCTGACACCTTTTCAATACATGATGGAAGCTGATGGGAGCCATTAAATGGAGGTGAGAGGAAGCAGGCTGGAGAAGCACACTAACCTCAAAATGTAGAACTTAAAGTGGAAATTCAGAATGGTGAAGATTTGGACTGAAAAATTCAAGATTAAGGGCAGAATTTCTTTCCTAAAATGTAAAGCAAACTAAAAAAAATAACTTGATTGAAAAATACATTCAAATTTTTGAGAAAGCAGCTTGACATATTTCAATATTTTTACCCAAAATAAAAACTGACATGCTGTAACTTTTCAGCCAATACCTTTAATATTACCAAAACCTTTATGAGTCATTGAATGCTGTGTGAATCACAGGGGCAATAAGGCCACAGGGCAAGCCATAGAGTTCTTGTGGCAGTGAAATATACGGGAGTGTAACAGAAGGAACTTATTTAGAAGTAATTCGTTAAACTCCAGATCACCCATCTTCCTATTTAATAATTTGTTTTTACTTGTTTTTTGATTTCTCAGACTTTCATAAACACACTCACTTTTAAACTGTGAACTGTGACACCACTGTGATGTTTTTCTCCCTTTATGAATGTTCTTGAATGGAAAAGATATGATATGATGGTTTACTGGATATGTATTTGCACCCTAACAAATAAGTCTAAACTTTAAGGCTGCAATCTTTGTCTTTTCGTGTGAGAGAAAATTTCACTTCCAAGTAAACATCCACAGAATTGTATTGTTAGCATAGGAAACTGGAGTAAGTAGCATTTTACTTCACTGTATGTACTTTTGTGGCATTGCGAAAGGAGGCTTCTAATGCCACCTCTGCAATGTCTTTCATTGCATTGCATAACTAAGTCTCAGTCAATGGCTGCGATGCAGCTGCCTATGGGTATCTCCCACTAACGCAATTGGTCTTATTTTAGTAGATAGATATCTGTTTGCTCTGTCTGCTTGAAGTCAGAAACATGGAGGAATAAAGACCATTGCATTCAGTGTGTTATTCTGTTCAGTAAACATGCAAAGGGTGACATGGCACTGCTACAAGATACAGACATTGGTACAGTGTCTACTTTGGCCTCCAACATGCATCTGTTTTGAATGTAGCGTGACCCTTTTAGGAGAAAAGGAATGGTAAAGTGGAGAGAATTGGTTCCACGCTGTGGTCTGGGCCCTGGGAGTGACATCAAGCTCCGCAGGCTCCACAACAAGCCCTTTTGTGAGATGACAGGTCCTCGAAGTCTTGGCACACTCCCCAGAAGCTTTCTCCTTTGGCTTTGATGAATTTTGCTGAAAACCTCCTTTGAGTTCCTGTAGGATTGGTCAGAAACAGAAGTTGCAATTCAAGCTCTGTAAAATGTTACTACGACAGGTTAAAAATAGCTCAGCTGGGCCCTCCCCTGCATTTTGAGGGAGCCCTAAGGTGATTAAAAAAGAAAGGAGTCAAATATTGGGTTTAATTCCTTATCTTTCAGCTTGGCCTTTTAAAAACAGCTACTTACAAGCCAAGAATTTGTGCTCTTTCCTTCACTTTCTGGGACAAGGCTTCTATGTTTATTCTAGCTGTCCCCTGCCACGTGTTGCTGTGGCTCAATCTGTGTATATGTGTTTTGTGTGTGTATATATGTGTATACGTGGATATATGTGGTTTTGTGCATGCATTGTAAAGTCTTTTTTAAAAAATTTTGGCTTTTTAAGTCTCTTCTGCTGTGTTTTTCAGTGTTTTTAGGAGTGATGGTCACTCATTGGCCTGACAGGTGTATTGTATCCAAATTTGGTGTCAATTCGTCCTCTGGTTTTTGAGTTATGTTAATCCCACAAACAAACATTACATTTTTATTTATATAGCTGGAACACTATGCTTCATGTATAGTTGGCAGAGTGAAAACTGAAGAATACCCCAGGCCTTTCACAGGTTGTGTAAACCAGGAAACAAGCCTCGCCTGCTGAAAGTTCCTATTTTACACAACCATGAAAGGTAGTGGTCCTACATCCAGTTTTCACTCTGGCAATCCTTGTGTCAGTCCTGTTATTGGGTTACACTTTATCTCGGGCTTCAAAGCAGCAATGAAGAAAAAAGGTAAACATTACCTGTTAGTTCCAAGCAGCCTAATTTTTCCATCTATCTTCCCTCCCAGCTACTCCGTGTATTATGTGTTATGTGTGGAGGAAAGTATCAGTTTCTGTTCTAAAAGATAAGATTACCAAATTTCTTCCAGTATGGCTCCATTGTCTTTTTAAACAATCTGATAAGCACAAATTCAACAGGGGAATCTTTAGACAGTGGGGCTATATCAATAGGATTCTTCTCTGTCATCACAATGAAAAGGCAGAACTTTTCAATATCTCTCTTGCTTCAGTTTTTTTCTCCAAAAGAGAATTGTGTGCTTCCATGCAGCAGCAGAGCAATTGGCAAGGACTGCTCGTCAAGGCTGATAATGAGTTATTAGGAATCACCCATAAAGGTACGAGATCCCATTTCTTGGAGGCTACATAGGGCAGTTCCAGTTAGTATTTGGGTGGGAGACTGCCAACAAATAGTATAGGCTATATTTCAGAAGAAAGAACTGGTAAAACCACCTCTGAGTATTTCTTGCCTATGGATGGCCCATATGGTCTCTTCCCACTCTATGATAGGGCACAATAGATGCAGTCTTGCTTTCAAACCCTAGTTATATACATTGCATTCCCATATGTGTTACATTTAACTCCATGCAAGAATGCAAATGAATATGCACAACAACTCTGTTTTTAGGAGAAAACTGCATATTCTGGCACCTTTTCATAGAGAAAAAGAAACCTCATGTAGCTCCTTTTATGATTTCAGATGTTCTTTGGACTTTTGTTGGCCGAGTGGCAGTTTTCTATATAACAAGAATCATTTGAAACTGATAAGTTTCAAACCTGGTTAGCGATAACGCAGAGCTGGTGAGTGAGCCAATGTGCTAAGAAAAGCAGAGAAGACAGGATGGTTACTGAGCATGCACTAACCCTAAACCTTGGGTATGGCCTGAAGATACAACACAGCCTCTCTGGAGTAGTGACACAATGAAGAAAAAGCACACCCACTCCTTCTACATACAAAATCAGTACACACAGCACACATGCAATTGTATTTTCAAGTTCCAAATGAACTGCATTTTAATTTCCAACGAAACAATAGCAGGCAGAAGTTCGTCTATATGTTGTAACTACAATACTTAGTATTTGTAGGCATACATGAGTCTGTATATCTCAGGGTTATCAAATTACACTTTTTGAGACAGCAAATGTATTTTTAGCTTTCAAATGGACAGCTGCTTGTACTAGCTGAACCTATAGCCTGTAGGCAATGCAGTCTTGCCTTCACAGATATTCTGTTGGAAAGGCAGATAATAATAATAATAATAATAATAATAATAATAATAATAATAATAATAATCTTTATATATACCCCACCACCATCTCCCATAGGGACTCGGGGCGACTCACAAAGCACACAATAGTGCCATACAACATAAAATGCAATATATCAACATTGTTGTATGGTTGACAAAATGCCTTATTTTATTACTTCCTAAAGAAGGCTGGTTCCCTCCTTTCCAAGGAATTTGCATCACCCAGGATAACAGATGTAAACATACCCACAACAGAAATATCCCAGTGAATTATATCCTCACATATGCATTTGAGCTTTAGGAGTGTTTGGAAAATATATCTAGGAAATTCTGCGTTCCTTATTCTAAGAAAACATGCCAGCTTTAAGCGTTCCACAGAACCACGCTTAAAACTGACATGTTTCCTTAGATAAAAGCAGCTTCACATCAGGTCAAATTATTTGTCCATCTGATCTAGGATGGTCTACTACAGTGGTTCTCAACTTGTGGGTCCCCAGATGTTTTGGCCTTCAACTCCCAGAAATCCTAACAGCTGGTAAACTGGCTGGGATTTCTGGGAGTTGTAGGCCAAAACACCTGGGGACCCACAGGTTGAGAACCACTGGTCTACTACTCTTAGCAGCTCCAGGGTTTCACATGCAGACTGTTCCTCATTATCTGTTCCTTGGTCTTTAACCAAGTATGCCAAGGACTGGACCCCATTCCTGCTCCTCAGATAGGATTCATTCTCTGTCAGAGCTGCAGTTCAAAGGAACATATTTATCATAGCTTTGATAAACTTACTTTTAGACTGGTCCCAGAAAAATACTTTTTTGGACCATAGCTCTCAGTAGCTTGAGAAGTAAAAAGAGTATTTCCAAACTTTGAAAAGCACACAGGCTAGGTAGCAACTTAGAGGCAGACTATAGGTAAATATTTCAATTTAGGCTTCACTCCTTCACAGAAGGTGTAGCGTTATGTGTGTGTGCCTTGAAGCCATCTATTGATTTATGGTGACCCAGTTGAATTTTTGATAGGGCTTTCTTAGGCAAGGCATACTCAGAGGTGGTTTTGCCAGTTCCTCCTTCTCAAATGTAGCCGACAGCACCTAATATTTGTTGGCAATCTCCCATCCAAGTACTAACCATTGTTGTGGTTGTTTTTGTTATTATTGTTATATGCCTTCAAGTCATTTCCTACTTATTGTAACCCAAAGATGAATCTACCAACACTGAGAGGCTTTGCTTTCCTCCGAGGCGAAGAAAGTGTTTCCATGCCTAACTGGCTCTTTGAACCATTTCCCCTACAGTCCTAGTCCAATATCTAAATGACTACATCATGCTCGTTCCCCAATAAACTCAGGTGGATGCTTGAATTGAGGGATGAGGCACCCTTTCCCAATATTTAGACATATTTTGAGGACCCCTATACAGTCCCATCTTCAATAGTGGTACATATATGGGGTGCCAGCCTGAATTGCAATTCTAAATGAGTAAAACCACTATGAAAAAGCAATACAGAGAAATGTTGCCTTGGCTAAAATCCAAAGACATTTCGGCGATACCTTTATTACTCCAACCAAAAGGTGCAGAGTCTTTAAAGCTTGCTTTCATCATACAAAGATGTTAAAAATAATAAAGGAGAGGACAATTCTTTGGCCAAGGGAATTATAGGCTCCAAACATTTTGTTTCTAAGTTCAAAGAATCCACTAGTTCTCCCAACAGTGAACAGGTGGCTGCAAAAGGAAATTTCTGTAAGACAGACCAGGCTCACAATCATTGTACTGAGGCCATCTTATGGACAGTGCCTTTTACAAGCTTTTGGTGTAATAAACCCCTCAATCCCCAGCGTTAACACCACCCTGGTTAATCCTGAGTATTGATTTACAAGAGAGGCAGCTCTTTTAGTCTGCTGTAGTAAAACAACACAGAGGGATGGGGCACTATTTGTATTAAGAGATTTATTATAACATGCCCTTTTGTGACTACTACATATGCATGAAGTATATAATCTTTAAAGAATAGACATATATTTGCAGTTCTTCATATGGTTGGGAGTGCAGAACTGATATACAGGAAGTGCAATAATATTATTAATAACATTAACTCTCAATACAACTGTTGTGTAACATGGACATTGTGGTTAATAGCTAAGCCCCTACCTTTGAATGCTGGCTCTATGTTATTCCCTTTCCCTGTTGTTTCTGTTTTGTTGCATTTTAAAATGTAAGCGTCTTGAGGCCATGAACTTTCCTCTTATACTATGATGCACATTGATGGTCAAATAATGCCAACTAGTGCAAACTATTCATTCACCAGCAAGAATTCCAATTGTAGGTAATAATGTATTCAGTAGCATATCTTTTAATCATTAAAAGGTTTTGCATACAGCATGGCCCTAATCTTCAAAACAACCCTGTAAATATTGTTCATCTCCTTCCATTACATCTTATGGCAGGAATGGGAATCTGCTCCAGCTGTTGGTGTGCTGCAAATCCCCACATTCCTTGGTGTTGGCTGTACTAGCCAGGACTGCTGGGAGTTACAGTCCAACAACCTCTTGTATCCAGCATGGTTTTTATTCTTGTGCTGAAGGTGTGATGAGATGCCAAGGCAAAAATCAACAATGTGGTTTGCCCAAAGCCACCTTTGACTGAGTAAAGCTGTTGAAAGGCTTCCTGGCTGGCTTTGCAGACGGTTGTTGCCCTTAACCATTGCACTATGCTGGTCATTAAAAGGCATTTGAAGGGTTAGCTGGGATTTGCTGGGATAACCAGTTATAAGCAGTTGGAATGGAGAGACATTAGCACGAAGGAATTATGGGGTTGTGTAAATATCAGTGTTATGTTTCAGGTCAGCCAGGGCCAAGGCCACGTCTATTTGTGCGTTAATCTGTAAAGGAGCACAGTGGGTGGGTAATTATTTACTCTGTGCAGCTCGTATCCTAGGGCACCACTACTCCAAAGTGCTCCCCGAGTATCACAAACAACAGCCTACACTGACAAAGCTGAAAAACAATGCAGAAACCTTGGGATAAGAACCCAGTGTTTTTCATGAAAGCAACTTAACCCCATTCCTCCAACCTTAAATCTGTGTCTATGGATGCAGTGGTCTTGACCTTCAGGAGTATGTCTCCCACAGCTTTCCAACAGCAGGCAATGTGATTTGCAGGCAGTGTGTTCTTCTTGAACTGAGGAGATCCAGGTTCAAGTGCTTGCTGAACTATATCTCTTTGTCTAATGTATCTCTTAGAGGAGCTGTGAAGAAAAAATACAACTAGCTCCATCTTGAGCTTCATAGGGAGGAAACCCAGAGTAAAAGTGTAATAATAGCAGTGCAAAGGATCCCAGTGTTCTCAGCAGTAAAGAGACAAGAAACACGGGATGGCACTCTAGTAGCTCTTGGCTACTTTTTGTTAGTTGATGTCTTCCTACAGGAGGGGATGGAGTCCTCCCACTTCTGTCCCTATTAAGATTTCACACTTCACAGTCTTCTGGTAAAGGCCAGATCTCTCAGTGTGGCTCCATTGATTTGGTCACTATGTGTCACGCCAAAGGTGTGAGTGGGAAGTTGGCCACAAAGAAATAATAGCTATGTTGGAATAAATGAACGGGAGGTTAGTGTGCATTAAAGTTGGCATGTTAGAGAATCTGCCAGAGCATCTTTGAGATGAGAGAGGTATGCTTTGTTTGTATTTTTTGTATTTTTTGTTTTTACAGAGCATGTAGTATCAAGATTTATTTTGAATCTGCAAGAGCAAAATAAGTTTTGATGTTGGAAGGCCAGTTAGATCATCTTTCCCTAGCAAAGAAGCATTTCTGATGTGGCCACACTACAAGGTGATGGTGGCTATTGTAGTCCACACATCAGGAGAATGCCATACTGATGAAGGTAGGATTAGAGAGATTGCTTTACCATTGCATCAAAATAGATTTCAAGTTAAGAAGTCTGTTGAATTTTGGAAGTGTGTGCCTTTCCATTAGTATGGTTTTGAGTCATGTATTGGGTAACTTCCGGATGATCCAACTGCTGAATTGAGGTGGATACTTGTTTGTAGGTTGAAGTTTTTGTGTTGACTTGTTTGCCACTCCTCCCAGCCCTTAAGCCTTCTTCCTGTATTTCAACCCTCAGCTCTTACCCAGGTCTGTATGATTTCACTCATGGCCCTTCCGGACAGGCCCAATATCCCAAGATCTGATCCCAATTTTTCTGTTTATCCCAGGTTATCTGGCAGTGTGGACTCATATAATCTAGTTTAAAGCAGAAAACCTAGGATGAGATCCTGTGATATAGGCCTGTCTGGAAGGGCCCTCAGACAGGCAAAAATAGATCTGACTCTCTCTTTCTCACCCAGATAAGCTCATATACTCATTTCCAAAAATAAGGAATTATTCAGCTTTAAGGGACTGGATTGACATTCCATTGTTATCTGTCTTCTAGAGAGCCAGAGATAGATAAACAAGAATAAGGAAATTCCTTATTTTCATTATGGTAGTATAGACCAGAGTTTCTTAAACCTTTCCACTTGCAACCTATTTCAGCCGGAAATCTTTTTTACGTGATCCCGGGAATATAGGTATATGAAGGCATAAAAATCAGGCCCTCACCAATAACAAATTGGCATTTGCAAGTCTTGCTAAACAGCCTGATTTTCCTTTTTATAAAGTACAACTGAAGCATTTTCTACAGAGTCCACTGTAAACCAATTCATGTAAATGTCTAAAATAGCCATATTTACTGTTTCCCCAGCACTGAGCGAAGAGACCCACAGTTTTAGAAGCAGCGGTATAGACTGGGAACCAGCATGGAGCATTGAAATATAACTTTGAGGACCGTGATTGGAACACCAGTCAGCCATGGAAACACTCAGAGAAGGGCAAGGTGCTGCATTCTCCTTACCTCTCCCACCTGACTGAATGCAAACTACTACTTTTGCAGTTGAAACTCAATTTGCAGCTGAGAACAAAAGAGAAAAGTGACAGAAGGAGAAACTGTGAAATTTAAAATAAATTGATAAAGTGTGGCTTTTTTTCGTGTCAGGAACCACTTGAGAAACTGCAAGTCACTTATGTTGTGAAAGAATTGGCTATCTGCAAGGACGTTGCTCAAAGAATGCCTGGATGTTTTGATGTTTTACCATCCTTGTGGGAGGCTTCTCTCATGTCCCCGCATGGAGAGTTGGAGCTAACAGAGGGAGCTCAACCCGCTCTCCCCAGATTTGAACCGCTGACTTATCAGTCCTTCCAACACAAAGGTTTAACCCATTGCACCACAGGGGGTCAATAAAGTGGGGCTATGGATGATGAATTGGGACAGCCCCTGCCAAATTAGGACAATTGGAGGGCATGAGCATGGGAATGTTATTTTGTAGATGATCATTCCTAGAATCTCATGCCAGCATCAGCAGTGGTCTTATTGGCTGAGTAAATGCAGGAGTTGTAGTCTGATAAATAAACCTCATTGTTCTGCTGAGAGGGACAAACAAGGATTGTACAGTCAGCATGGCTCGCTCTCTGTTTCCATAAACTAGAAGAGGGTGGGGCATCTTTGGTGTTGGACTTCAGCAGATACCATGGTTTCCCATTTACCTTTTTTGGCTGTGGTTTGGGGGAGCTTTGGACCAAAAGGGAACCACTCCAGGGGCTCTATGTCTTAGGTGAGATTATCTTTGCTATCATATACACAGAAACACTTTTGATTGTGCCAAATGGAGCCAAATCAGGAGAGCAAGAATTTTCTTGGCAGACTGAGGAAAGAGGCGCATTGGATCTGTCTTTGAGATCCACATCTATGATGGGTTTTCTACCAAGTTTCTCTAGTATGATAAAACAGCCATGGGGAGTAGAAACTGCACACTTTAATATCCTCCCCTTCAAGTACAGTTGCTGCAGAGACTTAAAAATTTACTTTTTTGTACTACAGTGCCCAGAACACTCCACAACCAACGTGCCTGGATAATTCTGGCAGCGATTATCCAAAATATGTCAGCATCTCAAGCTCTGGTTGCCATCACTGGTGTTTTGAGCCCCAAGAAGCCAGGAAAGCAATTGTTTTCCCTGTTAAAAGCAAATTTCAGGTGTCCAAAGCTGGATGGGAGGGTAGAGCGACTGTGGTCATATTGGCGCATACAGCGGTTGTGGTGGGCATGATTCCTCTTATCTCAGCCCAGCAGAGACAAAACAGCTCTTTCTCCTTCAGATGCTGAGCTCTGACTCATGTCTGGGTCTTGAATAGCAGCCCCGCAGAAGACTTGTCACTATGACAGGGGAACAAAACCCAGCAGCATTGGCTCCTAGCCCTCTTAGTCTTATAACCACTGGCTGTCATTTTCCTCACTCAGCCCAATACCTAAGCTGGGCACTGACCCTCAGAAGACCATCCAAGTCTTCTTCAGTAGTCTAACCCATGCTAATTTATATTATACTGGAAACTAATTTATGTCATCTCAGAAATAAATTATTTTCAGCTCAAAGGCTTTTGCTTTCCCCACATAAAGTTTAGTGCTTGTGCATTGGATTACAACTCTGGAGATTAGAGTTCAAATTCCCTGCTTGGCCATGGAAACCAGCTGAGCGGCCTTGGGCATACTCTCTCAGCCTCAGTGGAAGGAGGAGAAAACCTCCACTGAACAAATCTTGCCAAGAAAACTTCCTGAGAGGTTTGTCTTAGGGTCTCCATGAGTTGGAAAGGACTTGAAGGCAAACAACAAAGGTGTACAGAGTGGCAGCCTTGTAGTTCCCTGCCTGCAGGGCTGAGGAAGGGAAATAAAGGGGGGCACAGAGACTCTGACAAGAGAGATGATGGAGAGCTGGTAAACACTTCCTCCTGGCCTTTAATGTTCCCCTCCTCCCTCTTGCCCTCTTATCTCTCCAGGAAGGGGCTTGACATGCTTGGCTGTGGCCTGTCTCCCAGGCTGGAGCCACTGGTCTGGATTGGGGAAATCTCCATTTATTCCTTTTCTTTACTCATTGAATAAAGTGCCTGCAAAGCCAGAGGGAGGGGGGCATTAAGGCCTGTGTACTGATCCAAATGAATGCAACACTCCTATAATTTATTAATCTGGACTCTCAAGGACCAGGCCCCCATTTCCCCATCTCATGCAATGTGTCTTGCAGCGCTTTGCACAACTGGGTTGGGGTGACGTTGCATAGTCCCCTGGGTGTTTTTGGAGTGCAGCTTCCCGCATCTCCCCTTTTGAGCTATATAGGACTTGTAATTCTACATGTGAATATAAGGCACAGTAATGGTGAACCAGTGTGGTACTGTGGTAAGAGTGCTGGCTAGCACTCTTGGAGACCAGGGTTCAAATCCCTGCTTGGCCATGACACTCACTGGATGACTTTAGGCAAGCCACACTCTCAGCCTCAGAGAAAGGTAAAAGCAAACCTGCTTTGAACAAATCTAGCCACGAAAACCCCATGAACAACAAGTCAGAAACAACATGAAGGCACACAACTACAATAATTTAACAGCACTCCTAAGGAGCCCCCGTTGGCATAATGGGTTAAACCCTTTTGCTGGCATGATTGAAGATCGACAGGTCGCAGGTTTGATTCTGGGGAGAGCATAGATGAGCTCCCTCTGTCAGCTCCAGCTCCCCATGTGGGGGCATAAGAGAAGGATGGTAAAACATCAAAACATCCGGGCGTCCTCTGGGCAACGTCCTTGCAGACAGCCAATTCTCTCACACCAGAAGTGACTTGCAGTATCTCTGGTCACTCCTGACACGAAAAAAAAAAACCCCAGCAGTCCTGTTCTGTCCATCAAGGAGGCCTGTGGCTAAATCCTTTCATATCTGTAGTAGAGTAATTGGTAAAGCCTACTACAACCCTCTCCATCTTTCCCCCATGATAATCAACTCATTGTTGTCCAGCCAGAACATTGCTCTTAGGCTATCTCTTCACACAAAGGGGCTTGGAGAGCGCAGCAGCTCAATTCAGGCACAATGACATCCCTGTCTCCCTTTCCCTCCTCTTTAAGGGAGAGTGCAGGCATCCATCTCCATACCTAGTTATGAACAAGATAGGTTCTGTAGATTTGTTCTTAAGTTGAATTTGTTTGCAAATCAGAACAGATACATTTTAAAGTGTAACTCCATATGTATATGAATGAATCTTTGGGTAGCATAGGGAAGGGTTAACACCTCTTGTGTGTTTGTTTTGCTGTCTGTGCCCCCGATCAGAAGATTTTGCCTCACTTTGTGTCCCTATTTTTTTCATGTCAGGAGTGACTTGAGAACCTGCAAGTTGCTTCTGGTGTGAGAGAATTGCCATCTGCGTGGACATTGCCCAGGGACAATAGGATTTTGAAAAATGTGGCTTGCTGTGGAAGCAAGGATTGATGCTGAAGCTTCACTGGAGACACCTTTTCCCCCATGATAACTCTTTCAGGAGTGAATTTCCTTTCCTAGGGATATATTTCTCTCACTTCCTGTTGTCTCAGCTCCGTTCTTAACTATGAGTCATCCGTAAGTCAGATGTTTGTAACTCGGGGACTGCCTGTAATGGGATGAAATAATATTGAAGTGTGCAGGACCTGCTGGGAGAGTGACTTATTTAATGCATGTTTAATTGCTGACTGGATTGGTTAATACCTTGACCAGTTTGTAAGCTGCCTTTCAAGTTAAATAATTCCAGTGGGAACTTTTTCTCCTGTCCCATTAGCAAGGTACCACAGAAGGCACCACAAACCCTCACATATTTCTAGTCATATATCTCTGTGCCCTCAGACTCTCCCCACTCTTTTCCCTAGCTAGGTGTGCATATATCTGTGTATGCGTTGAGAGGATGCCAAAGTCCTGTTGTGTTCCGGGTACAACAACAACCCCTGGCCAGCACTGCCCTTCCCTCGCCCTCCCTCCCCAAATGACAGTTGCCTTTGGTTTGTTGATTGGCTGGATCTGTTGGCTGTTTGGATTATTTGTTTGTGCCACATTTGGCAAAAAAAGCTGCCCAGCCAGTTTGGTGGTGTGTCAGTTCTGAGGCAACTACGAGAGGCTTTTGTGGGCTTAGGAAGGTTTGTGCTTAACTCTGATGAACTTTGTAGATACAAAAGTACACACCCAAACTGGGGCCTCCGATACTGCAGAAAATAGTTTAACAGTGTGAAACTCAAGTGTTTTTTTCTCACTGGGTTTCATGTAAGTAGATTTTCCCGCAGGTGCATGCGTCTGTGTCGTTTTCATTTTCTGAAATGCGATGTCCCAGGTTTGTGGCTGCATGGAAACCATGCCAGGGGGTCTGTGAGGTTTGGGCACCGTGGGCTTCCCAAGCCTCATATGTTGTCACCACATCTTTTTATCACTACAGTGGGCATGAATTGTATGCACAATGCACGTGGTCGTCTGAGCTGGGCATTAGGCTTATACTGGCAAAGTCTTGAAATGTTTTTTATGTGAACTAAAGAGGTCTTGGAGAAATGTCTTAGCTTAAACTAACAATGTGGGATAAAGCGAACAAGCAACTGATTGATAATTTTGTGTAATTTTGTGTTCCTCCTGATTTGATCCATAAATTAAACAGAGATCAAAAACAGGGTATAAATAAATGGTTTCTGATCCAGAATTCCCCCTCTTCCCCATAGCCTTAAAAAGAACGGATGGTGATCTTGCAAAGCCATTACCAGCTTGTCAAGCAACCTATTTCCTTATGATTTCAGACCTCTGCAGCCTTTCCTCTTACAATGAAGTTATTATGTGCCCATTTAGCTGTGGGTTAGGAGTAGATTGCTTGTTTACCTTCCAAGAGGGTTGAGCTGGGTGTGCACGAACTCATGGTTGTCCATCATTTCCTGGAAGCAGGCCATCTAGCTCTGGGTGAGAGTAGTCAATGGCAAGCAGCCAGTATACAAGGCACTATGACGACTGCTATTTTTATTTACCCATAAGTACTTCAGTTGTACCTATGTGTCTTCCAGAAGAACAGATACACAGAATACACATTTTCAAATATGTTGTTTCTGATTCAGTGGGCACTATAGTGTATATATAGTGTATATATGCGCCATATACACACAGCGAAACCTTATTGTTCAGTTTTTAAAATTCTGAACTCTTACCATAAAACCATTTACATTGAATAATCTCTGTTAACCATGTCTCATGTTTCCTGATGTTTAATTTTTACAATTTTTACAAAACAAGGAGCAGAATTCAAAACGATCTGAACAGAATCACAGAATCATAGAGTTGGAAGAGACCTCCTGGGCCATCCAGTCCAACCCCCTGCCAAGAAGCAGGAATATTGCATTCAAATCACCCCCGACAGATGGCCATCCAGCCTCTATTTAAAAACTTCCAAAGAAGAAGCCTCCACCGCGCTCTGGGGCAGAGAGTTCCACTGCTGAATTAGAGAGATGGGCCAAAACTAACAGAATGGAGTTCAACAGGGAAAAATGCAAGATACTTCGATTTGACAGAAAAAATGAAATGCAAAGATAGAGAATGGGGGACACCTGGCTCATCAGCAGTATGTGTGAAAAAGATCTTGGAGTCCTCGTGGACAACAAGTTAAACATGAGCCAACAGTGTCATGTGGCAGCTAAAAAAGCGAATGGGATTTTGGCCTGCCGAAACAGGAGTAAAGCATCTAGATCCAGGGAAGTCATGCTGTCCCTCTATTCTGCCTTAGTGATGCCACACCTGGAATCACATTGTGTCCAATTCTGGGCACCGCAGTTGAAGAGAGATATTGACAAGCTGGAATGTGTCCAGAGGAGGGCGACTAAAATGATCAAAGGTCTGGAGAACAAGCCTTATGAGGAGTGACTTAAAGAGCTGGGCATGTTTAGCCTGCAGAAGAAAAGACTGAGAGGAGGCATGATGAGGGCCATGTATAAATGTATGAGGGGAAGTCATAGAGAAGAGGGTGCAAGCTTGTTTTCTGCTGCCCTGGAGATTAAGACGCAGAACAGTGGCTTCAAAATACAGGAAAGGAGATTCCATCTGAACATTAGGAAGAACTTCCTGACTGTGAGAGCTGTTCAGCAGTGGAACTCTCTGCTCCAGTGTGTGGTGGAAGCTCCTTCTTTGGAGGCTTTTAAACAGAGGCCTCCAAAGAAGCTATTTTCCTGCTTCTTGGCAGGGGGGTGGACTAGATGGCCCATGAGGTCTCTTCCAACTCTATGATTCTATGGTTCTAAGTCATCAGTAAAGTGAAGTTTTACACTTAATAACAATTGAGCCTTAGCACTCTTTTACCTCCTCCTCCTTGTCCATATCACATTTTCCCCCAAAATAGAGACTTAGGCCCCTTCTACATTGCCATATAAAATCCTGATCAACTGCTTCGAACTGGATTATATGGCAGTATATATTCAGATAATTCAGTTCAAACCTGATGTGGGTTATCTCCTTTGATAATTTGGATTATTTGGAAGCGTAGAAGGGGCCTTAAAGATTAGACTGCAAATAAAATAGAAATAAAATAACATGCAAAGGCATAAGTAAAACATTGTACAAGTTACTGTTAAAACACCATTAAATTTTAAACAAATCAATGACCTTCTGTAATACTTGCTGAATTGAACACTAGTTGTGTCTTAATATTTGCACTAAAATGTGCGATGCAAGGCCAGAAAGTTATGTTTGTTCTTTACAATATGTTCTATCTAATTGATCTTTATGAAACAAATTGCAAAAGTACATAAAACAGAACGCTATCATAAGTTCTTGAGGCCAGTTCTTAAAATACCTACTGGAAGAGAATAGTTTTTTACTTTCTAATGGGAGGACAACAAGGAGAGGGCCATCCTGGCATTCCTTTGTGGATTTATAGCTCTGTCCCTGAAGTCTTGTGCGTTATTTTTTGTGTGCCTAAATTGGACATGTCTTTTCTTGAGCAAAAATGCTCTATATGTCTAAGAAGCATGGGACATGCCTTTTCTTCCCATTCCGGTTTTGAACCTTGGCTTCAAAAATGTTTGCATGTGGCAACAGGGTCAGTTACTCTGAGGGGAAAAGTCAGAAAGCTATTTTTGTGAGAGCTGTCCCACATCTGAGGAACTACATGTTTTCTTACAGATGGCTACTTATCATTAGTAATGATAGTGCCAAAGAGGAAGTAGAAAGAGATTTTGTAAGTGATAACCATCAGGTATGCTTTTTTGGTGTTACCGTCACTGTTCCTTTGTCTCATCTTGTGATCCTGTTAGTCAATTGAACCAGCAACAATTAGCTTTAGGGCAGTATTGCATATGTCTGTCCTTCCCAAAAGGGCCTTCAGATTTTGGAGGCACCTCAAGTGAATCTAAAACAATACTACCCAGTCTAACACTCTCTAGATGTTTTAGACTGTTAACTCCTATAATCACCCACCCAACTTGGAATTAAGCAAGTTGTACCTCTGGAAGGCAAAAATTTGGAGAAGATTGTTGAAAGGCAGAAGATGCATCCATGCAAATGATTCAGATAGTCATTCCTTGTCTTCAAAGAAACATGAAAACTGTGATTCTCTGAGTTGGAAAGGAAAGTTTCAGTATGCTAGCTGTGAGGGAAATAATCTTGAACACTGTGAAAGCCATCCACTGCATGGCTATCAGCCTCCTCCCAGCAGACTCAAGTCAAGGAAAAACTTCATGAGACCCAAAACTCCTCTTAATGTTCCAACAGTAAGGGCAGCTAAATCCGGAAATCCCAACTGGATGGCCCCCCACGAGGGTCTTCCTCCAGGGGCAAACCCTGAGTGGGCAACTTGGAAGTCCCTGGACAGACTCGGAAGTGGAGTGGGCAGACCAAAAGACAACCTGGCAAAATGGCACTACCTAAAAGAATCCCACACCTTGTGTGACTGTGGAGCAGAACAGACAACTCTGCATGCCCTGTCTACAATCAGGCCTGTAGCGATGGGGTGGTTTTAGAGGTTCAACCCCCACCCCCCGAAATGTTTCAGATTTTTTTAAAAACCTGGTTTACTCATGAATTTTAACTGGTTAACCAAATCCCCATGCTAAGTCTATGAGATGCAAAAAAATTAAGAGCCCCTCCAGAACTGTAAGCACTATCTCAAGCAAATATTGACAATTTATTCACACTGTCATTACTTGCAGCAATAGCCCATGTAGTGAAGCAACCAAGTTGGGGGTTGAATGCTCTCATTAAGGAGGCCAGACTTGGTGGAGGTGGTTAACAGGGGCAGAGCTGCAGGCTATTGAAGGTTGCTCTGCCCCCTGCTGTGCTCCTTGCTTCAGCGTGAGCTAGGAGGCAGGTTTCAACCCCCCCCCCAAATTTTCGACCCTCCCTGAAATTTTCAACCCCCCCCCCCCTGAAATTTTCAATCCTCCCCGAATTTTTTTTCTGGCTATGGCTCTGTCTACAATGCTCTGTCTTATGCATAGAGGAAGAATTGTTTAAAGCTATAGGTCGCTATTGCCCGTTTTTGGTCTAAAACTATTTAGCTGCTTGTGCTCCCTCTATTTTATGTTTTATATTTATTTATTTATGCAATGCTTTTGACAGAAAATAAATAAAGTATGCTAATCCAACTATCACCCCAAGATTTGAGGTAGGAAGCCATAATGTTTAATTGGCATGAAAACAATAGAGGTTGACTGTGGCACAGCTGGCTGGGAATCAGCTACATTAAGATCACTACTGACCAAAAGGTCATGAGTTCGAAGCCAGCCCGGGTTGGCGTGAGATTCCGACCAACTTGTGTAGCTTGCTTTGCAGCCCAAAAGACAGTTGCATCTATCAAGTAGGAAATGTAGGTACCGCTTATGTGGGGAAGCTAATTTATGACGCCATAAAAATCTCCAGCAAGCATGTAAAGAATGAGGAAGTACTTCATCCGTTTCACAAATGGTCAGTGAAGCGACAGCTCCCCTGGTGGCCAGAATACCATCATGAAAAAGCGGGAATGTTAAATAACCTCTGTGTATCTGTCTATATATGTTGTGTGTCATGGCATTGAATGTTTGCCATGTATATGTACATTGTAATCGCCCTGAGTCCCCTGCGGGGTGAGAAGGGCGGAATATAAATACTGTAAATAAATAAATAAATCTGTCCAGTAGAATTCAATGGATTAACTCATTTGATTGATGTTTTGTGGGGTGATGTTTTCCATAAGAAGCTTGCCTGTGGGCACAGCCAGGCCCGTAGCCAGGATTTCGATTTGGGGGGGGGGGGGCTGAGTTTTTTTCAGGGGGGGTTTGGGGGCAGCTGAGTTTCGGGGGGGGCTGAGTCTGAGTGAAAGAGGGTCTAGCCTAGCAAACCTTTTGTATCATTACCCCAATACCCCCATGCATATGGGATATACTGAGTATGGTGATCAGATCATGATATGAATAAACATAACAGTTTAAATAATGCACCAGTAAGGCCTTTTCGTGAACCACCATGAGAATTTGGGGGGGGGGGGGCTCAAGCCCCCCCCCCCCGGCTACATGCCTGGGCACAGCTAATATTTACCTATGGTAATTTCTGAATTAATTTATGAAATAGTGATATATGGATGATTCTAGTAATGACTAGTGCTCTACTCAGATGCAGTGAGTGGTTTCCATAACAGTACATACATATCCATTTTCCTCTGAAATTTAAAAGACTTAGTAAAGTCACTGAACCTTACCACCAAAATAATTTCAGTACCTTGTACAGCACAGTCACAGACTAGATTAAACTGTAGTGCATTGACATGGCAGTCTAAGGAAGGACCTGGCAAACTATCTCTGAGTATTTCTTGCCTAAGAAAACCTTATAAAATTTATTGGGGGGGTAAAGGGGTTGTAAGTCAAGAGGCGTCCTGGATGCACCAGCCACCACTGTTTGGACTTTATTGTTCCCATCATGCCAATTACTTATGTCCTTTTTTCCTTCTCTTCTTGCAGTCTGTGCAGGCACCCTAAATGGATTCAGTGTGACCGGGGATGCCCACCAACGGTACCAGACACTACACAAAATGTATAACAACTGTGAGATCGTCATGGGCAACCTCGAGATTGTGCTCATTGAACAAAACCATGACCTCTCCTTCTTGCAGGTAAGGAGGGGATCGTAAAGAAGATCGGTCAATGTCGCTTTCTCTGTTGGTCTTCATTAGTATGAAGGCATCAAATTTGTAATGTCAGTCTTATATAATCTGTGTATGTAAAGGATCAATAAGAAGTGAAGCATAGCAAGGTGCCCCAACACAGCAAAATGGATGGGAAAAGATGCTGCTGTTCTCCCAGCTCTCATGCTATTCTTTGCGAAGATTAAAATATGAAAGTGAACCAATTGTTTCTCTGTATTTCCCTCTTGTTGTTTATTCGTTCAGTCATTTCCGACTATTTGTGACCTCATGGACCAGCCTCTACATCCCTGCTTACCATTTTGGTTGTTGGTGTCTAATTTCAAATTATAAATTTATTGAGATGGGAATCTTTTTTTTCATACTCTAAATGTGGTATTCACTGAAGGCCATCAAAACATCTATCTCAACACAGCATCAATAGTAGTACAATAGCAGCAGAAGTTGTAGCACAACAGATACACCTGTTACATATTCGCTTCCCTGCAAATGTTGGCTTGCAAATGAGGAACTAACTCTGCAAATATATATTACTTTCCCCTCCATGTTTACAAGCCATTTCCTGGTATGACTCTGTTTACTTCTCAGAATTAAAAATGCGTCCTCTAAAAACCATAGTTTTTAATAGCTCTGAGAAACTATGGTTAATCAAGGGATGTGGTTTGCAGTACTATGGATTAGGCTGGGGCATATATAACAAAATCATGGTTAATATGTATTGTTGAAGGCTTTCATGGCCGGAATCACTGGGTTGTTGTAGGTTTTTCAGGCTGTATGGCCATGTTCCTGAAGCATTCTCTCCTGACGTTTCGCCTACATCTAGGGCAGATATATAAATCCAATTTTCCTAGTTTCCAACAGATCTCACAACCTCTGAGGATGCCTGCCACAGATGCAGGTGAAACGTCAGGAGAAAATGCTTCAGGAATATGGCCATACAACCCAAAAAACTTACAACAACCCATGATTAATATTTTAAATGAAGAAGACAAAAGAGGGCACTGGAAAGAGAGCCCATTTCTGAACAAGGTCTCAGTTTGAAAAACGTGGTTTGTAAAGACCCAGTGTTATACTCTCAATAGATTTACATTTACAGTGCTCTTCTTTTCTAACTCTTATGAGTTATAGAGCAGGCATGGGCAGCCTTCAGGGCCATGAGTTGGATGCAGACCATTGGGTTTTCCATCCTTTTGCGTGCTTCTCTTTCTGTTATCTCTGATTTGTGATCAGAGAGTATTTAAAGATATTTATACTGTGAATTCCCTGAATGGAGCTGAGGTGTTCAGCCCAGGAAAAGTTGTTACATGGAAGTAAGCTGTGCTTTTCTACGGGGGTGTTTCTTACACCGGAGATTACTCTTAAGCAGCCAAGTGAAGAGCGGAGCTATGTTCTGAATGGTGAGTTGGAGAATGTCCACATTGATACACATTAAATCTGGCCCCACATCTTTGACTTTATCCGTTTACTTGTCTTTGCCTCCCATGCCCTTAGCCCCACCGACTGTTGCACTACAGCCCTCAAGACCCCTCCCAAATTGGAATCCAGCCCTAGGGTTGAACAATGCTCCCCACCCTGTTAGAGAGAAAAGCTTGAAAGTCTACATACTTTTCCTCCTGTTCCACCTGTTCTGTTTTTTGTCCTCTCACCCACACCTTTAAACACCTCAATCACAAAAGAAAAATAACTTGGCACAAACGTATGAAAATATCATATTAAAGAGTGCTATTTTAATCATGTATATTCTGAACTCTCACATTTCCTTATATTTAGTGGGGCTGGCTGCTTAATAAATAAGTTAGAGCTTGATCACAGGGTCGAGGTTTTTTAGGTGCAGTATTTTTCTCATACTCTAGGATGATGGTTGGGATGACTTAATGGTAGTATTGCATAAGTATTGTTTATTTTATTTTATTTGTGATGATATCTCTTATGTTATACTTAACATATTTTCTATTAATTTTCCATGTATTTTGCTTTGTTATTGTTTTGTCTACTTAATTTTTAAATTGTTTATATGTTTATTATCATTTATTTTGTTTATATTCTTATACTATTGTAAGCCGCTCCAAGTCCCCACGGGTAGAGGGGACGAGATACAAATAAAGTTCAATTATTATTATTATTATTATTATTATTATTATTATTTGAAACACCACAAGATGAGTCCACAGTAGACACTCTGCTGGCTGTTGTATTGGATCACACGCCGGACATTTCCCAAGTGCTTAGGATTGTATGATGTATCGGCGAATAATACGTCCAGATCCCAGTAAGGTGGCCTTTTTCTGCTGACAGCTGGTAATCTTGTCAGCGTCGATTGTATTTAAGTGCAGGTCAAGGTCTTTAGGCACTGCACCAAGTGTGCCGATCACCACTGGGACCACTTTGACTGGCTTGTGCCACAGTCTTTGCAGTTCAATCTTTAAATCCCCATAAAATCCTCAATAATAATAATAATAATAATAATAATAATAATAATTGGAGGGTAGGAGGGCGGGGCAGGGACAGACATGCATATACACTCTTCTTGGTAGAGATATGGCTGGCCATAGATATGCACAGGATAGAAGTGCAAAATGGAAGTGGATTTGATGCTGTAGCTTGAAGGCTGTGAAGAAAGCAACACTGAGCTGCTCTTTCTCTTTCATCCTTGGAACCTGTCCTATCTCACTTGCAGGGAATACCATGCTATTGGCTTTCTCTTTTCGTTTCCCTCCTTTCACCTGCTTGGAGAGTTCTAGCCAGACAAGGCCCTGCTCTGACTACTCTTTTGCAGGCACCAGGCGGGAAGACTGTGCATGTGGCACGGCACCTCGTCTCTGCCTTGTCAAAGAGCCAAGGTGCATCTTTATGTGGGGAGCACCAGGCCAGTGCCAAGGCTGAGGGAGATATGAAACAATGCCATGACTCTTCAGTCAAGGCTGCACTTTAGGGATGAACAGAAGCAAGGGCAGAGCAAGCGGTTTTCCACCTTTGGGGTCACCAAGGGGACTGCATAGACTGTACAAAATGTTCCCTCTTCCTCTCCCAAAAGACAGAGAACTGGAAGTTGTAAGATGCCCACTTTTTGAAAAATGCATATTTTTCAGTCTTAATTGATTGCTGCTCCTGTGGCCCTCCAAAAGAACCATTTGCTCCATTTCTCTATCATTAGAATAAAGACAGTTTGGACAGTGGAAGGAAAAGGCGTTTGAAAAAACAACAACCTATATGGCTCAAGTTTTCTGTGTTGATTGGGCAATTTGCTGCAATCCACAGTTGAGGCAATGGAGATTTAAACTCTGAGCCACAGGATGAAGCTGAGATATCCAGCCCTCAATTGCCTTGTAATATGTTAATCTAGACCGAGCTTCCCTGTGGGATGTGGGATCCGTGCCACTACGAGTGGGAAGCATTCTTTGCAATGCGATTGTGCAAATGGGGCCAGCTCATCAAAACCGGCATTAACTTTCTTCCTTCCAAGGGCAAAGAGAGTTGTCAACAAGTAACAATGTTTTCTGAAATCGCAGGGTCCCATTCTGTGCCCATTCCTTCTCTATCTCACAAGGAAAATCCTTTTTTCTCTAAGAGTCACTTCAATTTAATATGAGATGAATACAGTATCTATTTTTTGTTACCTGGAGCCATGTTATGCATGAAAGCAATTGCCCCACAATCACCCTATTTACTTACTTACTTACTTACTTACTATATTTATACTCCACCCTTCTCATCCCAAAGGGGACTCAGAGTCGCCTTACAAACTATGGCAAAAATGCAATGCCGCATCATTCATACAACAATAAAGACACCATATCAAATTATAGAACAGTTAAAACATATCACAGTTAAAACATATAAATACAATAAAACAGATAAAAAACATACAATGTGCTAAGTCATGATTTCCTTACTTCTTGGTTTTCCCGTAGTTATTATTCAGACTGCTAGGTTGAGGTTGAATTCCATATTATCCTACTCCCCAAAAGCCTGAGTACAAAGTCAGGTCTTTAGCTTTTTCCTGAAGACCAGGAGGAATGGGGCCAGTCTAATGTCACTGGGAAGGGAGTTCCACAGTAGAGGGGCCACCACTGAGAAATTGCACTTGCGAAGGGGGTGGGACCAAGAGCAGGGCCTCCCCAGCAGATCTTAAAGCTCTAGTTGGCCGATAAAGGGAGATACATTCCCATCACCTGAAATGCTAAAAATTGCTCAAAAATGTATGGAAGGCTTTAAGTGCAAATTGGAAGTGAGTTCTGGTCACTCCTGGGCCATATTTTTGCCTTTTTTTCCCCCCACCTGAAACTGCCCTTGTGGGGCCTCCTGCAGGAGCACAGAAAAAAAACAATCAATGTAGAATTCATATGTTCTGCAGTGACTGCAAGATCAAGCTCAAAGAGAATTGGCTGAACACATGAAGGGGCAGAACTGCCAGTATGTTAAAGCTGACATTGCCATTTTGGGAGCTTTCATGTACAGAGATTTCATGGTTGACACACGTTAACAGATAGACGCAGCTTTGTGCTAGTGAACTTCTTTGTGGTATTTAGCTGGTCACTGCAATAGGCAGAACGTTAGGACTCTGTTGCTCTGGCCCACTTTGGTCAGTCATAAGAAATCTGGGGAAACGGACTTCTGCTTCATTTAGAACCGAAATAGTTGTGTTCATTTATAAAACCCCACTTGCCTCTTTACTCATAAAACCAGGCAGGAAGAGACCATTGTTTATATCAAAATTAGTCCAGAGGGCATGAATCCTGGCATCCCATCCCTTACCTTGCAACATTAAGGCACTTTAAGCCAAGATTGTAAATAATAATAATAATAATGATAATAATAATAATAATAATAATAATAATAATAAAACTGACACGATATGAGGATTTAAAGATCGAACTGCAAAGACTCTGGCACAAGCCAGTCAAGATGGTCCCAGTGGTGACCGGCACAGTGGGTGCAGTGCCTCAAGACCTTGGCCTGCACTTAAACACAATCAGCGCTGACAAGATTACCATCTGCCAGCTGCAAAAGGCCACCCAACTAGGATCTGCACGCTTTATTCGCTGATACATCACACACTCCTAGACACTTGGGAAGTGTCCGGCATGTAATCCAATACAACAGCCAGCAGAGTGATCTTGTCTGCTGTGGACTCATATTGTTGTGTTTCTAATAATAATAATAATAATAATAATAATAATAATAATAATAATAATAACAACAACTTTATTTATACCCCGCCACCATCTCTCCAAAGGGGACTTGGGGCGGCTAACATGAGGCCAAGCCCAAAATTACAGTACAGCAAAATAAAATACAAGAAGCAAACATACCATCAAAATAAATACATGAAATAACAAATAAAATAAACTGTTTCAAAATAACATGATGGAGAAATAGAACACAGTGGGCACTGCACTGTAGACCATCATAGCTTGCAGTTGGCTATGCCTGATGGGAGCTGTGTTACAGCAACGATCTAATATTGGAAGTGAGCTATACTGCTGCAAGGGGCTAAACCAGGTGTGGCCAAACATTGGCCCTCCAGGTACTTTGGACTTCAACTCCCACCATTCTTAACAGCCTACTGACTGTTAGTCCAGAGGGTATGAATCCTGGCTTCCTGTCCCTTACCTTGCAACATTAAGGCACTTTAAGCCAGGAATGTAAATGCTACTGTACTGTAGGCCATCACAACTTGCAGTTGGCTATGCCTGATGGGAACTGTGTTAACAGCAAGATGGACCGGCTGTTAGGAATTGTAGGAGTTGAAGTCCAAAACACCAGAAGGGCTGAAGTTTTCCCATGCCTGGGCTAAACTAATATCACAGCAATGAATGAAACGGGAAATAATCAGTATACCCCCCCCCCCCCCCATGTTAATTTATAGCTAAATGGACAAACATGTACTGAATAATCATGAGCAGCTAGAGCTTACTCCTTAGGCTTGTTGGGCATATAAACAGGCTCCCACCTCGACCTTTTTGTTGCAAAGTAAAGAGTGATCTGGCTGGCTGTGGAATACTTCCTGGGGGTGTTTTACTTTGGTGAGGTAAGATTTTTCAGGGAGATGTGCATCATGAATACTCTACTCTTGGCAAGTGCAAATTCAGACTGGAGTTTAATAACCCTTTTCCCCAGCCTAGGGGAAACCAAATTGTAGCTACTAGGGTGAAACTCAAAAATTACTTTTGCTTTAATGCTTTAAACACAGAGATATAGAAGATGTTATCAGACATTCTAGCAAGTTGTCTCACTGCGAAACAAGAGCAAACTGTGAATAATCTCGGAAGAGGGAGAATGTAATGTAGTAATGACTCTTGCTGTTCATGTTATGAGCAATGCAAATAAGATTGGTGTGTACCATGAAATAATGTGGGAATTTGAAAGTAGGGCAGGCTTGCGTGTGATGGAGGCAGGCCTCCATATGTAGGTTGTCTCCAAATACCATTAAAGGAAAAATGGACGCAATGGGGAAGAGGAGAATTTTGCATCTGCTATCCCCGACTCACCAGATTTTTCTCCAACCTACTTTCATCATTTCCAGTGAGGGATGATTGGTCGTGGCAGTGGATATTCTTTTCGTCATTCCTTTCTTCCATGGGTCAAGTGAAAACCACTTAGCCAGCTCCTTCACAGTTGCTTGGCAATAGCTCACCCTTGAAGACACAGTCTGTTGCAATCCAACTTCTCAAAACAGTATTAGAATGACCTCCTTAACTCTAGGATTCTCGGTGGAATTTCCAAAATGTTTCCCTTGCAAAACACCTTGGTTTTAGCTTATTTCTCAATCTGTCATGAAATGAGAATATGCTGAGCCAATGACTGGAAATGAACATGACTCTCCTCTCCTGTCAAGTCCAGAAATCCCAAAATGTTGCTTGTTTTGAGTGGTGACCACATGAGTAAAATGATTAGCAGTGCAATTTGGTAATGATCCAGTGGGTGTTTTGAGGTGCTTAATATTTCTCTTTCTCTTTCCAGACTATCCGAGAAGTTACCGGCTATGTTTTGATTGTCATGAATGTCTTCACATATTTGCCACTTCAGAATTTGCGCATGATACGAGGGACGCAATACTATGAAGACAAGTATGCGCTCTACATCGTCCTCAACTATGAAAAGAACGTCACTCATGCCCTCCACCAAGTGGGCTTCAACCAACTCACAGGTGGGTCAATGGCAGGATTGAAGATTCATACTAACAAAACAGGTAGCACTGCACTGCTCCTTACCGACATGTTTCCACTGTGAAACCTTTGTAGTGGAAAATAAAATAGTATTCCAAGACTCTGGTGAAAATGGCCTGTGGTCAGGAAGGGGTGAATAGACTGAGGTTGTCTTCCTGTGCGATCAGGAGACATCTTAATCATTTTGGCCACCCATCTGCCTTCCCAATTTGTCTCCTTGAGCTGGTGCCTTCAACGTCTAGCCATTCGAAACAATGCTAAAAAGAGATGAGCTTAAGCAAGCGCAGAATGTCTTATTTTGCTAACATTGATGCATGTACTCTTGCTGGAAAGCAGCAATTGGTTATGACTTATCAACATATATGTAGGAGCCCCCAGTGGCGCAGTGGGTTAAAGCCCTGTCCCGGCAGGACTGAAGACTAGCAGGTCGCAGGTTTGAATCCGGGGAGAGTGTGAATGAACTCCCTCTGTCAGCTCCAGCTCCTCATACGGGGACATGAGAGAGGCCTCCCACAAGGATGATAAAACATCAAAACATCTGGGCATCCCCTGGGCAACTTCCTTGCAGACGGCCAATTCTCTCACACCAGAAGCGACTTGCAGTTTCTCAAGTCGCTCCTAACATGACAAACAAACAAACACATATATGTCACTTATGGTAATCTGTATCTCCCCAAACTCTGGATTATTTTAACAACAATAATTTCAAAAAAGGAGGGGGCTTTTATTGTGTGCCATATGTACTTATCTCATTTCTTAGGGGATAGGGCTACTATCTACTTTCCCCAAATTAATTACCCCAAATTAATGTTGCCCCGTGTACTTTACACTGCTAAAAGTGGGAGTGGGGTAGAAGAAATAAAATACTTTGGCAGAATCCTTTGGAAGCCTGGATTAGATTGGCAGTACAAACTAAATTCATTCATTGATCTCATTGTTGAATTATGAATCAAACCTTGTTAAATTCCATTAATTCTCTAGATCTGCTCTAGTTGGAACTAACAGTATGATTCAAGCATTTGTTCTCTTTACAGTTAGTAGATAAGCTTCTTTAGAGACCCAGCGATATTTATGATCAGAAAAACAGCACATAGTGCTGGATAAGCCATTGTATCCTTTGTGCGTATCATTCTCCCTGAGCTATTCCTTGCAGGCAAAATTGGCAGGGAGTCAACATATGTGGGACACTGGGCTGTTGCTGGGTGGAGTACAATTGCTCAGTGAAGAAATAAGATGACTTCAATGTCACCTTGAAGTAGTAGAAAATGCATTCCACTGCTGGGATTTTGCACCGTCAGCCCAAACGATCACCACTTGTTGTGTCACTTTTGGGGCCAACTAAGCCAGCTGGTATTTTTCCTTCTTTATAACACAGGCATGGGCAAACGTTGTCCCTCCAGGTGTTTTGGATTTCAATTCCCACAATTCCTAACATCCTACTGGCTGTTAGGAATCGTGGGAGTTGAAGTCCAAAACACCTGGAGGGCCGAAGTTTGCCCATGCCTCTTAAAGCATGATCCCATATTACTCTTGAGGTAAACTCTATTAGGATATGTTTTCTAAATACACATAAAAACATCCCAGCAGCTGGTTTTGAAATATGAAATTCCTGTTGATTGCAAAAAACACAATGACTTTTGATTTTCACACTTAATCTCTGTGAATTTCTGTAGGTGAACAACTGCTAGGCTAGTACCATCAATTTTATTTTTGTTTTGTATCAAAAGCATTGCATAAATTAGTATAAAACTGATAAAAATAGAAGGAGCACAAGCGGCTAAATATCTTTTGACCAAAAACGGGCAACAGCAACCACATTGTCTCTAGCCACAAGCAATTCTTCCTCTGTACTTGAGGCAGGACATTGCGGACAAGCATACAGATGCGGAGTTGTCTGTTCTGCTCCGCAGTTGCACAAGAAGGAGGAGTCTTTTAGGTAGTGCCATTTTGCCATGCAGTGAATGGCTTTCACAGTGTTCAACCTTATTTCCAGATTATGTTCCAGATTATCTTTTTTCCCCAGATTATTTGGCAGTGGAGATTTATATAATCCAGTTCAAAACAGATATTCTGGGATCAGATCATGGAATATAGGGCAGTGTAGATCCAGCCTTGGTTAGTAGGGCTGCAAGTCTGTGCTTCATTTAATAAGACGGGAATTATGGAAGTCATCATTTTGCAATGAGAGTGTGGGCTTGAATCAGAGAATTATTTGCACCTTCACCAAGAGTTCATTGGATTCGTTGATGGAAGCTAAAACGGTTACACAAGATTAATCTGCATGTAGACAGGCCTTTACTTGTGACTTTGGGGAATTTGCTTTGGTATCTTCACTGTTACATTTTGTAGAGAAGGGGAACAGGAGGATGAAAGAAAATGTAATTAGATCCATTGGGCTTGTATCAATAATGTGAGACACAGAAGGGGTTTTGAAGTCTCTGTGTTTAAAGCTGATATTTAAATGTACCAGCCATCTCTTTGAGCTCCGTTGAAGGAGTCTAGGGGCTTGAAATGGTACACATACAGACCCATGCTTGATCTCTAAGGCTTGCTCTTTTATCCTTCAGAAGTAACATTCACTCACTGGCTGCAGATCAAACTAGGTTTTGAGCAGCTCACATCTACATCGAATAACAGCTTGTTCTTACTGGTGCTGCCAGATGAGATTAACCCTCTGGGAAGAAGTGTCTAAGAGTTTGCTTGGCCGTGTTCTCTAGGATTCTGGACTCTCTTCTGTGATACTTAAGTATTTTGTTGTTGTATTGTCAAAGACTTTCCTGGCCGGAATCTGGGTTGCTGTGAGTTTTCCGGGCTGTATGGCCATGCTCCAGAGACATTCTCTCCTGATGTTTTGCCCACATCTATGGCAGACATCCTCAGATGTTGTGAGGTCTCCGAGGATGCCTGCCATAGATGTGGATGAAATATCAGGAGAGAATGCCTCTGGAACATGGCCATACAGCCCGGAAAACTCATAGCAACCCAATTTTGTTGTTGTTTCCAACTTCTGACAGCCCTAAAGCCATATCTGGGTTTTGTGGGGCCAAGAGTATCCAAGGTCACCCAGCGAGCTTTCACGTGGTCTCCAGAGTGATAGTCCAACACTCAGATCGCGGAACCCAGCTGGATCTCTCTTTGCATACAATAATTTACTATAATCCACTTGGACTATTTAAGTGGGAAGTATTATATGCATATTTTAAATAGATTCATATATATCGTGAATGTAAGAGATTAAACCTTTCAAAAACTGTTGCTAAATTTTAGAAAGCAGAATAGATGGAGATGCTAGTATGAAGTTAAAGAGGGAGGTTCCTTTATTCAGCACTGCTCAGTTCTGTTTTCTATATTCAGCATTCTCTTTCTAAAATCGGCAGCAATAAAATTCTGGTACAAGACAAAACACACACAAAAAAGCAATTGATGTGACTTAGGGCTTTGCGGTCTTGGAACTTGAGAGATTCAGTGCAAAATTCTTAAGTTCCATATTGTGATCTCTATAACTATTCAAGCTACCTAATGTAAAAGCTACCTAATGTAAAGATAACTGGAAGTTATCTTTATCCAGTGTGTCATGGATCAGTCCTGTATTAATGCCCCCGGCTACAATTATATCTTTCTTTCACAGAAATTCAACAGGATCAGGCAGCCAATGGCTCAAGTAATGGCACCGCCTTAGCCAATGGGAAAAATCATTAATTACTCATAGAGTTCTCCATTTCTTTCTTTCTCCTCTCTCTCTTTCTCTCTTAAATCTTGTAGAAATACAGTTTTTGCCCAATATTACACTATCCTAGCCTGGTAACTAGCAGGAATTACAAAATTGTTATCTCTTAGAACTCTTAGGATGCATCTACACCGTAGAATTAATGAAGTCTGATGCCACTTTAATTGCCATGGCTCAATGCCATGGAAAGGAGATTCCATCTGAACATTAGGAAGAACTTCCTGACTGTGAGAGCTGTTCAGCAGTGGAACTCTCTGCCCTGGAGTGTGGTGGAGGCGCCTTCTCTGGAGGCTTTTAAGCAGAGGCTGGATGCCATCTGTTGGGGGTGCTTTGAATGCAATTTTCCTACTTCTTGGCAGAATGGGGTTGGACTGTATGGCCCACGAGGTCTCTTCCAACTCTGTGATTCTCCGATTCTATGAATCCTGGTAGCTCTAACTTGATGAGGCACCAGCACTCTTTGGCAGAGAAGGCAAAAGGCTTTATAACCACAACTCCCATGATTCCATAGCATTGTGCCATGGCAGATGAACTGGTGTTAAATTGTGTTAATTCTACAGTGTAGATGCAACTTTAGATTTGGAAGTGTCTGAATTCTATGTCAAAGAAAATTCAGTTCGTCTACCCCACTCTCTGCCTTCAAATTATATATAGAACTAAGTAAAAGGATGTCCAGTGTCACAAAATTAGAACGGAGAGAGCTCTCTTTAAATGCTGCTTTCCAAGCAAGACAATTTGCAGAGGATCAGGGTTGACGGGTCTTTGATGATCAGATAAAATAAGAAAACATGCTTCTATATTTCTAACCCAATATTGGGCCAAATAGCCTAAAGACAACCTATAGCTCTGTTCCTATTCTTACCAACCCTCTGTATTTCACATCATATCACAGAAGGGTATCTTTGCCCTCTGATCTGGAGATTTATGGGTGAAAGTCCAATCAACGGAAAGAATTTATAGATATACTCAGCCAATTAGCACCCAGGATTTGACTTAACTGCCACTTTATCAGTTCGAAGAGTGAGTTGACAGTTCGGTCAAAGCACTTATCCCTTTATCTGGCCAAGCCTGAAGTTATTGAATAAGGTAGAAGTTTGTAAACAACTTGTGGGGCGGAGACTCTTTTCAGGGTCAGATCGAAAGGAATGTTATAACTGAGAAAATGGTTGTAAACAAAAGAGGCTTCATCAATAGCACAATTTTCAAGAGACTCTGAACCAACTTAATCAGCAGTGAGATACAATGCCGCTTCTTGTCTCATTTCTCACAAAATAATTCTAGGATTATTTTACAAGAAGGGCTAGATTTACAAACATGCCAGTCACAATTTCGATCATCAGATTATGAAGGGTCTCTAAGTACAACACCCCTATTACAAAAACAAAAAAATGTCATGCTGCCTGGCTTCTTAAACTCGACAAAGCTGAGGATCTCTGGACATTTTAATCTGGCCCTGTTTGCTCCAGAAGAATGTCAACTGTTTTGCATCTTGACATTTTCCCAAAGAGATTGTGCGAAAGTGTGCTTTTGTCGTTTCTCAATTTACGGCAATTTCATGCTTTTCATTGTGCTTTCTCTGGCAAGGAATGCTCACAGGCGGTTTGCCTTCCTCTGAATACAGATCATAACACCAGGTATTCCTTGGTGATCTCCCATCCAAGTACTTTTTTTTCTGTGTCAGGAACAATGTGAGAAACTGTAAGTCTCTTCTGGTGTGAGAGAATTGGCTGTCTGCAAGGACATTGCCCAGGGGACGCCTGGATGTTTAACCATCCTGTGGAGGCTCCTCTTATGTCTCTGCATGAGAAGTTGGAGCTGACAGATGGGAGCACACCCCGCTCCCCAGATTCTACCTTTTGTCAGCACTCCTGCCAGCACAAGGGTTTAACCCAATGCACCACTGGGGGCTCCATCCAAGTACTAACCAGGTGTGACCCGGTTTAGCTTCCAAGAGATGAAATGAATGCTACAAGCCTTACATTGGCTACTTCTAAAATGCAAGTGGCTCACAATGTAGCTTCTGTTTCCTGACACTTTCCTGCGCCTACAGAAATCCTACAGCACCTGGTATTTGTTCTCAGGCTGGAGCTACACTGTCCCATAGACCAGGATCTGATTCCAGACTATCTGTTTACCCCAGATTGTCTGGCAATGTAGACTCATATAATCCAGTTCAAAGCAGATAACCTGGGATCAGATTCTGGAATATAGGATAGTGTAGATCCAGCCTCAGTCTCCCATCCAAATACTAACTGGGGCTGAGCTTCCAAGATCAGATGTGTTCTGGTGCCTAAAGGTATTTAGTCCCTATAGTTTAGTAGAGAGCTCCTATAATAATTACGTTTCATTTTACTACTTGATTGGTGACTTTCAGAGAAGATGTTTTTATATTATGTTGAAAATACACCTTAATTAGATGAATCAGAATGGTCAACCAGACAGATGAAGGTAGTTTCTACTCTCAGATGTTGTGTGTGCACACGCATTCCATCTAGTCACTTGTCTTATGGTAACCTCATGAATTTCATCAGGTTTTCTTAAGCAAAGCGCATTCAGAGGTTGTTTTTCCAGTTCCTTCATTAGTATAGCCTTTAGCACCTGGTATTTATTGCTGGCCTCCCATCCAAGTACTAACCAGGCTGGATCCTGCTTAGCTTCCATGATCTGACAGGGTCTAGTGCCTGTAGGGTATTTAGACCCTGTGATTTAGCAAAGGGTTCCTATTATCCCTGTTGATATAGGACTGAACTTGAGGTTTTCTTGACTGACTGGAGGTGGCAACACTGAAAAGCCACGTATGAGAGATAAGAGATCCTGTGGATCCTTTAGTAGAGTTAAAAGAGGAAAGCAGACAAACAGGAGCAAGTCAGTGCTTGTTCTAGGTTCTTGCCTCAACCAACCGGTTTGGTTGATGTTGATGTTGTTGTTGTTGAGTGTTAGTGGCACCAAGAGACAACACCTGTCTATCAGCTTTCCCATCGCTTGATCTCTCTGCTGGCTGACAGAAGAAACCTGTATTGGGGAGACAGGATGGGTTTTCAGAATTACCTGGGCTGCGTTCCATGTTACACGAAAGTGCCTTTGGCATTGCTAGTGCTTAAAACTGTATTTTGAAGCCAAATAACAGCATGCAAAGTAGGATAAAACAATGCAGTAATATTGCACTTACCCTCACAGCACAAAATAAATAAGAATTGTAGTGTCATTAGAGATTGCAGACTTGGGAAGAGTTGCTGGAATGACATGAGAATGGAAGTGGAGCAGCAAAAATGATGCTGTTTTGAGATTTTGGCAGTACTTTGTCAGGTGTATGTCAAAGAACAGATATCAAAATCATACATAAAGAACCCTATTTACAGTACAGAGGGTGTTCTCTGACTTCCTTATCAATGCAGACGTTGACCACTTCTCATCGTCATTTCTTCCCGGGTATTCATAGAATATGACAAATGGCCTCAAGAATCAGTAGAAATGTTCATTCTAGAAATCCTTATTTTCCAGAACTTTGTCCAATCAGATTTGGGGATAGGACTCTGTCAAACTCTGGAATCCCAAACTTATCGGGCTGGCTGATTCTCTCTACAAGTCATTTGGGGTCTCAAGAGGGAAGGTGATCACATGCTGCCCCTTTTGCCTTCCAGAAATCCTCTCTGGGAATGTCTACATTAGGAAGAACAAGCAGTTGTGTCATGTGGACACTATTGACTGGAAGGACATTATCCGAGATCCAGGTTCCCAGGCAGTGGTCCAAGACAATGGGGAGAAGTGTGAGTATGTCAACCAGTAGCTGTGTGGATGTGTTCCCTTACAGACTGTCCTAGTCAAAGCTCCAACCTGTTCACCAAACTAGGCCGGTTTAGATGGACCCATATAGATATTTTTATTAAATATTAAATACTAGCCATCCCCTGTCACTCATTGCTGTGGCCCAGTCTGTGTATATGTGTTTTGTGTGTGTATATATTTGTGTATGTGTGTTTGAGTGTATGTATGTGTGTGTGTGTGTGGTTTTATGTTGTAATGTATTTTTTGTTTTTTGGCTTTTAAAGTCTTTTCTGCTGTGTTTTTCAGTGCTTTTATGACTGATGGTCACTCGTTGGCCTGATACGTGTATTCTGCCCAAATTTGGTGTCAATTCGTCAAGTGGTTTTTGAATTATGTTAATCCCACAAATGAACATTACATTTTTATTTATATAGATTTTATAAAATATTAATATTTTATTAAATATTTTATTAAATATTACAGGGACATTTTCAAAAACTGTAACACACTTGTCCTGAGGTTCAGCACATATGAGAAAACCACAAAATAAATACACACCACATGTTAGAGATTATTTGTCAGCCATCCTGCCCATTTCAGTAGCTAATGCTGTGCTTTTGTTCCCCTCCAGGTTTGCCATGTCATGAGAACTGCAATGGCCATTGCTGGGGTCCTGGTCCGGAGGATTGTCAAAAATGTAAGTGTTCCAATGACTCTTGAGACCTAATCCAGGTGGTGCCCTTGAATGAGAAACTGGTATTCATCCATCTTTGGAGAATGAACTTGGTCAACTAAAGCACAAGATATGATGGGTGCTTTAAGGTGTGCTCTAGGAAAGGACTTTACCTGTCTTCGTGGCAGGTTGGAACAAGAGAAGCATCATAGTTCTTTCAACAACAACCACGGGACTGAAGGAATCTTCTTCTTTCTGGTCAGCAAAAGTTGATCAAGCATTTCCCTTTACCCTGAGAGGTGAGACCAGTCTTTTAAACCAAATAAATGACTTGGTCTCTTTTAATTGCTCACTCTGGTTAAACCATAAACCTTGGAAGTGATATGTTGGGGACAAGAGGAAAGCGCACTCTTTCCCTGTTGTTTATCCATCCTAATTGACAGGAAGCAAAAGCACAGTTAAACAGTTGGCCTTCTATCCAGTTTTTAAACACTCTAATAGGGCAATCCTTCTATTCCTTCAGTAAATATAAGAAACACACATTTGTTGTTGTTTGCCTTCAAGTCATTTTGAACTTATGGTAGTGTTTAACTTATGAGCCCCCTAGTAGCACAGTGGGTTAAACCACTGAGCTGCTGAACTTGCTAGCAGTTCGAATCCAGGGAGCAGGGTGAGCTCCCCTGTTAGGCCCAGTTTCTGCCAACCTAGCAGTTCAAAAACATGCAAATGTGAGTAGATCAATAGGTACTGCTTCTTCAGGAAGGTCACGGCACTCTATGCAGTCGTGCTGACCACTTGACCTTGGAAGTGTATATGGACAATGCCGGCTCTTTGGCTTAGAAAGGGAGATGAACACCCCCCCCCCCCGAGTTGGACACAACTACACTAAATGTCAGGGGAAAGCTTTACCTTAGCCTTGTATTAGGGTTTTCTCAGCAAAATTTGTCCAGAGGCAGTTTGTCATAGCTTTCTTTTCAAGCTGAGAGAATTCAAAGAAAAAGCTGTGTTTGTTTGTATTATCAAGATGTGAAGGGGTCTTGTAGCACCTTAGAGACCTAGAGAACATAAATTGGTAGCATAAGCTTTCATTGGCTAAGTCTGTTTTCTCATTGAACTGCCTAGGAACAGACCTTTATAGGTAGACTGTGTGGGTGAATAGCCACAGAAATGCAAAACTTGTGAGAATGGTAATGTGGTGACAAGTTTTAACAAGGTTGAGAGAATGTGACTTGCCCAAAGCCATCCAAAATGTTTCATTGCCTGAGTAAGAATTCACACACTGATCTTCTTAAATCCCAGTCCTGCATTCAAACCACTGCACCACACTGGCTTTTGGGTGAACTCCTACCCAGCAGTATAAAACCCTCTGAAGCATAGTTGCCACCCTACTGCCAACCCTCTGCACATTGGCATATTCATTGAGGCCCCACAAACATCTCACAACTCACTCAAGGCAAGGTTTTGTTTTCATTTTAAAATCTTTTGCATATGAAGATTGATTAAATCTCTGGCATATGAAGTTGTGAGAGCCAGCAAGATCAGTTCCTCTCCCATTCATTAAGTGTTGCTATAATATCACATGGATAGTGTTGAAACTGAGGGTTGTATGATGATGGCACTAAAAATAGAATACACTTGTGCTCTACTTTTTAAGAAAATTGCATAAAGGTTCTATGTTAAGAGGCAACTAATCCAAATTAAGTGGGTCATATGCCCAGGCCCTGGATAGGTGAGAGTAGGAGTAGGAGGTGGTATTTGTTGCATGGACAGCTTCTCACCAATATTTCTTCCTTCCTTTGCCATAGTGACCAAGACCATATGTGCTCCCCAGTGCAATGGACGCTGTTTTGGTCCCAACCCCAATGAATGCTGTCATGATGAGTGCGCAGGAGGATGCACGGGCCCACTCAAGACGGAGTGTTATGTAAGTAGCCAGATCCCAATGTCCAGCTTTATGTCTGAGGCTTGTTTGCTGTGAGGATGGGGAAGTCTGTCTTTAGTTATGATAACATAACTGATATTTGTTTACAATTGTGACTGTTATATTTTCATATTTGATGTTTTAATCTGTTGCGTTTTATTGTAATTTTTGGGCTAGTCCCATGTAAGTCACCCCGAGTCTCCTTGGGGAGATGGTTGGCAGGGTATAAAAATAAAGTTATTATTATATTAACTGAGCTTTCTTGGTCTGAAATGACTGAGACCAGTGCCTCTTTCTCACCTGATCCCCTTTCTTCAATCCTAGGCCTGCCGGTTCTTCAATGACAGTGGCGCTTGTGAAACACTCTGTCCACCACCGCTGATTTACAATAAACTCACCTTCCAGTTGGAGCCCAACCCTGACACCAAGTATCAGTATGGTGGCATCTGCGTTAAAAACTGCCCTCGTAAGTCTCAAATTGTGTTAAGGGGGTCCTCATCCTTGTGCTACTGCATTGTGTGAAACGTTGTTTGTTTATTTATTTATTTCGGGCACTTCTACCCCGTCCTTCTCTACCCCCGAGGGGGTTTCTTTAAGGGACAATCCAACCATATGGGCAGAAGTGCCTCTCTTGTGAGGCAGTACTCTATGGAAGCAGGTGTTTTGTCTCAAAGCTTCTTTACTGTTTACGAATTCCCAAATGTATGGAGAAGTCACATAGCAACAACTGCCTACAGCATGCCAGCCACATGATTTGACTGCTGCTTTGGTTAGGAGCTACCATGGAGAATTAGTTTACACCTGTTTGAGGGGTTATATAAGGAATCTAAGGGCCCTTCCAGACAGGCACTATATCCCAAGATCTGATCCCAGGTTTTCTGTTTATCCCAAATTATCTGGCAGAGGGGACTCAAATAATCCAGCTTAAAGCAGAAAACCTGGGATCAGATCCTGGGACATAGGGCCTGTCTGGAAGGGCCCAAGGTATGAACTGAGATCAGCTATTTCTCAATATGATATGCATTGTCTTAAGGAGAGGCTGGATGGTTTGACAGGAAATAAGTACGTAGATTTAACAACCCATTCTCTAACTGTCTGGGTATATGGATGCGTGCTTCTGCTGTTAGAAATGGTACATTGGAACTGATTTTTTGCTTTTTCCTTGGGTCAAATACATTTTTACAGTTTTAGAGTTCCTGGAACTAAGAGGAAGTCACATTGGGTGTTTTGTCATAACCTGGAAGAAAGCTTAGGAGTCCTTGCCATAATCGTCATACCCTGACTTGTACCATTCCAACTCTTACAATTCTGATTAGCTTTCTGAAGGTGAAATGCAGGAATCTGAAATCCTATCATCATAGGCTATCACTCATGAAATCCCAATCTTCTTCCATAGAGTGACCTAATTCATCTTAGTTATTTTTCCAGACTGGAGATCATCCTGTCTCACAGCCTCTTTGAACCTTGTACTTTAACCCAAAAGAACCTATTTCTCTCCTCTCAAATCGAGAGAGAGAGAAAGACATACACACACATTTTGAATAATTACTGTCAGCCCTCCATGTTTTCTGCTTTAGCTTTTGCCAATTTTGATTTTTCACAGACTTGATTACTATATTTTCTCTAGGTTCCTCTAGCCCAACCCTGTGGTTTATTTCCTACAGAATGACCTAGAGCAGTGGTTCTCAACCTGTGGGTCCCCAGGTGTTTTGGCCTTCAACTCCCAGAAATCCTAACAGCTGGTAAAGCGGATGGAAGTTCTGGGAGTTGTAGGCCAAAACACCTGGGGACCCACCGGTTGAGAACCACTGACCTAGAGGTTCCTAGACAGCATAATTTTCTAGGCATTTGTAGGTCCTCCATTGCAATTCTGTGGTCAATGCCTGTGGGGCTAGAGGACTTATGGTGTTCTCTTGGATAAAAAAAGTTTATTTTAATGTATGGGTTTCCCACTTTTGCAGGGGTCCTATGCCTCCAACCCCTGTGAAAGCAGATGGTCTACTGTAGTTCCATGTCTGCATTCTTCCCTATTATCTCACACCTTCTTTCACGACTTCTGCAGATAATTTTGTTGTGGATCGGAGCTCATGTGTCCGGACCTGTCCTCATCACAAAATGGAGGTTGAAAAAAATGGCCAGAAGATATGTGAGCCTTGTGAGGGACTCTGCCCAAAAGGTATTAAAAGAATGAAGAACTTCATTTGATGGGGTTTCCAGGTGGGCTTGCAGTGACGTGTGAGCTTCAGCTTCTGCTGGCTCCTGGAATAGAAAGTCCCCCAATGGCCTTGTTATGTAGGCAGTTCTGAGCCATGTGCCTTTATCAAACATGGCAGACATGCACATATCAAATTAGTTCAACAGCTCTTCAAATAAATATAAGAAATTGACACAAAATGAAAATATCTCACATGAATGATCTGGGACTAGGCCTAGGGAGTGCTGGCCTTGGGTGGTCTTTGCATTTTATAAGACTAGTGTTGCCAGATTTTCAAAATAGCAATAAGGGAGAGTCAAAATTCAGGACATGCCAGGTTATTAGGAAGTAATTGTTAACAAGTTTGTACCCCATGACAGTACTGATTTCAATTAAATTAAGCCATGTAATGCCTCTAGAACATGACCATATAGCCCGGAAAAACCTACAACAACCAAGCCATGTATTTATCTGTAAAATTACCATATTTGTCCACCTTTATAAATGACACGATGCACACATTTTTGCCATTATGAAGAACCCACACTAAAAAAAATGTGGGGTATGGATATGTATCTCATTCAGGCTATGGCTTTCCAGTCCTCTAAGAGGGAACACCCCTTATAACACAGGACACCTAGCAGTCTTGTATAAGACATATATTTGTGTGTACTTTGTAATTTCAAAAATCAGTATGAGAATTGTCACCTAACAGTGTAGCGGTGCCCCAAACCAAGCCATTCTTGACTACGTTGTCTGCTCTAGGGAAGTAATGTGCAAGGTGGGATGTTAAACTGGTACCATTCACCTCCTTGAACATTCCTCACTTGTAATTTTGCCTTGTTATCAGCTTGTGAAGGCACTGGACCTGGAAGCAAATACCAAACTGTGGATTCCAGCAATATTGACAACTTTATCAACTGCACCAAAATTCTGGGAAATTTGGACTTCCTGATCACTGGTCTGGAAGGGTAAGTGTACTAGGCTATCCTTTGTCTTGGTCTGATGCTCTAAACCAGGCGTAGGTAACTGGAAGGGGATCTTGGGGTGGGTCATATGACCACCTTGGGTTGGTTTTCATGTAGCTAAACGTTTTCTTAAGTTCTCAACAAGCTAGAGTTACGGTAGACATCATGTCTTGTCGAAGGCTTTCATGGCCAGAATCACTGGGTTGTTGTAGGTTTTTCAGGCTGTATGGCCATGTTCTAGAGGCATTTTCTCCTGACATTTTGCCTGCATCTATGGTATGTATCCTCAGAGGCTGTGAGGTCAGACCTCACAACCTCTGAGGATGCCTGCCATAGTGGCAGGCGAAACATCAGGAAAAACCTACAACAACCCAGACATCATGTCTGTTTTTTATTGGAGAGATGATCTGCATACGCCAGTACTTCTTCCTTTGCCATCTAACTATAGGCATTTTATAAAAACCTACTGTGGCAATTTACTGACAGTCAGAGTGGTTCTTGGACATCCATGGTTTTTCATTCTGGCTTATTACAAGTTTTAGTCATATTAGTAAAACCAGGATTGAAGTGGTTATTATGCCATGGATGTTGATAGTGAAAATAAGTTTCTAAAAAGAATACATGCTGCTTCTCAAGATGGCTCTGCCTGAAACCAATAGCTGGTCTCTCATCTTTGCTATGATCTTTTCCCATAGGGACCCGTGGCACAATATAAGTGCCTTGAACCCAGAAAAACTGAACATCTTCCGAACGGTGCAAGAGATCACAGGTGAGCTGGGACTGTAAAGGCAACAAATAATAAGAGGGCTCATTTTCTTATCTAAATGTAGACTGCAAAAAAGGATTGTTTCCTACTGGTTTTCAGTCAAATGCTTTTTGTGCTATTGATATGATGTAAACAAGAACGGGAGATAGAAAGTTAGAAAGGACCAAGTTTATAGGGCTCTTTATTTAGGAAAGGAATTGTGGAATTAGACAGAAATGTGAAAAATAGAGAGTAGATTACTAGAGAGGTGGCACTGGGTGATGTTGGACTGTGGACAAGGGACTTTAGAAGTCACCAATATCCTGTTCTTCCCCTTAGGCTACTTGAACATCCAGTCATGGCCCAAACATATGCAAGATTTCAGCGTCTTTGCCAACCTGGTCACCATTGGTGGGCGCAGCCTTTATAAGTAAGCATTGCTCCTTTGCCTTGTTCATGAGCTGTCGAGGGCCTTAGGGCTCCTTTGTTTCCTCTGTGATGTTCAAGGCCAAACCTGCCCAGAAGATCTGCTGGAAAGCCATGTGCAAGGAAAGGTGAAAAGGTTACAGTATCCAAAGTGAATGAACCTAGAATCTTGTCACCTACTAACAACCCACAAACACAGACATGTGCATACGATTTTGGATCATGTGATTTTAATGTTTATACTAGGTTGTTTTAATGCTATGTCTTAATGTTTACATGTTGCTTATGTCTTATGTTTAATAGTCTTAATGATTTTAACTCATAGTTACCGGTATATGTTATTGTTTAGATATTATGATTTTTTTTACATGTATGTTTGGCATGGAATTTTGTCATTAGTATGTTATAAACCATTTTGAGTCGTCCCCCCCCCCCCAGGGGTGAGAAAAGAAGTATAGAAATACAGTAAGTAAATAAATAAACACACAACTTCTGTACATATGCAAACATTCCCCTATGTGTTGTTCAGGGATTAGTTTGGAGTTATTTATTTATTTATTTGCAGTATTTATATTCCACCCTTCTCACCCTGAAGGGGACTCAGATCGGATCACAGAACACATATACGGCAAACATTCAACTGACAAGACAGACAATTGTACATAGATAGAGGTATATATAGGCTTTCCCATCTTCGTCATTTGGAGGCAATGCTCGGTTCTGGCCACAGGGGGTGCTGTCACTCCAATTTCCCCTGCCGAAGAGCTTTGTTTGTAAACTTCCTCCTTGATTGAATTTCCGGCATTTTTCTGGCATTACTTAATGGGTGTTAAATACCTCCCCACTTAAGTGGTACCTATTTATCTACTCACATTGCTGTTTTTGAGATTACTAGGTAGGCAGAAACTGGGCTAAAGGCCAGGAACTCACCCTGACCCAGGCTTCAAACTGTCAACCTTTTGGTTGGCAAGATTTATTTCAGCTGACGATTAACCTACTGTGCTAAAGCCTGGCCCTGTTCTACATTTAAACCATGTTTGCTGTACTGCAGAGAGCCTGTGGCCTTCAATGCTTGCCACTTGAAGCAACATGTATTTGTCTCTTCCCAGTCATCACCACATTCTTCCTCCTGCGACTAACCTGTTCTTTGTTTGTTTTTTGCTAGCCGTGGGTTTTCCTTGCTGGTCATGAAGAATATGAATGTGACCTCTTTGCACTTCAGCTCGCTTCAGGAGATAAGTGCTGGCAAAGTCTACATCACGGAGAACCGACAACTTTGCTATTACAATACCATCAACTGGGAACGTCTCTCACGCCGGAGTTCAGATCTTGATATTAGGAGCAACAAACCCATCAAGAAGTGCAGTGAGTGTGTGGGCAGCAAAACTTTCCTCTGGACTAGGAGACATGGGTGCCTGCTATACTAGGATACATTCACACAAACAGGTGGAGGTTGAATTGGGAGTTCCATAGAGGTTAAAGTGTCAATATTCTCTGGACTGTGTGCAGATACTCACTTTCACACCACTCTGTCTGATTTATAAAGACAGACACACACTCACACAGGCATAGGCATCAAGTAAAATAAGTGAATTCCCCACTTTTCTATTATAGCAAGAATCCAATTACAAGTATCTCAGAATTTTCTTAGAGCAGAAATACCATAGAAAGATCAATATCAGACCTGGTTTTAGATCATGTTCTTACAAATCATTCTAAAGTTAGATGTATGTTTGTGCATGCCTTCAAGTTGCCTGTCAACTATTATTATTATTATTATTATTATTATTATTATCATCATCATCATCATCATCATCATTATGGTTATCATTATCATTATCATTATTATTTCATTTTTATCCTGGTTTTCTCCCATGGGTGGGATTCAAAGTGGCATACAAAGGTTTAAAAAAGCAGAATTACATAAAATGCATATTCAACATGAACAACAACGCCAATTAAAACAATAACTCAGTTTGTCTACCTATGCTGAGTTTCAGAGGGTTTTCTTGGCCAAGAAATACTCGAGGGTACTGTAGCTTCTTTCTCTGAATTATAGCCTACAGCACCTGGTAGGATCTGGTGTCTTTAAGGTATTTTGACACATACATTTATATCTTTCACTCATTTTGTCACAGCATCTGTCATCCCTCATTACAAATGAATACAACATGGGGAGCTGCTTCTTTAATGTAACTCCATGGAAATGCTATTCTAGCTATTCTAGCTGTTACAACCTCCCCAAACTGGTAACCTCCTTCATATCCACTGGCTTAAACAAGATTCTGCAAATCTCACTGGCAAGTAGGCAACACTTAAATGTTAAAAACTATTAATTTCCTTTTGCACACATCTGCCTTGGCCTGTAGAACATCCACTATCACATCAGATCAACTAAGGCAATGGTTCCTTTGGTCCTCTGGGTGTTTTGGACTTCAACTACCAAAAGCCTGAACTAGCTTGGCAAACAATCAGGAATTATGGGAGCTGAAGTATAAAGCATTTGAGAGGATGGCTGAACTGAGGACACAAAAGTCAGTCAGGCAGACCATGATGGGTGGCCATGAAGTAACATTAAAGCAAATGTTTCACTTACTGCCCAATGACTCATGGGCTATTAGTACTTGTGTTATTCATGCCTGTGTGCAACACATTTGAATGGATAGGCATTTAAGAAATTGGATCCCTGCTATTCCCAAAAGATATTTTGCTTACAACGTTGAATATTGGCCTTTCCCTTTTTAACAATTTAGTAACAATGCATCAGGGAGATTGCATTACCACCCCAGGAAGTCACAATAATTTAGAAAAGTAATATTTTTAGACTCCCCCGGCCTTTTTGACCAGTGGTAGTCCAGGAAAGCCTTTGTAGGATGCATATGACTCCCAATTGAAGATAAGGCCCTTGGTCCCAGTTGTAACCATGACACTCTGTTTCTCAAACCAGAGCAAGAGGGGAAGCTTTGTGATCCTCTGTGCTCCCATGACGGCTGCTGGGGACCTGGGCCAGACAACTGTCTCACCTGCCTCAACTACAGTCGGGATGGAACCTGCGTTGGCTCCTGCAACTTCTTTGAGGGGTGAGAATAACCTTCCATAAGCAACCCCTCTTCTCTATTGCATAATTGCTCAGCTTCCTAACATCTCTTTTCACCTCGTTTTTTACCTATAGGGAGGTTCGTGAGTTTGCAGAAGGTGGTGCCTGCTTTTCTTGCCACCCACAGTGCCAGAAGATTGAAGGAGGCCTCACCTGCAATGGTTTGGTATGGGACTGTTACATATTTCCGGCATTTGCTCCTATGTGTGTACATGTGTATGTGCATAAAGCAAAGATGTGTCTGATTAAATTGTGCATCTACATCCCACTGTTTAAGGTAAACAAGGCAGCCCCCAGTATTGACAACAACTTAAAAAGACTACTATTCAGGTAGATTTTTTTTCCTAAACAAAATATCATGGTGAAAACTTTATCTCCATTCCTTGTTTCCACAACAAGTCAAATTTTTCTAAATGCAATTATCACAGGGACAGAAAGTGGGGCAAAATCTTCTGAACAGAGACACAGCCAGCAAAACAAACACTACAGGAGTGTTAACCCTTCCCTATGCTCTCCGAAGTGCCAGATAGATGATAGATAGATAGATAGATAGATAGATAGATAGATAATTAGATAATTAGATAGATAGGCAGACTAATGGGAAGCGCTTCCATTAGTCTCCTCTAGGAGTTTCTTGTTTAATAGCCCAGGGGATTTAGATGTTAAAACCTTGCTCTGTATTGAACCTATTGGACTTTCACATCCCAGGACTGAATCCAGTATAGCCTTTCAGGGTTCCTTAGATTGCTGCCTTTTCTCCCAGTGAAACTATCTTCATGTGATTTTCCAATTTTTGATTTGGTTTCCTCCATTCTAAAAAAAACCCAAAAAACCTATTGGGTATGATGGAGTGGATGAAGCCATACCTAGTGCTCCAGCCTAAGCCTGGCTTCCTGACCCTGCCTGGCCTGCCAATGCTGTATTTTCTGGCACATTCACCAGGACCCACCCCAACTGCTCTTTTCTGCCCTCCCTTTCTTTCCACCTCCTCCATTCCACCACCGGTAGCAGCTGAATCCTTCCCATACTTCCAAGAGTCTGCAATAGATCAGCTGGTTGAGTTCAGTTGGAGGGTGTTCATCTTTGCAATACTGATCCGCCCCAGGCAGAGTCACTTGGGATGGTGTATTTTTAGGATTGCACTCACCACGCAATGTAAAGTGCATGCAGAGAAGTGCACCCAGAATTATCATTTTATTTCGGCTAGGTATAAAGCACTTTTTGAGAGGAGTAAACAGATAATTTCAGAAATTCAGCATGGTAAAACATTGCCACATAAAATTACAATATAATTTTAAAAACTGATTTTAAAATATGAATCTAGTGCTTGCTTGGGGTCTCTCCCTTCCTGAGGGGTGTGACGGTTTCCCCAATAAACATCATTTCCTTTCCCTCCTCAGGGTGCCGATGCCTGCACAATTTGCTCAGGCTACAAGGATGGGCCACACTGTGTGGAAAGCTGCCCCAAGAATATCCAAGGGGAGAAAGGGCTTATCTTCAAGTACCCTGATGCCAACAGGGAGTGCTGGTCATGCCATGAGAACTGCACACTTGGGTAAGGATGAAATGAAGGGTGTGTGTGTGTGTTGTGCTATAAAAGACATACTGTTTTTAGAGCACACTCTCCAAGCTGTTGTTCCTAAGCTGTTTTACAAGCAAACAATATAATAAATAGCCAGGACAATCTCATTTTCAAAAAAATTATCCTACCCAAGCTGAAGGTTTCTGAGTTACTGCCTGGTACGATAGTAGGTTCCCTAAGCAGAATTGAAAGTCATAGCTTGTAAATATTCATTTTGGGGGGGAATACAACCCCAAGAATTCTCCAGCCAGCAGGGCAATTGTATGCCAAGGTCCCAATTTGGGGGCATACCTTGGGAAAATTACCTTTTAAGACTAAAATTTCCAGACTCTGACTGGGAGAGACTTGGAATTGCAATATAAAAGGGCAATGAGTTCAAACATATGTGGAAAGTCCCCAGATTTTTGGCGTAGAAGTCCCAGAAATCCAGCCAGTTTACCAGCTGTTAGGATTTCTGGGAGTTGAAGGCCAAAACCTCTGGGGACTCAGGTTGAGAACCACTGATAATGTTTTGTGAGCTACAGCCCATTTATGCCAGATAAAGCATGTTAGTCTGTAAGATCCACAAGACTAGACATTGTTCCTGTGGCAGTGACACTTTTGCAGCAACACTTTTATGTTGTGAACAGCTTCAGTTGCAATGCCCCTTTGAAGCAAAAAGAGCATAGCCTTTAACATTTGAAAACGTGTCTGTTCTCCTCGGTCATGGCCAGCTGCTGAGAGGGAAGGGGCATATATTTTCATTTTCATTGTCTGTGTGCTGCTGAAGGAGGCAGTTATATATACAGTACAGCTCAGAATGCATGGGTCCTATTTTTCTAATCTGCTAGGAGACAGATTGGATTCTCTATCTTTCAGCCCAAACTAATCATTTGTTTTTGTTGCTTGTAGGTGTGATGGCCCAAACATTGAAGACTGCTTCGTGGAGGAAATGGATGTTGTCGGGTAACTGTCTTCTTCCCAGTAATTTGATAAATTGGAGGAAAGATAAATCCTCCAATTACTGTTAAAATTGAAAGACTCTTCCTGGTGTCTTTGTGATTTTAGATTATAAACACAATAAGAAGGGCCTTATTCTCATGGAAGATTACTATTATTGTTCTGTAATAGAAAACTTACATTTGTGGAAGAGGGTCTTAGTGTCAGCCTTTGGTCTATAGCACTAGAGGGCTTTCAGAAAGTCTCTGGCTTGATGGGATGGATTATTGGAGCCAGGGCCGTAACAAAAAAAAAAATAAAAAATGGGGGGGGGGGGGGTTTGAAACTTTTTTTTTAGCAAATCATGAAGAGTAGTTTGATAACACAACAACAACATTTTTAATACAATCCAAAGACCCTTATTGCTCCATAAAAGGTATAAGATACAAGGTATGCAAAGTTAGTAAGGCCAACAATAGCCCAAAAAATAGTTGTTTTTTTAACCTGAAAATTTTCGGGGGGGGGGGGGTTGAACCCCTAAAACCTCCCCCCTGGCTACAGGCCTGATTGGAGCTAATCAGAGAAGGATAGATGGACCAAAGATCGCACTCAGTGTACAGCCTAGTCTCTTATGTTCAATTAACACCATGTCATCATAATAATCAATAATTAACACCATGTCATCATAATAAATAATAATGATTTGTGTACCACTCTATCCCCAAAAAAACATATTTTTGTTCCTGAGTTATAAATGTTATTTCCTAATTGGTTCTATAATTTAAAAAAATGGGAAAAGTTTATTAAACTGCAAAAACGTTGTTTTTGCAGGACATCCTAAAGCACATTTTACTATAGTTTTTCAGTTAGTATCTCATAGAGTCGCAACCAATTCAGCATAGTTTGTGGAGCATAACAACTATAGTTGTTGTAAATATATAACAACTAAGTAAATATTGCACAATTAAACAGGAAATAACACTTTCAAACCAGGAACAGAAAATTTTTCAAATTTTTTACACAATGTAATGCAAAAACTTACAAGACATGGGACAAACAGATATATCCCAGAAGCAGAGATTTCTTTTTTGAAAGTCTCTCCTCACCTAGGTTTCAGACCTTGAGGGGTTTTCCTTCTGAAAGAGGCCTTAATTTTGTTTAAGCACCAGTTTATTTTCCCAGCACATAAAATTATTGCACCATCAAGTGCGCGCACCCAAAAATAATGTAGACAGGATTGTGAAGTGTCTTCACTGAAGTGAAAAATGCACGGACAAAATGAACAAAACCTGGCTGAATTGGTAACTGTATACACTGCCTTGAATTCTCTAATATGGATTGCTTTGTCTTCCTGGCTGTACAATCAGTTCGGCCTGAGTACTATTACTAACAACTGAGTATTTTTTTTCTTTGAAGTTAGAAGATTCTTTGAAAATTTATAGTTCTCTCCTCCTTCTGTTAAGATCCTAGAGATAAATCACTAAGGCATCCAGTTCTGTATGTTCTTCCCCTTCCCCTGCCTTTCTTCCTCCTCCTGACTTTTTCAGTCAAGTGACACCTGTTTCGGGTTGCTTTTCCAGCCCTAAATCAGTGACTCTCCCCAAGATCAACCCTGTTTCAGATACTGGTTCTTTAAGGAGCCTCCAGATTTTAAGCAGGTTGAGGCAGGGAAACCAACCAAAATCATAGCCTCTGACTATCCTGCTCTGCCAGGGACACCTCCAATTAGTGCTCTGTCCAGGCATGTAGCCAGGGGGGGGGGGCCTCGGGGGGCTTCAGCCCCCCCCCGAAATTTTCATGGTGGTTCGCGAAAAGGCCTTACTGGTGCATTATTTAAACTGTTATGTTTATTCATATCATGATCTGATCACCATACTCAATATATCCCATATGCATAGGGGTATTGGGGTAATGATACAAAAGGTTTGCTAGGCTAGACCCTCTTTCACTCAGACTCAGCCCCCCCCCGAAACTCAGCCCCCCCCGAAACCCCCCCTGAAAAAAAATTCAGCCCCCCTCCCCCGAAACGAAATCCTGGCTACGGGCCTGGCTCTGTCCCACTTCCTCGGCTTAAAAAAAAATCCAATTCCAATTCTCTTTCTTCCTTTTGTCCTTAGTTAACTGAATGTAAAATACTTTACATTCAGTTAACTCAGCAGCAGGGAGAGAAGGAGGCAAAATCTCTCCCTCCCAGTAGGCTCAGGCAAAAGCAGCCTCTCCTACACCATACTTTTCTTTATTAATATTTTTTTTCATCTTATGTATTATCAAAGGCTTTCATAGCCGGAACCACTGGGTTGCTGTGTGTTTTCCAGGCTGTATAGCCATCTTCCAGAAGCATTCTTTCCTGACATTTTGCCTGGATCTATGGCAGGCATCCTCAGAGGTTTTTTCATCTTGCTCACACTGTGAATGGCCACATACGTCCTCATTTCCATTTGGGAAATGCTGGAGGCTATGCAAGGACGTAACTCTTCTTTCTGATGTTCTCATTCCCACAATCACTTCACATTTTATGGCTGATTGCACTTTGTTGCTTGTTGCATCTTAAAGTTCATGTTGACTTGGACATAATTCTTTATCAATTTGGAGAGAGAACCCTCTAATCAAGAACTTGTCCTACCCAGAGCAGGCTTGAAAGGGCCATTGCTCTCACCCTTTCCCTGCTTTCCCTTCCTATTTGATTGATGACTGCACCCCAGACTGTCTTCTGCCATCGGTGCCAATGTGCCTCGAGGCTTTTGTGGGCGGCATGAAGGGAAGGCAGGGCCACTGCAGGCCCATACCTGTTGCCAAAGGGGAGGGAGTGGATCATGGCACTTTGATCTCCTTCCCCGGTTGCTTGCTTTCTCCCCTAGAAAGTGTTAGATGGTGGGGGGAACCTCCTCCCACCCACATGTGAAAGTTCATTTCCTTCCCCCTCTTCTAATGCCTTTGGGGTGAACCGAACTAAGGATATGGCAGAGAAGCAAAGAATTGGGGCGGGTTCAGATCTGAGCATGGGTGTTTCCTCCTATTGGTTGCAACTCTGCTTGGCTTATCCATGCAATGGCTTAATTATACTTATCAATGTTATGCACCAAGAAATAAAGAAACTCTGCCACCTATATAAATTACAATAGATTAGTACATGTGTCCTATTTTAGATTGTTCAAAATGTTTCACCTGCCTTATGTGGCGTAATGTAAAATAAACCACATGTAGTTCACATTTGATCAGCCCACACACTGCCTTGCCAGAGAAAGAAAATATGCCATTAAGATGATAATAAAGAACAAGTAATTTATTCTTTGGAGTTCAGAACAACATATGTACAAAGCGATCAGTTGCATCAACTTACATAATGTCCTTTTATGAGAGATTTAAAATGGTCTTTCTTTGTCCATGTGGATAAACTCCTTCAGCAGTTCATGAAGCAAGAGCACACTCCAAACCCTGTCTCTCTTCTCCCTGTCTGCACTTGCATAGCTCAAACCTGAACAAAAATGTGACAGTAACCAAAAGTCCCAGGCTCAGCCATCTCACCAGGTATTGCCCAACCAATCAGCTTCATGCATCTTATTTTACAGTTGACACACACAGTCTTTAAGGATTTTAACTGTGTACTTTTTCCATATAATTCTATGGCAAATATATGAAGGATGGGGAAGGGTAACATAATTTTCGGAAGAACATTCATTTTAATAGTTGATATTCTACCCAGCAAAGAAACTTCTATAGTTATCAATGTATGTTGTATTTTGTATTTTTTATAGTTTTTTTTATATAGGTCCAGATTTTTCAGTAGATTCCCAGCCACTTGACTTTGTTGACAATCTCAATATGTGTCCTTTCCTTCAAGATTTTCTGGTCCTGCTGCTTGATATACTTAATCATTATTTTTTTTTGTGTGTTCTGTTTATTAAGTCCAGCCACTTTTCCAAAGTCCTCAATAATTTCCAATGTTTTAGGCATTGTCTCTATGGGCTCTTCTATTCCTATCACTACATCACCTGCAAAGAGCCTCAATTTCATGATTTATTTTTTGATTTTCACTCTAATTGAGTATTTTTTTTTCTTGCTAACACTTCCACAGTTTGCTCTTTAAGACCATTAATATTTCATTCTGTTTAAAATATGCATGTTTTTAGGTCTGAAATTGTATTTCATTTGGTTTTACTATAAGGTGCATTGAGTCTCTTTTGTAGAGAAAGAAAGTGGGCTATAAATCAATATAATAATAATAATAATAATAATAATAATAATAATAATAATTTCACATAGTCCCTTCTAACAGCCCAGTATTTGCTTGCATCCTAGGAAACCCCCAACAGTGATTGCTGTGATGGTTGTGGGATGCCTTTTTGCCTTTTGCTCCTGTGTCTTGCTCACCTTCCTGTATTGTCGTGGCAAGAAGATTCAGAAGAAGCGGGCCATGCGCAGATACCTGGAAAGAGGGGAGGTAAGACAGTACAGCTGTGACATCTCATAAGTAAAAGCCATTGGGCTTGTTGGCCTGCTGACTAGATGCAGGGGCATCCAGGGATTAAATTGGTCCTGAGATAGATATCTTGTTGGGGTCCTATCGCTACTAAATACAATATGGCAAGGGCCTCCTAGGAGTTGTGTGCTTTGTGTGCGCCCAAGTCAGGCTGACCCATTTCTTTGGGCACTTCTGGTCTCAGGAGCCAGTTAGATTTTTGTCATACTGAGTCAAGACAGGTGATGAGAGTAACTTACCTTAGTACCCAAGAGTCTCTTTCCAGTGAGAGACAGAAACCCATTGAGGATGCAAGTCTTTTTCTGCTTTACATAGAGAAAGTGCCATGGAATCCAGTGGGGCTTAATTCAGAATAAATAAATTTAAAATTGCATTGTCTGTGAAGGTTAGGTAGAAATTAAATATCTGGAAGTGAGCAACTGAAATGCTTAATCCATGGCTGAATATCTTCAGAAGTCTTTGTTTGTTTGTTTGTTTATTTATTTACTATATTTCTATCTCCTCAAATGGGACTCAATAATGGTCAAGAGTATCACTTTTGTGAGGCTTTTGGGATTTGAAAGGCTGCTATAAAACCTCAGGATTAGTGTGGAAAAAGTGAGAGTCCCTGTGTCTGAAAGAATGTTAACAGTGCTTAGTTTGGCACTGCAGTGGTCCTATCAAACCTATGAGTTAAAATAGGTTAAAATTGCTACAAGTTCAGTGAAAAGGAAAGGGACTGTGAATTAATATACCCTTGTCAAATAGGGTATCTGGAAAAGTGTGGGTTAAAGCAGAGGTGAATAAGCAGTTGTAGCAAAGGCCAACTGTTATCAGGTATTTCTTTCTTGTGTACACTTCCTGTATTTTTAATTGATTTTTCATCTACTTTATCGGGTTTGGAGGTGGTTCTGGTTTGGGTGAAGCTGTGCGGTTTAAGAGCAAACCCCTCATTAGGAGCAGTGATTTACCAATCTGAAGCCTCTTCCATTTTAAAGAATTTTGGGGTGTTCTGAGACCTTTGGAGATGTTGAGGGAGTTTGAAGAGGTTGCAAAAAGGTTGGAGACTTCATGAGGTCCATGGGCTGCATTTTCCTCCCTCTGGATTAAAGTTTCTCCCTTTCTCTTTTTCCATTTGCTCCTATAGAGTTTTGAGCCTTTGGATCCCAGTGAGAAAGCCAATAAAGTCCTGGCCCGAATCTTTAAAGAGACAGAATTAAAGAAGCTGAAAGTTATAGGATCGGGAGTCTTTGGAACAGTGCACAAAGTAAGTTGATACTAGGAAGGAAAATGTGTTCTGCTCAGTTTATAACATTCTCAAGCAAGAGGACTGAGATGGACAAGGAATAATAGTGTAATGTATTGTCAAAGGCTTTCATGGTTGGAATCACTGGGTTGTTGTAAGTTTTTCGGGCTGTATGGCCATGTTCCAGAAGCATTCTCTCCTGACGTTTTTTCCTGCATCTATGGCAGGCATCCTCAGCGGTTGTGAGGTCACAGACCGCATCACCTCTAAGGATGCCTGCCATAAATGCAGACAAAACCCAATAATGTAATGTTTATGAAGAAGGATTATGGGCTTTACTGCTGCACCTATCACAGGTGGATGAAGGGCTAGGAAGCTGATGAAATGGGTGAGATTGAACAGTAAGTTTTTTTTTATCATCCTATGGATTTTTTTTTTATCATCCTATGGATTTTTTTTTTTTTGCAACAAGGAAGGCCAGTTTCTTCAAACCGATAAGACAGATCATCTCCAGCCAAGTTATTTAGTGACAGACACTTAATATGGAATCCTTTGGTATTTTGTGCACATTGGTAGTTATGGCTTGCACATTGCTTGGAGTCACTTTATTATACTGCAGCTTCTCCCGATCTTTCTTTTTTTGCTGGGAAGGGAGTTGGCTTGCCTGGAAACTTGGGTTGAGCCACTTAACTGCTCTCTGAATGAAGTAGCCTGAAGATAAGGGCTGGCTAGGAGTGTCACCTCCAGTTTGGTCTGAAAGCCAGAATGGTAGCCCAGATATGGCCCACAAGCTAGCTATCACAACTTTGTGTCTTGGAGGAATCATTTCCTCAAAGTAACCTTCTCCTTTCTTTACCTTTTGTGAAGTGGAAAAGGAGTTCCTTTTTCCAGCAGCTAGTAGAAGTAAAAGGGAGCGATTCCACCCACAGAGGAATGGGGTGGATGTGTGGGTGGATACTTAAATGTAGGTGCAAAGTAGCAATACTATAGAAGGGAAAGGTCCTTGGTGGCTATGATGACTAACTTCCTCAAAGGCCATTGTTTTGTTCGTGGTTCCTCATTTCAAGAATATGGCTAATCTCCTCTGGCTTCCTATTCCTTCAGGGTGTCTGGATCCCAGAAGGAGATTCCCTCAAGATTCCTGTCAGCATCAAAGTGATCCAGGATCCAAGTGGCCGGCAGACGTTCCATGCTGTCACTGATGTAAGTGTTGCAGACATCTTTTTGGAACAGGGGTTGGAAATGTCTCCTCAGGTCCTGCCTCATTACAAGTCATTTATTTAACACACAGCTTTTGCTCTTTCATGGTTATGTTTGTAGCCACAGTGAGGAATGCAACCTCCGAGATGGGGGCCAAGTAGAGATGCATGCAGTACTTTAAACTAACAAATTAATTTATTCAAAATGTAATACTGTCATACTAGTGCTAATGCTGGAGCCACGGTGGCTCAATGGGTTAAACCCTTGTGCCAGCTGTACGACTGACCTGAAGGCCGGCAGTTTGAACCTGCAAGACAGGGTGAGCTCCCATCTGTCAGCTCCAGCTTCCCATGTAGTGACATGAGCGAAGCCTCCCACAGAATGGTAAAACATCTGGGCGTCCCCTAGCAACATCTCTCTCACATCAGAAGTGACTTGCAGTTTCTCAAGTCACTTCTGACACAATAAAAAAAGGAGTGCTAATGCTAATAATGCCAAGCTCTGGTTTGATTTCAAGACTATGCCAGCCCTAAGAGACTTCAATGACAGACTAGTTTGGTGCACAATTTAACGGTGTCAAGCCATGGCAGAAGTGGTCTACAGGTGCTGGCAATTATTTGGTGAAGAACAATGAGCCTCAGCAGTATTAGTCATAATGGGTTCAAAGCCAAAAAGTCATTCAGAAGCCAGGGAAACAAAACAGATAGACGAAAGCTCTAAAGAACAGTCAGGATCCGTTTCCAGGTGTCAAAGAAATTAAGGCCAAATTTCTGAGTTGGCAAGGGTGTGCCTTCCACAAGCAGCGTCAGTTGTTGCTTCCGGCACACAAGTGTGTTTGCGGCTTGCCCTTTATACACAAGCTGGTTGCTGAGTGAGGTTAACTGAGATTATTCTGAGTTGCAGTTGTCTTAAACCCGACTCTGTGCTGGGTTATTTCTCAAACACTCTTGTGCTGGTACAATCTGTGAGGGGAGCACAGCACCATGAACATTCATCTCACCAGCTCTTAATTAGTGGGGAAAAGGACAAATTCAATGTGATTCCATTGAAAGGCAGCTTCCCAGTTAGCTTCTCTTGGTATTGGCCAAGTATGATGCTCCTCAAAGTCAATTGTCCTTAGAACCAGCAGACGGGGACCGAGCCAATTAGTTTTTGGTGTAGCAATGGTACCCCTGTTGGCTCGCAATCTGTCTTTGCTCAACATCATTCTATACTTTTTCTTGATGTTCAGCGAGCTCCTTTCTGTACTTTTGAGCATAAGTTAGCACTGACTTTTGCCCTGACGTTGTGATTGTTTGTTTCCTAACAGCACATGTTGGCAATAGGTAGCCTGGACCATTCTTATATTGTCCGCCTCCTGGGTATTTGTACTGGCACCCATCTGCAGCTTGTCACTCAGCTCCTGCCGCTGGGCTCACTGCTGGAGTATGTCCGGAAAAACAAGGATCTCATTGGCCCCCAGGTGATGCTCAACTGGTGTGTGCAGATTGCCAAGGTAAGCACGGGCTTTCCAGAGGAATATTAGGATACCTCATTAACAGTCCTTTCCCACAGCAATTAATGCACGAGATCATCAGTCCCAGGTAATTGTTTGAGGGAAGGAAAACCTTTCACCCAAATTGCACTTGCTCTTGTTCCTTTTGAGAACTCAAGTGTAATTTATTCAGATTATTCAAGGAACAATCCCAAGCTTTAATGAAGACAAAAATATGTGGGCTGAACACAGAACGTATAATTGGGCAAAGAATATTTGGCACCTGCTGGGTGCAAGCGGAGTTGCAAAACGACTCCTCTTCCCCATTGCAGCATTCCTCATTCCACCTCTCAGGATCCTTCCACAATCCTACAATATCTGCTTTGAACTGGGTTATCTGAGTCCACACTGCCACATATTCCAGTTCAAAGCAGAAAATGTGGAATTTTATTCAGCTGTGTGGGTCTTTGGTGGATGCGCTTTATTAGGACGATGTGCCCCCTGAAAAGACATGGGATAGCTGTCAGCAAAGAAATTGCCAGCATTGCGTGGGCCTGATTTTTTTATGTGTGTCAGGAGCAACTTGAGAAACTGCAAATTGCTTCTGGTGTGTGAGAATTGGCCGTCTGCAAGGACGTTGCCCAGGGGACACCAGGATGTTTTGATGTTTTTACAATCCTTGTGGGGGGCTTCTCCCATGTCCTCGCATGGGAAGCTAGAGCTGACAGAGGGAGCTCATCCCCGCTTTACGTGGATTTGAACCTGTGACCTCTGTCAGTATTCAGTCCTGCTGACACAGGGGTTTAACCCATTGCGCCACCGGGGGCTCCGTGGGCCTGATGAGAAAGCAAGCCACCTATGGTTTCTAGCTGTTTGGCTGGATTCCCCAAAATTAATTCGCATTCATCTACCTCTCAGAGATAACTTTTGCAAATATATCCTTCCCTGTGTACCTATAGTCTTGTATAGAAAACAACACCACAATGTATAGAAATCACACCTCATACAGGTCAATAGTACCATAGTATGAGAGGTTGAGAAAGAGGTGAAAAGGACCCAAAGGCCTGGTGGTTGCTGAGAGCGGCCAACAGATAGCTAAGCACTGGAATGGCAGCAGTCAAATCAAGTTATTGTGCAATCAGCTATGGGTTAATATATGTTGTATAATCAAAACCGATTTGGTTATGCAATATCTAGACAACTCCTGCTTTTTTCAGGAGGTATTTTCATTGGGGGTTGCTTTTTTGGCGTTGATATTTACACATATGTATGTATAGTGCTGATATGAAAAGACAAGTGCCAAAAAGCATCCGTCTCATAAGAAGAATGTGGAATAATGTTTATCACTGTGAGAAAAACAGGTCTATCTCAGGGTGTGAGCCCTTTTTGAGGAAAATTGGAAACAGCCTCTCTCAGCAGAGTTTAACAAAAATAATGAGCCTTGGTTGACTTAAGTAAAGAAACAAAGAGACAGCATCAAATGGCAAACTAAAGAACATTACTAATTGTTTTTAGAATGCACATACACTTCAAATACCTACATCCTAACTAATTAACGTAAAAGGAGATCTCAGTGAACTTTCAATACAGCATCTTGTTGGTGTGAGAACAAAGAAAGATAGGTGTAAATAAGGGGGGATTTTAGAAGTGTCTTAGTCACACAGCCTGGCTGCTTAAATACACAAAGTATTAATGACCGTGTATTGCAATAGATAGAAGAGTAAATGGAGAAAACCCAGAATGAGTATAGGTATGTGGAATAGGTAGGTGGGGAGGTTATCATCTAAAATATCTAATTGGTTCAACAGTAATAAAGAAGGGTGAGAACAAATGCTTTCATTTCCATATATATATATATATATATGCAATTGCTCTCACCCCACTTTAAATAACAAAATGTAATACAATTGTCTGGTTGCTACTGACATGATAAATAAATAAATAACAATATATGCTATATATGTGTGTGTGTGTGTGTGTGTATTACATATATTGTTATATAAAGTGGTGTGAGATACTTTACACATTATATATATATATATATATAATGTAAAATAAGATGTTTATTACCCCCTTTCCTGCCTTAAAGGAAAAAAAATGGGAATATATTAAAATTTACCTCCTGCCTACCAACCTAAAGAGGTTTTGGTAAAAACAATTAATCAGCTTCTTATTATTCCATGTTATTTAAAGTCTTTCATTCTGCCATGCAATTACCAATCCCGCAAGCACCTTCATGTTTTTTTTCTTTTTGATACAAATCATCAAAGGTCCTCAGCTTTTGGAAAGTTTTATAAGGACTCTTTCTTTATCATACTAGATAATTTGTCAATTTCTGCCATTTTAAACATTTTGGCAATCACATTTTCTCTCGGTGGTAGATCTGTATTCTTTCATTTTTGAGCATAGGTATACTATTGGTGCACTATATGGTTCTTGCAGCCAGAACCATATAGTGTACCAATTTAAAATTCAAATTTTAAATTTTTAGTTTGTTCATTCAGGAATGCTTGATTTTTCAACAACCACCCAAACTTCACTATTGAAACAAGCTAAAGTAGTGCCAGATAGAAAGTAAATATGGATGTACTGGATCTACCGCCCCACGACTGTGGAATGACCTGCTGGAAGAACTCCAATAGCTAAATGAACTTGTGGCCCACGGACCACTGGTTGGGAACCGCTGGTCTAGAGGTCTAGTGCTGTGGTTGTTTTGCATCAATGTTCCAACCCAAAAATAAGACTAGATGGCTCTAGTATTGTAGTACATTCATTCATATGTCCCTCTTTCTTTTTGTTCAGGGTATGTACTACCTGGAGGAGCACCGCATGGTCCATCGCAATCTTGCTGCTCGTAATGTTTTGGTAAAATCCCCAAGCCAAGTACAAGTGGCAGATTTTGGCATTGCTGATTTGCTTTATCCAGATGACAAGAAATACTTCTACAATGAAATAAAGGTAGGCACTTGTCTGAGAGAGAAAGAGAGGAATATGCTTGTATCCTAATCTCTGCTAAAATGTCTCAGGGAAGATATTGCTGCTTAATTCCAGGAAGTGGAATCTGTAGAATATTCAGAGGAGCCCCTGGTGGCACAGCAGGTTAAATCGCTGAGCTGCCGAACTTGCTGACTGAAAGGTCAGCAATTTGAATCCAGGGAGCAGGGTAAGCTCCAGCTGTTAGCCTCAGCTTCTGCCAACTTAGCAGGCTCTTCGGTTTGAAAATTGACATGAGCACCACTCCCCAGAGTTGGACTCAACTAGACTTAATGTCAGGGGAACCCTTTACCTTTACCTAGAAAAGGGCTGACCAAGGGCAAGATGGATGGTATCCTTGAAGTGACTGGTTTGACTCTGAAGGAGCTGGGGGTGGCCACAGCCGACAGGGAGCTCTGGCATGGGCTGGTCCATGAGGTCACGAAGAGTCAGAAGTGACTGACCGAATAAATAACAACTTCCTACTGCCCCTAATTTTCACCACCTTAAACCTTAAATGTGGACCTTACAGATAGCATGTCTTTATGTGTGTAAGTGCCTGTGTGTGATGTACTTATGACTTTAACATCTGAATTTTTCTTCCTGATTTGTATTTTCCAGACACCAATAAAATGGATGGCTTTGGAGAGCATACATTTTGGAAAATATACACACCAAAGTGATGTATGGAGTTATGGTAGGCTGCCTCATAAGATTTTTCAGTCTTTGCAATCACAGCAAGTTTCCAAACAAAAAAAAATCTGGTCTAATTTGTCAGATTGTATGTAAGACTCTGTTTGTATCTCAGTATATAGTCTTGTCCCAATCCAAAAAACAAGCAGAGAGAAAGACAGAGTAAAGAAATGCATGAAACATAGAGAGAGCACGGCTGTATCAGGCTGAAAGCCTGTCTAGTCCCGCATTCCATTTATAACATACAAGTAGTTGCTTATGGGAAGCCTTGATGTTATATTGTACACAGACATTGTTTCATGCACAACATTATTAAAAAATATTGTTTATAACATTACTTCCTGGTGTCTGTTAGGTGTATATGAAACCTACATAAATTTGTGTTTACATTTGGTATAGTCAATCAGTATGCTACCTTACTATTTGAAGGATATCTTCATTGAAAGGATTTTGTTAAGTTAGGGTTTTGTAGCATTTTTTTTAAAGTAGGGTTGTACTAAATGGTGACAGAGATGAACTGATTCATTCTCATGCTGCTGGCTCATGCACTTTTGTGGGTTTTGATGCAAAAATGGCTTAAAGAGGAAGAATGTGCATTTGTACAAGGGACTAGTAGCTTGCAATATTCAGGTGGTTCTTCTAAGAAAAACACAGTTGTCCCTTCACATTTGCCGGTTGAGCATTTGCAGATTTGTTCAAAGGTTACTGGCACTAGAGATGCTTCTGGGGCCTAGAGCTGCTAAAAAAAAGTGTTCTCTCATGAAAAAATACACAATTTTAATTATATTTGTTTAGTTTTCCACTTTCATGGGGACCCTGTTCCTCTAACCCCTGAAAAAATGGGGGGGGGGGGTATTGTAATTGTCGATTACATACTCAATTGGATTAATTTTAAAAAGATAAAAGAGTAAAATCATGTTTTGAGAAACTTTGGAACTGCCAACTATAACTAATTACTTTTTTAAAGTAATTTCCCAAGCTTTTCCTCTACCTCTGTTTCAAGTAATAATAATACCGTAATGATAAGAGCCATTCTTTTGTATGGTACGCTCATTCATTCATATTTTCTGTCTCTTCTTCCACTTTAGGGGTGACCTTATGGGAGATGATGACTTTTGGGAGTGAACCTTATGCTGGAATCCACCTCTCAGAAGTGCCTGACCTTCTGGAGAAAGGGGAACGTCTCTCACAGCCCCAGATTTGCACCATTGACGTCTACATGGTGATGGTAAAATGTACGTGGCAGGAATACATTTCCCATTCCTTCACTGATAGGTCCATTGATCCACACCACACAATTATATCACTATCCCTCCACTTTTAACAGTCATAGCAACCTCTTATGGAATCCTGGGATTTGTAGTCTGCTCACAAGCAGCTAGAGGAACTCTCTGACTATTATGTCACCATGGAAGTTAAAGTGGAATCATGGTGCTGAAACTGTGCAGTGTAAAAGAGATCCTGATTCCATAAACTGGAATTATAGATCATAGAAGAGTCATGGTTGGTGCCTGACTGATACTCATCACCTCTAACCCCACAGGCTGGATGATCGATGAGAACATTCGCCCCACTTTTAAAGAGCTAGCCAATGAGTTCACACGGATGGCCCGTGACCCTCCTCGCTACCTGGTGATTAAGGTCAGTGCTATGTTCATCCAACTTCCTTTCTGCAGCCTAAGCTACACATTAAAGCATGTAACAACTGATGGTTTCACCTGTTTCTGTCTTTGCCATAAGCCATAACTTTGGTGGTTTGGGGCAATCATGAGAAAACAGCAAACCATCTTAGACAAGCTTTTGTCTTCTTCTTCCATTCTCTCTCTTCTCCTTCTCTCACAGAGCCATGATTTCCTTAGGCAAGCCTCCCTTTCTCTGCGAAATCGTTGTTTTGAAAATTTGAATGTTTCTGTGTCTCAGCTGAATTTTTGTGCTGAGCTAGAGAAAGCATCTGGTCTTTCTAAGACCTGGGTCCTAAAACAGTTCTCCACTCAGAACTTTTTTTCAATGCAAGGGCTTGACCAAATAGTTTGGCATGGTGTGGGAAATATAATGGGCTATCAATACCCACTGGGGCTTGATTCCAGAACTCACCCACCCCCTGTGGATACCAAAATCCATGGATGCTCATACATATACAATGGTGTAGTAAAATGGCATCCCTTATATAAAATGGCAAACAACTCAAAAGAAGTTTGGAAAAAATCTGTGAAGAAATCTATATCTATAAATTTCCTACTGGCGTCCAACAGGGAAGCAAAACTCTAAAACCCCTCCACAAAACTCCACCAAAATTGCCATGTCCCAAGGACAACCCACTAGGTACAAACTAATCCAGTCAGAAATCAAAACAACACAACCACACACAGAAAAAATGGCAAAACAACTGAGCATGCGCACTGGCGCAAAGTCCCCAGCGCGCGCGCACAAATGGCCGAATGGCCAACACACTTCCCTCCCTCCCTCGCCCTGCCCAGCGCGAACACGTCACCGCACTTCCCCACGGCACACACACACACAAACAATGCAACTTCCCCCCGCCCCCTTCCCTCCACCCCCTCCTTCATCTTACTCCTCCCATGCTGCCTCCAAGCCCCGCTCCGCACACTCCAAGCCTCGCCGCATCCCCACTGGAAAGACACTCCCCCTCCCTTCGCCCACACCCCTTCCCTCCCTGAGACACTCCTGGAAGGAAAGGGGTGGGGCGAAGGGAGGGGGCGTGTCTAACCGGAGAGGGAGGGAGGAGGGAAGGAGTGACTCAGGGAGGGAAGGGGTGGAGCGAAGGGAGGGGGCGTGTCTTCAAAGTCGCCCCCTCCCTTCTCCCCACCTCTTCCCTCCCTGAGTCACTCCTTCCCTCCTCCCACCCCCTCCGGAAAGACACGCCCCCTCCCTTCGCCCCACCCCTTTCCTTCCAGGAGTCAATCAGGGAGGGAAGGGGTGGGGCGAAGGGAGGGGGCGTGTCTTTCCGGAGGGGGAGGGAGGAGGGAAGGAGTGACTCAGGGAGGGAAGGGGTGGGAAGAAGGGAGGGGGCGACTTTGAAGACACAATGATGGATCCAGACCAAAGCATTCAATACGCCCAAATATCCACACAGATGGAGTTTGAGGGAAATAGACCTTGACATTTGGGAGTTGTAGTCACTGGGATTCAGAGTTCACCAACACTCAAAGAGCATCCTGAACCCCACCAACGACGGAATTGGGGCAAACATGCCACACTGAAGCCCCATGACCAACAGAAGATACTCAAGTTTACACACAAGCATAAAGAAGGGGGAGGAAGGAGGGATGCCAGAGAGAGAGAGAGAGAGAGAGAAAGAGGGGAAAGAAAGGAGTGTGAGAGAGAAAAAGAGGGAAAGAGGGCGAGTGAAGGAAGGAAGAGAGGCCAGGCAGAGACTTCAAAACTCTTACTAAAGGCCACAGCAACGCGTGGCAGGGCACAGCTAGTAATAATAATAATAATAATAATAACAACAACGACAACAACACTTTATTTATATTCCACCTTTCTCACCCCGAAGGGGACTCAGGACGGATCCCAGTACATATAAACAGGAAAGCATTCAGTGCCGCTTTGTATAGACAATACACAGACAGGACATTATAGCAGGGCATGCCTACACATCAACATGTGGTAAAATCAATCAATCATTTATTTATTTATTTCGACATTAATATCCCACCCTTCTCACCCTGAAGGTGTGCCCAAACAACAACAGCAATTAAAAGCAATTAAACAACAATTTAAAACAACATTAAACAACATATATAAACATTAGATAACTATTGTGCAGAGATCCAAAGCCAAATAATCAAGCCAGAAAATCAGCGTTTGGTTTTAAAAAATATATTTTTGAAGAGATTGAATTCATGAATGCAGAACCCGTGAATGAAAAGGGCCTACTATATGTGCAGTGGGATTTTGAGTGTGTGTGTTTGATTATTCGCAGCATGGCTGAAGAGAAGGATGCTTATGTATAGCTACATAGAGCTCTTAAAAATGACTGCATGTACTCATTATATACATTGACCTCAGTATAAGTCAAGGGCAAGTTTTTGATTAAAATTGCGGCTTTTGATATGACCCATGAGCCAACCATTGAGCTGCACCACCATTTCCCAACCCAGGCATTCAAAAAGGCCAGGCATGACACCACGGCAGAGCAAGTAGAACTTCTTTTAGGTTCTCCTAGGACAGATTAAGCACTTGCCTTTCGGCACTCAACTCAGAGAAGAGGATGGTCCTTTTATTTTTTTATTATTATTTTTTACAAGAGCTAAAGTACAGTCCTTATATAGCCCTGTGGCTAAGTCAGACAAAAGTTTTTTGGGCTGATTTTAAACTAAAATTTCTAGATTTATACATGTGTTTATGTGTGCACGCCTGCAGGACTGGGATTCCTGGAAGGCTTGAGATTTGGTTTCTTTACTTATCTATATTGAGATGCTGCTCAAAGACCACTCTAATCTTAAAATTATACATTCCATTTTTGCTTAGAAACCTCATGGCAGTGCTAAGCAGTGATTGGCGTGGCAATAGAATCATATTGTTGTAACCATAATGAGAAATACTTGTCCTTCTCCACAGAGAGAATGTGGAACACTCCCCCATGCTGAGCCACCGCCCCTCACTGAAAAGGAGCTGGATGAAATGGAGACACTGGATATGGAGTCAGAGCTAGAAGAAGAGGAACTTAATAACCTCTTTGTTTCCAGGCAGTGGATTGACTCCACACGGGTAAGTGATGCCTCCCTACTACCACCTCTTACACCAATACATTGAGAGTCTTCCTGGCTCTGCCCTATTTATGCCATATTCTCCCTATGGCTTCACCCATTGTTCCTATTCTTCAGAGCCATGTGAGGAAAGTCTTGCCTGAAATTGCAGCATGATTGAACGTATTAATCCTTGATCTTTCTTGACAGATTTCTTGAATTGCCAATCTAGCTATTGGATCTTTCAGTGTAGGAATGTACCGATAATTGTATCACTTCTTTCAGCAGGATTGTTGCCACATAGGACACATATTGCCTCATAGATGTCTCTAAGAATGGGGAGCTTTTTAAAAGGCCCTCTCTTTTCTCTGTCTCCTCTGTGTATGTGTGTGTTTGCTGCCAATCCCGATGGAAGAGACTTTCCTATGTGGTGCAGGGTTGACACAAGACATTTAACTGCTGGAGGCAGAGCAACAAAATAATAATAATCATCATCATCTTTATTTATACCCCTCCACCATCTCCCCAAAGGGGACTCAGGATGGCTTACATGATGCCAAGCCCAATAATACAATTACAGTAAAATAAGTACAAAACGGCAAAAATAAAATCGCAATAAAATAAGTGAAACATAAGAATAAAATAAAACAGTGCAAAATACAAAGAGAAGAAAATGGTGCAACCCAACTACTATTTCCAAGAAAAGGTGCAAAATACACAAAGCCTTTAAACTTATTTCAGCAGCTAATGCAATCTCTCCAAATATCTCTTTCTCTTCTATAATTCCAAACTTTTAAAGCACAAAAATGATGTTTCTATCATCCAAAACAAGCTTGAGGAGGCTATGGTTGGCTCTGATCTTCTTATGTGCTATTGTTTATATAAAAATATTGTTTGTGTATAAATTAAATTATGCGAGTAACTTACTACTATGCATGCTTTATTTTCCAAAAAACATCTCCAGGCTCCAAATCCTCTGAATCCTTCTGCTGGGTACATCCCAATGAATCAAAGCACCCTAAGTGGAAGTCGCCAGGTAACACTTTCCCTATGGAAATCAAAATTAATGTAGTATAAGTGATTGCATGCCAGTCAGAGGAGTATCACAAACATGGAGTAGTAGAGGAGGAAAGCCTGTCTTGTAAGTTAGTTGTCACAGAGAAGGAAGAGAGGGCTATAGCAAAAGCTTTGAGTTATTTTGTAGTCTTCAGAAACCACCAGTAGCCAAGCTGGCTGGGAATCTATGGAAGCTCTGGGTTTGAGGGTTCAACTGCTGATGTTTCTGGTTCAAGAGGCATGGAGAGCAGGATGGAAACTGGTCTTAGTTGAAGATCAAACATAGCTCTGCTTTTACATCAGAGCAGCTATGTGTTTTTCTTGTTTGACTGTAGATTGTGTAGCCATAGCCCATGACTGAATGGAGTTCTTGCCACTTATGTCTGAACTTGGAGGTGGTGCTGGTGGTATAGTATGTCTTTCGGGTCCCATAGGTTAAGACGACAATTCCACTTAGTTATTTTGTGTCAAAAGCATTACATAAATAAGTATAAAACTGATAAAAATAGAGGAACACAAGCGGTTAAATAATTTTTGACCAAAAACAGGCAACAGTGACCGCATTGTCTGTAGCTTTAAACAATTCTTCCTCTGTGCATGAGGCAGGGCATTGTGGGCAAACATACAATTTCACTAAGGAAGAGGGAGAATGGGAGCCTGTGGCCCTGGTCAAATGTGTTTTTATAGCTAATTCTTGACTTCTTGTAATACAGAGCACTGGTCTGGGGTCCCGGCAGACTTTGCGTATAAGGCAGGAGTCGGTGGGTCGAACCGTATCGGAGTCATCAGAGGGGCGAGGCACAGCTTCAGAGTATGACCTCACCGAGGATTTGTCATTGTCTGGGAGCCTATGCCGCAGCCAACGGTCCCGTGGAGATAGTGCCTACCTGTCTCAGCGAGAGAGCCTGATGCTTCCAGTTGGGAGTGCTGATGGAGAGGAAGACGTCAATGGCTATGTCATGCCAGATCGAAGTGGCAGAGGTAAGTACTGCAGCTGAAAGAATAATTGCTAAGGAACGAGACACAATTCATGTCTCTTATGCATACCAGGAGGATTGTGGGGGATAATCACCTATAAAAGGTTGTTAGGCCACCCTCGGTGACTACAGGATGACAAAGACTATGGTTTTTCTCTCCCATACAGAGCGTGCGGCTGGCCTTGCTGCCTCCCTGGTCCGAGGCTCCCTCCCTGTGCATGAAGCAGAGGAAGAGTACGAGTACATGAATCGGCGCCCTGCAAAATCCTCGCAGCCTCGGCCAGCCTCCTTAGAGGAGCTTGGCTATGAGTACATGGATCTGGGCTCAGAACTGAGTGCATCCTTGGGCAGCGTACCCAGCTCCCAACTAACTACGCCTTGCCGGGATGAAGGGGATGAAGAGGAGGATTATGAGTACATGAACAAGCAACCCAAGCTCAGCAAATCCCTGAGCAGCATCCACAGCTCTCGAGGAGACTATACTGATATGGACTCGGGCATCACACAGGGCTCTCCAGATGAGCAAGGCTACGAGGAAATGGACGCCGTCTTGCCCTCGGTTCAGTGTCTTGACAGCCAGAGTCCCCCCTATCCAAAGAATGGGTTCATGAACCCCCTGCGGACCCTGGAGGCCTCGGACTGTGCTTTTGACAATCCAGATTACTGGCACAGCCGGATGTTTAGCAAGGCCGATGTTCAACGGACTTAGCCAAGGGTTGGCAGCTTCATCTATCTTTAAGGAAGATCGCCTTAATCATGGCTCTTTAGCTGCCAACAACCTTACTGTGATTTGTAGGGTGAAAGGGGGAGAATTTCCATAAGGCTCCTAAACCACAGGGATGTTGACCTCAGTAGCTGCGCCCAACCAAGACGGTCTCCCATTGGGTTGCACAATGGCACCTCTGTCTGGCACAGTGGTCTGACCTGTCTGTTTCTCTGGTTCAAATGCTCTGATTTAGAAGGCAAATAGGAACCACTTGGGAGGGAGAATCCCAACTGGTGGAATCCACTCCACCACAAACTGCGAAGGCCTGATCTAGTGATAAGAAGTCCTTTTGTGTAAGGAGAGGAGATGACTTGCTGCCTGTGTCTAGGCACAGTGCTCTACTGGCGGAGGACATTATCTCTTCAGGAAGCAGCTCCAGTTTCGAAAGTCAAGCCAAGTCTCCCATGCTGACCTGCCAAAGTGCAACACCGCAGTGGCACCCCATGCTGAACCTCTGACAACAGTGGGGGCCTCTGGGGGCCTGCCACTGCCACCACCGCTTCTGTAATGACAACCCCCTGCTCCTCCATAGCAGGGGGGCTGACGCACGAGCCAAGCATGCTGAGCCTGGCTGTAAGAGTGAAGGGGAGGAAGCACCCCCTTTGAAAAAGATGATGTCTTTGTTTGCTATGCTTGACAATGTATGCAATGGAAGAGGAGAGGATTAGCTATTGGGATGGATATCATGAAGGATAATTATGTTTTTTCTTTCTTTCTGAGAGCCTGACATAACCTCATTTAGGGAGAAAATGTGTCTGAATGTGAAGCTGTGAGAAATTCATAGTGTTGGACGAGACCACAAGGGTCATCCATTCCAACCCCATTCTGCCATGCAGGAACTTGTAGGTTTTGATCTTACTTCTCATAGTCAGAGAGACTGGAATCCAAAATTTCTCATCTCTGCCTTCAGCTCACAAACTGATATTCCACAGTATTATTAACAAGCTCTGTGCCTTACAAATGTTCATATCTACGTGGAATACAAGACAGTGGACAGAAATAAATCCTGACCATACCAGAGACCCACATTTCCATCTCCAGCATGTAGATTATCACTATCAACAGCATCTCTCCCACCTGGCAGAAGTCATCTCTAGCACAGCAGGGAGAAAGAGTGTGTGGTCTTGCTCAGGAGATGGGAAAAATTTCTATCCCACCCCATGGAGGTGTTTCAGAACCTTTTGAAAGGCATCATTCTCAATATTGGCTCCCTCAGTGAAAGGGAATATAGGCTGTTTCTCAGGACGGGGGCCATGTAAAGGAGGCGGCCTTAACTTAATTCCCACGCCAATAGGGGAATGCTCCAGCAGGGTTGTGCATTACTGCTGAGTTGACTCATGCTATTCAGACAGCTCCAAAGTTGCACTATGGGCTTCAATACTGTTTCCCCTGAATCAGGCTGGTTTACACAAGAGTATGACTTGGGAACACATTTCTCCTTTCCATCACCACCGTCTGCCCCACCTTGCCCTAAAGACCAGTCATACTGTATGTAACCTTGTCTTTGTTTTCACATGTTCTCAGTTGCATCATAAAAGGGATATTTACAAAAGGAGGGAAAAATCAAATGCAGTTAGGGAGAGATGAAAGCTATTAGAGAAACCCTGTCTTTGATCTTATATCTTGGTGTCTTGTTTGAGTTCTGTGCAAAATCCTTTCTGCAGTGTGTTTTAAATAAGTCAAAACATAGTTAAGGGGAGAAAAATAACCTAGATTAGTGAGGTCCCCTGTGTTGGTCTCCATTAGTTCTTCTAACCTGGAAATATGTGACTTGGAGAAGTTTTGAAAATATGTGATGCTACTTGTGTAATTAACAGGCTGGTGAATCGACCCCCTCCCCCACAAATTCCTCATCCTCTCCAGTCCAAAGAGAGGAAAAGAGTAGGTTACATAAAAAGGGAGCTCCATTATTTCCCGAGCCACTTTGGATCCCAGTATTTCAGATTTTATTCACTGGACTGAGAGAAGCAGGCTCTTTGGGTGTGTGGATGAACGACGTTTGAACAATGCTCAGATGACTGAGGCTGCATCTACGCTGACCATTTAATGTAGTTCAAAGCTAACTTCCAACTGCAGTAGTCAGACAAGAAATTCACACAAAAGCAAGCCCTGAAAGTGCATCAGTGGTTTATAGCATCACCATCTGGGCTTCAGAACTGGTTCAAGGATTTTCAATGTAATCATCTGCACAGTGAAACCACTTTGTTCAATACTGGTTTGAAACTGCATTAAATAGTTAGTGTAGACAAGGTGTGAATGGGTTCTGAAGAAGAGCTTTAATTTTATTTGGCTTGGAAGTTATATATATACACACACACACACACACACATAACTACCTCCTAGCCCAGTGTGGGAAACAGGGAGTTGATAAATTAGCTCCTTGTCCAGATTGGAATTCTGCAGGGTGTGGTGAAATCTTGACAAAGTTGAAAAGCAAGTAGAGCTACCTGTGTTGCGCCAACAAGACTGGCACCTGAGCTGCATACAAGGGGTTGGCTAAGATTGGGAAGAGTGCTAGAGATGCTATTAGATTGCCCTCTACAGGAAAAAGAAGTTATAAAATATTGCCAAAGTTTGGGCTTATTAATTAAGTGGAATCTTTTAGGGGAGAAGGAGATAAGAAATTCGTCTCCTTCCGCCCTCCCCCGGCCTCACCTCCCCAAGCATAAATTATTTCAGGTTTTTCTTTATCTTACTGTCATATTGTGGGACACATCAAGTTGAAAAAATTAGTGGAGTAGTAAATAACCATAGTAGTCAGTCAGTGGTTTGAGTAGTGAATGTGAGCAGTTCACATCATAACAGGCCAGGGGAGGAGACATCCTGTCTCAAAGCTGAAATCATGGTGTAGTCTGATAAGTCTAAGGGTGCAGTCTGATGCACATACCTGGTAGCAAACCACATGAACAGAGTGGGAGTTTCTGCTGAGTAAAAAAGCACAATAGGGCTGCACCATCAGGTTCTACCAGTACAACAAGAATTGTTTCTTTGCCAAGCAATTTCTCCCAGTATCCCTACCTTCCTTTCATTTTGACCAACCAGCCAAAAGATCCTTCTTAGTTGGAGGGGAAACACTGTGTTGAGGAACATACAACAAATTAGCTTGGCCATAGTTTTCCAAGAGTAGTTAAACGTTAACAAAAGCAACAGAACCATGCCTTACATTTTAGCCATTTTTAACTGGATTTTGGATATACTGAACTACTATGGGACAATGTACGCTGTTGTCTCAGTACTTCTGCCTCCATTGTACTTGCACAAGGCATGCATAAAATACTATTGAAAGCTTTAAGCATATTTCAGAGAAAGCTAAGTGTGCAAAAACTTGGCATTTAAACTTAGGCAAGCCTCCCCCCTCCCTTTCTTTTGTACTTGCATACAGAGTCATTGTACCTGTTACTGTCCATCTTTTCCTTTGGGATAGTAGAGTTACCAATCATTTGGGGGGGGGGGGATAACCATACCTCTTCTTTTTTAAATAGAAGCAAGGCATAGCCATATATCAAATTGCTGTTACAGGGGAAGCTCGAGAGCCTAGTTTTTTTTAAAAAAGCCTAGTTTTATGCCTGAATCAGCCAAGTTTTATGCCCGATTCAGAACCGATAGTTCTCTTATAAGTGCTGTGGGTGGTATGGAAGAGAAGCTGCTGCTACTTCATTCACTAGATCTCTACTAGGTTTGGATGAATTTGCTGCAATTCACTTTTAAAATCCATCTTATGCCACTGAGGATATTGTGTTTTACTCACTGGTTATACATGCAGAAGATACGATAGCTTCTTGATAAGTTAGCCGGTCTCATTAATACTAATAACTCAAATGTGTGTGTGTGTGTGTGTGTGTATGCTTACAAGTCAACTGTTGACTTACAACAACCTCATTAATTTCACACTTCTTAGACAAGGGATATTCAGAGATGGTTTTGTCAGTTCCTTCCCCTGAAATATAGCCTAAAGCTCTTGGTATTTGTTGGCGGTTTCTCATCCAAGTTCTAACCAGGGCTGACCCAGCCTAGCTTCCAAAATCAGACAGGATCTAGTGCCTTCAAGGCATTTGAGCCAAGCTTAAATTTGTTGTCTCATAAAGCAGGAAGAATAAAAGGAACTCATTTTGTTGGGCAACTCATTCTTTTGATTATACAAGGCAGAAATTGATTAGAATAAAAAAAAATAGCCCCAAAAAATAAGTGTGAGTCGAAGGATATGGGAGCAGAGAAAATCAGTTAAAGTGTGATGGAAGTGTTTTAACTTCTGTATTTACCTAGATTATTCTTTTCAATAAAATGTGTGCTATCAATGGCTTGAGTACAACAGGCATTCAAAGGCAGTTTCTTAAATTGTAAGTCCCGGCCTCAAATGGGATCACCATAGCTCAGTGTTGGGGTCACAAAAAAATTGGCAAAAGCTTTCTGAATGCCACCCTTTTACAGAAATCTATTGGTAGCAATGTGCAGTGTTTATAGTAGACTCTTCAGAAGATGCTTCAGTTGTACTCAACAGAAAGAAAAATCAGCCTGTATAGCAAGCCTTGCAAATGCCAATTTATTATCAGTTAATGTTTTATTTTTTTACCTATTTTATATACCTGTATATCTGGGGCCACATCAGAATTTCTCTGGCAGAAAGGGGTCGCAAGTGGGAAAAGTTTAAGAAGCACTGCTCGAGGGGACATCAGGACTGGAACAAATGAACTTTAAAAAAATCATTACAACAGTGATGAGCACCAAACAAAAAGCATGCAATTGTCCTCACCGACTTTTGTGATTTATGTCTTGTGTTTTTCTAATAGTAGCGTAATAATGTATTTAATGTGTTCTCCAAAGTTGAACATATATACTGTCATAGAAGTTAAGTTAGACCGTGACTGTTGTTTTACCATGCCTGGGAACTGGTGAAATGAAGGATTTTGTCGTTTTCTTTTTAAATCAGGACTGGAAGGAATCCAAATGTTTACACACACTAAATGGCTTTGTACCATGTCCCAACTTCAGCCTAACAATAAATTATAGCATTGTTTTTACAAAAACAAGAACAGTAAAAGCTAGACACTCTCCCTTGTCATTAGCCAGGACAATGGTGTCCTCTTGTGCCAAGACATTAGCAAAATGGAAGGATGGCAAGGCGCCCTCATTGCAGAAGGGCACCCAACCAGATGGCTTCCTTTTAGTTTACCTTTTGCTTTCTAATCAAATAGATACTCAACAAGGAAGCTGATTTGGGCAGGCAAATGATATTCATGGAAAGAGCATAAGATTTCCAACTCTGAGCTCAATTCCTCTCCTTTAGTAGAACAATCTTGTATATGTCTACTCAGAAGTAAGTCTTGCTGACCTCAGTAGAGCTTACTTCCAGATATGTATAGGATTGCACCCAGTATGGTGTACAGTACCTTGACTTAATTTATGCAGGCTGTAGGTAAAAATACAAAGAGCAGAACTAGTAAAAACAAAACTGTCAACCTTATGTATTGGAGAGAAATACTACGTCAGATTATTTGTGTTGTAAATTGTAATTATGTAAATATGTATATTTATTGTATATGCTTTAAATCCAGCCATCATCAAGCCAAATCTAAAACTGACCAGTGTGCTAATTTGTGGTCCTTTAACATAATTATAGTATTTTGATTTCACTTATAACTGTCATGGATGCATCCTATAGGATCCTAGGACTTGTCGTTTAGTTAGAACAATTGTTCTCAACCTGTGGGTCCCCAGATGTTTTGGCCTTCAACTCCCAGAAATCCTAACAGCTGGTAAACTGGCTGGGATTTCTGGGAGTTGTAGGCCAAAACACCCCCAGGACTCACAGGTTGAGAACCACTGAGTAGAGGCAACAGGGAATACTTTTTTGGATGAGGAATCCAAAGGTCCCTCTCTCTCCACTCCTAATCCCAGGTTTTCATAGGATTTCATGGCAATTGAAGTGGAATCATAGCGCTACAACTGTATCGTGTGATGGGACCCATAGACATGAATATTTTAATTATTTCAGCTATAACCTATTCAAAAGGTGCACTTTGAGGGACACTTTTTCGAAAATCTCAATATGATTGTGTAAGATGGATGATAGTTTCTTCAATCCATGTTATCACCTGACGTGTGAAAAGAAACCCCAGATCCTAACTTTCCTACACACTTTCGTTGGCTTCAATCAAGGAATCAAAGGCTGGGTATACGCTGAGTGAAAGATCATTAAAATAGCTATCACTCCTCCTTTTGCAGTTTCCAGTCAATATCTGTCATCTGGATGCTGTCCATTATCTTCTCACAGTTGTTGTCAGTAAACAGCTGTCTGCAACACTGTGTGATCACCAATATGTTTTGGGAGTCGGAGATTAGTCCTTTTCCTTGGAGGGCAAGAGCTGGATGCAAACCGGCTTCAGAAACAAGAATGACCGAGTCCTTCCTGACAGAGGTTCTTCCTCATGCTGAAGACCTCACATAAGTTTGTGTGTATGTCTCTGTGTGTGTGTGTTTTGAATACAAAATAAAAGTGACATTGATAAACTGCAGTGTTTGTTTCTGTTCGACTACTGGAGTGGATAAGAATCAGTAAACGCAGGGAAGAATGAGAGAGCTACTTAACATTCTGCATTTATAACTTTTTTGGCGTCTTGCAGCAATAAAATTTGGGAAAGTGAGTGTGGGCTGGCCATGTGTTGGAGCATATGATCCAAAAACTTTTGCTAAAGAGGCATTTTGTGGAGGCGAGAGGGAGGGCAAAAATGCTGTTTCTTCGACTTAGGCAGGAAGTTTTCCATCACTGTATGTTCATGTTGAGAAAGGTTGCATTGTTTAATGTTTGCATGTTGTACAATAGTACAAGGCACAGGAATTTTGCTAAAGGGACAACTAGAAAGCCTAGGTCACAGATGAGGAGACTGACTTTCTGTATATTTTATGTCAGTTCCTAGAAGCTCAGTCAACATGGCCAAGAGTAAAGGATTGTGAGAGTTGCTGTCCGAAACATCTGAAGGGAAAGATTCCCCACTAATCTGGATTCCTGCACTTATTGTCAGAACAGGGTTGTTCTCTTCTTTGATATAGCAAGAAACTCAGATACTTAGGGGCAGGCCCGTAACCAGGATTTTGATTTTTTTTGGGGGGGGGGGGCTGAGTCTGAGTGAAAGAGGGTCTACCCTAGCAAACCTTTTGTATCGTTACCCCAATACCCCCATGCATATGGGATATATTGAGCATGGTGATCAGATCATGATATGAATAAACATAACAGTTTATGAATAAACATAACAGTTTAAATAATGTACCAGTAAGGCCTTTTCGCAGACCACCATGAGAATTTCAGGGGGGGGGCTCAAGCCCCCCAAGCCCCCCCCCCCCCAGCTACATGCCTGCTTAGGGGGCATGTGTGTAGCTGGCCTGTGCACACAGCACTATATCTCCATACTAGAAGTTTCTAAAATTGCTCTTACGTTTTGAGTTGGGGTGCTACAGAGACTCCATGGAGAACTCGCCCAGTTATACAAAACTTGATGCTGATTCTTATAGATATGGCAACATTAGCATGCTTCGGATAGAGAGGGGGGGGTGATCCTGTGGCTCTCCAGATGTTGCTGAACTGCAACTCCCAGCATTCCTCACCTGTTGCTGCTGTAAGCTGTACTAAAATCATATCTGAAGGTCCAGCTTTGTCAAACCTTAAATCAAAGGTGGCATCTACCCTGTTGAAAACATGCAGTTTGATTCAATTGCTATGGCTGAAGACTATGGATTAGTTTTCCCATCAGTGTGGAAATAATACACTGGACTGTGGGAAGTCCTGACCATAAACCTCATCAGGCTGAAAGCCAAAAGTAAGTTCACAACAACTTTTGTTATAGAATTTCACTATGCTGACAATAATGTAGGCTGTGCTCATTCAGAGGAAGACCTACAAACCACCTTAAACATACTTGCAGAAGCATATGAAATTTTGGTCTATCACTGAACATTGAGAAAACCAAAGTGCTCTCTTTGCAGGCACCAACCAATCCTTCTGCAATGCCAGCAATAAAGATTAATGGTGTAAAGCTTTAAAAAATGACAATTTCGGCTTCCATTTGCAGCCACCTCTCCACAAAAGCAGTCATTGATGCCGAAATACAACACCGTCTGAGCTCTGTGAGTGCAGCATTTTATTCAAATTAAGCAGATAATGTTTAAAGATCAGGGCATTAGTAGGGATACCAAGATGCATGTTTATAAAGCTATTGTCCTTCCAACTCTATTGTGTGTCTGCGAGACATGGAGTGACAAATGTCACTCGACTTCTAGAAAGATTCCATCAGTGTTGCCTTCGAAAAATCCTGCAAATCTCTGAAAATTGGGAAGCCCTGACCCTTAAGCACTGTAAGAGGAGGTCAGCTGTTACCAACAGTGCTGTGGATTTTGAAGAGGCACAAATAGAGGGAGAAAGGGAGAAGCCTGCTGAAAGACAGATACATCAAACAAGCCCTTGTTGGGACTTTTCTTCCATCTAGAAATCGATGTTCTCATTGGAAAAGACCATGTAGATTCAGGATAGGTCTCCACAGTCACTTACAGACCCACAGCCAAGACTCTACCTTTAGAAGACAATCATACTTGGCCTTGAGTGACTTTTACAAGGTCTTTAGCCTTCCCTGTCAAAGACTGATACAACTCCTACAATCCCATAGCATCGAGCCATGGTAGTTAAACTGGTGGCAAAGTGCATGAATTCTACTGTAGATACACACTATAGGCAGATAAACAGTGTGGGAGGCAGGTGGATCTTTCACACTATTTCAAGCCACAATCTTTCGTCAGCATTTGCATTCGTGGCTATGAAGCCACTATTCTGGATCAACCTGCAGTGCCAGTTCCTGTGTGAACCTACTCCATGAATCCATCATTAACTTCCAGCAAACTGGTCTGTTGGGGAAAAAATCAGATCAGAATGAATTTAGGCACCTTCTACACAGCCATTATCAAAGCAGATAATCCACATTATCTGTTTTGGATTATCTGCGTCTACACTGCCATATAATCCAGTGCAAAGCAGATTTTATATGGCAGTGTAGAAGGGACCATAGTCTCAATGCTGCATCCACACTGTAGAATTAATAGTTTGACAAGTCTTTAACTGCAATGGCTTGATTATATGGAATCATGGGAGTTATAGTTTCACAAGCTCTTCAGCCTTCTCTGGTGCATTATCAAACAACAACATCTATGGTTAGCACTGACTCATAGCAGTTCATGTTGGGTCACAGTGCCTTACTTTTACAGTGTAGATGTATTAAAAGAGATGGAATTGTGGGAGTTGTAGTTTTACAGGAACTTTAATAATCTCTGCCCCAGAGTGCTGGTCCCTCACCAAATTACAACTCCCAGGAATCCACTGCATTGAGCCACAAGTCGCTTCTGACATGATTAAAAAAAGTGAATTGAGCCACGGCCATGGAAGTGGTATCAAACTGCATTAATTCAACAATATAGATGCACTCTCTCTTGCCGACACACACAAAGGCTCTGTAAAAGGACAACTCCCAGGATTCCACAGCATTGAGCCTGACAGTCAAACTCCATGAACTCTACAGCGCAAGGTGTACTCAAAAGAGAAGAGCCTTAAAGGCACAGCTTAATAATAATTATTATTATTATGCTGCGTCTTTGAGGTTCTGCTCTTTTGAGTATACCTTGCACTGTACAGTTTATTATTATTTGATTCAATTCCATCATTGGTTGAGTTCAGAATGCTCTTTGATTGTAGGTGAACTATAAATCCCAGCAACTACAACTCCCAAATGACAAAATCAATTTTTTTGAGTGAAGGACATAGATTGGGTTGTTAGGTGTCTTGGGTCCAAATTTGGTGTCAATTCATCCAGTGGTTTTTGAGTTCTGTTAACCCTACAAACCAACATTACATTTTTATTTATATAGACGACATTTATATGCCACCCTTCTCACCCCGAAGGGCGTTACAGTTCTGACTGTTGCTACGTGGTCCTTATACAGATTCCTCAGGAGAGAGGCAAGGGGATTTGGTATGCCCATACCACCACCACCACGGGGAATAACATTGCTTTAACTATGAGTTGAGTCCCACAACCTATGCAGTATGGAAGTTGTTGTTGTTCATTCGTTCAGTCGTTTCCGACTCTTCGTGACCTCATGGACCAGTCCACGCCAGAGCTCCCTATCAGCCGTCACCACCCCCAGCTCCTTCAAGGTCAATCCAGTCACTTAAAGGATACCATCCATCCATCTTGCTCTTGTTTGGCCCCTCTTCCTTTTTCCTTCCATTTTCCTCAGCATAATTGTCTTCTCTAAGCTTTGCTGTCTCCTCATGATGTGGCCAAAGTACGTCATCTTGGCCTCTACTATCCTTCCCTCCAATGAGCAGTCAGGCTTTATTTCCTGAAGTATGGACTGGTTGGATCTTCTCGCAGTCCAAGGCACTCTCAGCACTTTCCTCCAACACTACAGTTCAAAAGCATCTATCTTCCTTTGCTCAGCCTTCCCCAAGGGTTTTATTGGTTTTAACGGGTATAGATGTAATGTATTGTTGTCGATTGTTAAATTGTGTTATTTGTTTTATTGCTGTGGTATGTTACGGGCATCGAATTGTGCCTTGGATGTGTAAGCCGCCCTGAGTCCCCTTCGGGGTGAGAAGGGCAGGGTAAAAGTAAACCAAATAAAGAAAGAAAGAAGTAAGGTCCAGCTCTCACATCCGTGAAAGAAGAAAGCGCAAAAGCCGGGTTGCAGCTAAACATCAAAAAAACCAAGATTATGGCAGCAAGAATGATTGACAACTGGAAAATAGAGGGAGAAACCGTGGAGGCCGTGACAGACTTTGTATTTCTAGGTGCAAAGATTACTGCAGATGCAGACTGTGGCCAGGAAATCAGAAGACGCTTACTTCTTGGGAGGAGAGCAATGTCCAATCTCGATAAAATAGTGAAGAGTAGAGACATCAGACTGGCAACAAAGATCCGCCTAGTCAAAGCCATGGTATTCCCTGTAGTCACCTATGGATGTGAGAGCTGGACCTTAGGGAAGCCTGAGCGAAGGAAGATCGATGCTTTTGAGCTGTGGTGTTGGAGGAAAGTGCTGAGAGTGCCTTGGACTGCGAGAAGATCCAACCAGTCCATCCTCCAGGAAATAAAGCCTGACTGCTCACTGGAGGGAAAGATACTAGAGACAAAGTTGAAGTACTTTGGCCACATCATGAGGAGACAGGAAAGCCTAGAGAAGACAATTATGCTGGGGAAAGTGGAAGGCAAAAGGAAGAGGGGCCGACCAAGGGCAAGATGGATGGATGGCATCCTTGAAGTGACTGGACTGACCTTGAGGGAGCTGGGGGTGGTAACGGCCGACAGGGAGCTCTGGCGTGGGCTGGTCCATGAGGTCACGAAGAGTCGGAAACGACTGAACGAATGAACAACAACTCACATCCGTAGGTTACTATGGGGAACACCGCTGCTTTGACTATGTGGATCTTCATTGCCAGTGTGATGTCTCTACTCTTCACTATTTAAACAAGATTGGACATTGCTCTCCTCCCAAGAAGCGTCTCCTGATTTCCTGGCTGCAGTCTGCGTTGGCTGTAATCTTTGCACCTAGAAATACAAAGTCCGCCACGGCCTCCATGTTTTCTCCCTCTATTTCCCAGTTGTCAATCATTCTTGTTGCCACAATCTTGGTTTTTTGATGTTTAACTGCAAGCCAGCTTTTTCGCTTTCTTCTTTCACCTTGATTAGTATGGATTAGTATTGAGTATGGAAGAAGGGCCCTCAAAGCCAAGTAACTCTGCCTGCAGTTCCACCAGAAGCCTTTAGGTGGCAGGCACGGGGCTTGACAGGAGGCGCTTCCCTTTCGTGGCATTGTAAGGGTTGTGGGTTCTTTTTCTCTTCCCGGCACCCTTTGCGCTGCCGCGGCCCCTGACGGGACCTGTAGTCCCTTGTGAGCTGAAGGCGGCGGGCTGGCTTCCCAGCGTGCCGCGCGCAAAGCCCGCGCGCTGGCTGGCCGCCTGTCTGGTTGTCGCGCGCGCCGTGAGGAGGAGACGAAACAGAGGCAGAGGCGGCGGCGGCGGTGAGGTGGACTCCCTCCGAGCAGGCAGGCAGAGGAGGGAGAGAGAGAGGCGGCTGAGGGTCCGACCATGTCGGGCGAGGAGGAGACGTCCGAGCTGACGATCGCGGAAGACGTGGTGGTGAACAAGTACAAGATGGGGGGAGAGATCGCCAACCGTGAGTGCCTGCCTGCCGGTGGGGGGCGCGGCCTGGGCCCGAGGCTCTGGGATCCTGGGAGTTTGGCCGAGGAGGGGGAGGGGGAGGAGGGCGAAGGGAATGGCGGCAAGGCGGGGAAACAGTCTCTCTCTCCCTCCCTCCAAGAGGAACCCGAGGCGGCCCACGACCCGCCAAGTTGGGCTCCTTTCAACTCCAGGAAGAATGAGATACAGATACACTGTCTGCGTGTGTTTTAAGCCCCCTCACACCATAATCCTCGATGGGTCCTTCCTCGAAAGCCCAGTTGTCCTTGGAGAAGAGAGAAAGAAGGAAGGAAGGAGGAAGGGTTGGACGACTCGGCCGCACATGGCGCGCTCTTCACGTGTTCAACCCTCTCCTTGCTACACTGAAGAAGAAGCCCACTTTGACTCCTGTGGAATCCTGGGAGTTGTAGTTCCACAAGGTCTTTGTGTGTATGTGTAGAGGGGGCGCCTCCAGACTGTCGAATAACTTCAGTTGGCCTCACTTTTTACCTGCCACGGAATCCTGGGAGTTGTAGTTTTGATAAGGCCTTTGTGTCCTAAACCAGTGGTTCTCAACCTATGGGTCTTCAAGTGTTTTAGCTTACAACTCCCAGAAATCCCAGCCAGTTTACCAGATGTTTGCTGAGAGTTGAAGGCCAAAACATCTGGGGACCCACAGGTTGAGAACCTCTGGTGTATGGGGAGTGTGTCCCCACGTGGGCGAAATAATACAGTTTGACCCTCCCTGGCTGAACTCTATGGAATCCTGAGAGTTGTAGTTTTCATAAGAGCTCTGTGTGTGGAAGAGAGAGAGAGCATGCCTCCATACTGTAGAAGTATTGCCCTTTGACCGCCCCACTTTTAACTGCCATGGCTCCTTATTATGGGGTGGCGGGAGTTGTAGTTTTGTTGAGGCACCAGCAGTTTTTGGAAAAGAAAGCTTCAAAACCTTGTAAAACTACAACTCCCGTGATTCCATAGTAGGGAGAGTCCTGTCGAATTGCCTTAGTTCTACAGTGTGTAGAATAGATTCACTCTGTCTTTCCAGAAAGGCATGCTAGTACTCTTGACTTTATTAGCAGTATATTACCAGCCATTTGGGTGTGCTGGGGGTGGATTCCCAGGCCCCTTCCACACAGCTGAATAAAATCCCACCTTATCTGCTTTAAACTTGAATATATGGCAGTGTGGATTCAGATAACCCAGTTCAAAGCAGATATTGTGGGATTTTCTGCCTTCATATTCTGGGTTGTGTGGAAGGGGGCCCCAGTCTCCTCTTCCGCTTCCCTTTCTTTAAAGGAGAGAAGGGGGGTTGCTTTTGGGGAGAAGCTAGTTGAGTGAGCTCCCTCCAGGCGCACATGGTCTGGCCCTTGCCATGTGGAGCTGGCTGGTGCTCTCTCCTTTCACTAGGAGTCCTGGCTCCCTCCCAGGTGGCTCCTTTTGTTGAAAGAAGAACTTCTGCTTGGGATCAGATCACCTCCTTTTTTAAAAAAAAATCCCTATTGTAATCTAGGAAGTTGATGATCAGGCATACAGGGAGCTAGAGCAAGGGAATCCCTCTCTTGTAGCTCATCCAGGACTTTGCTCACTCACTATGTGATAAATATAGAGAGAGCGTTTGCTTGCAGTTCACTTGTAGGCCAAAGCACTCTCAATGGGTGGTAAACACGTGCGCCCGGATTGGGTGATTGCATACCTTCCCCTGCTGGGCTTAGTTTTAAAATGGTGATTTATACTTTTGCTCTCTTCTCTCCCACCACCCACTTAATTTTGTTCTATCAAGGATTATGACTAGTAGCTCTCCTTTAAGAATACTGTTTAAAAATAGGCTAACCCCATGGAGTCCTGCTGATAGATTGAGTGGGGGCGAGAGGTGCTTTGAGTTCTGTCTAAAAGCAGAAAGCAGGATATCAATTAAATAAATAAATAAATATATATATTACACGGTGCTGCCTTGTGTAGCTTCATAAATGAGAGAGCTCAATGCTCTCAACCTTATGCTTAGAATTTAGTTTGAGTAACTTAAACCTCTACATTCACATTTTTTTCTGGTTGAGTTTTAAAACTTTAAGAGAAAATTCTCAAGCTTGGTGAAGTTTCAGAGAGGATATGTTTGTATGATGAAGGAAACATCTCAATTAGATGAATCAGAATTGTCAGGCAGTATTTCATTTTCCTTATACTTCACAGAAACTAAACAGTAGGAGAAGAAGGATGTTTTTATTCTCAGAAGAAGCACCATGTGTGTGTGCATGGGCCTTCATGTTGTCTGTTGATTTCTGGCAACCTCATGAATTTCATAAGGTTTTAAGCAAAACCAATTCAGAGATTGTTTTTTCCCCCAGTTCTTTAATCTGAAATATAGTCTACAGCGCCTGTTAATTCCTTGGTGATCTCCCATCCAAGTACCACATAGGGCTGACCCTGCTTAACTTCCAAGATCAGACATGTTCTGGTGTCTTTAGAGTATTTAGTCTTTGTTTTAGCTTTGTTGTAGGAATAATTAAAAACCTAATAATGGGGTTACAACTAGAGCAGACTCTGAAGTAAGGAATAGAGGTTACTAGCCTGCAAAATAAAAAGATCTTGCTGGGTGAGGAGAGACCAAGGTCTGAATTTCTATGATGGGTTTCTTCCTAGAGTCCTTTTGTTGCTTGCTTATATGAAATTCTAGACACACGAGTGTGCCCTTCTTGATATCTTATGGCTACCAGGCCAGTGCTCTCATTCAAGGCTGAGTTAAAGAGATCTATGTCAGTTGTCAAGGGACTCAGTGTGCCTATCAAATTGATCACTGTATGCACACTTATGTATGAAGTTCTCAAGATTAGTTACATGGTCCATACATTTTTTTAGATATGTTCATGTTCTTTCTGTTGGAAGAGATTACAGAAGCCCATATATGCCTTTGCGGGGGGCTGGGGGAGAGTTGATTAGATCTCAGGGACTGAAAGATGAAACACAGGAACAAAGGTGACTGTAACCTGTAGTGTGATTCAGGGTAGAATGGACAATTAAACTTCCACTTCCAATACAGAGATTAAAAACGTAACAATTACACAAAGTAGGTAAGAGCATTCTACTTTGGCAACAATGAACACCCATTCAGGGAGAGGGGACTTTTTAGTCTCCAAGAACCACATCTTGTTACTGAAGTCACATAAAAGTAGACTTTCAGGGTAAGCATTTTATAATGTTATCTGCAGAAATATCCTCAAATTTCAGCAGCCTGCCATGGTGCAATTTAAAAAAGAAATGACTGGAGAAAATATCTGGAATAGATTTTAAAAACAATTTGTGCTGGCTGCTTTCCCCCCCAAAACTAGAACTGGCAGTGACTCAAAACACTCTGCTTAATCTGGGTTTTCTGACTTTGGCTGTTTTGGTATTATGGAATACTGTTTATTCTGCAGCCAAAACAGTTGCGCAGGTATGAGACATTTTTGTACCCCATAATACTTTCTCATTTGGGGGGCTTAAAATACCCCAGATTAAGGCACGTAGTTGAAATGTTTTATTACCTGGATATGTTTGGCATATGGCTTCTCAGGAAGTAGAGCTTGAGGTTCATATAATCTATCCTCAGTACATCTTTGGAAAAATTCTGCTTATTTTTCTCATTCAGATAATTTTGTGGACTGTATTATTTCACTTGCTAGAAAAAAATTCTTACAAGCATGCAGACTGAAAGGTCATTTTAACTTTTAAAAAAACTATTATTGCTTAATGAAAAAGATGCATTTTCATTTTAGACAGAGGAAGGAAGCAGAATAGTTCTGATGATCTTCAGCACAGAGCTTAAAACTTCACTGTATGCTAACAGTAATTAGTTTATGGCAATAATCAGTGTCCCTGTGAACTATCATAATGTTGGCTTTCTTTTTATGGCTGAAGTAATGTTCTGGGCATATAGAATTTATTTATTTCAGACATTTATATCCCATCCATCTCCCCTCTGAAGAGGGACTCAGGACGGCGTACAGCAGGCAGCAATTAGATGCCAAAAATACATTAAAAACATAGTTACAACTATCACAATTAAAACAATTAAAAACAGTTCACCGATTCCAAATCAGTCCTTCGCGGTCCACTAAAACATTATTTTCCCAGTTGATCCATCTGTTGCACAAACGCTTGATCCCAAAGCCAGGATTTGAGTAGGGTAGTTTTATGCAATGATGAAAGGTACTCAATGTGAAATTTTGTCTTGAATGACAGGAATCCTGCGTACTGTCACAGAAACAGCTAAGCCTGGAGTGTCTGTTCTCAGCTTATGTGAGAGAGGGGATGAGATGATTATGGAAGAGACCGGCAAAATCTTTAAGAAGGAGAAAGATATGAAGAAAGGTAGTATGCTGCTCTACAACTTTTTTTTTGATGTACAAGTCATCCTTTTCTTTTTAAATTGTACACATTTTGAATGATTTTGTTGGCTTGTGGCAAAAGAAAATCCAGTGCCACTAACAAACCCAATAAGATCTTGCACTGTGATTCGCTTCAAATAGTTCTTATTCCTTATACACCTGTACTAGATTTAATTACTGAAATATTTGTTGCCACGCATGGTTACAGCATGTGAACAGGCATTCTTCTGTTGCTGCTCTAGACCTAAAATTAAGAAAAGGAACACAAAAAGAGGACTTGCATTTGTGGGAACTTGTGGCACATTGATAAGGGGAGGGTTAAAATTATTTTTTTCCTGCTGTAATAATACTAACGTAATACTGATACACTCAGCATTTTATTTTCTTTCTTCTTGGCACTTGGACACCTTGAAGTACTTCAAGATTTCAAATGCTGATATGAAAACAAAAGCATATTGATTTTATAAAATGGCTGTTCTCAGTATTGGAAGTGTGACTTAGCTATAGCCAGAAAGTAGGATGAATTTGTCTTCCTGTTGTGCATCACAATTGACAAAAAATTGCATAGAAGAACAAGTAGCCCCCACTGTACAGTATTCCACAATACTAATGTTGTATAGTAAGGATTACAATCAAGCGAGCAGCCAAGTAATCAGAAGGTCAGAATGACAAAATTGGGAAGCTAGGATTGACACTGACCAACCAGTTTAATAACATTTTGAGCTGTCTTTTAAGAGGGTTATTTTGAGAAATCTTTTGGCGTAGGGTTTTCCTAATAGTGTACCATTGCCACATATGATTATTGAAGGCTCGTTATGAAGGTAAATGCTTCTACTTATATGAGCTTCATGGAAAAAGAATTCCAGTGATTGCAAGACTTGTTTAGGTAACTTGGATAATAGTCCTAAATTCACATTTTTAGGAGGAACCACACCTGGACACAGTAGGTCCTCCACTGTACACATCTTCGTGTGCCTTCTAAGTTTCCTGTTGACTTGTCAGGGGCCCTATGAATTTCACAGGGATTTTTTAGACAAGGAATGCTCAGACCTACATTGCCTTTCCCTGAAAGGCCATGTAGAGCACATGACATTCCTTGGCCCATCTCTCATCTAAGTACTAACCCAGTCTTGGCCATGCTTGCTTTCTAAGATCAGATGGTATCTTTACGTCTGAGTAAACATACATGGATTGCCCTATTAAAGCAATGGAGATTGCATTGGGGTCTGCAGGAAATGGTGTTTTGAAAAGTAGTACAGTGCCATCTGGAAAGGTTGTTGATGTTGCATCAGCTGTTCCAGGTCACATCTGATGTGTCGCCCTTTAAGAATGGCCCAAGCCCAACTCCTTTTATGTTGAGGAAGCCCATAAAGTTACAAGACAGGTTGGTGCAGCTCAAGTAATTGTTTCACACACGCACAGTGTCAGCAGGAAAAATTATAGCTATCCTGCTATTGGCCAAATGCATGCCAGATCCAAACAATTCCTTTTGTGATGCAGGCTACAGGCATTTCTTCAGATGGAGTCATTTTTTTATTCCTGTAATTTTATATCCTTCAAAATTATGCATGTAGAAATACACCATATTATGTTTGACTGTAGTGGGTTAAATGTTTGTGGCACTTAATGTGACCTCACTGTCCTTTGTTTTGTATAGGTATTGCTTTTCCCACAAGTATATCAGTAAACAACTGTGTCTGTCATTTCTCCCCCTTGAAGAGTGACCAGGATTACATCCTCAAAGAGGGTGATTTGGTCAAAATGTAAGCATCTGAATATACTTTTTCTGACGATCTGTCGCCTAATGATTGCTCTCTGTTGCATAATTTAAATTAGTTTTTCCTCTGTATGGTGCCTGTGAAATGCACACATATGGGTCTTCTGCGCCTGCGCAGACAGTTTTGGAACTCTCTAGAATCTTAAAAGGATACGCTAAGTAATTTCAGAAGATTCTATTTTGCTTGCTCGACAGGAATTGTTTCTATAATTGCAGTGGTATGAACTTTCACTTTTTCCATATGGATGTATCAAGGTGGGGTGATGTGGATAAGTGATTTGTAATCAGTATATTGAAGTGTTGTGGGTCATGAGGGGTTCCTCGTTCTTTAATATTTATCTCTCTCCCTCCTTCCCCCCCCCCCCCCCCCCCCCATTTTGCAGTGACCTGGGAGTCCATGTTGATGGCTTCATATCAAATGTAGCACACAGTTTTGTCATTGGTGCATCAAAGGTAAATGTATGTGTTGGCTTTGAGAAGCCATGTGACTGTGCCTCTTTCAAGGCAGAATGGGTTCAGTAGGGGCAATTACTTTAAGCAACTTTCTTTAGTACAACCAGTTTGCTAATAGTGCTTTGCAGCAGTAGATACTACAAAATATTTTTTAAAAATTCCTCTGAAATAATGCCATTCAGAAATAATATTTGGATGTTTAATTTGTTATGCATTTGTAATGGAAGTAGCATCCGAGTCCCTTCAATAGTATGGAAGAATAGCACAGTAATAGCAAGCCCAAGCAACGGACATCTTCAACTACTGTGTTGGAAGTAACATAGTTCTGGGCGCAACAGTGCCGTTTGTGATTGCAATTTTAAGTCTTTCACATAACTTTAAAATAGTTGGGTTTTTAGCATAATAATCACAATAATAATTTTAGCATAATCAGTGCTGAGGTTGCTTGTCACCAATACACATGCTGCCTGCAAATGGCTGTGTTTATTTCTGGAAAAAAGTAAATCATTTAGATTGTACTCCATTTCTTGCAAATATTAAGGAGATTTAAGAGTTAATTCTGAGATCTCAAACATTCTGTGTTTGCTATTTGTCCACTGTGTTTCCAAAGTTTTTCCCCCCTAATGTAGTATGCAAGGCAGAATAAAGAATGGCCTGTGGGTGTTAAAGTGTCTTCCAAATCCCATATGGCAACATGTGTATGGCATAATTCAGTAGTAGTTAAATACTTTAAAGATTTAAGCATGGGTTAAAACCGTTGACACAAAAGTGCTTCATATTAGCAAAAATATGCCCTTAATGTTCTGTGGAACTGGAGTGTTTTTGTGGCAGAGAGTGAGTATAAATTGGTCCTTGTGCATGAATGCTTATGTGTAAATGCCAGCTAATTTCCTTTCAGGAAAGTCTGGTGACAGGTCGTAAAGCTGATGTCGTCAAAGCTGCTCACCTCTGTGCTGAAGCTGCCCTGCGCTTGGTCAAACCTGGGAATCAGGTGATAATAGCTGTTACTTTCCATATGCGTTTCCTGTATCAGATTGTGGTAGGCTGTGAAAGGTACAATGTGCTGATAAAAAAAATCATGGGCTTATTCTGGGAGGAGCTGTCAGTTGTGTAGGAGATCTGTGAGCAGCTGAATACAGCCGAGTCAGGGCTGGAGCTCATTTCTGTAGTGTAATTCTGTGGTCTTGAACTGTAAATGACTATAGCAGCCTAGACAACATTTGAGCTGATGCATATGAAAAGATTGTGGTTTTTAATACCCCATGTTTGCATTAGCTTCTTTGAACATGACTGAGTACTCTTGATGTGTTCTTCAAAAATGGTACAACTATTTAGCTGAAAATCTGTTTATCTATTTGTTTTTGTTTTCTGAAACTGAATGGTATTTTGTTTTTCCTAGTTTATCAATCCATCTTTGTTCCGTAATTTATGCTGATCTCATGCAATATCTCTGTAGTTAGTTCCTACATTGAGAACTAGACATTTTAGCTCTTTTCCCACTAATTACTTCATTTCTGTTTTATTCATACAACTTATTTAACTGTTCGCATAGCACTGAATTTTGTTACAGCTGCTTTATATTAAACTGTGAGATTTGCATGAATGTGTTTGGATTGTCACCTTTGTATTATTATTAAGCCACTTACAGTGCAGGGTAGGTTTTATTACAGTATTTTCATTACTAGCTTTTATGTGTGTGAGCATGCAGACACATGGGGTGGAAGAAAATGAATGTGTGATCACCCAGTTCTCTAAAAGTAGTAACCAATGCAGGAGCCATAACATGGGAAGCAAGGAATTGGTTACAGACTCAATTGCAAAATAGTGCTGAATTGAAATCAAATTTTCATCTTTACTCCCAACAGAATTCCCAAGTGACTGATGCCTGGAACAAGATAGCTCATTCATTTAACTGCACACCCATTGAAGGTAAGGGCTACTGATAGAAGCATGATGTGACAAAGAGCAGTAGTAAAAGAGTAGTCCTCCTAAGCAGTGATGATTAAAGTTTATTAGATGGATTAATGAAGATCTTAATACTTCTTCTGTGTAAAATCATGTCATTTTTAAATGCCTTAATTGCTTTTTTATAGCATTGTAGCAAGTAATTGTTTCAGTTTATCTCATTATAAGATCTGAAGATGCGCAAAAAATGAAGGCTGCCTGTTTAGATCATAGGGCTCATGGATCATTTTGGGAATATTTATAAAATGATTTGACACCCTTTTTTAGAAACTGCAGTAGATTGGCTTGTAAAAGTGAATGTCTTCAAATTGTTACCTGTATTTGTTGAGCTTGTTTTCAAAAGATACCAAATTCATCTGAACAAATTTTAAAGGGAGTCGGAAAGGATGAGCCATTCTTTTGCTATAAAATGCAATCTGTCCAGCCCTGTATCAAAGTGATTTGATGCATTTTGATAGTTCTGATCTGAACATAATATTTTACTTAAAGTCAACAACGTGCTGCCACATATAACTCATTTTTCAATTTATTTGGATTTGGTATGTTTTAGAAACAAACTCCACATTTTTCCTTTGGCACTACCTTTACCTGAATACAAAAAGAGTAAATCACCTTTAGGAAACAATTCAGTAAAATAAAACAAAGAATTGAAAGGGGAGTTAAATTGAAAAGAGGTTATACAAATGAATTTTGGCATATATCCTGTGTGGTGGTAAGAATAATTTGAGTTTTTTAAATGATGTGTGTGTCACAAGAGAGTTCTTTGTTGCTTTCAGCTGAAAGGTTCATTTAAACTTTCTACATAGTTTGATTGGATTAGAATTGTAGTTTCAAGGCTAGGTTGTTATTCCCCAATGGTGTCTTACAGATTTATTTTCTTCCATCCTGTGTAGAAAAAAATGTCAGTAGAAGAGTGAGGAGGTGATTGCTTATGCTGTCAAGGGAATCGTATACAATTGCTCTTTTAGAAAAAATCATGTAGTGTAATCATCTAGTCAGTTTGCAAAACTAAATAGAACTGTCTTCTGTGTTGGTCAAGCCTTATTTCACCCCACAAATAACGGTCTAGAGGTAGAGAGCTTTTGTTCTCTTCCTCATGTTTTGTGATATGAAGGCAGATGAGGTGTGGTTTTGTTTTTGTTTGTTTGTTTTTGCTTAATCAAATCTCACAAATTGAAATGGATATTTGATCATGTACTGAGTAGGACTTTGGCAGAGAGCATCAAGGGGAATGGAATAGAGTACCGCCAAAATAGAAAAAAATGTTCTGCATAATAGCCATTAAATGTGTTGTCTGTTGAGGGTAGTTATGGAAGAATGTCTTCATTATGTTACTTCTCCCCCCTCAATTCAGAGACATGCAACAGAGTTGGCACCAGTTTTTCAAATCTGTTGTGGGAAGTCAGCTGCTGCACAGCATGTCCATGGATGTGACCCTCGGGCAGATTTGCATATTGTGTTTTTAAATGTATATCCCAAGACTTCTTTCAGAGGCTCAATCTACACTACCATATAATCCAGTCCAATGCAGTTAATCTGCATCCTGAAACTGAATAATATGGTGTAGAGAAATGTTTATTATAGAGTGTTTATTATACTGTATTTAAACTGTATTTATGTATTACATTTATTGCCATGGCCTAGCTGTGAGGGATAGGTTGCCATGGTGACAAGACAAAGCCTCAGAGGAGGTGGGCGGAGCTAAAGGAGTAAAAGATTTGAAAGTGGCAGTTAAGCTCCATTCAGGCGGAAGAGACCCTGAGGAGAAGAGGAGAGCCAGTTAAGGGCTCTGGGAAATAGCAGAGTCAAGAAAGGACTCTGGGAAAAGTAGTTTTGTCCGGTGGAAGAGACCCGGGGAAGAGGAGTGCCAGTTAGGGCTCTGTTGTGAAGCTGTGAGAATTCAGTAGTTCCTAGAATTTGTGAATATTTCTTCAGCAAGAAAGCTGAAGGTGTTACCTTGTTAGATTGCTTAGGTTAAAGGAATCTAACAGAGGGGGTTTTCAGGATTGCCAGTAAGGAAAGACTGGTGATCAGTGGTTTGTTCCGAGTATAGGGCAAACCGTGTGGATATTCACAATAGGGAACTCTGAAGTAGTATAAGCACTTCACTAAAGAAGAAGTTTGTAGAATTGTATCATCAGAAGCATGTATCTCAAACCAGCCATTTTGTAACATCAAGCCTTGTGCCAAGTTCAAATTCTCAAAACTGCAACAATTACGTTCTGTTAACAATAAATCTTGTTCTCTGTATTTCAAACCTGCCTCCTCGATTGCTTTCATGCTTGGTGCATTCCACACTACCAAAGTCACCTCACAACACAACTAAAGATAAACAGAGACCTAAACCAGCGTCTCTAAACATATTGGTGGCAGCTTAATTGATATCTAAAAGAAGGTTCCTCACAGAATATTAGTGGCTTTAAAAGAAGATTAATACTTCCTCACATAATTTTGTTGACAAGCGGTGGGATTAGTGCTTCTTTACATAATTTGGTGGCAGACGACGGGATTCGTGTAACAACTAATCGAGTGCCTTAAGTTTAATTTTAAAATAAGTTGTGAGGTAAAAGTTGCTGAAAACATGGCTACCAGGCGGCAGAGAAAGCTGGCTGAGGAAAGAGAGGGAGACCAAGGGGAAAGCTCGAGCTCTGAGTCAGAGACAGAGGCAGTGCCTATGTCAGAAATGGCTTATAAATACAAACTGGAAATGGAGGAAAAACGATTAGAGATGAGACGGTTAGAACTAGAGATGGAGGCAAAACAAAGAGAGAGAGAACTGGAGGAAAAACGATTGGAGATGGAGGAAAAACAAAGAGAGAGAGAACTGGAAGAAAGACAAAGAGAAAGAGAGAGAGAACAGGAGTTAGAATTGAAGAGAATGGAGTTTGAGCTAGAGAAACAAAGATTGGCTTTGTCTCAAACATCCAGTGATGTTCAGGAAGGGAGATCTGGAGGGGATACCCCAGATTTGATGAAGAAATTCCCAAAATATACCAAGGAGGATTGTCCAGAGAAATTCCTAATATCTTTTGAAAGATGTTGTCGTGATTTTGGAGTGGCTAAGGAAAAATGGATGACATACCTTAGGCCACAGATAAGTGGGAAACTTTTGCAGATTTATGGACAGATGCCGGAGGAGTCTTGTAGAGACTATGATCTGTTTAAGAAACAGGTTCAACAGGAATATAGATTGACTCCTGAATATTATAGATTTAAGTTCAGGACGTTGAAGAAAGATAAAACACAAAGTTTTGCTCAGGTGGCCTCTAGATTGTCTCAACTGTTCGATAGTTGGATAAAGACGTCTGAGGTAGAAGATTATCAACAGCTGAGGGAACTTTTGAAATTGGAACAATTTTTCCAATTAGTTCCTTATGAAATTCGTTGGGTGATTCAAGATCGCAAGCCATCCACGATTGTAGAGGCAGCGGGTATGGCAGATCAAATAACAACCTTAAAAGAAGGATTTAAAAGGGAAGATCTGCCAGGGGACAAAAGAACAAACAGGCAGCCATTTTATTCACAACAAAAGCGCCCACAGCAAGAAAAGGGTGCTGAATTAGAAGACACCACCTATAGGAGGCAGAGTGTAATAAGACCAACTGCTCCTGAGGTAAAACGACGGTGCTTTCAATGTGGAGAATGGAATCATTTAAAATATCAATGTCCCCTGTTAAAGAAGGAGAAAACAACCCTCTTTGTGAATAAAATGAAAGAAACACCAAGGGCAGAAGCAGATACTGTTTCAAAGGAGAGTTCAAGCTCAGAGCCTCAAGAGAAACAATGTCTGTTCATCCTGTCAGGCAGCCCATCTAAGGACTACTTAGAAACCATTTCTATTGATCACAAAGACAGGAAAGGATTTCGAGATACAGGTTCCGAAATATGCATAGTGCATCCCGAAATAATACCTCAGAAGTTTCAGCAGCCAACCTCTGAAATAAAACTAAAAGGTTTAGGACCGGCGATTCCATCAGCAGTCGTGACTTTGCCGATAGAATATCAAGGATGGAAGGGTGTGTGGGATTTTGCAGTCAGTCCTGACATACCATACCAATGTTTAATTGGAAATGATTTGGCTGAGGAGATTAAATACTGTAAGATGGCGTGTGGGGAGAAAAAATGTATCAACAAAAGCCCTGAACAGAAAGCCCTGTGTTTTGCCATCCGACAAGATGGGGATGATAGCCCAGAAGCCAGTGCTACAGTTGCTAAGGTTGTTACGAAGACAGGAGGAGTTGAGGAAATTCAACAGGAACAAAGAGCAGAAGAACAACCCTATAGATTTATTGCTGGAGGTGGTGTTCCAAATATAAAGTCAGAAGTGTACAGCCAGGAGAGACCATGCAAACGAGGAACAAGCCCTGCAGCAGAGCCGATTCCAGTGGCTGATTATTTGAGAGCCAGTGAAGAGAGTATAGAAACAATAGGTCTGGAAAGACAAGTGATAAATTCTGAGGAGAAAGAGGAATCCTTGGCCTTAAAAGATGTATTTCCTTCAGCTCCACATAAAGAAATTACCTCAGCCGAACTTTTTGACAAAGACAATAAAATAAAATCTAAAGGGAAAGCTGAAGAAAAACAAACTCTAGATGTGACAGTAGAAGCTGATGCGAGTCCAGAATATCCAGGGGTCTTCTGTGAAACAAAGATCCATACACCTGAAGGGCTAATTGAAATTAAGATGACTTCTGGACATGATTCATCCACTGTAAAAGTTCCAGATGATCAAACAAAAGAAGTTCTAAAGAATGGAACTATAGCTGAGGATAAGAGTTTATGTGAAACTTATCAAAGAGCTGGCATCAACAAAATGATAAATACAAGATTGTACCCTATGACAGGTGATGGTGGAAAAGAGAGACATTTTGTTGAGAGTAAAACTTTAGATCAACTCTTCCTTGCTAACTCTGAACATGTCGATGTGTCTACATATGAAGAGAGGGTGAACAGAAAAAGAAGATTTGGCCAGGTGTCGGAAGAGAAATCTCCTTTATCCTTGAACAAAGAAGAAAGAGAGAATAAAAGCCAAGTTGATAGACTGACAAGAAAACTAATATACACAGACTATATTGGTGATAAAAGGAAGAATTTACAATTTCCAGCTTCGGGGGTTCATCCAGACTACAGTGATGAGATCACAAAGGAGAGAAAAGGTGTTCTTGTTTGTTCTTCCAACGGTGGCGAGTTCTCTTCAAGACCAGGAGAGAATATTCAAGGAAGTGCTGATTCTTCGCAACAACAGAGTGCTACGCTGAAGCAAGTCTCATTTCAAGCCTTAGAACTCGATAAAAACAGAACTGTTCCTGATAATTGGAAGACCAGATGGAAAGAGGATAACTCCAGTAGCGGAGAGGAGAAAGAAGAAGAATGTGGTACTGGGGGAAGTGTATTGGCCTGTTATAATTTGAGAATGGGTATCAGGGAAAGGAGAATTGGAATTGAGTAAAAGAAAAAAAAACAAAAACCTTATTCTCTACAAGGGCCAGATCAAATAACACATTGCGTAATAAAAGTGTTAATGAAAAAAGGTAATAGATGTGTAATGTAGTGTAATATTTTAAAAATGGTTAACCTGTTTTAATTGCAAATTTGTGAAATGTATGATGTTATTACAGTGGTGAACTGTATATGTTTCATACCCTAGGTATAAGATATGAACCCATTATATTAAAGTGTGATAGGTATATACGTTTTGCAATAGGCAATAAATATTTACAAATATATGTATAAGTATAAAAATGTGAGACTTTGATACCACATCCATAGATGATACTAGAATTTCGTAGGTTAAAGGTTTGTATGTATGTGTAATTGAAATGTATTTAACCCTAATATGTTTCCCTTTCAGAATTGGTGTATATGTATTTATTGTTAAATGATATGTAGGATTATTTTTGCCATTCTAGGATTAAGAAATGTGCAAAAATATATTTCTGGGGAGGAAGGTGTAGAGAAATGTTTATTATAGAGTGTTTATTATACTGTATTTAAACTGTATTTATGTATTACATTTATTGCCATGGCCTAGCTGTGAGGGATAGGTTGCCATGGTGACAAGACAAAGCCTCAGAGGAGGTGGGCGGAGCTAAAGGAGTAAAAGATTTGAAAGTGGCAGTTAAGCTCCATTCAGGCGGAAGAGACCCTGAGGAGAAGAGGAGAGCCAGTTAAGGGCTCTGGGAAATAGCAGAGTCAAGAAAGGACTCTGGGAAAAGTAGTTTTGTCCGGTGGAAGAGACCCGGGGAAGAGGAGTGCCAGTTAGGGCTCTGTTGTGAAGCTGTGAGAATTCAGTAGTTCCTAGAATTTGTGAATATTTCTTCAGCAAGAAAGCTGAAGGTGTTACCTTGTTAGATTGCTTAGGTTAAAGGAATCTAACAGAGGGGGTTTTCAGGATTGCCAGTAAGGAAAGACTGGTGATCAGTGGTTTGTTCCGAGTATAGGGCAAACCGTGTGGATATTCACAATAGGGAACTCTGAAGTAGTATAAGCACTTCACTAAAGAAGAAGTTTGTAGAATTGTATCATCAGAAGCATGTATCTCAAACCAGCCATTTTGTAACATCAAGCCTTGTGCCAAGTTCAAATTCTCAAAACTGCAACAATTACGTTCTGTTAACAATAAATCTTGTTCTCTGTATTTCAAACCTGCCTCCTCGATTGCTTTCATGCTTGGTGCATTCCACACTACCAAAGTCACCTCACAACACAACTAAAGATAAACAGAGACCTAAACCAGCGTCTCTAAACATATTGGTGGCAGCTTAATTGATATCTAAAAGAAGGTTCCTCACAGAATATTAGTGGCTTTAAAAGAAGATTAATACTTCCTCACATAATTTTGTTGACAAGCGGTGGGATTAGTGCTTCTTTACATATGGTAGTGTAGATTCAGCTTGAATGAAAATGATATGGCTTAAAAGTAGGCCTGTCATAGTAATTAATATGACCTGAGTGCAAGGACTGACAGTTGTCCCATGTGTTGCGGCTCTGTGTTGCTGCCGAGGGCAGAAAGGAGTTCTTAATGTGAACTGCAGAGGGAGGGAATGCCTTTTGTGTTGTTAAATTTCACAACAAACAGAGGCAAGTAGAGAAATGGGGCTAGGAAACAATGTTAAGTTTAGTTGGAAAGAAAGGAGATGAGAAATAGGGATACAGCAGTAGGTGGGAAACAGAAAAAAAGATAACATACAGTAACCGAAGCAGAGTGAGAATGTATGGAGTGGGGAACAAAAAAAGTTAGCATGATACAGAGAAATATTCAGTATGATAGCAAAATCAAATAGAAATTGAAGACAAAAATTTGGTTAACCAGGTGGATTAAACACCCACAGGGTGCCCACTATATAGAATGTGATTTTGATAGTTTAGCTACAAATCCCAGCTCTTGGGCAACAGAATCTAAAGGGCAATTAAAGCAAATGTATGGATTTCCTTAATTGAATTATTATTGAGTCCGTGATGTGTTAATGAGCAATATCTTTCTTTGTACAAAGAGCAACATCCATATCTAACCATAGTTCAGCTTTCAAAAAGTCTAGTGCCTTCAAATGCCAGCAGCAAGTCACTTTGTCTGCTTTGCTTCATCCCTGCTGATACACACTTACTTTTACAGGGATGCTATCACACCAGCTAAAGCAGCATGTGGTAGATGGAGAGAAGACCATCATTCAGAATCCCACAGACCAGCAACGGTATGTGTCTCTGTCTGGAACTGATGAGTTAAGAACCGAGAAAGGCCCCTGGTGTTAGACAATACAACGACAATAACACCAGTATTTATTTCTTAATTGTCTCTCTCCATGGATCTTGGTGAGGAACAACAACAGATTAAAATATGACAGATAATATATATTTTAAAAATGTAACATCAGTTTAAAACAGGCCTGTGCAACCTGTGGCCCTCAGCTGTTTTGGCCTCCAGCTCCTAGAAGCCTTAGTCAGATTGTCTAATGGCCAGGAATTCTGGGAGTTGAAAGATCGCAAGTTGTGCAGGCCTGGTTTAAAAGAGCATAAAAGAGCGATGAATATTAATAGGTGTTATTTATGTGGTGCAGTGAAAATACAGAGTTGTAAGATGGAGTTGAATCCCATATGATACAAGAGGTTGCTTCATGTAGCTTCCAAAAGCATTCTTTCCCCTTCGTTGTGGTCTTCATTTATCTTTTCTTATCTTAATCTAGAAAGGATCACGAAAAAGCAGAGTTTGAGGTCCATGAAGTTTACGCCATTGATGTTCTTATCAGCACTGGAGAAGGGAAAGTAAGTGTGCTTTCTTAATGCTCTGTAAATACGAATCCTAAAAGATTAGAATCATAGATAGAAGTTAGAAGAGACTGCAGTTAGAAGAGACTGCATGGACAATCTAGTCCAACCCTCTGCTATGCAGGAAAGGCACAATAAAGGATCCTTGACAGATGGCTTGACAGATTGAGCTGAACCATTTGTTTTCATCCATAATGAAAATCAAATACCATTTTCCCAACTAAATCACTCTGTGTTGTGTCTTAGGAAATATATTGAGTCTGTGGAAGGATCTATGTATAACAGTATTTCAAAAACTCCCTTTATCAGCTTTTTCTCTTTTGTAACACTACCTGTCTCATGCCTTTCATTCTGCAAACAGAACTGGATATTGTCCTGCTAAAATTGTCTGAAATGACTTAACTATATTTAGGCCAAGGATGCTGGGCAGAGAACTACTATTTACAAAAGGGACCCGTCCAAGCAGTATGGTTTGAAAATGAAAACTTCCCGTGCCTTTTTCAGTGAGGTGGAGAGACGCTTCGATGCTATGCCATTCACTCTCAGGTACTTGGTTTCTGTTGTGTTTGCTTTTGCACTTCCAAACCACAGATTTTCAATAGGTGAATGTTCAGTAACAATTTTAACAGTATCTGGGCAGCAGCCAGGATGCTAACTGGGGCTCACTATCAAGAGAGGTCTACCCCTCTGTTTAAGGAGCTCCACTGGCTGCCTTTTATTTTCCGGGCCCAATTCAAGGTGCAGGTGCTTACCTACAAAGCCCTAAACGGTTCGGGACCACCCTACCTGCGTGACCGCATCTCCATCTACGAACCCACACGCTCGCTACGGTCATCCGGAGAAGCCCTGCTTGTGATCCCACCCACGTCGCAAGCGCGCTTGGTGGGGACGCGTGACAGGGCCTTTTCCGTGGCGGCCCCCAGACTTTGGAACGCCCTCCCAAAAGATCTCAGACAGGCCCCCACTCTAGCCGTTTTCAGAAGGAAGTTAAAAACCTGGCTGTTCCGTTGTGCCTTCCCAGACTAGGAATCCCCATCCCAGGTCCTAGAAGCACCTTAGCATAACCAATGTTGCTGCACACCACACTTTAATCCTACGTTCCTCCTGCCATTTCAGCACTTTTAATCCCTGTACCCCACTGCGCCGGCCGAACCAGTTTTTAATAGTGTCCTGATGTATTGTCATTGTGGTTTATTTTGCTTAATTGTTTTGATTTGCTTTGTTTACTGTTGTGCTATGTTTTCTTTGTATTGTGTTTGAGGCTTCGGCCGTGTAAGCCGCATCGAGTCCTTCGGGAGATGCTAGCGGGGTACAAATAAAGTTAATAATAATAATAATAATAATGTACTGTAGAAGGAAATAAAATGTGCTTGTGTTACATTGTTCTTCTTAATTTAATGGTGCATCTACACTGTAGAATTAATGCAGTTTGATATCACTTTATCTGCCTTGGATCAGTGCTGTAGAATTGTGGGAATTGTAGTTTTTTTGTGTTGTACTAGTACTCTGACACGGAAGGCTAAAAACTGTAAAACCATTGCAGTTAAAGTGGTGTCGGACTGCATTAATACTACAGTGTAGATGCATGCAATATGTTAACCCTATGCTGGAGGTAGCAAGCAGGATTGTATACTCTATGTTATACTTTATTCCAATAGCGTAAGAATTTTCTAACCTGTACATGCCAATCAAGTTATGAATACTGAAGTGTGTTTGGCTTATTTTTTGGTAGTTTTAGTTTTATATTTTTTTTGTGTCAGGAGCAGCTTGAGAAACTGCAAGTCGCTTCTGGTGTGAAAGAATTGCCCGTCTGTAAGGACGTTGCCCGGGGGACGCCCGGATGAATTGATGTTTTTATCATCCTTGTGGGGGGCTTCTCTCATGTCCCCGCATGAGGAGCTGGAGCTGATAGAGGGAGCTCATCCGCCTCTCCCCGGATTCGAACCTGCGACTTGCCGGTCTTCAGTCCTGCCAGCACAGGGGTTTAACCCACTGCGCCACCGGGGGCTCCAGTTTTAGTTATGTAGGGAGGGAAGAAATGTGACACATAGGAAAACATATTCGCTCACCCCCTTTAGCTTATGGGAGTCATTCAACATGACCCCATACACCTTACATGTTACAGATGTAAGGTCTTGGTATATTGTTTATATTCTATGCTAGTTGAAAATATCCATTAACAATAGAACTATGCTGCTTGTGTAGATGCTGAAATGCCTTCACCTGGGTTTTTAACCTATTTTTCTGTTCCTCTCAGGGCATTTGAGGATGAAAAGAAGGCCAGGATGGGGGTAGTAGAGTGTGCCAAACATGAGCTACTCCAACCTTTTAATGTCCTCTATGAGAAGGAAGGTGAGGATTGGAGGCTATTTAAGATTGGAATTAGATGCTTTTGTATAGACTTTAGAATACAGTTTGAGTAATTGTGAAGTCCAACTTCTAAATAATGTTGGGAGTTCGGCTCCCACCATCCTTGCCTACTGCATTTATTGTGTTTTGGACGAGAGTTGGAGTTCAGACTCATTTGGAGGGCCAAAATTGAGAACTTCTTTGAAATTGAATTTGGGTCTTGAGGTTTCCTTTTAGAGATCATAACCTTTTGGAAAACCAGAATCTCCATAACGTTTTGGAGAAAAATGGCATTTACAACCATTTGAAAATCACAACCTTTTGTAAAAGTATGATCTTCCAGAGTAGAGCCAAAAAACTTGTTTGAGTAAAATCTTCTTTTAAGTGATATGTGACCACATGTACTTATGCAAGGCATTTTTTTCCAGTCGTTAAACTGATAACCTAGTTGTCTCTGATCTGTTATGCCAATGCACAAAATACAGTAGTTTTTCAGTGCTCAAAAAATCTATTCTCTCATAAAATAACTTGTTTCTATATCATGCTCCCAAGAGACAAAAATAAAGTAGACTTTGTTAAAAGTAACATACCTGGTTTACTCACAACCATATATTCTGCATACAGGTACATAACTTGTCAATCCAGTTACAGATTGATTTGAAATGGTTTCTCTGTGCAGATAACACAGGGCATCTTTCTTAAAATCAACAACATGAGTTTGCTCTTAACAGTTCGAAGTCTCATTGTGTCTCTATGTTTTAAAATGGAGTCTGAAGTAAAAAAAATGGAGTCTGAGCTTTGAGCAGTCCCAGATCTGATCATGTGGACTGCAGCCTCTCCCACAACCCCAAGAAACATAGAGTAAAGGGAAATCTGCACACCAAAACATGCATATACAATACAGTAAGCAAACAGAATAATATACAAAACAAATTACTAGTGGAGGCTTGAAGAAGGTTGCTTTTTCCAACACCCTTGTTCTAATCTAAGCTCTCTCTCAAGCTTGAAGGCGGACACAAGGTTCCTTATGTCAGTTGTGCTGAAGGAAATGCTCAGATTGGCTGAAGTAAGCCAAAAAGGAAAGAAAGGAGCCTTTCTGTTTGGAATGTTGAAATGAACTCTTTAAACCCTGAGTTGTTGTAGGTCTTTAAACCATACTAGTGCAGTAGTTAGAACCGAATCATTCCTATTGATGCATATATTATTTTCTCTTTTTTCTTTTTGCATGTATGTACATGAGTAGTTGTAATGTGGGAATTTTTCTAATGTGTTGTTGTATTGCTGATTTCCAGGAGAATTTGTTGCCCAATTTAAGTTCACAGTGCTTTTAATGCCCAACGGTCCTATGAGGATAACCAGTGGCCCCTTTGAGCCTGAACTCTACAAATCAGAATTTGAGGTGCAAGATGCAGAACTGAAGGTCAGTGGAGCAATGCTGTTACAGCTTCATAGATTTGAAATGTGCCTAGTAAAATCAGTGTTAAGAAAAAACAAGCTTCTTATTACTAGAGTAAAAACAGTCTAGCCAGTATTCATAGAATCATGTTTCTCAAGTCACTCCTGACATGGAAAAAAATAGAATTATGGAGTTGAAAGAGACCTCGTGGGCCATCCAGTCCAACCCCCCTGCCAAGAAGCAAGAAAATCGCATTCAAAGCACCCCCAACAGATGACCACCTAGCCTCTGTTTAAAAGCCTCCAAAGGAGGTGCCTCCACCACACTCCGGGGGGCAGAGAGTTCTGCTGCTGAACAGCTCTCACAGTCAGGAAGTTTTTCCTAATGTTGAGGTGGAATCTCCTTTCCTGTAGTTTGAAGCCATTGTTCTGCATCCTAGTCTCCAGAGCAGCAGAAAACAAGTCTGCTCCCTCCTCCATATGACTTCCCCTCATATATTTATACATGGCTATCATGTATTAACACAGTGGTTTTCAACCTGTGTTTCCCCAGATGTTTTGGCCTTCAACTCCCAGAAATCCTAACAGCTGGTAAACCGGCTGGGATTTCTGGGAGTTGTAGGCCAAAACGCCCGGGGACCCACAGGTTGAGAGCCACTGTATTAACAAAACTTTTTTTGTTATCTAAATTGAGAAGACTGATCCAAGACAGCAGGAGCATAGTTTCAACCCAAGGTACATTTTAAGCCATAAGATGGATTGTAAGTGTGGAAAATTAGTCCCTAGGGAAATAGAAAAATGTTACAAACCTATGTTGCTAAGAGTATTAAAAGTGCAGCAAGTGCTTTAATTGTATGGTCCTGAATGGGCAATGGGACTAGTGTTAGCATATTATTTCCCTTGGTCCCTTCAAAAGAAGTTCTGTGGAAAATCTTGTGTCCCTGGGAAATGCATACCCACAATGTGGCATGAGTGTGTTTCGAATTTTGCCAATTGCAAATGGTCAGGTGAGATGTGATGTATAAGCTATTTGCTACTTCTTCCAATAAGATCAGCCTTTTACATCTTGTGAGTCAAGATTTTCTTCAGCTTTAAGTTACATAGGGTTGGAAGAGCAAACTGTACATTCCTAGAAAGTGATCTTGAATTAAATCAAGGCAAATGTGTAGGCCTTTACAGGCAATAGTGTTGTATCATCCCACCCCCCTTTGGCTTGGTCACAGATACTGTCGAGTAATTCTCTGCAGAGAAAGGTGAAGTAGCTGGCTGCAAAGGATGCATATCTCAGCGCTGTGTGACGCCAAGTATCAGTCCCAGTCTGTGCCAAGCCTTCTAGGGCTGGCTGTGTTCCTTTACGGCTGGCAGTAATTTTCCCTTTGGTTTTGTTGTGGGAAGAAAGAACTGCATTCTAGGTATCTTTCTTTCCTCTTAACCATTTTCTTACTTTACCAGGCACTCCTACAAAGTTCAGCAAGCCGTAAAGCCCAGAAAAAGAAGAAAAAGAAGGTAATGTATGGTGTGTTAATAACTATGATCACTCAAAGCCAGTGAAACCCATAAATTATTATATATATAAGTTAAATCTTCTTAAACCAGGATGTGTTGTCACTTCAGTATGTAGTATGATGGTATAGTCCTCCCTTTATTAAAGTGGCATGGAGTTGTTCAGCGCTTGATAAGAGCTGGTTTAAACAGACATTGTCATGTCCTATCGGACAATGGATGATTTGTACATAACCACAGCCAGGATTTATATAGTGAAGCGAATCTTATCAACAGATTTTAATCTTTAAATAGAGTGAGGTTTGAAAATGAGCATGAACGTGTCCTATGAAGTGTTGTACTGCAGCCTCCCAACACCAGTGCAGTGTAATTTTGTTGGGTGATTTCAAAATGGAAAAAGCATTTAAAATGTATTTTAAAATATAAATAAGCAACAACAGCAATAGCAGCAGTTTGGCAAATGAGAAGCTGTTTGAGCATAGAAGGTAGAGCAAATGAGCTTCAGCAATACAGGAGCAGATTCAAGCATGAGGAGTTACAAAAGACTTTATTGAAAAAAATGCATTTCTATATTGGAAAGTTAAGTCCTATCTATCTATCTGGAGATCGGTAGATATCTGCATGTTCACAGAAGAACAAAATGGAGGACTCATAGCCTTGCCATGTTCTCAGATACTTTGTATAGAAAAGGATGTGTCCCTAAGGAGCATTAGTCTAACAAGCAGTGGATAGGAGAGAATAGAGTGACAGGCAGAGGAAGAAGCCAATGAGGGAAGGGTTTCCTTGCCAGCTAATGCATCTGCCAATTTTCTTGATAAGGACTATAGATGTGGCTGAGTTCCAACACACTTATCTTTGTTCCTGTAGGCCTCTAAGAATGCGGAGAACGCCACAACAGGAGAAACAGCAGAAGAGAATGAGACTGGCGACTGACCGGCTTCTCTGCATAGCGCCTGATTCTTTCTCTCATAAGCCCCCACTCAAAGCAAGAGAAACAAATGTCCCCTAATGGCTGTTTGTCTCATAGGACCAAATGACAAATAGCTTGGACTTCCCACAGAGTGCAGCCAGCTGTCGACTGACTTTGCCACTGAGGGAGGAGTCTCTTGGCCACTTCAGAATATTTTAAAAGTGTGAACTAATAAAATCAGGAAAAAACCTAGCCTACATCCAGTCTTTCTAAACTTTGATAATAGTTGTTCTCATTAGAGGCAAACACACAATGCTCTGAGCAAGAGGGAATGTCCAGTTAGCTCTCCCACCCCTTTCTTTTTTACAGGTATGCCCACTCCTCTGAAAAATTCTTTGGCATCTTTCCACAACTGTTCAAACACGCAAACGCGCCGTCTTGGAATTGCATTACATCCACTTAGTGTAACCTGCATGCTCAATTGGTGTTCTGATCCTTTCATTTCTCTTTCTTCTGCTTACAACCCTAGGGTGTTCATGTGTTTCTTTTTGTGCTTTTCTTTTTAAACTCACAATGTTGTGTTTTTAAGGTTGGCAGAAAGCTGGTTTCAAGATCATTTTCTGTGCAGACATTTTATCTTTTTCGTTTTTCAAAAATCCGTTCATGTGATTTATTTTTTTAGAAAATTATTGTTCAGTTCAAATACGCTTTGTCAATTTTTTCAGCGTACCTTGCGATTTTTTGAAAGACCCAGAGGCAATGCAGCTGATCTTTTCCGAAATCCACCAGTTCTCAACAAAAGCTTTGACAGTTGTGTTCTGCATTGATTTTTTGTACACGGTTGCTTTCTGTTGACAACCACTGTCCTGGTTGATAGGTTGTGTAAAGGAGGATTTTTCAGAAGAATCCTCACCATGTGTTCTTTTTTTTAAAAAAAAAATAACGAAAAGCTACAAAAGTGGCTGGGCCTGGAGGAAACTCCATTAATGAGAATCTTTTCTATAGTATTTTTTTTTAAATTGTCCCATTGAATTGTATATGATTGTGTGGGATTTTTTTTTCCTGTTGTAAAAACCAGGTTCCTATCTAGGCATTTATTGTAGCAGAATTGATGCCTGTAACACTGCCTTGTAAGGAATGAGAGTACCGTCCTCTCGGGCAGAAAAAGTCCTTCTGACCTATATATTTGGAGTTTAGTATTTTCAACAAAAGCTTATCAGTTACTACCAAAGTTGAATTCCATACAATAAACACGTGTTGTTTTTCTCTGAAAAATCTTTTCCATCCCTCTTTGTAAACTTTCTACTTTAATTTCTAGACTGTTGCTCTTTTTGTAAAGGGTCGCTTTGAGTGCTCGGACGGGGGTCAAATGGGGAATTGAATTGCCTGGAAGTCGGAGGATCATGCACAATACTTGCAATTAACTGCCAGTTTAATTTTAAACTGCTTCCATTTGTTAACCACAAACTTAAGGGAAATGGGTGGGATGGGAAAAGGGGGAACACAACTTGTTCTGAAGGAGGAACATTTTAGCATTTATAAGTAACATGTTTTCTTACTGCCCTTCTGTTAAGGAAAGGCTCAAATCAGCCACATTACCAGTTTATAAACCACTATGAATTGCTAGCGGTTTATTTAATTTTCTATCTTTGTTTGAAACTTTAAAACAATTGTATCTCTTGGTTTAAAAATGCAGTTGAAAGTTTTGGAAGGAAATTCCCACCAAATGTTCTGTAATTTGATTTTTTTCCAAATAAAATTGATTAGACATCTATGGATAGATGAATGGGTCTGATATGTGGAGGGGAATAAACTCTTGACATGAAATGTGTGGGGGAAATGTATGCACCTTTTTGTATCTAATCATCAGAAGATTAGAAAGCAATTAATAGAATTGAATATTTCTAACTGGTTGGTTATTCTTCCTTCTGAATGTCCCAAACTAAATAGCTAGTGCTGTTTTTTTGACTACTGATTTGTATCATTGGGATAAAACCCTAAGCCGGTTGAAGGTGCCAGCTTTGTTTATTTATTGTCTGCTATGTAAATGAGACTTTACTTTGCATTGTATAACCATGGACTTCTTTCCTGCGATTTACTTCTGTTTTTGAAGAAGGGTGAATCTGGGTTGGGTTGTTTTAGAATTTCCCGTACTGTGATGTTTTGTCTGAAGTTCAGAAACTACTTATTTAATTTAAGTGGGAGAGGAAACCCCCCTAGATTCTGAGATTAGTGGAGTAGAGGCAATACTGAAAACCCATGCAAGAATCAATTCAGTAAAATTGGTTGTTTCTGTTACTAACATATTTCTGTATTTTGATCTTGTGCTCTATATCCTAAATTTATGTTCTTGACATACACTAGCAGCAAAACTGCAAACTGTGGCTCCTTCCACACAGCTGAATAAAATCCCACATTACCTACTTTGACCTGGAATATATGGCAGTGTGGATTCAGATAACCGAGTTCAAAGCAGATATTGTGGGATTTCCTGACTTGATATTATGGGTTATATCACTTTATGGAAGGGCCTTCTGTGATATCTAAAAGGTGCTATATTTCTAGCACAGGTATGTGTGCCTCCTGAGTATTTCCAACACTTTCTTAGCAATATGTATTTATCACTTCTAAATCCACCAGGCTTCCAATGGAACTACAGAATACATGGAAACATTGGCTGGCAACGTGTTTAGTAATTATGATGGCCTAAGATCAACTTACAATATTATAACTTTACGTATTCATGTTTACAGTTGTTGCCCCAGTATAGTTACCAAACGTGTCCCCCAAAATCTGCCTTAAACGCAGAGGGCCCTTCCACACAGCCACATAACCCAGAATATCAAGGCAGTATATCCCACAATATCTGCTTTGAACTGGGTTAATGTGAGATTTTCTGCCTTTATATCCTAGGATTTAGGGCTGTGTGGAAGGGCCCAAAGATAGAGGGGAACAGGGTAGTGAATGAAGAAGCATCTAGTCCTCTTAGCAGAGGCATTTTGGTATTCCTTCAGTCCCAATGTGTGTCACTGTTGGCTACATCTGCTGCATGAAGGTTTGAAAACAATAAAAAAACCGCTCTAAAACATGTTAAGAATCAAAAACCATGGAGAACAGAGAGGCTCAGGGATGGTACCAGTGAGACTTCCCTTGAGAGGAAGTTCAACTAGTCAGGTACACCTACTGAAAAATATTTGATATGCTTACCAGCCAACGCAACAGTGGTTCAAGGCAAAGGAGTGCTGTGCAAACTCTTGTTGAAGCCATCCTTTTCTGCTCTGCAAAGAAAAATACTATCAACTTGTATCTGGCCTTACCACTTTGCAAGAAATTAATTACATAGATATTGGTAAGTTAGAATTTGTAACTTGCAGCAGCTATGTGTTATAGTAGTCAGCACATTTTTTTAAAGTGCAGGGTATTTTACTCCTTGCTTACTATGGAAGTACCTCTCCCCCATTTATATTCCTCAGATCTAGTCTCATGTTCTTGTCAAAACGATCTAGGCCCCTTCCACACAGCTGAGTAAAACCCACATTTTCTGCTTTGATCTGGATTATATGGCAGTGTGGACTCGGATAACCCAGTTCAAAGCAGATACTGTGGGATTTTCTGCCTTGATATTCTGGGATATAGGGTTGTGTGGAAGGGCCCCAAGTCCATGCTTCTTGCTACTTTCACCAGAAGGCTTTGCAGTACAGGTGGGTAAAGCAAAGAACATTAAAGCTTTTCAGTTAGCTTCGAATGTGCTTTGAATTAAAGAAACTCCGCTGCTAATAATATGTAGCTGTGAATAGGGGTAAATAGCTATTCTTATTGAACACAGATTAATAAATGAATTGTCTGTGCAGTAAGTTAGGAAAAGTGCTTTCAAGTTTCTAAAATTAGTTCTGTTCCACGCTTGACCATATTTTGTGCTAGATATTACTACAGTGACATTACACTGTTATGCTTTTTTGAAGTTGATGTGAACTAGAAATACAGAGGTACTTTTTCATATTTCACTTCTTTTTCATTAAGTCTCATTCAGAGAGGCGGGAGCCTGGGACCCTGATTTCTTGCTCCATTCCATTTCTATTATCTGTACAGATATAATCTCAATTTGAGCCATTACAGGTGATTACAGTATGTTACACCAGCCAGGTTAGCCTTTTAGTACATAGAATCCACTAAGATCTGGACTTCGCTTGCATTCTACTTTATATAGGAATCCATTCTGAGGCTACTGATTGGGATTGTCATTGATGTGATTGACTTACAAACGTTTGAAGATAAACTTGTGAACAAAGCCTCAGTCTTTACCTTTCTGTGTATGTTAAGGCCTTTGGAAAAGTTGGTCTCTTGAATATCAGTAGGGCTTTCCCTTCGTATTGGAGAATGTTTCTTTAAATGTAGGATTAATGAGATCTTCTCATGACCAGATTATTTCAGACTTCAATGTGAATTTGAGAGACTTACATTCTTTTAAGTCCTTATGTATTTCTTGAAGGATGTGTGCTTTTGTCAGATACACATTCTTCATGGAAAAAATAGAATACTATGAATATAGGTTTGGTGGTTCTTCAGTTAATGGAATTTCATTCCTGTCCTTCCATATGGCATCTGGAGATGATCCATCTATTCAGTAAAGGTAAAAGTTTTCCTTGACATTAAGTCTATACGTGTCAACTCTGGGATGGTGATGCTCAACTCCCTTTCTGTAGACACCTCCTAGGTCATGTGGCCAGCATGACTGCATGGAGCGCCATTACCTTCCCACCAAAGCAGTACCTATTGATCTACTCACATTGGCATGTTTTCGAACTGCTAGGTTGGCAGAAGCTGGGGCTAACAGCGGGAGCTCACCCCACTCCCTTAATTTGAACCACTGACCTTTTGGTCAGCAAGTTCAGCAGCGGTTTAACCCACTGCACCACCAGAGGGCCCTTTCATCTGTTCAAGGAGATAATCAGTTTCTTTGGCTTCTGCACATAACATTCCCACTTCACTGTTTCAAAAATATTTTGTGAGAGAATGACCCATGTTTAATCTTCATTCCCTAGATGTTGGGGATCAATCATTTGCTATTTTTTTCTCAGTTTGAGTTTTAATGTTTGTTTCTGTTCTCTTGTGTACATTGTAATTTTAGTTCGGAAATGTGTGCATTTCACAATCAGTTAAACGGGCAGTTCATTCCTGATGCTACTTAGGGACACGACCAGTCGTTATAGTTTTCTACTTTTTTAATAGCATGTCAAGGAAAGTCTGCATAAGCCATTTCAGGGATAGTTTAATGCTGGAGTCTAATGCAGATAGGTATTTCAGACAGCAAGATTAGACCCAGAGCACATGTTTGTACCACATCCTGGCCTTCCTGATACAGATTATTACATCAAACAGTTGGGGTGGAGAATAGAAGGAAGTCTATTGAATTGGTATGCATGGTAAAACTATCTCAGCTATCCACAATTTTGAATTTGTAATTGTACCCTGGAGTGTCATTGGGAGGTGGCGGGGACCCTGGGCCCTCACAAGCTATATAGCTAGCCCTTATATGTAAGCTTTTCCAGGTTCTATTACGCCATTAAGACCTAAAGTCTGACCCTGGAGGCAGATTGTAGTCAATGATCAGTCTTCCAGCAGCAGAGATACCATTGACTACTATGCTGGCCATCAGATGACAAATTGGCCACAACAGTTATGAACCCAGTGATAAGTGAAAGAGACCCCAACAGAAGTGGAAAAATGCGTTGTAAAATGCTGTTTTTCCCCCATGGATAACACCTATCTTGGAACAGCATAACGCTTGACTATAAAATCAAAATGGAACACCTAGGGATTTCTAGGGAGAACATTTCTCAAACCTGCAAAAGTTGAATGCACAAATGTGGAAGGCCTAGAGATTCCTGTAGAGGTGTATCTGTGATCTGTTCAGGTAAAGCAGGCTACCTGCACATTCAAGCATCACATAAGGTAGACAATAATACATCAGAAAAAGTAGACAGTAATTATGCAATTCCTTGTAACTTGTCAGATGGTTGTTTGTTGATCAAACATACATAAAGTAAGAGGGGTTAAACTGCATCCCTGAAGACCCATTTGTGATTAACCCCTTTAGAGTCCAGAACAGTCTTTTACCTGGACCAAAAGGTGCAGTTCCTCTAGTGGAAACAATCTTTTACAATTTCAAATTCAAAAAACCTCTGAGGATGCTTGCCATAGATGTAGGTGAAACGTCAGGAGAGAATGCTTCTAGAACATGGCCATATAGCCCGAAAAACCTACAACAACCCAGTGATTCCAGCCATGAAAGCCTTCAACAATATAATCTTTTAAATAGATTGTGCCCCGATAAAAATGAGATACATGTAGGCAAGCAACATCAATGGGGAAGAACACACCAACTAGGAAAGGTTGCAGCAGTTTGCTTTTGCCTCTTCTTGCTGGGAAGAGCAAGATCCTGGCCTCTTCCCTTCCCACCACTTTAACGGTCACGGCTCAATGCTATAGAATAATGGGAGTTATAGTTTTATAAGGCCTTTCATCTGTCAAATAATCCTGGGGATCTCACAAACTACAACTCCCAAGATACCGTAGTATGAAGCTGTGACACTCCACATTATTTAAAACTGCATTAATTCATCAATATACATCTATTTCTGTTTTATTGACTACTAGCTGTACCCACCACGTGTTGCTGTGGCCAACCTTCCCTCCCTCTCTCTCTTCTTTCTTTCTCCCCTTCCTTCCCTCCCTCTTTCCTTCCTTCCCTTTTTTCTTTCTTTCTCTCCTTCCTTCCTTTCCCCCTTTCCTCCCCTCTTTTCTTTCCCTTACTTCCCCCCTTCCCTACCTATTCTTGGACTGCAACTCCCAGCAGTCCTCCTGATCAGTCTATCTATCTACCTACCTATCTCTATCTAATCTATCTATCTGGAGGATTGCTGGGAGTTGCAATCCAGGAATAGAAAATTGGAAATATGCTGGGATTGGGATGCTCTCAAAGAAATCCAAGGAGAAGCAAGCTTGCAGCTTGGAAGCAGTGCATTTAGATCATCCTCCTCTCCAAATAGGCCTGGTCTAAGGATGCTAGGAGCTGTAGTCCGGAAGAGAGTGTGGGTATGCTATTGTGTGTTTTGTGTGCTGAGGGAGTTGTTTTTATGCATGCGCTGCATTGTCTTTTTGCTTTTTTGGCCTTGTAAGTCCTTTCCACTGTGCTTTTCAGTGTTTTTATGAGTGATGGTCACTAGTTGGCCTAATAAGTGTGTTGTGTCCAAATTTGGTGTCAATTTGTTCGGTGGTGTTTGAGTTATGTTAATCCCGCAAACCGACATTGGTGTCTCTGTAGATCTTAGAAAACAGATTGATTTAAGTCATGGACGTGCTGGCTGATACCCAAACAAGGGATGGGCTGGAGATGTCACTGCCCTGGTCCTTTCACTGCTGGCTGCTACTTCCTGGTGGATGTCAGGTGGTGCAATACCAGCTAAACAGTGTGATTTCTCCAGTGGTGTGGGGCGCAGACACCCTGTCATAATGCAGCATGTCTCATTAAGAGCCACATCCACTGTTTTAGCGTGGTGAGATGTGTTCCACACTGGGCATGCATACTCAGCAGCAGAGTAGCATAGCACAAGGGCAGATGTCTTCATTGTGTCTGGTTGTGTGGTTCTTGGTGGTATGGGGATACCAAACTGCATTAAGTCTACAGTGTAGATACAGCCTTGGAGAGGAACGAGGTTAATTTTTCTCTCAGTTCTTGTGGGTTTTTTCGGGCTATATGGCCATGTTCTAGAGGCATTTCTCCTGACGTTTCGCCTGCATCTATGGCAAGCATCCTCAGAGGTCTGTTGGAATTAGGACAACTGGGTTTATATATCTGTGGAATGGCCAACAGACCTCTGAGGATGCTTGCCATAGATGCAGGCGAAACGTCAGGAGAAATGCCTCTAGAACATGGCCATATAGCCCGAAAAAACCCACAAGAACTGAGTGATTCCGGCCATGAAAGCCTTCGACAATACGTTAATTTTTCTTATTCTCACTTTCAGATATTTTCTGTTTCAAAGCTGCTTTTCTATCTCCTTTTCAGGGGAAGCCCACTAAATAAGAGTGGGACCCTTTTCTGCACAAAATGTTAGAAATGTTCCCAAATTTCAAACTTCTATAATTAGATATTATAATTGAATGACTATTGTATTAATTTTGAGGGAATGTAATTGTAAATTCCACCCTTGGAGTTTATTATTTGAAAGAAACCAGAAGGAGAATGCAACTCTGCCCTGCCACCAACTTCTGCTGTTCAGGCAGCAACTCCTCTGCCTTCTTTTACATTCAAAATGGCGGCCACCACATTGTACTGTACACAAATCGAGGCCTTTCCGCCATGGAAACTACAGCCCCCGTCATGCAACTCAAAGGCCACGTGCGTGACGTATTCCTCCCGCGCGTTACGCTGGCTATAAAAAGCCGCCGAGGGCGTTCCGAGGCCTTTCCGCCGTTGTCGCTGGCTCCGCCATCTTGAAGGCGAGGAAGCTGGCGGGGGCTGGCGCGGTTTCGTGAATCCGTCGCCATCCGGCCGCGGTCTTGTTGAGACTTCTTGAGGGCTGAGCCCGGGGGAACGTCCCCGACATGAGAGCCAAGGTGAGAGCGGTATTGAGCTGCGGGATGGGGTTATTTGGGGGAATGGAGCGGGTTGGAGGCCTGTGGGGAGAGGAGAGGCCTACTTCATCGCTTTATGAGGTAGGTAGGTGTATCTTCATGGGGGATGGGGAAGGGAAAGACGGGCAGAAGGGATGCCTGAGGCATTTCGGAGGCTCCTTGTAGTGAAGGCCCAAAGGAACTCTGGTTGAGGCCCAGGCTATCTTCCAAATAAAAGCCTGGCGGTGGATTGGAACGGATGCAGTCTCGTGTTTCGAGTGGAGAGAGGCTGGAGGAGTAAGAATAAAGGTGCTTCAATACTGCAGAAGTAATGCTGGGATTTGTAGCACCAGAAGGCATCAGGACTCTTTGGCAGAGAAGGCTAAAGACCTTGTCGGACCACAAATTGCATAATTCCATAGCATTACATAGAATGGGCCCAAACTGCATTAATACTAAAGTGTAGATCAGGCATGGGCAAACTTGGGCCCTCCAGGTATTTTGGACTTCAACTCCTACAACCGCATAGGCAGGAATTGTGGGAGTTGAAGTCCAAAACACCTGGAGGGCCCAAGTTTGCCCATGCCTGGTGTAGATGCACCCTAAAATGGCGCTTTTGAATAATTTAAGCCAAGATTTAATCCCTTTTGAATTCTGCCTGTAAGAGTGTACTTTTAAAGAAGCCTTTTTGCCCCACACGTGATTGCCAAGTCTGCAATAAAGTGCAATAAAGATGTATTAATCTTACAGTGTTTCTGTAGTTTTCTCTATACATTTTTTGTCAGTTTCATTTAAGGAGGTATTGATAGAAAGTCCTTATTTGGACTGGTAAAGGTAGGCCTTTTAAAAAAGATTACCCAATTTCAAGGTAATGTAGCGCATAGTGTGATCATCCTCAGCTGATTGTTCTGATATTTAATCAGATTATAAATACTCACCTGTATCTCTCTTTTCTCCCACAGTGGCGAAAGAAGCGAATGCGCAGGTATGGCAACATGTGCTTTTATTTTACTATCTCACTGTACTGTTCTCAAAAACCTTACTTGAAGATCTTTATTTAACATTCTTCGTTTGTCATCATTTCATAACATGGTTCATATATGTCTACCTAAAATATAATAGGATTGAAATTTGAATGTCCCAATTCTGTGTATGCCAAAACTTGGTATAATGGTGAAGGTGGTTCAGAAAGACATTTTATTTGCAAATGATGTCTTTTTGGATTGAAATTTGGTCAGAATGTGATGACTTTTGCTTTCTCCTGGGACTGGGAGAGTGTGACTTCTCCAAGTTCACCCATTGGATTTCTATGGCTCAGGATTTGAACCCAGTGCTGAAGCCACCTCATCCTGTTGACTTTTCAGTGTGGCTGACTCCCTATTATGTGTTTGGGTTTGTGGCTAAATAACAGTTTCAATGGTTTACACTTTTCAACCATAAAAATAGTCCCAATGGCACAAGTGAAGTTGAACCATTCAGGTTAGCCATCTGTTAGGGGTACTTTGACTGCTTTTCCTGCCCATGTAGTCTCTTCCAACTTTATTATTCTGTTATGATGATGATTCTATGTTTCAGCTTGTCTCGATCTCAGCATGCTGGAGACTGTGAAGCCTATAGTGGTTCTTCTCAAGGCTGTGTTTAAGAAGTATGAGTAACAATTGAAACACAAGCACCCTAGTGAAGGGGCCAGAATCAGTGGGCTATATGAAGTGATTTTTCTTGAAAATATTAAATTGTAGAGTTTTTTCTTCAGTACAGTGGGCATAAGCAGACTACTTTAGGTTTCTTAGATCTGCTTTGTTTTTTCACTATAAGCTTGGCCTATACTAGCTGAAGTCAGGTGCATAATGGTAGCTTAGAAAATCAAGACAGATATGTAGAATTAAGATACCTCTTTTGAGTGCTCAGCCTCCTTGTGTTCACTAATATAATTGAATCTTGCCTACAAATCCTGGCACATCCATATTTTCATTTGCTTTTATCTACCAAACATTCTTGATTTTCCAACTGGAAATAGGAATTGGAAACCATTGGCAGTATCTGGATCACTCTGAGATTATCTACACATATTGATCTACTTTCTGATCACCCTTTGCATTCAGACTAAGGATTTTATTAGGCATCACATGTTATATCTCTTGAGGTCCCCTATTCCTGCAGTGTGTAAATTAAGTTCTGTGAAGGACTGCAAAGGAATCAACTGAATATTGGTTTAGCACTACTAGGGGATTGTTTGTACAGATCCAAGTCAGAATGTTGTCATGTCTTTACTGCCCTGCCTTGATGCTTGGTCAATTTTTGCTTCTGTTCATTTAAAATATTAGTGTTTATATTCTTTATTGCATCCCGCTTGCTCTTGTTCCCTGCACATGCAAGGAGACATAGAAGCAGGCATGAGTTGCGAAATAGAGACATTTAGTCTTTCACTTGCCAAGAAACTTGCCAACTTTATATTAAATAGTGGTTGTTTCATTCCCCATTTCTGGGCACACAGATTGTTATAGTTGAGACTATTTTGAACACTTGTTTCCTGGGTTCCTCCTCACTACATCAGGGACTTGGCAAATGATTGGATTATATATGTGTTAAATGAAAAATCCATCTTGCACAGAGTTTTATGCTATATGCATCTACTTTGCTTTACCACAGTTGTAAGTTCTTCCCTGGTTTAAGAGTAGAAAAAGTCAGTGAGAATTGAACTAGCTTTTCTCCTGTTAAAAATCCTCTTGTCCTTACTGAATCCAAAAGGTCAAATAACTTATTTCTGCAAAGTAAGTTCTATCTGTAAAAGTTAATAGTCTGTGCTGTTTTCTAGAACTCAAGATAGAGATTGAATCTTAAATACTAGTTGATCAAATACTACCAGGTTGTTGCTGGCAAATTTGTCAGTCCTTACTAATTGAAGAATGTTAATTATTTGGCCCATCTGCAACCATCTATCCTAAGTGAAAGTGAGGAAATTTATAGCACAACAAACGTGGATGGTGCCTGGTTGGGAAGGGCCAGGCTAAGGAGGAAAACCTTCAGGTGGAATTCCTGGTATTAGGATAGGGAAAGTATCCTTATGTGCATCCTTATGTGGAGTTTAGCATTAAAGAGTGACAGGTGTTTCAGTTGAGCAGAAGTAAATGCCAGATCACGAGTGCTTAGGTATTTCACTTTTGACAGGAATTCATTTAATAAGCTTTATGATAGTGATAAGTATTTATAGTGGCTGCAGCGGAATATAAATCCATCCACTTGATCTAATTGGACTTGTCAGCTTGGTGGTCTTTAACAGGTCCAGTCTCAGCCAGCTTGCCAGAAACTAATTTGGAGTTACATAGGAATGGAATTTTGTTTCCTTCCACTCTGGTACTGCTTGCTTTTTGAAAAGTTGATTTTAAAAGCAAATTGTTTGGTAGGGGTAGTTAACAAAGCATGATAGGCAGCACACTGACAGAAACAACTTATTAGTTGCTTTTTTTTCTCTGAAGAAGAACTAGAGCATTAATTGAAAGTCCAGTCCATGCACAATTAAAGAATATTATCTCTTACAGGCTGAAGCGCAAAAGGAGAAAGATGAGGCAGAGGTCCAAGTAGACGTTGCTCACAGTGCTACTGAAGCTGCAAAATGAGAGTATGGAAGGATGGAGCTTGGGAAGCTGAATTCCAGATAACGCCTTCTATTTGCTGCTGCCAGAAGAGCCCTTACCTACCTTCAGGAGATTCCATCTTAAAGTCTAGGAGCCATGCTTCTTCAAGGGTCGAGCTTTGAGCTGTACTATTCTGGACTCATCCTCTTTGTGGCTTGATGTAGCAACTGTATAAAATAAAACCCTTTTCTTGGGAATTCAGCACATTTTTTTCTTAACAATTCTTGAATAATCAGTAAAAGGTTTTGAAATTTAAGAGGTCTTAGTTACTTTAATTTTACTTGAAAATTTCCTTTGCAGTTATTTATCAGTTGGTAATGGTACTTTTAAACTTCCTTATACACAGTTACTATGCTGCAGTCTAGTAATGGGTTAGGAAAAGGTAGGATCCAGCCACCTTCAAGTTGAAAGATGAGAATTGCTACTTTGTGGAAGCCCTTTGACATAGAAGCATTCTGCTTTCAACCTGTTAGTGCTGTTTTCTGAACTATTTTGCCTGGGAAATAAATGCTCAGACCAGAATCAACTTGCGAGACCTCATGGTTTCAAATCCTCAGTGATTCATAGTCTTTCTGTGGGTGTATAGATTAATCTTTGCTAGATCGCAACTGTGTATTCTTCCTCAAATATGAACACTGTTTTTCTGTATATAGTTTCCTTGGACTAAAAAAAGATTGATAGCCTCAGTCTATTTCTATAATATTAAAGAATGTCGTAAGGGACCATTAACAGGTAAAAAAGATGTGCACTATTAGGTCTGCTTCGTGAGTTTCTGATGTTACGGCAGGTCTGAGCACCTTGTTCATTGCACTGTGCCTTCAAGTTGACTGATGTAGGTTGAGCTTCTCTTATGGTCTTAAGATTTAGTCAGAGGTTTGCTGTTGCCTTCACCTAAGGCGGAAAGAGTAACTTGCCTGCGGTCAAGCAATGCATCTCGATGATTGAAGGGGCGTTTTAATTGTGGTCCAGCATAAACCACTATACCACTAGTTCTCAAGTAAGTTGTAAGCCAACCTTTTTGGAGATTACCAGGTCCTATAAATTCTGCCCTTTTGGGGACATAAGGGAAGATCTGATGGGTGATAGGTAGTCTTTCCCTGCTTCCAGTTTTTCTGCATGAATTAAGAGATGCTGGAAATAATGAAAAAAATTGGGAAAGTTCACAACTTGTTTTGTACATTACAAGGTTTCCTAGTTTTAATATGCTTGCTTTTTCCAGAGAACCATATAAACAAATTGGCTGGAGAGGAAATAGTCCAGGAATGCTTTATATTGCATGTTCATAGCATGCAATTGATAAGTTTAACAAATTGATCTATTGTAAATAATAAATTAATAATACAGGTTGAACATCTTATCAAAAAAAAATGCTTCATACAGGTGGCTGGCTGATACTTCTGCTTTATGGTGGTTTAATGCACATTTTGTTCCATGCACAAAATACGTAAAAATACTCCATAAAAGTTATCTATAGCTTACGGGTATTGCTCCCATTTATATGTGTATGTATATCAGGCATGGGCAAACTTCAGCCCTCCCAAGTGTTTTGGACTCCAACTCCCACAATTCCTAACAGCCTGTTAGGAATTGTGGGAGTTGCAGTCCAAAACACCTGGAGGGCTGAAGTTTGCCTATGCCTGGTTGTGTCTGTATAGATAGATGTGTATATTCAAGAAATCCCAGAGTACTTCTAGTCCCAAATAAGTTGGACAAGGTATACACTCAGCCTATAATACTTTGTGGTTTTTCTATACATTATGGATCTCATCACACTAGAGCAGGCATCCTCAAATTACAGCCCTCCAGAATTCCTGCCAATTGAACAAGCTCAGGGCTTCTGGGAGTTGGAGGCCCAAACAGCTAGAGGGCTGCAGTTTGAGGATACCTGCACTAGAGCATGGATCCACTTTAAACCTGGTTGCTTGACTCGTGGAAAATTCTGGGGCTTGTAGTTTGGGGAGGGGCCTTTAAACCTCTCAGCCAGACAGGTCCTGAACCTCAAAACTACAAGCCCCAGAATTCTGGAGGAGGCAGTATGTGCATTTAAAGTGGATCCATGTTCTAGTTGCTGAGGAAGTATTCTCAGTTCACTTATGACATGATAAAAGGCTACAATAGGCATTGTAAATTATTTTTCTAGGTCAGCTGTTCCCAACCTTTGGGCCTCCAGGGGTTCAGCTTCCACAGTTCCTAGTAGCTGGTAAAGCTGGTTAGCATTTCTGTGAGTTTTAAGTCCAAAACACCTGGAGGCCCAAAGGTTGGGAACCACTTTTAGGTGATAATAGGCGGAGTTCATAGCAAAAAAGTGGGTTAAACCCTTGTGCCAACAGGACTGAAGACTGATGGGTTGGAGGTTTGAATCGAATCTGGGGAGAGCGTGGATGAGCTCCCTCTGTCAGCTCCAGCTCCCCATGTGGGGACATCAGAGAAGCCTCCCACAAGGATAATAAAAAAAATCAAAACATGTTTTTATCTAATTTATGATGTTTTTGAGCATTGTTTTTGAGTTGGGAATTGTGAGAGTTGAAGTCCAAAACACCTGGAGGGCCCAATTTCGCCCATGCCTGCAGTCAGATAGGATTTAGCATCATTACTACCACTACTATTATCACTACTACCAAGTTTGGAAACTCCAGCGGTTTATCGGGTGCTATTGTTAAACGCTCTGAGTCGCCCCAGGGCTGAGAAGAGCGGTATACAAATATAGTAATGAATCTGGGCAATGTCCAGATTTATCACACCAGAAGCGACTTGGAGTTTCTCAGGTCGCTCCTGACACGAAAAAAAAAGTAAAACATCCAGTTCCTGCTCCAAAGCAGATGTAGAGTCCTCAGGCTGCATCGCGGCTGCATGGCAGTGGGCCTTTATTTGGCCAGATAGGTTTCCTCTGGGGGAGTGCCTGGCGGGAAAGCCCTCCGAGTCTGGTGCGACTAAGGCACCGCGGAGGAAGGGCAAGCCTTTGGCGGAAGAAACGATAGAGCACTTCCGGTGGGGATGGCTGGACGGGTGCCGGAAGGGGCTGCGCTTGGCCTGGAGCGGAGGAGGCCGGAGTGACGGGAGTGGGTGAAAGAGGGAAGCGGGAGGGGTGCCCGGGCTGGTCGCCCGCCAAGCAGGCCTTGGCTTCGTCCCGCTCCCGGGGGCCTGGCCGTGTTGCCCGTCCCCTTTCCTGAGGCGGGAGCGGGCCTCCTTGGGGGGAAAGCGGGGCCGCTTTGTCTTCCCCGCTCTCCCCTCCTCCTCCTCCTCGCTCTACGGGGAGCGGTGGGCTGGCATGGGGCGCCAGGGAATTCGGAGGCCGCGGAGTTGGCGGGAAGAAGGGCCCCGCATCGCCATGGACTGAGGCCAAAGAGGTCGGTTCCCCTTCTTTTATTATACCAACACCCCTCTCTCCCTCCCGGCAACACCTGCCCCGGAAATACCGCAGAACGGACCCAAGTTGAGTCTGAAAAGTTTTTGCTGTTTGCACCAGCACTGCAGAACCCATCCAAGGGGATCCCACTTCAGCAGCCATGGCTCCATGCTAGGGAGTTCCAGGAGTTGTAGTTTTGCAGGGAGCTTAGCCTTCTCTGCCAAACACGCCTGTGTTTCCATAGCGATGAGCCAAGGAGTTAAGCTGCATTCATTCTACAGTGTAGATCAGGCATGGGCAAACTTGAGCCCTCCAGATGTTTTGGACTTCAACTCCCACAATTCCTACCGGCTGTTAGGAATTGTGAGAGTTGAAGTCCAAAACACCTGGAGGGCCCAAGTTGGCCCATGCCTGGGGCCAGATAGGTTTTAGAGTCATTACTACTACCACTACTATTATCACTACTACCAAGTTTGGAAACTCCAGCAGGTTCAAAATACAGCACCCAGATCGGTAATAGTAACATCCAGGACTGAACATATCACCACTATCCTAAAGTCACTCCACTGGCTGCCAATTCGTTTCTGGGCAAAATACAAAGTGTTTGTTTTGACTTTTAAACCCCTACATGATTTACCTACAGGATCGCCACCTCCCATAGGACGCGCGGTGGCACAATGGCTTAAACCCTTGTGCCAGCTGAACTGCTGACTTGAAAGTCAGAGGTTTGAATCTACAAAAGCTCCCATCTGTCAGCTCCAGCTTCCCAGGGACATGAGAGAAGCCTCCCACAGCATAGTAACACATCCAGGTGTCCCCTGGACAACATCTCCGCGTATGGCCAATTCTCTCACACCAGAAGCGACTTGCAGTTTCTCAAGTCACTTCGGACATGATAAAAAAAACCTTTTCCCATACACTCCATCCAAACACTGAAGTCCTCTGAAGGGCATCTGCTCCAACCAGCCAGAACCCAACTGGCAACTGTCACCCAGAGGACCTTTTTATCAGCCGTCCCAAGACTGAGGAACAACCTGCCAGTATATCTTCGACAGCTAGATCAGCTGTCGCAATTTAAAAACCATGGAAAGACCTATCTCTTTGGGTAGGCCTACCCAGCCAGTCTTTAAGCATTAATTTTAAACTTGCATTTTATGTTTAATCTCTGCTTTGTGTATTTTAATATGTTTTTTGTAGAAATGCGTTTTAATATGTGTATTTTAAAGAATGTTTTTAGGTGAATGTGTGTTTTAGCAGTGTTGTAACCCACCTTGAGTCGTGAGGAGGGGTGGGCAAGAAATAAAAGAAATATTATTTATTATTGCTACTACTACTTGCTGCTGCAGTGTTATAAAATTCTGTCCTTAGCCAAACAGAAATGGATTAGATAAGATACTGGACTAAGTAACAGTGCTTTGTCTTCTAAAGTCCCTCAGAGGTCACCATTATTTAGTGATGAAGTAACCCCCATTCGCTTTTAGAAAATGTGTTTACAGCAACACAGTTTGTAGAATAGTAATAACAGATATAGACCTGTAAAGGAGTTTTTTTTTCTATGCAGTGTAGGGGACTGCTGGAAATATGCTTGTGTGTATTTTCAGTTAATATGAGATACTAAGTAAACATCATATATTTCGCAGTCCACCCAGTAGTGCTCTGCAACACATGGAGTTTCTATAGTAGGTGCTCCATAGCAGACAAAGTACGGGAGGCAGATGGAAAATTCTGGAATACATCTAATTTTTTTCTTAAAACCAGAATTGTGATGCAGAGGGTTTGTGATCTCTCCCTCATTCTGCTATGCCACCTCTAAATGTATGCAAAGAGAGGAGGTTGTCATGTTTTGCTTTTCATTTTTCTTTTAATAGCTCTTGGAGGCAAATCAAGTCTGAACCTCTGCCAGAATAAACCCTAGCATGGCTCTGAAAGTTTTGAATTTTGAAGGTAAGGTTGAACTTGGAATCTGAAGGTTTTCTTTGTTGAAATATCTATCAGCAATGAGATGTTAAAATCTTTTTGGAGTTTCAGATGTTATTCTTTAGAATGAGCCCAATTGTAAAGTGACTTTTCTTCAGCCATGCAGGGTAGAATTTTAGTTTGAAACCATAAGTAGAATAACTTAACATTTTAAACAATGAACCTTTGCTTTCTCTAGTTTTGTATAATCATTCCAGATGGTTGCTTCAATTTCCTTCCCCGCACTCCTGCACCTCCCCAGATTTATCTAATCTCCTATGGGGGTTGTGTGTGAATTATATGCTGCTTCTTAGATACACGAGGTGCTGAATTTGCAAAATGGGAAATCCTTCCACTTCCACATCTCCATCCTAATGAAATCCTTACTTCCAATATAAGTAGACCTTCTGAGTCTCGAGAATCCCAAAAATACTGGTATTAGGTAAGAGAGAGATATGTTAAAGGTCTTTGCAGAAACTAAGGACATTTAATAACAAGTTGGTGTGCTATGCTAGATGAGTGCTGTATTCATTTGCAGCAATTTCAAATATTCTTGATTTAATTTTAACTGACAGTTAATGAGACTTTGTGTCAGATTTGTTTATTATTATTATTATTATTATTATTATTATTATTATTATTATTAAAGTGTAGGCTGGTTTGCCATTCACAGCCACTAAGGCCCTGCTCTTGAAACCCTGTATTCAGAGCACAGTCATTTGAGACTGCAAATGCTACTGAAACACAAACCAGTAATAGCTATATGATTCTTGTAAACATTTGAAGTTAGGCTGATGTAACTTGGTGGTGCAGCAGGTTAAACCGCTAAGCTGCAAAACTTGCTGACTGAAAGGTTAGCAGTTCAGATCCAGGGAGCGGAGTGAGCTGCCGCTGTTAGGCCCAGCTTCTGCCAACCTAGATTGCAAGTGTGAGTAGATTAATAGGTACCGCTTCGGCAGGAAGGTAATGGCGCTCCATGCAGTCATGCTGGCCACATAACTTTGGAGGCATCTACGCCAGCTGTTTGGCTTAGAAATGGAGATAAGCACACCCCCCCCCCCAGAGTCGGATATGACTAGACTTAATGTCAAGGGGAAACCTTTACCTTTACTTGATGAAGACAAAAAAACATTGTAGAACTAGGAAAAAAGAGAGAAGACAACCCAGCTGTGTAAGTCTGTGTGAAGTGCTTTGTTCAGGTCTGGACTAATATTGCAAAAGTAAGGAAAAGAATTAGGAGAAATTAAAATTACGGTATTGAGGCCATTCTAGCTGAGCAAATACTGAAATAGACCCATATAGACAGACAGTAAGATACATGTTTTATATGAAAATATCTTACACATGCCAACAAAACATTTTCCCTTTATATCCCTGTACAGTAGCTTGATTTTATTTCTCAGCCCAGACGGGGCTAGAAAAAGATGCCTGACCGTGACAACAGCTATAACGGCAGTGGGAATGATGAAGCAAGTGCCAACTCCTATGTCATCTGCCGGGATTTCCTGCGCAATGTCTGCAAGAGAGGCAAGCGCTGTCGCTTCCGCCACCCTGATATCAATGAGGTGACCAACCTTGGAGTCAGCAAGAACGAGTTCATCTTCTGCCATGACTTCCAGAACAAGGAGTGTGTCCGCATCAATTGCCGCTTCATCCACGGCACCAAGGAGGATGAGGACTGCTACAAAAAGACTGGGGAGCTCCCCCCGCGACTCCGCCAGAAAGTGGCAGCTGGACTTGGTCTTTCCCCAGCTGATCTCCCTAACAGCAAGGAGGAGGTGCCGATTTGTAGGGACTTCCTCAAAGGGGATTGCCAGCGTGGAGCCAAATGTAAATTTCAGCACCTGCAGCGGGATTACGAGTATGATGCCCGGGGCCTGGCTACTCGAGAGCAGGGCATCACCACTCCTGTGCGTCGGTACGACCCATATGACCCAATGTATGACTCCGACCGGTGCTATGATGACCATGACCCTGTGCTTAAGCGGCGGCGGGTAGATGGGCTCCACTTTGAGACTTATGAGTATAACTTCACCAGTCCACGTACAGTAGAGTACCGGCTCTTGGAAGAAGAAAACATCATGCTCCGCAAACGTATTGAAGACCTCAAGAAGCAGGTGAACAACCTCCTGGCCACAAATGAGGTCCTCCTGGAACAGAACGCCCAGTTCCGCAACCAGGCCAAGGTGATGACTCTCAGCTCCACCGCGACAGCCACCGAGCAGACTCTGGCACCCACGGTGGGCACTGTCACTAACTACAATCATAGCATTGCCCAGACTCACACTACCTTGAGTAGTCAGGCTCTGCAGCCACGGCCTGTCTCCCAGCAGGATTTGGTGGCTCCAGCTGGAGCACAGGCAGCCCCTCCCAGCAACGCAGCACCTCCTATGAACCCTGAAATCACCCCACTGTCAGCAGCTCTGGCTCAGACCATTGCTCAGGGGATGGCTCCACCTGTCTCCATGGCACCTGTAGCTGTCTCGGTGGCTCCAGTGGCTGTGTCCATGGCTCAGCCCTTGGGGGGCATCACCATGAGCCATGCCACCACGCCCATGGTGACATACCCTATAGCCTCCCAGAGCATGAGGATAACAGCCATGCCTCACTAACCCACATCCAGGGGAGGTGCCCTCATTCAGCCTGTGCTACCCCTAAATCAAGGGGAAATACTTGCAAGGATCTTTTTTCTGTCCTGTTGAAGGATATAGAAAAGATAATGAAATTGGTTTCATATGTGAATCTGAAAGTCACCAGAATTCTCATCTCTACACACTGGGGAAGGACAGTCGCTTGGGCTGACGATTTTCCTCAAGCAAGCGTATGTGGCTCCCCCCACCCCCTCACAAAATAGCAGCAGGACTCAGGGATGACAGAACTAGCAAAGCAATTTGGAGAGTGCCGTAATCTCATAGCCTCTGTGTGTATTTTGTATCTGTTTTGCAGCTTGTCCATCCTCATGGAATTTACCCACCAAATCCTTTGAGTGTATTAATTCAGCAAATTGCCCTGCTTAATGGAAACATTGCTTGCACACACATGCTTTTTTCTCCGGTGGACCAGAGAAAATACAGCTTTGCTCCCTGGTACTTGCCACTGAAAAGAAGAGAGGCTTTTGTTGACTTGGTCAAAGAAAAGGCTGAGGTTCAACCAGCGCTAGCTCTAAAAAGAGCAGAGACTCAGGCAGACTTTTCTTGGAGTAGTATTGCAGGCTCTCATGTTTAATCTAATTTGTCTCTCTTGCTATAATATACAGATGAATATGCTGGAAAAGTCCTAGGAAAGACCAGATTTAATATGGTTTCCTTCTGACTTGAACGGGAGTGTAAGTTAAAATTGTGTGTTTAGAAAGAGCAGAGTCAACGTTCTTAGTGTTACTAAAGCTTTTTGAGTAGAGGTGATTGCAGAGATACACAAAGATGACATTTTTGTATGCATTTCTGAGTTCTTAAAGAGTTTAGGATGCAGTGACAGGATCTCTTGGAATCATCCAAAAGATGGGCATCTTAATTTCCCATCCACACATGCAGGGTCACCTGGTGCCTTGTAATATCAGAAACCATTAATGAGTTGTCTCCCACTCTTTTCTTTCCACTGCAGTCTTTACTGCCTTCTGCCCGTACCTCATGTCAGAATTTCTCTCACTTCCAAGGAATTTGTTGTTTGTAGGGGCTTTTCTGCTCTGCACCGCTTCATGTTTTGTTACACAACAACAACACATTTTTTTAAAAAAATACAAGAAACCTCCCCCATGTGTTTTTATTTGGTCTTTTGGTTTCTTCTTGATTTCCTTTTTATTGGTTGATGTGAATGTGAATTTCAGCTCCTCCTTGGGTCAAAAGTAGCCTTTGCGTTTTTGTGTTTCATTTGGATTGGTTTTTATTAGAAGGTTTTAAAGAAAATGAGGAAAATGTTTCATAACCCAGCTGTTTCTACTGTTAACAGTGCAAATGTTTTCAGCTATTAAAGCAAATGTACAGTCATCACAAATACTCAGTGGTTATATGATTTTATATATAGATTTAAAAATGCTTATTTTCTTACTGTTTCCCTGGTGTGTTGCTTGCTCCACATGCATTTTGGAATTTCCTTTTTGAAAATGTTTGAATCTTGAAATATATTCTCCTATGAAGTTTCCTAAACATTAACAGTATTGCAGGAGAGAATGGGAGAATGAAAGCCAATGTGTGGGGATGGATCTAGAAGAGTCTTGATTTTGGGGGAAATTGTAATCTTGATTGAAGGTTGAGGTCAACCAAGATTGATCACCTTGATTCATTTAACTAGGCTGCAAACCTAGGAGGATATCCTTTTTCTGTCAGTGTTAAAATGGGTTTGGAAACTTGAGAAGAATATAATCAGGTAGGTTAAATAAAGATTTTGTTTTATAAGTGCTTACTGAGGTCTAGGTTTGTTTGGGGTTGTGGAATCTGATTTAAATGACCCTTCTATTAGATCTTTGAGCATTTTACTTATTTAATGTTGTTTTATGGTGGCCCTACTCATGAGACCCTTGAGAGATGAGTCTGAGTTGTCAGCTCAGATCTTGTGAATTCAGGCCTGTGGCGCTGTTAGCTGTGGCAGCCCATTGTAATGTGCTCTCAGATGCTGTCATTTTTCTCCCAGATAATCACTTTTTTCTCATTATATGTCCGAAATCCAATAGCCTCAGTTTAATCATGTGGACTCTTGGGCTTTATTTTGTCCTATACTCATTTATTTAACTTGTTGCATGTAACATGCACAGGTTTCGCTTTTTGAGGTACATCACCAGATCTGGCTGGGCAAAGATGAAAGAGCAGCTAAATTTAATACTGTCCCATAACAAGTTCTTATGCATATGACATACACTGTGCATTAAATACGAAGGATGAATATTTGTTTTGTGAAACACATTGTATTGTGCTCCGTACCTGTCTTTTTGTTGGTAAAGAGCACCCATGCAATGTGATCTTTCCTCAAAGGGAATGTGCTTCAGACTTTTAGAATTTTTAGTTGCCTTTTTTTTACCTTTGTATTTTTTTACTACTGTATTTTTGAAATACAGTGCTTGGATCAGAACACAATATTCTAAGTGTGGTTGTTTTAGAGATGTGCACAAACACATACTGATCCTAGCATGGGATTTGTATTTTTCACAACTGCCACACCTGCTGAATTGATTTTTTAGTGAGCTGTTCCTTGTCATTCCTTTTGTGTACTTGATTTCCATTTCAATGGACATGTGAAGCTGGGATTTTTCTACCAACTTATCTCACTTTTCATCCATTTAGTTTTGTGGTGAAGCGCCTTCTGAAACAAGTCACTATTTGTGTGTGTTCTAACTACTTTAGATATTTTGGGTCTTCTCAGCAAATACAACCATCCTCAAATAGTGTCTTGCAAGCAGAACAGCAGAATCTGGAGTGGTTAAGTAGATGGTGCGAAAATGGCTGGCAACCTTAGCTACTTTAAAACCCTTTCCAGGATGCTGCAGTACATAGCAAGTCTGTTTTGGAAGACTGTGAAATATTGAGTTTTCTTCTCGTGGTGGAGCCATTCTTCCTAGCAGACCCTTCAGGAAAATACGTTCTGTGTGCAGAAGTTGCTGTCACTTTATTGCCTCTGCTTGATTATACTACATCTTCTCATTGGTTGGAGAGAGGATAAGGAATGGTATAACACATTGTTGTTGTTATGTACAAAGGTCATTTCTGACTTATGGTGACCCGAAGGCAACCCCCTTTGCGGGTTTTCTTGGAAACATTTTTTTCAGAGGAAGTGTATTTATTTATTTACAGATTTATATTTTGCCCTTTTCACACCGGATCACAGAACACAAACACAGGAAACATTCAATTCCGTTAAACAGACAGAACAGACAACAGCTAGAGATATTATGTTGCCATTTCCCCCAGCTTCGGTGTCCTGGAGGTTGTGCTCACTTCCGGCCACAGGGGGGTGCTGTCGTTCCACTCTCTAAGACAAAGAGCCCTTAATCACAGACTTCTCCTTCCTTTGATCACCAGCATTTTTCTGGTATTTCCTTTTTAGTGCTGTAAAATACCTCCCTGCTTAAGCAGTGCCTAATTTCTCTATGCTCACAGCTGTTTTCTAACTGCTTAGGTGGACAGTGAGCTGAGCTGAAGGTTGAGTGCTTACCCCAACCTGGGCTTTGAACCGGCAACCTTTCAGTTGGTAAGGTCTGCTGTAGGTGGTGATCAACCAGCTGTGCTAAAGTTTGCCTTTGCTTTTTTCTGAGCCTGGGAGTGTGACTTGTTCAAGGAAATGGACATAAATTCCAAGAATGCCAGCCACTTTCTCTTAAGAACCGAACAATCATTTTTTTCTTCAACCAGAATATAAAGTATATAATTCCAAGACATCATGGCCAATTGGGAACTGCTGTGGTAAGTAATCTGATCCACACTACTCCATAGTAGTCAGCAATGCCTCATTTGCACTTTAGGCAATTAATAGCTAGGAAATTTGCATACTTCCTACTTCATGCAGAACCACTTACACTGGGAAAGGTATGGCACTATTCAATGAAGTAAACATAAACTATATCCCACCCTGGTCATTCCACAGATATATAAACCCATTTTCCTAGTTCCAACAGACCTCACTACCTCTGTGGATGCTTGCCATAGATGCAGGCGAAATGTCAGGAGAGAATGCCTCTAGAACATGGCCATATAGCCCCCCCAAAAAGCCTACATATAATTCTTTTTAAATACCATGAATAGAATGTAGCTACTGCCTAGAGAGCTTGTGACAAGGAAAATCAAAGAGCAGAAATGTATAGAGAAGGAAACGAGTCATGGGAGTGAATACATTTTTTAAAAAGACATAGAATCCTAGAGTTGGAAGAGACCTCGTGAGCCACCCAGTCCAACCCTCTGCCAAGAAGCAGGAAAACTGCATTCAAAGCACCCCTGACAGATGGCCATTCAGCCTCAGCTTAAAAGCTTCCAAAGAAGGAGCCTCCACCACACTCCGGGGCAGAGAGTTCCACTGCTGAACGGCTCTCACAGTCAGGAAGTTCTTCCTAATGTTCAGATGGAATCTCCTCTCTTGTAGTTTGAAGCCATTGTTCCGCGTCCTGGTCTCTAGGGCAGCAGAAAACAAGCTTGCTCCCTCCTCCCTATTACTTCCTGTCACGTATTTATACATGGCTATCATGTCACCAATTAGCCTTCTCTTCTTCAGGCTAAACATGCCCAGTTCTTTAAGCTGCTCCTCATAGGGCTTGTTCTCCAGACCCTTGATCATTTTAGTCGTCGTCCTCTGGACACATTCCAGCTTGTCAAGGTGAAGAAGGTCAAGATTAGATGTATACTTTAAGTCAGGCATGGGCAAACTTTGGCCCGCTCTCTGGGTGATTTGGCCTTCAACTCTCACCATTCCTCACGGCCTCAGGCCCTTTCCTTCCCCCCCTCAGCCGCTTAAGTGGCTGAGGGGGGAAAGGAAGGGGCCTGAGGCTGTGAGGAATGGTGAGAGTTGAAGGCCAAAACACCCAGAGAGAGGGCCAAAGTTTGCCCATGCCAGCTCTAAAATGTCATGAGTGGCTCCTCTGCGTTCTCCATTTCTTGGGGTTAAAGATGTGGGAAAATAAAGAAGGAAAGGGGTTTTGTAACAGCACCACCTGCTGGGTCAGTTGATGTTATATTTTCAAATGTTCATAAATAATATTTCGTCTTCTGAGGTAAGTCATCATGGATTTACCTCAGACGCGACCTGTAACATGCAAACCAACCAACCAACAAATGGTCCTTTGAGGACCAACCATGACAATACTCTCAATTAACACTGAAGGCATGTCAGTTGCCAAAGAATAACTGCTTTAATGAACTGTGTCAAGATAAGAAATATGATGTGTTGTGTGTCCAAGAAACACACAGGGATAAACAACTAGTAGAAAAATTGAAGAAAAATATCGGTCACACTGACAGGGATACGGAGAGCTTAAGGAATAGGAAAATAATATCTTCCAACGTTCATAAATATTTTATTTTCTGAGGTAAGTCATTGGTCATGGACTTTAGGTAGCAGAGCTGAGGTAAAGTGAAGAGAGGAGGCCCAGGAAGACAGTTCCATCTTGTCTCCTGTGTTATGCTAATAATATAATATATTATATTGTATATACATATAATATTTATAATATTATAATGTAATACAATATAATAATATGATATAATAGGAGCCCCCGGTGGCGCAGTGGGTTAAACCCTTCTGCCAGCAAGACTGAAGACCGACAGGTCGCAGGTTCGAATCCGGAGAGAGGCGGATGAGCTCCCTCTATCAGCTCCAGCTCCTCATGCGGGGACATGAGAGAAGCCTCCCACAAGGATGATAAAAACATCAAATCATCCGGGCGTCCCCTGGGCAACGTCCTTTCAGACGGCCAATTCTCTCACACCAGAAGTGACTTGCAGTTTCTCAAGTTGACACGACCAAAATATGATATAATTATATATTTTACATTATATGTAGTATTACTAATAATATTACAATACAATGGTATAGTACAATATAGTAATATATAATACTGATATTGTGCTATGCTAATAATACATCTTGTATGTATATACGAGGGGTATTTTTAAAGTAAGGTCCATTTTGTTGTAGACACTAGTAGTTCGCGCGTATACCGCAATGAGCGCGTGCGTCGTGTACCGGCATGCCTCGGGAACAACTGTGCTCAGTTTCCACTCTGTAGCTAACCTGTACGGTTCTGTTCAGTGCTTTAAAAATGTTTAAGACTATCAACTCACCCTCCGCATGTGAGGTTTGCTCAGTGATACGTTTTTTGTCAGCAAGGAACCTGCCTGCTACAGAAATTCATCGACAGATTTGTGAAGTGTACGGTGATACTGTTATGAGTGAAAGCAAAGTGTGTAAGTGGGTACGACAATTCAAAGATGGCCGTGACAACGTCCATGATGAGGACCGCTCCGGTCGCCCTTCTTTGATTACAGACGATTTGGTGGCTTCAGTTGAAGCGAGGATTCGTGAGAACAGGCGCTTCACAATAACAGGTCTCTCAAACGAATTTCCTGACGTGTCAAGATCAGTGCTTTACAACATTGTTTCTGAACACCTAAAGTTTAGGAAACTCTGCTCCCGTTGGGTCCCGAAACTCCCAACAGAGGAGTTCTCACAAATCATGGACGTTCCTTGCTGACAAAACCCATATCACTGAGCAAACCTCACATGTGGCGGGTGACTTGATAGTCTTAAACATTTTTAAAGCACTGAACAGAACCGTACGGGTTAGCTACAGAGCTGAAACTGAGCACAGTTGTTCCCGAGGCATGCTGGTACACGACGCATGCGTTCGTTGCGGTATGAGCACGAACTATTAGTGTCTACAACAAAACGGACCTTACTTAAAAAATACCCCTCATATATCTTGTAAGCCGCTCTGAGTCCCCTTCGGGGTGAGAAGGGTGGCGTATAGATGTTGTAAATAAATAAACAAATAAATAAAATGTCGGTTGTGCTGACAGGGATAAGAGGAACAGGTGAAGAAGACGGATCCCTGAAAAAAGTCCAGCAAGGAGTATAGATGTTGAATTCAGTGAGTTCACTGTTGAAGGCAGAGAAAGCCATGAATCTAGAAATTTGAACCCGAGGGAAGAGAAGAAGGTAAGTATTTTTTAAAAAAATACTCAACAGATTATTATTAGAATAGCATCACTATTCCAGCAATGATACCAAAGTGCATTTAAGGTAAATATTTAAAAAAACTGAAATCTTACTCCTACATTATGTTATATGCATTAGCAATAATGCCCCTCCAGTCTCTTCTCAAAAATAAACTAATTTGTTTAATAAAATTTACCAAAAAACAGGTGTGCTCTCCCCGCTCCCTTTGACAGAATTACTTTTCCTTCAACATATCAATGAACAGTTTAATCCTATATCTGTCTACTCAGAAGTAATTAAAATTGCATTCAGCAGAACTATATTTTTGGAAAGTAGATATAAAATGGATTGCAGTCCAAAGATATGTAAAAGTGATTCTGAAACTAGGATGCTCCTTTATCTGCAATGTCATCAACATACGTCATTGAACGTGCCTCCTCCCCAGAGAGACAAAAATATGCAGACTTCTTTAAAAGTAACATAGTTGGTTTACTTACAAACTTTATGTATTCAGCATATGGGTACTTTGCATTTCAATCCAATTACAGATAGGATTTGAAGTAATTTCTCTGTGCAGGGCATCTTTCTTAGAATCAGCAGTCCAAAGTCTAAAGCATCTCTGTTCCGAGAGTCTAATACAGTCTCTGAAGTCTGTTTCAACTAGCTTCTAAAAGCATACATCTGTTTCTACTGAAGTCTCTAAGCATACTGTTTCTAAAATGGAGTCTGACTCCTGAGCAAGCCCAGATCTGATCACATAGTGTGCAGCCCCTCCTAAAACAAAGAGTTAAGGAAAACGGCATACCAGTATACACATATGCAATACAGTAAGCAATCTGAATTATGCACAAACAACTATTCCCAACATAGACCCATGGATAAGTAGATCCAAGATCTGTGGGTTGGTTTTTAAACCTATATTTATAGACTGATACATGCGTATTTAGGATATGTTAGAGAACCCAGTCCGATGCAGACCTAGTGTAAATTCCAATTGGCATAGGAGTGCTCATATGTGCACAGGTAAGCTAATGCAGTTAAGAAATGTTTTCCCCAGTAGTTGAGTTTTTTAAATATCTAAAAGCATTTCCTTTAATATTAGCCATCTCCAGCCATGCTTTGCTGTGGCCCAGTCTGTGTATATGTGTATTGTGTGTGCTTATATGTGTATATATGTGGTTTTGCGGATGCATTGTAATGTGTTTTTTTTTTTTTTTTGCTTTTTAGGTCTCTTCCACTGTGTTTAAGTGTTTTTATGAGTGATGGTTACTCATTGACCTGATAGGGGTATTGTGTCCAAATTTGATGTCAATTCGTCCAGTGGTTTTTGAGTTATGTTAATCCCACAAACGAACATTACATTTTTATTTATATAGATGTTGGAACTGTCATAGTCAACACAGATTTCATTTGAAGAGGAAAACACTTCACTAGATTAAATCCAGATTTGATTATGGTTAGGCTTTATCCACTGATGTAGAGGGATTTGTATTAGTCATGACTGACTTAACTGTGTTAATTGTATTAGTCATAACTGACTGTGAATCTAAACTAAACATGATCAGGTCTGGATCTAACCCATTATTTCTTTGAGTACTTTTCTATTTGGTATTTATAGGGCATAGGATATTTTCTACATTTTTACCTGAACGTCACAAGCAACAAGTCCATTAAATGAGAAACCTAGATAAAATGTTACATTTTCATTTCCAAGTGGCACTGAATCAAAATGCAAAGGTAAAATTGGAACCCGCCCTGAGTGACCCATTGCAAAAACTCTGCCATCTTCGGTCCAACCATTGACCCTTTCCAGGATATTCTGTACTTCTGCGATTTTCCATACTTCGCCATTCTGCCATTTTTTCCGACGTTCATCTAGGGATCCTGTCATGAGTTTATCAATCTTTGTTCTGGGCACAATTTTTGTCAGACCATAGCCTTTTCCCAAGAAAAATATGACATATATTCTTTTCTTCCTAGGGGCAACATCTTTTATTTTGATGTCATGCAAGCGCTTCAAGGTATTAAGGGCAGACTTTAAGATGTCATCTTTATCTGAGGAAGAATCTTTGTCCAATGCAGCATCAGGCCAGTAAAGTAAAGTGAGCAAAAAATGAGCGCTGGCAGGGAAGGTAGCGTGCCTTTTTTTAAAGAATCTCTTGCTGAGTTCTCGAAGTGTCCGAAGGTCAAGGAGTTTGGAAGAACCAGGTGACAGATATGCAAGAGTAAAATGGCAAAATATACAATTTATAAGATCTGTATCCTCCAAATTTTTTGGGTCTGAGTACAAGCTTATTATTTTTTCTAGACTTTGAACGGATTTCTTATCATTTTGATCTGACAGAAATGAGAGAATAGTGGTGACGTTTCCTCCACCATGTTTGTAAATATTCATTTGTCTGATCAGCTGGGTTTCAGATCGTGCACCATTTTCCTCAACCAATGTATCGGAACTAAAGAATGTTGCATAAACCTTGCATTGTCTTTTGAGCCATCTTCTGGGATTATGCACTTGTTCTTCTCTCTTATCATCATCATCTGCTTGGTTTTTATCTGTTTGGAAATAACTCAGATCTTCTGAAATCCAGTCAAGAGCATTGTAAATATTCTGGCGTAAGGCTTTTAAGCGGCTGTGAAGTTTTGCCCAAGGCTTTTTAATGTCTTCCGGAATGTAATCTGTAAGTAAATACTGGACAAGTTCTGAATGCTCTCCTTTTGCATCTTTAGGAAACACATCAGATAGTAGTTTCAGTAAGCGACATCCCACTTCTACCTCTCCAAAATACCCTGAGTTATTCATGGTATCCCGCTCAGATTTTGCAGCTTGCTGTGTGGCTCTGAAGCACTTCATAGCCTTAAGGGCAATTTCTATAATTTCAGTGATATCTTCAGGGATATCTTCATTTGACTGTTTGTCCACTATAAAGCTAAACCACCTCCTGTACACCTGTCCTTCTGTGTCTAAAATAAATGAATCATTTGGCAAGTGGGATTTGGCTACTTCCGCCCAAAATTTTGCATCCTCAAATTTTTCATGAACATAATGCAATCTGGCAAGTTGTTGTGCAAATAAAGCATCTTTCCCCAAACATTCGTATGCGTATTTTAGCACTTCTATAGCTTTTTCAGGGTTTTCTGTCATATAGATATGCTCAATGAATGGAGAGAAAAGGCTGTCAGTGTTGTCACCTCTGCTCTTTTTGTCACGCCTTATAAACAGATCTCTGATGAATTTTATAAGTTCTTCCCTCCCAAATCGATGGTGAAGAAAAACCTTTTCTTGGAGAAGTTTCATGGCAATTTCACTCTGAGGATGACTTCCTGAAAGCTGGTGCAGTATTTCTTTTGCCACCAAGTGGTGAATTATTCGAATGGATGAAATATATGTGGTGGTTTCTCTCAATTTAATGAAAATAAGCTGGGCCTGTTCACTTAAGCTACTTATGAAATCATATTGTCTCACTGACATTTCTTCATATGGTGTAAGTCCCAGGAAAGCTTCACAGTGAGATAAAGAGATGTATGAATTATGTACGTAGAAATTCAGCAAAGCAACGTATCTCATTAAACTAGTTTCTTGGGAAGATAAGTCGATATCTTTAAGCAAGTGTACCACAAATTCTCTCACATATGTTGGGTCAAATTCATTGCTCATGAGAACAAATGTGAGTATATATTCCAGCTTAAAATCCTTCTGATTTTCAAATTTTTCTAGCTTTGTTCTGAACTGGTTTTTCTCTTGGTCTGTCAGTTTGTGAGTAACTGACACTGTATCCAGAGGAGATGCTTTGCAAAATTTATCAGGGGCATTGGACCGTTTACAACACAGAAGGATAAAGGAAGGCCTGGAAGAATGTTTTTTATTAGACCCTATGGAATTCATTAAAGTATAGATTAAATCTTCAAGGTATTCTTCATCATAATCTTCCAACAAAAGGAGGACAGGGAGACAGCTTTGGGGGTCTTTTTCATCATAATGTCGGAAGTCAACTGCATGCTGACAGACAGTAGCAACTGGGAATGTGGTTTTGATGACAGCACATCGCAAATCTGTCCTCTGTTTCCACAGCACTTGCCTGGCTATGGTACTTCCTCCACTCCCGGGTTCGTGGAACACCTTCAGTTTAGCTACCGAATGCTGGATCAGGCTGCCGTATACAACATCATTCAACATCCTCGATACCTCCTTATAGGCTTCCCTTTCGATAATTTCCCCACACTTCCTTCTATCAGCAAGCCAAAAATTTTTCCAGCTGACTTTTTTACCCCGATAAAAAGTTTCATCTATCATCTGTATTTCTTTTGTAGTCAGAAGGTCTAATTTGATATCATCACATTGATCAGCACACAAAATTTCAAGAGAATACATTTTCTCTTCTTCTAGTGTGGGAAGTAGACACAGACCCTTTGTGGAAACAGGTAAATGCCTGTAATTGGGTGTGCAGGGCAGCTTGCTTTGGACAGTAGCATCCACGTGGCTTAGCTTCATGCCTACAATGCTCCGCTGCTCTAAGGTCTCAATGCTGCAGGATGCCTGTGCTAAATTAGCCCATTTTTCATAGTTTTCTCTAGACTCAGAAAGGCATATTATGAAATCCACGCCATTCATTTCACTGTAAAATTCATGGAAGGTGTCTACGATTGGTTTCTCCACAGGTGACAAAAGTAAGAAGAGCACCTTAAAAGAGCCCTTTGGGAGGAGGTCATCACAGATAAACGACACTGCCTTTTTCAGATATTTTCTCTTAGTTCTGATCCAAGTGTTCTCATCGCATGCTTTTTCATCCCCAAGGAAGTCACTGCGTCCATTGCAAAATATCCAACTTTTCTTATCAAACAGGCAGAGATGTTTTGAGAAGTCAGTTGTACTTAACTTGTTGTCATTGGAATAATCTTTCAAGAAATGAGAAGTGGTTGCATGGTATATTTTATACTTGGAGTATAAACCTGATATGTTGGAGTGTTCATCAAAATCAAACACACAGAAAATGTTAATGTGCCTCAAAAAATCAATAGACTTGATGTCTTCTTCTCCACATTTGTTGGTAACAAGAATGTACCACACAGAGCTATCTAAACAGCTTTTGCCATCTGTCAATAGGACAGATAATTTTCTCCCTAAATTTTGAGGGCCACCTGTTTGATTTTTATGATTGACTGTTTCAGCCTTCTTCCTCCAATGGTCTCTTTCTTGTAAATCCTGAATGAATTTTACGAGATTTTCATTTTTTACTGGTTCAGACTTTGAACCAACTCTTTGGAAAGCAATTCTATCCCTTTCGAAATTTATCTTATTGCTTTTTTCATTAAAATCTGGTATGCGTACTTGAAAAAGCTTTCCCTTTACAATGTCGAATAATGGTTCAATGTCAACTTCTACTACAAAAAACTGTTCATGGCTATCTGTTGAAATAACTTCAATAAAAACAGGGGGGTGAATACATTGTCTTGCGGCAGCATGAACATCGGACTCAAAACATTTTTCTATGTAATCCAAAGCATCCACATACATTTCTGTCTCTCTTATTGGTATCCCAATGATTTCTCCATGTGTCCATTTCTTTTCCTTAACACGGTCCATCACTCCAAAGTGAATAGTGCCGTTTGTTCGGATGTTCAGGCAGGCAGATGCAAACTTCATGACTTCACGGGCAAATTTTACTTGAAGTCTTGGTCTGTCCAGCAAGGCTGCTGTATCAAATGATTTGTATTCGTGACAAGGACTGATTAGATCATGGGCGCCGGTTTCTGGAGCAAAAATTGAATTTTTAACATACTTAACATTAATGTTGGTGCTCTTGAATGGCCGGAATGGGCTCAGGCGTACTGGATCATGTGAAACAGAAATATTCGTTGTGCTTTCCATTTTGCCATGAGCGTCACTTGTGCGTGTGATGTTTTCTTTGTTTGAGCTCTGTGGTTTTAAAGATCCATGTGTCAAAGAAGCTGGTTTAATGTCTGAGGTGGGTTTGTGTTTGGTTTCCTCTTGGTCCCCTTTTTTCTCTTCAGTTGATGAGTCTGACTCTTTTGGATATTTGCTCTGTGAATGGGTTTCCTTGTGGTCTAATGCAGTCACGCCTCCAATCTTGTCTTGATAGCCAATATTCCGTTGCAAAAGTTGATCCCTTTTCTGTATTAATATGTGGATCTGTCCTTGTTTCATACCCATTTCCTTGAGGAATTTATCATCTAATATTTCGAGTGTTGGACCAGTTACTTCCTCTTCACAGAGCTTTTCAACATACACTTTCTTAATCCCAATGGATTCAAGCCAGCACTTGATATGACTCTCGTTCCATTCATTCAGAGGTAAGTCAGTGTAATCTGAAAGTAAAAAAAACCAAACAAATATCCTGACATGGTTTGCATAGAATTAAAATTCTACACCTGTTAGCTAAAAGTTCACTTTTAGAAAAATGGAAAATAGTTGAAAATAGTTGAAAGCACTCAGAATTTATAAAATGGAGATTATCCACTGTAGGGGAGATGTATGCAAAGAGAGATACATGGCTTCAATTATTCTCAGTTTTTGTTGGGTGTCATCCTGGACTCCACAAGTCTTCAGTCCCCAATGAGTAGGTAGACTAAGAAAGAAGGAGAGATTCCTTTCTCTATTCCCACGAATACCTTCCTAGAAGGGGCTTTTTGTCTCTACTCCTCTCTTCCTGTTTGCTACTATCTTCTCCCCATTTGAAGTTGTAGAAATGTGATCTCTTTGTGGTATGAGGTAACTTCCTCTTTACTGCCATTTTGATTACTGCCACATGGTTGGCCCCCATTTTCTCCCTCTTCTGCCTTTTGTCTCCTCCTGTGAAGACACATCTTCCTCTTCTCTAGGCAAGATGTAGTGGAATGCATTTTTTTTCTGATATCTTTTCCTTTGCCTTCCTTAGAATATGAGATTTAGAAAGATAGTAAGCTCCAAGAACTTTCCTATCCAGAATGTATTTATTTTACTTCCATAAATACTTTTGAACTTACATTTTGGCTCTGCAATCCTGTGCCAACCTAAGCAACAGAAGCTTATCCCAGCTCACCACACGTATGTTTCTACTGGTTGTGAAGTGTGCTTTTAGCACTCTGCTATATTTTTGGTGGAAATATATATGCATATGTTTTCACATGCATCAGACTAGTAAGGATGGCAAAATTTAACCCTGCTCTTAATCTCTGTCTGTGCTGCATAGGTCAATGGATCAGGCTCTTGGTTTTAAGCACTCACCACTTACTTAGAACTGGAGACACCTTTCTTGTGCTGGCAAAAAATTGCTGCAAAGGGATCATATTGTTTTTGTGATTAATCACTATGCATTAATTATGTTCAATTTATGATAATGAAATTTATGACATCCTGCATATTGGATATTTACGTGACAATTCATAGCACTGCTCTAGTTATTGCTGAGACTAAAACAAGGTCCATACATGTTGGCTTTAGTTCTGTAGAAAAAGTGTGAGATAAAAACATGCTAAATGGGAAAGGATCAGACTACTAGAAAACGAAAAACATACCCATTTTGTCTTTGAAGTTGTTTTCTTTTCAAAATAATAAGCAGATCTGAAAGGGAAAATAAAATGGTGAGAGATAGCATAGATGTCATTTGCTTTGTAGGCAGGTTGAAGGAGATTTTGAAAAACGCTGTTGACCACACTGAAAAAATAGAAGACACTGCTTTTATTGTAGACAAAATTTCCACCCAGCAAGGTTATAGTTTAGAGTCCCTTGTGCAGAAGTGGACACAAAAACTGGGGCCATATTTTCTCACTTCTGATTTAGCACCAGTTTACTATAATATATTCCAGAGTAAAAGCAAGGACAGATGGACACATCTATTCACTCTTGCTTTTACCAAAGGGGAAAGTTTAAGGGGAAAATATTCTCATTTTGTTGTCCTCTGCACTAACCCGCCAGCTCATTCTTATTGAATCCCAATTCCCATTATCATTAGCCAGTATAGTAAATAACGGATGCTAGAAGTTGTAGTTCAAAAGCAACTGGAAATTGTGCATGTTCCTCTTTCCAGTTCTTGCAAATGTGATTTCTATCTTACAGAATGACATCTGTTTCTCTGCAGGCACCTAACAGATTATTTTATCAGCTGAAGGAGAGGTGGGAATCTTGTGATCAAAATGGGAACAAACACCCAGGATGAAAGTTAAAGTTTTACTGGTTAATGCAGCAGAACACATCATAAAATGCTACATTCCCTGTCTTCAGAAAATCTCCAGTCTTCTGGGAGATTCTTCAGGCCTCCATAGCAATTTAATAGTCCAACCAGGAATGGATGGGCAGAGTCTTCGCTCTCCTCTGCTTTACTCTTCTGTCCGTTTGTGACTTAACTCAGGACTTTTCCCACCACAACTTAGATGACCCACATGATGCCCGGTGTTTACCTCTTAAGACACAGTGAATCAGACATAGTTAAAAAATCTCTGTGGTGCATTGAAAAAATTCTTCCCACCCAACAATAAATGACACACTTAGACCACAGTGTGCGTTGCTGAACAAGGAAGTACTTGTCCAGGGCCTTCCCTGTTTGATTCCAGAGGATTGTAGTTTCACAAAATACTCCCAAACACGACAATAGGACCGAAAGGCATGGCAACACAATAATCTTACATTGTAAGGCCTCTCCAAATTTGTTAAATCAACCAGTGGACTGATGGTATAGATGTCTTCACTTTTTAAAATACATTTCCTGTTCTCCTAGAGACACTAAACATACACTTTACCTTGTGACTGCAGTAACACATTCGTAATCTGGAAGTGGTAGAAGGAAATTGTATGATGGCTGTCCTTGGCATTCCATTTCATAATTTGCCTACTGCGTGATCCTAGAAAAGAGGGAAGTGCATTTAGGAGTTGGTATAAAATCAGTTCATATGGGTTTGTTGATCCGTTTCAACATGACCATGGTAAATCTGGCAATGGAGCATCAAAGGAAGAGAGGTACCAAAGGAATTTTCCCATTACCAGATTTATCATGATCCATATGGTGCAAAACTGCAAACAGTGCAGTTCAACCAGATTCCACACAGTGGGACTTATACAATAAAATACTTTGCAATTAGAAAAAGGAAAACTTTTCCAATATATATAAAGTGGGTGTAAGTATTAAAAAATCATTTTCCATCTGATTGTAAGCGTTGTTTCATTTTGACACAAATAATATAGCTATTATTGCTTATATTTTTGAATTAAATATACATGGGGGCACCAAAATCTTTTCAATGATTAGGTCCTCTAAAGGTCTTAATCTGGCCCTGGACAGAGTGATTTCGTTTTCTGATAGAGGTGACTTTTGCAACTACACCCCACAACCTCTGAGGATGCCTGCCATAGATGCAGGTGAAACGTCAAGAGAGATTGCTTTTGGAACATGGCCGTACAGCCTGAAAAAGTTACAGCAACCCAACAATACCCCATTTATCACTGCACGCATAGACACATTACTTCTGTTGATGAATATCTACCTACATCATATTTTGTTATGCAATAGCCAACAAGATCATGGGATATTTGAGTGGATATTGGTGTGGTTGGGAAATATACTTTTAAAAAACTATTAGGAGGAAGATTAGCCTTTGCTTGTACAGTAGTAGAGTCTCGCTTATCCAGCCTTCACTCATTCAACATTTTGTATTATCCAACGCAGTCTGCTTCCTGCCTGGATCCACAGCTGTTTCAATACATTGTGATACTTTGATGCAAAACTCATAAATATAGTAATTACCACATAATGGTACCGTGTATTGAACTGTTTTTTTTTCCTGTTGATTTGTTGTAAAACATGAAATTTTGGTGCTTAATTTATAAAATCGTAACGCAATTTGATGTTTAATCGGCTTTTCCTTAATCCTTCCTTATTATCCAACATTTTCGCTTATCCAATGTTCTGCCGGCCCATTTATGTTGGGTAAGCGAGACTCTACTGTAGCTTCTTTTCAAGCTTGAATGTTACAACCTTGAAAAGAAGAAATATAATATACAGTACAACAATAGAACACAGAAGCCAACAAAACTATTTGAACAATTATTTTAAGAAGTGTTTCACTGCTGTAGGTGGAAGAGTGACTCAGACAGAGCTGATGTACCTTAGTACTGTGCAGAGGGTGAGAAGATTTTCTGGGGAAAGGGCTGGTGGAGAATCAGGAAACATGAGTATCCCACCATTTCTTGAACAACATCCTATAGGACTGTTATATCCTTCACTTAACAAAACCAATGTGTTCCTGGTTGTGGTATGACACCAGAGGTATAAAATGGAAAGAATAAGGATAGATCCTATCCCACCAAAAGCAGCAGTTTAACATGTTTTGGGAGATTTTTCATTTGAAACTAACATCATATGCATGTGAAATTAAATGAAATGACCAAGTCAGTTAAGCCTTGCATAAGTAAACAAAAACATTTTAAGTCCTCTGGTGAACAGAAGCAAATTTGAGAAATAGGAAATAGGAAGTTGATGCAACACCACTGATGCCTGCAGCAAAACCAAAAAAGGTGCATGCTCTGGTTGATAAACAATCATGTATATTTTAAGACTTGTATAGTTTCTGTAATGGATAGGCTTACAAATGCTGCACAGGCAGAGGATAAGGTGATGACTTTAACTTCTTGCTGGTGTTTTGATTACATTCAAGGGTGCGGTTAGTAACTGAGGCCTGCTTGCATATACTCTTAGTATGCTTTGAGTCTATTGCCAGAAGAGGGCAGCAAAGTCCACCAAAACAGAATTTTCAGTTTCGTTTACTGCTACCAAGTTGATCAGGGTGTGATCAGAGTGTCTCAAGTAAATAATTTAAAAAAAAAAAGTTTACATTAATATATTTACATAGTGACATATGGCACTTTTGTATATAGAAGAATGGAGCTGTTAACATAGAAATATACATCTGTGTCACACTTAATATCTTTCAGACAGCCTTTATTGGCATACAACAAAATCACATCACAGGTATATACAACAAGAGGAAGCTACAGATAAAAAGAAAACATGTTTAAAAGTTACTAATGTCATGGATAAAATTTGCAAGTCTCACAAAAGAATGCACTCTTGCCATTGAGAACACTGGAAAATGGAATTCCTGTATTTCACTTAATAACAAAGCCTGGCAAGTGACATTGCTATAAGTACAATTATGTATACCAATCCATATCTAACTTGCCCAGTGCTGAAATAAAATACTGCAACAGAGTATAACTATGGAGGTGGGTTAAGCACCAACACCTCAAATTTCTGCTCTTCAGACTCCAAATGTCAAAGCATTAGAGCAATTTAACTTCAGTTGAGCATTTACAAATCTATATATATATAAATCTGTTAGGTTGGTTCAACGGGACAGCAAAACTCTAAAACCCCCCAACGAAACTTAACCAAAATTCCCATGCCCATAACACAACCCACAAGGTACAAACATATCTACTCAAAATGAAAAACAACACAACAACACACTCACAAAACGGCAAAACAACAAAACTCTAAAGCCCCCAACGAAACTTAACAAAAATTCCCATGCCCATAACACAACCCACAAGGTACAAACATATCTACTCAAAATGAAAAACAACACAACAACACACTCACAAAACGGCAAAACAACAAAACTAAAAAAAACCAACGAAACTTAACAAAAATTCCCATGCTCATAACACAACCCACAAGGTACAAACATATCTACTCAAAATGAAAAACAACACAACAACACACTCACAAAACGGCAAAACAACAAAACTAAAAAAAAACCAACGAAACTTAACAAAAATTCCCATGCCCATAACACAACCCACAAGGTACAAACATATCTACTCAAAATGAAAAACAACACAACAACACACTCACAAAACGGCAAAACAACAAAACTCTAAAGCCCCCAACGAAACTTAACAAAAATTCCCATGCCCATAACACAACCCACAAGGTACAAACATATCTACTCAAAAAATGAAAAACAACACAACAACACACTCACAAAACGGCAAAACAACAAAATTCTAAAACCCCCAACGAAACTTAACCAAAATTCCCATGCCCAAGGTACAAACATATCTACTCAAAATGAAAAGAAACACAACACACTCACAAAATGACAAAACAACAAAACTAAAAAAAACAACGAAACTTAACCAAAATTCCCATGCCCATAACACAACCCACAAGGTACAAACATATCTACTCAAAATGAAAAACAACACAACAACACACTCACAAAACGGCAAAACAACAAAACTCTAAAGCCCCCAACGAAACTTAACAAAAATTCCCATGCCCATAACACAACCCACAAGGTACAAACATATCTACTCAAAATGAAAAACAACACAACAACACACTCACAAAACGGCAAAACAACAAAACTAAAAAAAAACCAACGAAACTTAACAAAAATTCCCATGCCCATAACACAACCCACAAGGTACAAACATATCTACTCAAAATGAAAAACAACACAACAACACACTCACAAAACGGCAAAACAACAAAACTAAAAAAAAACCAACGAAACTTAACAAAAATTCCCATGCCCATAACACAACCCACAAGGTACAAACATATCTACTCAAAATGAAAAACAACACAACAACACACTCACAAAACGGCAAAACAACAAAACTCTAAAGCCCCCAACGAAACTTAACAAAATTTCCCATGCCCATAACACAACCCACAAGGTACAAACATATCTACTCAAAAAATGAAAAACAACACAACAACACACTCACAAAACGGCAAAACAACAAAACTAAAAAAAAACCAACGAAACTTAACAAAATTTCCCATGCCCATAACACAACCCACAAGGTACAAACATATCTACTCAAAAAATGAAAAACAACACAACAACACACTCACAAAACGGCAAAACAACAAAACTAAAAAAAAACCAACGAAACTTAACAAAAATTCCCATGCCCATAACACAACCCACAAGGTACAAACATATCTACTCAAAAAATGAAAAACAACACAACAACACACTCACAAAACGGCAAAACAACAAAATTCTAAAACCCCCAACGAAACTTAACCAAAATTCCCATGCCCAAGGTACAAACATATCTACTCAAAATGAAAAGAAACACAACACACTCACAAAATGACAAAACAACAAAACTAAAAAAAACAACGAAACTTAACCAAAATTCCCATGCCCATAACACAACCCACAAGGTACAAACATATCTACTCAAAATGAAAAACAACACAACAACACACTCACAAAACGGCAAAACAACAAAACTCTAAAGCCCCCAACGAAACTTAACAAAAATTCCCATGCCCATAACACAACCCACAAGGTACAAACATATCTACTCAAAATGAAAAACAACACAACAACACACTCACAAAACGGCAAAACAACAAAACTAAAAAAAACCCAACGAAACTTAACAAAAATTCCCATGCCCATAACACAACCCACAAGGTACAAACATATCTACTCAAAATGAAAAACAACACAACAACACACTCACAAAACGGCAAAACAACAAAACTCTAAAGCCCCCAACGAAACTTAACAAAATTTCCCATGCCCATAACACAACCCACAAGGTACAAACATATCTACTCAAAAAATGAAAAACAACACAACAACACACTCACAAAACGGCAAAACAACAAAACTAAAAAAAAACCAACGAAACTTAACAAAAATTCCCATGCCCATAACACAACCCACAAGGTACAAACATATCTACTCAAAAAATGAAAAACAACACAACAACACACTCACAAAACGGCAAAACAACAAAATTCTAAAACCCCCAACGAAACTTAACCAAAATTCCCATGCCCATAACACAACCCACAAGGTACAAACATATCTACTCAAAATGAAAAGAAACACAACACACTCACAAAATGACAAAACAACAAAACTAAAAAAAAAAACGAAACTTAACCAAAATTCCCATGCCCATAACACAACCCACAAGGTACAAATATATCTACTCAAAATGAAAAGAAACACAACACACTCACAAAATGACAAAACAACAAAACTAAAAAAAAAACAAACGAAACTTAACCAAAATTCCCATGCCCATAACACAACCCACAAGGTACAAACATATCTACTCAAAATGAAAAACAACACAACAACACACTCACAAAACGGCAAAACAACAAAACTCAAAAAAACCCAACGAAACTTAACAAAAATTCCCATGCCCATAACACAACCCACAAGGTACAAACATATCTACTCAAAAAATGAAAAACAACACAACAACACACTCACAAAACGGCAAAACAACAAAATTCTAAAACCCCCAACGAAACTTAACCAAAATTCCCATGCCCATAACACAACCCACAAGGTACAAACATATCTACTCAAAATGAAAAGAAACACAACACACTCACAAAATGACAAAACAACAAAACTAAAAAAAAAACAACGAAACTTAACCAAAATTCCCATGCCCATAACACAACCCACAAGGTACAAACATATCTACTCAAAATGAAAAACAACACACTCACAAAACTCAAACAAAACTCAAAAAAATCCCAACGAAACTTAACCAAAATTCCCATGCCCATAACACAACCCACAAAGTACAAACATATCTACTCAAAATGAAAAACAAACAACAACACACTCACAAAACGGCAAAACAATTGAGCATGCGCATTGGCGCCCAGCCGCAGAAGAGAAAGAAAAAGGGGGAAGGAAGGAAAGAGGTAGAGAAGGAAGAAATGAGAGACATAGGGAGGGAAAGAAAAAGGGGGAAGGAAGGAAGGAGAGAAGGAAAGAAAAAAGGGGATGAAGGAAGAAAAGAGGGAGTGAAGGAAGGGCGAAGATGTAGAGAAAGAGGGAGGGAAGGAAAGAAGGAAAGAGAGAAGGAAGAAAAGAGACCAGAAGAGAAAGAAAAAGGGGGAAGGAAGGAAAGAGATAGGGAAGGAAGAGGAGAAGGAAAGATGGGAGGGAAGGAAGGAAGGAAGGAGGGAAAGAAGGAGAGAAAGAGGGAAGGTTGGTCACAGCAACGAGTGGCGGGTAAAGGTTGTTATTTCTATTATTATTATTATTATTATTATTATTATTATTATTATTATGCTATTGTTCCTATGAGACCCTTTTATGGGAATGGGAGAGGTGTCAGGTCCCAGAGGCAATGCATTGCATTATTGTTATTGTTATGATGGTGGTGAAATAAAAGGAAATAAAAAGAGAAAGAAGGAAGCAAACAGGGAGGGAAGAAAGGCAAAGGAAGAAAAGGGAAGGGAATGAAGGAAAGAGAGAAGGATGAAACCAAGTAGTGAAAGAAGGAAAGAAAGAAAGAGGTAGAGAAGGAAGAAAGGAGAGAAAGGGGGAGGAAAAGGGGGTAGGAATAGGTAGGTACCTCTCTTTCATAATAGTCCAGATATCTACCTCAACTTTGATAAGTTTTACTATAGGCCACAGCAATGCGTGGCAGGGCACAGCTAGTAAAGTATAAACATCAAAAGGGTAAGGCTATGGCATATTAAGTTTCAAGTTAGTCCTCAAGATCTAAATGTAATAGTGTTCACCCATCTACTTTCAAACTTGAGTTTTCACATATTCCTCAATTTGGCTGCAAAATTGTTATGCTAAGGATGTCCTTGGTATACATTGGAAAAAAATGTAACAGTATAATGCTCTGCCTCCCATTTCTCAAACTCTCAACTCTCTCAAACATAAACTGGTGACATACTCTTGCAAGAATCTCAGCAAGTTGCATTGTAAATTATATTGATTTTTGTTGAACACTGGTGAAATTTTATTTTATTTTTAATTTCTTATGTTTAATTGTGTTTTATCTGAATTGTTGTATTTTACAAGGCCCTTATTTTAATGGTGTTTTTGTTTTAATGAATTGTTTTTCTTTTATGTCTGTTGGACTTTCTGCCCATATGTAAGCCGCACTGAATCCCTTCCAGGAAATGGTGGCGGGATACAAGAATAAAGTTGTTGCTGTTGCTGCTGCTGCTGCTGCTACTATATCTTGTCATTGTATACATTTATTTATTTCCAACATTTCAACCCCATCCTTCTCAATCCCCGAAGGGGGACTCAGGGCGGTTTACAATGGCAGTAATTCGAAGCCGATAACATACAACACATTATGTACAACATTATACAAAAGATAAAACATTAGATTAAAATACATTTAAAACATTATTATTATCATGTAGCCGAATTTATTTGAGTTAATTAATTGAGACATTTTACACATACCAGGTACAGCACATTCTAATTTATCTCTTGTTACACATTTTGTTTATGTGTTGCCTCCTTCAGTTATGAATAGCTGGAAAAATTTACTTTTCACAAACCTTGAGACTTTGGGTGCATCCACGCTGTAAAATTAATACCGCTTGCCAGCATTTCATGGCTCAGTGCTATGGAATTCTGGGATTTGTGGTTTGATGTGGCACAAAAACACTCTTTGGCTGAGAAGGCCTTGTGAGACACCAACTCCTGTGATTCCATAGCATTGAGCCATGGCAGAGAAAGTGATGCCAAATTGCATTAATTCTTCAATGCAGATGCACCATTTCTGTTCTTTTCAGCCTGCCCATAGTAAATTCCACGGCTCCATGAACCTCTAATCCAGAAATTATGGGATTGATTCTTCACAACTATAGCTGTGTGCATGTCTATATCTATACCCCTGATCTTGATTAGATCACATACACACAGACTGACACTGAGATTGAAAGCAGTTCACTAAGCTCTCCTCTCAGATCTGATGCCTCAAGCAATTTTTTTTGGTGGCTTCTCAGGTAGTCTGTTTCTAGCTGTGAAGAAGTATCTTACCTTGGGTTGCATGTTGAATCAGCACAAAGTTTTCAGTGGGTTCAGAAAATGGCAAATTCTTAAGGTGATGCTTTGAAGAAAGGAAGGAATTTGCTTGATAGCTGTGAGTCACAGTCTGATTTCCTGCAAAATATGTGAGGTAATTAGATAACTGGCAGCTGACAAAGAACTGGAAATCAGTAACATTTACTAATATTTACTAAATGGAGGGGGAAGGGGGGGGGGAGAGAAATATCCTGTCTTACACATCACCTGATTTTTACAAATGCAAAAGAATTCTTTGGACATTGGAAAGTACGTACAAAAGCTGCTGCTGCTCCTGCTCCTGCTCCCGCCTCATTTATCTCTTTGTACCACTGAAGTAAGTGATACAACATGTTTCACTTTCCAGCAAGGCAGAGCGGAAGTGGGTTGAGACAGAAAGGAGGGGAGCTTTGAGGGAGGAAACTTGGATTGGCTGGGTCCCTTCCACGATTTTGTTTCATTTTGATATTAAAGGAGGCAATGATTTGAACTGCAAGATCAAACAGCCTCAACATTATCAAGAGATAATTTTCACAGATAAAGTACGATAAAGTATATCCATACATAAGAAAAAAGATACATGGTTCTTAGAAAAAAAAGGGGACATCTGTTCTTATTGTTCTTATTGAGTAACTTATTTTGTAGCCATCTTCATAACACCCACATTTTGTACTTTATTTTCCCCTGACTCCAGATCATTTTGGCCTTGAGCAAAAGTGGGAATGTCCGGCCACAAAATCATTTGGTCTGCTCCAGGCAATATCCGAAGAGTACTAGCTTTTGCTGCATGGGCATCTCTTGTGAGCTGGATGGGTACAAGTTGTACAGTTGCACCATGGCTCGACTCTGGACAGCGGCAGAGAAAGCCACTGGCTCCGCTTGGACTCTAGGCTTCCACATTAGGAGCCACCCAGGGAAAGAGGCATCCCACAAAGGGAGCATCTACACCAGGGGTCCTCAAACCAAGGCCTGAGGGCCGAATATGGCCCTCCAAGGTCATTTATCCGGCCCTCGTTCAGGGTCAATCTAAGTCTGAAACTACTTGAAAGCACACAACAACAACAACAATCCTGTCTCATCAGCCAAAAGCAGGCCCACACTTGCCATTGAAATACTAATAAGTTTTATATTTGTTAAGATGGTTATTATAGATTTTTAAAACAAAAAACCTTTCCAAGTTTTTTTTATTACCATGCCTTGTTTAATTCCAATATAGATCTCTAATCTTTGGTGAAGTCTGATTTTGTATCATAATAAGAGAAACACTGGTCACAATCCCTTCTCTTATGAGGTGAAAATTAATGTGAGGACCAATTTTTCCAAAGTTCCCCCTCTTTCAGAATAAGCTTTCCACATTTGAATGCAGTGGACCCTTGGAATCTGTTGTGGTTTGGTTCCAGGATCCCTCTGGATACCAAAGCTTGTGGATGCTCAGGCCCCATGATATACAGTGACACTGTATAATGGCCATGCCTTCACTTTCATAGAGAGGGGGCATCACACTGTTTTAAAAGGAGAAAATTATGGATGAACCAGCCTGGACACAGCATATTATTTGAGAACACAGAAATGCTGGACCACACCAACAACCACCATGTCAGACATGTGGACAATTTCAACAGAAAGGAAGAGACCATGAAAATGAACAAAATCTGGCTACCAGTATTAAAAAACTCTAAAATTACAATAGCAAAACAGCAGAGAGGAAACAACCAGGCACATCTTAACACCTCTCAACAAAAGATTTTCCCAGGCTCAGGCAGGCCTTCAAATGCTAATGAAGGTGGTCAGTTGAAACATTCACACCTAGCTCCAGCAGAGAAGAGCTCTTTGCCCCACCCCAGCTGTTCCACAGATATATAAACCCATTGTCCTATTTCCAACAGACCTCACTACCTCTGAGGATGCTTGCCATAGATGCAGGCGAAACGCCAGGAGAAATGCCTCTAGAACATGGCCCTATAGCCCGAAAAAACCCACAAGAACCTAGAGAAAATTACTGCTCACATGGGATGCTGTATGTTTTCCAGGCCGTATGACTACGTTCTAGCAGCATTTTCGCCTGACATTTTGCCAGCATCTGTGTGGAAGTAGCCCGGCTTTTGTTCCCTTTGAATCAGCGTTTCACAAACTGGGGGTCAGGACCCCTGGGGGGGTCACAAGGGGGTGTCAGAGGGGTCACCCAAAACCATTACAAAACACTATTCTCTGTTGGTAATGGGGACTCTGTGTGGGAAGTTTGGCCCAATTCAATCATTGGTGGGTTCAGAATGCTCTTTGTTTGTAGGTGATCTATAAATCCCAGTAATTACAACTCCCAAATGTCCATGTCTATTTTCCCCAAACTCCACCAGTGTTCACATTTGGGCATATTGAGTATTCATGCCAAGTTTGGTCCAGATCCATTATTGTTTGAGTCCACAGTCCTCTCTAGATGTAGGTGAACTACAACTTCAAAACTCAAGATCAATGCCCACCAAACACTTCCAGCATTTTCTGTTGGTCATGGGAGTTCTGTGTGCCAAATTTGGTTCAATTCCATCGTTGGTGGAGTTCAGAATGCTCTTTGATTGTAGGTGAACTATAAATCCCAGCAACTACACCTCTCAAATGACAAAATCAATCCCTCCCTCCCAACCCAACCAATATTCAATTTTTTGTCAAATTTAGTCCAGTGAATGGGACTACATCCTGCATATCAGATATTTATATTACGATTCATAACTGTAGCAAAATTACAATTATGAAGTAGCAATGAAAATAATTTATGGTTGGGGGTCAACACAATATGAGTAACTGTATCAAGGGGTTGTGGTATTAGTAAAGTTGAGAAACACTGCTTTGAATTGTTTGCTGCGTAGAGGCATCCTTTCTCTGGGTGGTGCTTAAGCAGTCAAGGGCCAGTGAGCACCACCCATACAAAGTAAACACCACCCAGAGAATTCAAAGTCAGCAAAGATTTCCAAGGGAACAAGGGCGAGGCTACTTCCACACAGATGCCTTTCTCATATGCTAATAGGTGAATCCCACTGAACACATTTAAAAATCTAGTTTGCTAATTGCATCCTTTACTCATGGTTAACAGGGATTGGTTCTTTCTCCCATCCTGGAAATTCCACAGGTATTTATGCCCCACTTGCTTTTATCACCATCAGATACTCTGAAAATGGCAGTCACAAATGCAGACGAAATGTCCGGAGAAAATGCTGCTAGAATATGGCCATACAGCCCGGAAACCACACAATACTCCAGTGATTCCAGCTGTGAAAGCCTCCCACAATACACTGCACACTTGACTCCGCATCTGTATGCTTGTCCACTATGCCTGCCTCATGTACAGAGAAAGAATTGTTGGAGGCTACAGACAATGTGATTGCTGTTGCCTGTTTTTGGTCAAAAGATATTTAGCTGCTTGGGCTCCCTCTATTTTTACCAGTTTTATACTACTTTATGTAATGCTTTTGATTTGAAATACATACACTTGACTCCAAGGCTATTTTTATTCTTTTAGTAGGAGGAATTCTTGTTCCGAAGAAATATACAAGCACTGTACAGTAGAGCTATAAAATATTTCATTTAGGCTAAGATTAAAGCTGCTGTGATTTCCAAGCTTTAATTCCTGCAATGCCCATATCTGGGTATCTTACCTCACCTGCTTCCGCTTTAAAAAAAATTAGAAAAAAATCTGCTTTCCTGTAAAGTAACGTCCACAATCAACAAAACAAAAGACAAAGTGAAAACCATGCCCACATCAATGTCAAAAATACATCAATTTTCCTGCTTGAAAAAACAAAGGTGTGTACAGGCAAAAGTACACAAGTCTTAAAACAACAAAAAGGGCAAGTGACAAAGAACTTGATCAGTCTTCCAGTACTGCTAGTCTGATAGAGTTCAAGGGATCTCAAGAATGTAAAATATTATAGGATCCTATACTTCATTTGTTGTTCATTTTATCTATTTTGGCTCACCAAATCCAAACTTACATTGTTTTAAAAAGCACTGCACATGAATGGCCACATTTGTTCTGTGAACCCAATGCGCAGGCAGAAAGAAATATAGTTTCCACAGACACATGAGAACTAAGCAGTTGCTATACTCCTAGTGTTTAAACGGTGATTTCAGAGGCACCAGCCTTGTTTCTCATTGTCTGCAAATGATCTCTCACTGACTACCCTTTATAAGATAAGAATTTCGGAAGATATGTAAAAAGTCATTAGAATAATTTAATTGACATGAAAACGAATCCCAAAGTGACCATAATTATGTATCTGTTTCCTCTTGGAGTCTAGACACATGAAAAAACAGAACAGGTCTGTTGTTCTATAGATAATTGTCTCTTTATAGAAGAAGGGAAATTTGTATAATCATTAAAGCTTGAATCAGATTGGGTCCACTCCCAGCTAGAGTGGACCCACTGAATTAGTTGTTGAATGCTTAGTCAACCCAAATATAAATACTATTGAGCCTATGGGCCTATTCTACTTTGGGCCATCAACAAAATGCACAGATTATTCCAATTAATCCTGTCAAGTTACTATAACAGTACTTTACCTGCCTGTAGAACAGTGGTTCTCAACCTGTGGTTTCCAGATATTTTGGCCGTCAACTCCCAGGCATCCTAACATCTGGTAAACTGGCTGGGATTTCTGGGAGTTGGAGGCCAAAACACCTGGGGACCCTCAGGTTGAGAACCACTGCTGTAGAGGGATAGGGAAGTGCTCTTTCCAGTCCAAGTTCACCACAGCTCTTCTTCTTCTTCTCTCCAGCTCCTTGACGATTAGACCATCCAGGCCTCCTGTCAGCTTCTTTGCTCCTTCTTCCCATGTCCTCAGAAATAACCGTGGTTGCAACTGTGTTGCTTTGAGTCGATCCTCTGAAAGAGAACCTCTGATGCTGAACACAAATTTGGGAGGCCTTGCTTATAGGCAAAAAACGGCCAGACTCAAAAAGAGGATCCGGAACACCTGGTGAGACAGCAAGCACTAAAAAAGATTTCCCCCTAATTTTCCCAAAATAAAGTCTCACCAAGTTGAAGGAAAGCCACTGAGGTTTCCTTTAATTCCAGCAGGAACAGATGATGACCACAGTTATCTGCCCAGAAGCCGACATAACCCACTGGGCTGAGAAATACAATATTTATAGAGCTGTCAACTTCAAATCTCCCATGCCTGCCCCCTGAGCCAGCGTCGTTGTGATTGGCTGTGACGTCACCAAGCCGGTAGAAGTTAAAAAATAAAGAGTTTTTGAAAACACCCAGGGGGTTAGAAAAATAAGTGTTTTTTTAAGTGGTTATGGGGCCAAGTGTTTGAATGATAGAGGTAGCAATCGAGTATAAGACTCAAGTGATATGAATGACAATGGACTGACCCAGACTTGGATTTTAAACCTGCATCATTTTAAACAAATACCTTATTAATGTAATGTTTTAATTAATTGTTTTAAATGTATTTTTATGAACGTGGATGACACTGAATGAGTGCGTGTTGTGAAGCTGCCCAGAGTCCCCCCTTGGGGATGAGAAGGACAGGGTACAAATGTACAAAATAATATATATATTCCTATATATATAGGAATATCTAGGTCTTTGAATGTGACTTTATGGTCAACTTCTGGCAGAAACAGACCACGAAGTTCTACTGGCGTGCATAAAAGGACTGTTGCAACTTGTGAATCTTCTCAGATGTCGAAGCCTCTCGTTGTTCAAGGCAAAATCCCATAATAGTCCAGTGGTCCTTTGATGCCCACTGGGTTTTGGTTCCTGAATCCTACATGGATAACAAAATCTGTAAAATGACATCCTCTTATATAAAAAGGCAAAGTCAAGGTCTTCCTTTTGGGATTTTTTTAAATAGTAATTTTAAACTATAAATGTGTCACAACAGAGTTTGGAAAGGTCTACATTATGTTTCTTGAGTTAGTTCCCTTCCTTCTAGTTGCTGTAGTGCTATGGCTCTCCCTCCAGTCTGCTCTGTATCCACCTTTAGGCTAGAAGCAAATAGGCTGACCCATTACTCCTTAAACTATGGGTCCTGAATCCAAATGGGCTCCCCTTGGCTCAATGGCAACAGTAAACATTTTCTGAATGTCACCCAGTTTTAGACATTTTTACCAATCTGTTGTGCTGTGTGTACAGTGAACTTTGCAGAAGATGCTTCAGTTGTACTTCATAAAAAAGGGAAATCAGCCTGTTTACCAAGTCTTGCAAATGCCAATTTATTATCAGTCAATGTTTGATTTCAATACCTATTTATGTAAACATTTCAAGGGCCAAAGGGGTCCCAAGTGGAATTATTTAAAAAGCCCTGCGATAAACAAAGTGTTCCTTTTTCTTTGATGTTGAGCACCAACCCCCGCCCCCCCCCCCTTCCCGGGCCAAAGTAATATATGTACAAGATAAGAACCGTGGCAGAGACCCCAGAGCCCTGCTGTCCTGCCAGCCAGGGGAATAGAGAAGACCTGCAGCAGCGATCAACCTCAGTGATCCCTTGTATCACAATCCCTTTTCCCCACTTGATACAAAATAACCCCTTAATAACCCAGTGGTCCTATATTCATTGCTGAACCTGGAACCCCAGGTTTTGGCGGTGGCCAGGGGAGCTTTTGCACAGCGAAAGCTTGTGCGCCAGCTGTGCCCGTACCTTGGAAAGTCTGATCTGGCCACAGTGGTCCAGGCTCTGGTCACATCCCAAATAGACTACTGCAACACACTCTACATGGGGTTTCCTTTGAAGACTGTTCGGAAACTTCAACTAGTCCAACGGGCAGCAGCCAGATTGCTCACCGGAGCGACATACAGGGAGCCTATCACCCCGCTGTTGTGCCAGCTCCACTGGCTGCCGGTCCATTTCCGAGCACAATTCAAAGTACTGGTTTTGTCCTATAAAGCCCTATATGGTTCCGGCCCAGCTTACTTGTACAAACGTATCTCCCTCTACGTTCCATCCTGTAGTTTAGGATCATCCGGGGAGGCCCTGCTCTCGGGCCTGCCAACTTCACAAACGTGTTTGGCAGGGACGAGGGACAGGGCCTTCTCAGTGGTGACCCTCCATCTGTGGAACTCCCTTCCCAGCGAGATTAGATCGGCATCATCCCTCCTTTCTTTTAGGAAGTAATTAAAATCATGGTTTTGGGTCCAGGCCTTTGGACAACAGATATGAAAGCACTTTGGATGTGGAACTGGACTGGATGTGACTAGTGGCTTGATTATAATGTTTTTAGATTGTTACTGTTTTTCCTGTTTAAACTCTGTTATCTTTATTGTATCTGTTTTTACGTTTCGGAATTGAATTGTTGTCAGTGTAAGCCGCTCTGAGTCCCCCCACAGGGGTTGAGAAGGGCGGGGTTGAAATGTTAGAAATGAATAAAATAAATAAATTACTAAACATATACTTTGGTGTGTTACCTTTATTTCTGATTCTTTGTGTCCTTTTTGCCTCTTGCAACTGGCCCCAGTAACTGCTTGGCCCCCACAGCTCCCACAGCCCTAAGAGCAGGGCTTCCTCTCATTTCTCCCCCAAATATAAACCTCCTTCACCCCAACTAACCCTGAGTCAACCCTTGCCCCGTGGGTACCCCGGCTTCCATGATTTTGTGGCCCAGTATCCACAGACCCCTTTATGCGTGTAATGTATAACATTTTATGTTTTATATCTACATTTTTGGAGATATGAAGCCGCCGTTCAAGACTCTGGTAATCTATCACTGGCACCTCTTGACCCTGGAATTCTCTCCAGTGTTTTCCTGGTCATCACCTCAACAATGGACTCAAGCACCCATCATCTCTTGAACCAAGCCAGTTCTATTGGTTTCCATAAAACCGACTGTATAAAGCATAACAGTGATTGAGTCACCCTTCCTTTGTGCAGCCACATGGGACACAAAACGGACACTAATCACCTGGCACTCTTCCCTGATACTGGGAGATCTTGCCCCTTCACCTTCCCAAGGATGGATCATTGTATCCCATCATCTTAAACCAGATCTTGCTATGGAAAACATTGGACACTACTGCAGAGTCACTAGACCCACATGCCAGGGGCTCATTAGGACAATTACCAAAGCAATAAAACTCAAATGACCCTCTTTGTTCGTTTCAAGATTGAAATACTGTTATTCACTCAGGAAATTATGTATTTTGTCTCACAGGTCATACTGCCCCGTCAGCCATTGGAGAGCTGAAATCTGCCTTGGAAGTGGGTAACACTTCCTGATTGGCTGGCAGGTGTTGCAGTCCCGCATCATAGAGGAAATGCTCCCAGCTGCTTGTGACATCAAGACCGTCTCCACCAATCAGCGCAAAGCCAGCTCAGATGGGCATGTGTGCGAAAAAAGGTTGTACTGTATAAAAATGTGTGTTTTATTCTTGCAAAAGAGGTCAGTGTGTTTGAATGGCGTACTGCTGACTGGCATGCCTCTGGCTGGATTGAATAAAATATCTCGGTGGCTTCTGCTTCAACTGGTGAGATTTTTGTTTTGGGGAAGATTGGGTTTTAGCTTTAACTCTCATGAGGCACGGACTCAGCAGCCTAGTGCCGTATCTAGCTATCATCTTGTTGGGTTTCAGTATCCATGTTCTGGGTTTCACTATCCGCGGTCTGGATCTCACTATCTGCGAACCGCTCTACATTGCTTGATTTCATCTTGTCCTCACTTCACCTTGCTCTAGGAACAGCCCCTTTATCGAAGATTTCTGTCTTGGTTTCCAAACAGGAAAATATGTTCTCCACTTATGCATCTGAATGATAAGCTGTGGGCAACGGTGAATGCATAAGTCTTCATAGCATTGCCAGGAGCTGTGTCTAGGTTTCTGGTTTTTGCCTAATCTTGAACTGTCAACCCTACAGCAGCTCCCAGTATTATAGCTCAAGGAATATCAATCCCGTGTGTTAGAAATGATTGCGTTTCTTGGTCTCCAGCCCCAGAGACCCGTGGAGTGCAGTGGGGACACATCTCTGCAGGGCATAATAGAAAGTCATGTCATTAGCAGTGAACAGATTGACCTCGTTTTTGGCTTAGAAACCCTGCGCATCTGGAGACAATTCTAAGGGAGTGGGATAGAGCTTATTAACCCCCCCCCCCGTCTTGTTCAGTAGTCCTTACTGAAGCCCAAACACTTTCTATGACACACAAACCCATTAAAACAGAAGCCCAGGGACCCACTGAGTGGACAAAGGGCACCTCCTGCTGTCTTTGTGTGCTCTTCCCAGTCTCATTAATTCCTTTTCCACCCTGTCCTTTTGCTTTCTCTCTCCCAGGCAGCCACTTGCAGTCAGTGTTTCCCATGCTGTCTCAAGTAATCTGTGACTAATGAACACCCAAGCGGAGCACTTCACTGGCAACTAGTTATCTCAGGAAGGATTGGAAAGAGGGAGATCTCACCAATGCTGAATCTGCAGCAGCCCTGTGCCTGATAACCCTCCTTGAGCCTGCTGCTTTGTATTACTATTGGATCATAGTGCCTGCTATCCTTGGCTGTACTGAGGCTTCTGAAAATAAATCTTTGTCATTGAATGTGATTTTCTCGAATGGTCCTTTGACACACTTAGGGAATCCTGAAATCCAAAATACCCCAAAATCAGAAATTGTTCACAGGGTGTCTGGCACAGTAAAACTTTTGCTTTTTAATTGTTCAATGTACACAATTTTTTCATGTCCCCAATTATTAAAAATATTCTATGAAATTGCCATCAGACTAGATGGATAAGGCATCCAGTGTTCCCTCACTTATTGCTGGGGATAGGTTCCAGGACCTCCCACAATAAGTAAAAAACCGCAATGTAGGGATGCTCTATTTATTTTAATATTTATACATTATTTTAGTATTTTAAGTCTTTATAAACTTAAAATAAAGTGAAGGAAAGGCCCTTTAAGGCTGGAGAGAGGGAGGACTGAGGAGGGAAAACACCTTGGAGAGCGGCGGCAAAACCCCACAAAACAGCGAAAGTACCATGATATATATTTTAAATTAATATTTTTTGAAATCTACAAAACAGCAAGTCCGCAATAAGCGAACCGCAAAGTAGCAAGGGAACACTGTATAATGAAACAAGAACATTTTGTTTAAGCTTAGATCTCACCTTAAGAGATCTCATTATACAGGGTATTTCAAAATATTGCATTTGGCCCGGCCATAGGTTTTTAAATCCTTGCGTGTTATTATTTATATGTGATTTATATTAATTGCATTGTTTTATTTGCTTATTGCTTTTTGTTTTATTGATGTGTTGTCGGGCTTGGCCTCATGTAAGCCGCTCTGAGTCCCCTTGGGAGATGGTGGCAGGGTATAAATAAAGTTTTGTTGTTATTGTTGTTGTTATTATGATTATAAAACAACAGACCAGATTTGAAAGCATTATATCTCTGCAACAATAAACTGCTTATGAACGAAACTCATAGTCTTTGAAATGGTGGGGAAGAGTTTCCGCGAGGTGCCTGTCCCATAGCACAAACAGCTCACCTATTCACAAGACACTGACAATGCAACATAAGATGTTTGCATCCTGCAATTTAGCAAAATTGAATCTGTAATTGCAGTGCAGTGTGCATTTCAACAGCTTTTTGGCATTGATCCGCCAATGCCAAAGAGGATTTGTTGTTGGTACTGACAATTTGAAGAAACAGGATGTTGCCATTGTGAAATTGTATGCATGCTTTGAAATTGTCTGTGTGTGTACCGGTGGAGCAGTGGGTTAGGCCGCTGAGCTGCTGAAATTGCTGAACAAAATGTCGGCAGTTTGAATCCGGGAAGCGGGATGAGCTCCCACTGTTAGCCCCAGCTTCTGCCAACCTAGCAGTTTGAAAACATGCAAAGGTGAGTAGTTCAATAGGTACTGCTTCGGTGGGAAGGTAATGGCGCTCCATGCAGTCATGCCAGCCACAAGACCCAGTTCTTGATTATTAAGAAATGCAGTTATTGTTTATTATTGTAAATTTGTGATTTTTAAGATTGGACTCTGTATGCTTGCCTCCGAAGCTCTGAATTCTTTACAGCCACATCACGCAGCACCTCATGTTCTGCTCGCTATTAAGCTGATGATCAACTTTGGTATCCTGTTTGTTTTTGGATGCTCTGCTATATTTAGGGTAGTTTTCCCTAAAGGAAGGTCAAGGAAGATCAATTATTTTGAAATGTGGTGCTGGAAGAGAGTTCTATGAACACCGTGGACTGCCAAATAATTGGGTTGGAGAGCAAACAGAGCCTAAACCTTTACTACAAGTCGGTGTCTAAACTGAGATTTTGGACATGTAATGAGAAAATATGACTCATTAGAAAAAAACACTAGTGCTTAGTAAAGTGTGAGGCAGCTGGAAATAGGAAGATTGCATTATGTGTGGATTGGACTCAATCCAGGAAGCCACAGACCTAAGAAGAGCTTCAGACAAGTTTTCTTATTCATAGGGTCACCATAATCGCAGCCCATTGTATGGCAAACAACAACAAACCTAGATAAATCTGGAAAACGGGACTCACCTCCATCCTCTTTCTCTGACATTTTTAGCAGTTGAAGAAAAGTCATACAGAGAAGGGGAACACACAGTGCCAGCACTGAGTGGCTTTAATTTACATCTTTAATTGTGCATTCACTTGTACACCACATTAGACCGTTCACATGATCAAAGACTGTATATAACGCCATTCCCTGTGACTCCCTTGACATATAGTAGCTGGACCCAAGGAGTCCCATTTCACATTTTTTCCTGACTAAAGAAATAATCATATCAGTTACACAGTGCTCCACAAATGTACCATCTTTAAAAAAATAAGAAGGAAAAGAAAGAGAAAAAGAGAGAAAGAGTGCGTGTTAGTTTAGTGCCGCTCCTGAGCGCTACAACCAGACGTGGAGACCGTGCCCTGGAATGTTAGTGGGCCAGGGCTCTACCCAAAACCCACATTTGGTGGATTCCCCCAAACCCAAAAGGATGTGGGAGATGCGGTTCTACAAGATGGAGTGCTTCTCAAAGGGAATCGTCAACTCCTTTGCAGCTGTCTCATCCAAAAACCAATACAGCTTCCCAGTATGAGGCTGGACAAGGGCAGCTGGCAGCGGGTTTTCCTCATCGCCTTCCAAAATACGCTGTTCAGAGAAAAAGAAGGTTAGAACCTGATATCTCTAGAGTTTGTACAGGATATTCAGAAAGTCCAGGTGTTTCTGTTACCCTCTCCTCACAAACACACGTTTCCAAAACTTGCAATTATTTTGTTCTGAGGGTTGGTTGCCATTGTCTTCCTCTGAGACTGAGAGAGTGTAACTTGCCACAGTGGGTTTCCATAACTAAGCAGGGATTCAAACCCTTGTATCCCAAAATTCAAATTGCTAGACCACATTGACTTTTTTCAGCAGTGCCTTGACATCAACTGAACTCAAAAAAGCACTTTGATTTCAGATGATTGATAAACACTTGGAAATACAGTGGCTTGAAAGCAAACAATGTGCTTTAAACCTCATGCCTAACAATCTGCCATTGTAAATGCATGAGTGACAGTCAATTTTTAAAAAAGATATACCAGTATGTATTTTCTTCAGCTGTAAGAAATTTTGCAAATATAGAGAACAGCTGATGAAAACTCAAAAGAGCATGGGGAGGATAGTTAGAAGGGGACTCTAATCAACCCATTTCATGAACCAGAGAGGGATCCTTTTAAGGCCGTATCACTAGTTCCCCTCCACTTCTTGGGAGGTAGAATGCCAATGGATGAATCCCCAAAGGCCTTCCTGCAGGTGTATATACACGGTTTTCCATTCATACATTTTAAAGTATGTATTGATGGATTTTAATATGTATTTGTTTTGGATGCTCTTTAAACAGATGTTTTATGTTATGTTATTTGTTTTTGTTTCTTATCTTAATACACAGGAAAAGGCAAGAACAAATTATTTATTTAATTATTTATTTACTGTATTTATATACCGCTTTTCTCACCCCTGGGAGCAACTCAAAGCGGTTTACAACAAATAATGGCAAAATTCAATGCCTCACATATGTAAAAACAAAATCATAAATCTAAACAAAACATTAACTATCCATAAATTCAATAAGACAATTAAACCTAAGATAAAACAACATTTAGACATGAAAACATAAAAATTAAAACCACTTAATAACAACATTTAAATCACATGATTGAAGTGTCTGGTTTTACCATTTAAGTGGGCCACTTCTGCAGCAGTTCCTTTCAGAAAAAGCCATCTAAAAGGAAGCAATTTACCTTTATCACAGCAGCCTTGCTATCTCCAGTGGCAACGAACACCACGCTCCTCGCAGCATTCAGCACCGGGAGGGTCAGGGTGATCCGCTCCGGAGGTGGCTTTGGAGAATCGCTAATGGCAGCCACTATCTTCTCCCGCTCCTGCTCCGGGAAGGATATCAAACACAAGTAAGGAGAGAGGAATAACAGGTATTACGGTATCACCACATTGCCAAAGTGACACGATATTATTTCAGCCAAGCCACTTGCTGCATCTCAGAGGCCCACGATTTTTACTTGGGCTGCAACGGAGAAGCGTATAAGGACCAAAAAGAAATAGGGAGAATGTCAGCTCATGAACCAGAGAGGGAAACCTTGCTGTTCTTGTTGCATATAAACAAGAGAAGGCTCCCCACAGCTCTTCTGCTGGGCTCACCTGCAAGAGGGGATGATCTGGGAAGAGTGAACAGGTATGTCCATCCGGCCCCACTCCCAAGATCAAGAGGTCAAACACAGGCATATCGTCACCCTGGAAGGCCTGCAGGACAGAGACACAACCAAGAATGAAAAACAATTATGCTTATCTGTCTGGTTTTATGCACACAAATATTTTCAATACACATTTATTGGGTGGGGGAGATGAACTGCACTTCAAAAATAAATTCACATCTGCAAAATTACAAATCTGTGGGGTACACATTCCCAGACTTGGTGGAAATACACAAGGTTACAGATAATGATGGACCCAATTGAAATGAAGGACTTCCAGCCCATAAATGCCATAGAGTCATCCTGGAAGAGCAAGAAAATGCCTAGATAGGATATATTTTGTTGGAAATGGATTAATGAAACTGTGTGTCCCAGACCCACACATATGGAGATGACACTATATAATAATAGGATAGGTGTGCCTTTTAAAAAATCAGGCCAGAGTGATAAAAAGCCAGAAAAAAGATTAATAATTCTTTGCCTGGCATAGGGGAATCAATAAATCAGGATCCAGGCAATTAATTCCTTGGGATTCGTTTGCTCAAATGAGGATATGGTTCAATAGAGCTCCTGATATCAGTCAAGAGATCAAGGGAGATGTAACTCAGCAATATCTGAACATCACTTTTCTTCATCCCTGTCTTACAGCAAATATGAGCAAAATATCAGCTTCATAGCACCTCCAGTGTTTCTCACTATAGCTTATGGCTGGCTAGAGCTGAGGAGTTGCCATCCAACAACACTCTTCTATTTGAGGGATGACTGTACCTCTCCCACATTTTCCAAAAATGGCAACTTGTCACCTGTCGTGTTAGATGGGACAAGGGAGGGGGGAAGATATCTTTGGCCAGTGGAGATACACATTCCTGCAGTGCTCCAGAAGGCCTCTCCAGGAAGATTCAAGCAAGCAGCAGAAGAGCAGAACTCTTATATCCTAGCATTCCTTGTCTTTTCTTGCCTTGTGTGGCAATACAGGACGGTATTATGAGGTCATCACCTGAATCTTGCCCAGTAAACTCAACTTCGTTTCAAAGGCAAAGAAAGCCACTCTGAAGGCAAATACGACAAACCCAGCTCCTTGAGACAGCGTCTTTCCATCCACAATTGCAAGGTGAACAATCATTGACATTTTGGGCATCTTGCTATTGAGAGATGTATTTCTATGTTATTTCTTTTCAGAGGAATGTATTATTGTCTTAAAAGTCCTCCCTGCTCAGGTAATGAGCATTTTAAAACTATGAGGGAAAGAATTGGGAAAACCAGGAATTTCCACAGGCTTTTGGAAGCATGACCCTTTTTGGAGATTAGTTAACATTCACACTATTTGGAATAATCATAACCTTTTAAAAGGCATGACCTTATTAGAGATCACAATCTTTTTGTAAAGGTTCCTGAGAAGAATTAAAAACTCACTTGAGTCAACCTTCTCCTTAGTGGTAAATAACCACTAGTATTCATGCAAGGCAATTTAGACTTCTCAGTTGTTAGACTGATAATACCTGGCTATCTCTCTGAACTCTTAGGAACAAAGATATGCCAATGCATAAAATATATAGCAGATCTTCAGAAGTGTTATTTCAGTTGCCCAAAAATATATCTACTATGTATTTAACGTACAGGTACATTGCTTATTGGTTTCATGTTAACTGAATAATATATCAAATATACTATACTATACATCTACTGGCTGTACTATACTGTACTATGTATCTTCTGCAAACAGACACACATATATTAATTGAACATCTCACTGCAGCACACTGACTATACTCCTGCTCTGACACCAACCGACTCTACTGATATCTAACTTTCAACTGACTTAAGGCTCAACTGACTTCTAACTGACTTAACTGACTCCAACAGATTTCTGATTCAAACGCATTTTAAAATTTAGTCTCACTCTGAACATTCTAAGATCAGGGTCACATGGTTTGTAGTCCCTCCCACAACCTCTAACAAAACATAGAGTTAAGGGGAAAACTGCATACCAATATATACACACATAATATAATAAGGCTTGTAGAATGTTGCTATTTCCAACATAACGTAGGGCTGGGAAAATACATGGGCCTATTTCATTGGATTGAAACATCCTGAATTGTATCCAACTCAGGTACAACGGATGGGAACTGCAGTTCAGCCACATCTGGACAGCCATAGGTTCTTGGCCCTGGAATTATAGATTTGGGGTATCAAACACCTAAGAAAATACTCCGAATTTAATATCGTATCTATTACCCATTTTGAGATATAGTTCACACTCCTATTGGACTATCCAATGTCCAGTACTTTGGAAATACTGTGAGGTACTGCAGGAGATAATTATTAGAGACCAATTCTATCACAAAGGGACACCGGTACACTTCCAATCATACCTCTTTCAGCTTTGCAGCATAATCTGCAGCTGCTTCTTCTACCGATAGTGAAGGGTTGATAACAACAATTTGGTCCTCAGGTACAGCAAGTTTGGGAAGGAGATATGTCTGAAACAAATAACAAGAAGTCACATTAGAGTAAGAAACCATAAACAGGCTTATCCTATAGACGCTTAGTCTGGGTCAACTTATCCATGGGTCAATATGAGTACTGAATTATTGAACTTGCCTCGCTTCGACTTCCATCCCCTTATTGACATTTAAATTATAAGTTCCTTGGGAATTAATACTTTTGATGCTTCACAAAAGGCCACCTGTTTTGTCAGCAGTAAAATATATTTGATAAATGTATCTAAATTTAGATAATGTATCTAAAACATGCAAATGTGAGTAGATCAATAGGTAACGGGGCACCATGCAGTTATGCCGGCCGCGTGTCCTTGGAGGCATCTATGGACAACGCTGATTCTTCAGCTTAGAAATGGAGGCGAGCACTAACCCCCACAGTTGGACACAACTAGACTTAATGTCAAGGGGAAACCTTTACTTTTTATCAAAATTTACCATATGTCACAACATCTCTGGGCAGAGATCAAATAAAAGAGCACAAAGAACTATTTTATGTTTTTTTAAAAACGAAATAGGTGAGGCTTCTCATGTCTCAACATGTTGGTCGATTCAAAGGCTACTTGAATATATTGTTTACCTTTAAATACTTTGAGGGCAAATCATCAGTTGGAGGCAATGTTCCAAATTCTATGGAAGGAACAGAAAGCTCAAAGAGACTGTTATGGTTTCAGACCCTCTGATATTTCATAGATGGGTTCATACATGGCCAAGCAACATCAGAGTGTGGTCAAGATGGCAAAAGGTATGAATGAGGAAAAACAAACAAACTAGGTAGGTGAGGACGCACCAGTTTGTTTTTGTTTGAACCTACTGGGAAGAACAGGATCATGCCTCTCTTCTTCCCTTTAATTGATTCAAATGAGTACAAATCATTCAGTTTGCAGCAACTAAAGTGAGCTGGGGACAAATGGAAGAACAAGGTAATAATTGAGACATTTTAAAATCAGATGAAAAATTGGGAGGACAGAGGACTAATTGGGTCTGCCTCTGTCAAGGTGGGACATTTGTGGGGATCACGGGATTTCTCTCCCTGGCTACTGAACTTTAGGCTCAGCAAGCATATTCAAGACCAATTCCCCATTGAATAGAGGGTGTATTTAACCTTATCTATTACAAAGTTTTGACTAGACAGCAACACTGGACTAATCACCCAATTCTGAGCGAGGAAATGTCGGCTTAGGATCTTACTGGTCTAGAGGGAGTTGGGCCAATTGTGAAAGGCATTTCCTAGGTCATTATGGAAAAATATCAACTCAGTAAACTCATGACAGGACAACCGTATTTTAAGTGACACAGGAACCTAAGTTTTCACTACTAGGAAACCCCAAGGATTCTAGTGGACATGAGGAAAGACTATGTGACTGAAGTCAGCCCTACAATCCCAAAATCATTAAGCAGCAACTAGGAATATACAGAAGGGATATAGAAAATGCAGAGGATAGACCACTCATTTGTAGCCCATGCTTTTTCTATTCTGCTTTCATTTATAATCACTAGCTGACACACATTTTGGTGCCTCAAATGTTAGCTCTGTTCCTGGGTATATTTGACCTGCTGATTCCAAAAATGGCAACAGCTTCCCCCCTGTCTGCTCTAGTTTTCGAGATACAGAATATCTACTATTTGCCATCTGCTTGCCCATAGAAAACCATAATAACTACATATTAGAAACTAGAGCTGATGCAGTCTATACAATGCAATTTTCTGAATCAGTGCCCCAGATAATGCAGAAACAGGCCTACAAATCAAGACACAATGAATTGTTTTCTTGGGGTACAATCAGTGGTTCTCAACCTGTGGGCCCCCATTTGGTTTGGCTTTCAACTCCCAGAAATCCTAACAGCTGGTAAACTGGCTGGGATTTCTGGGCATTGTAGGCCAAAACACCTGGGGACCCACAGGTTAAGAACCACTGGGCTATATAATCATAACTTTTTGAGAATGACCTTCCACCGTTTATTTGGGAGGAGAACTTCTATTTGTTTCAAACCTGGTTTCAGGGGCTCTTGCAAAAAATGTTGAGATAGGCTTTGGGATAAGTCTTGGGACAGGTTCAAGGAACTTATAAGCAAGATTAGAACGCCTTATCTGATAAAGAGAGCATAAGCCGACCCACTTCCTTTCTATATATAACTTAACTATAAATAAAGAACATCAGAGTATCGAGATTACACAGCACAGCCTAAAAATAAGTATACACCCTGAGTGGGTCAGAAATCGGGGGTGGTGGGGAATCTGCAATTATACACTCTTCAAGAAAACAAACAAAAACAAAATAAAACGTGAAAGAACAATACAATATTTAAAATGAAGAACAATTTTAACCAACATAAACATAATAGTATTTCAATGGGAAATTTTGTCCTTTTGGCTGATGAGTCAAGTTAATTAAGATTGTTGTTGTTGTGAGCCTTCAAGTTGTTCCAGGCTTAGGGCGACCCTAACGCTAAAGTATAGGGTGTGTGCAGGTAAACGACCTTGGAGGGCCACATCGGGCCCACGGATCTGAGTTTGAAGACCCCTGATCTAAACAGACAATATTAATTTCTATCTGAAAAAAAAAAAGTTGCTTTTCTGAAGTACAATATAAACCAGGGGTCCTCAAACTAAGGCCCGGGGGCCAGATACGGCCCTCCAAGGTCATTTACCCAGCCCTCGCTCAGGGTCAACCTAAGTCTGAAACAACTTGAAAGCAAACAACAACAATCCTATCTCTTCAGCCAAAAGCAGGTCCCCACTTCCCATTGAAATACTAATAAGTTGAAATTTGTTAAAATTGTTTTTCACATTAATTATTGTATTGTTTTAAGTGTTTTTTACACTGCAAATAAGATACGTGCAGTGTGCATAGGAATTCGTACATGTTTTTTCCAAATTATAATCCGGCCCTCCAACAGTTTGAGAGACTGTGACCTGGCCCTCTGCTTAAAAAGTTTGTGGACCCCTGATATAAACAGTCAAAATATTGAGAAAAAGAACGGAGTAAACATATTTGCTGTCCAAAACAAAATCAAAGAATACCAGGGCATTAGGATTATAGTTTAAAATGAAGTGCTGTACATAAAGCGAAATGAGACCATACTGAATATAGGTTGATTATCCTTTAATGCTAAATGCAAAATCTCAAATAGTCCACAAGGGAGGCTGAGATTGTGACACTTGTGCTTGCTGATGGTTCAATGTAAACAAAGTCGGTTTGATTCAAAAACATTTAGAAATACTGATTATAAAATAACCTTCAAGTTATGTGTGTATACGATCTGAAACATAAATGAATAAATTTTAAAACATCAAGATTATATACGTACGGTATACTTTGAAGCAACTGGCCAAAAATAAATCGAATTAGGCTTTTAAAGAAGACTGTTTGTAAGATCATGTCGGGGGTGTTGAGTTTATATGTTTTATGGATTTAATCTCAATTGTTTTAAATACTAATAATAGAATCATTGAGTTGGAAGAGACCTTGCAGGCCACCCCCCCCCCCGCCAAGAAGCAGGAAAACTGCATTCAAAGCACCCCGACAGATGGCCATCCAGCCTCTGTTTAAAGGCCTCCAATGAAGAAGTCTCCACCACACTCCGGGGCAGAGAGTTCCACTGCTGAACGGCTCTCACAGTCAGGAAGTTCTTCCTAATGTTCAGGTGGACCTCCTTTCCTGTAGTTTGAAGCCATTGTTCCACATCCTAGTATCCAGGACAGCAGAAAGCAAGCTTGCTCCCTCCTCCCTATGACTTTCCCTCACATATTTATACATGGCCGTCATGTCTCTGCGCAGCCTTCTCTTTCACAGGCTAAAAATGTCCAACTCTTTAAGCCGCTCCTCATAGGGCTTGTTCTCCAGACCCTTGATCATTTTAGTGGCCCTCTTCTGCCTGTCAACATCTCCCTTCAAGTGCAGTGCGCAGCACTGGACACAGTGTAATCCAGGTGTGGAACTAAACAGTTTAATACTGTTTTAACATTTGTATATTTGTATTTTTAAATTGCATGCTGCTGTTTTATGTTAAGCTGCTTTGAGTCTCCGGTGGGAGAGATAAAGAGGGGTATAAATGAATATTATATTAATTTGGTACTAGTTCTGTGATGTGCTTTACGTTGGACTACCTTTGTTCCAAGTTTGGAAACTCCAGCTGATCCAAAACACGACAGACAGATTGGTTACAGGAAGATTTAGGAGTGAGCACATTACACCTATCCTAAAGTCACTTCCCTGGTTGTCAATTAGTTTCTGGACAAAATACAAGGTGTTGGTTTAGACCTTCAAAGCCCTATGGTTTGGGTCCAGGTTACCTAAAAGATTGCCTTCTCCTGTACAAAGCACCCCAAATATTGAGGTTCTTTGGTGGGCATCTGCTCCAGTCTGCCAGAACCCCAATGACAACCACCAGAGTGGAACAACCTGCTTGCAGAGCTCCGACTGCTTGATCAGCTGTCGAAATTTAAAAACCATGTAAAGATCTGTCTCTTCCCAGTCTTTAAACCTATGCCATATGTTTTGCTTTCTGTCCTGCGTATTTTACAGAAATGCTTTGATCTGTACCTTTTATGGAACTGAATTTTAATCTGTTTGTCAAATTGTTTTAGCATTTGTGTGTTTTTAACTGTGTTGTGACCCACCTTGAGCTTTGAGAGAGGCGGGTGAGAAATCAAATTATTAGTAGTAGCATTAATGTCAAGGTTTTCCCCTTGACATTAAGTCCAGTCATGTCCGACTCTGGGGGGTGGTGCTCATCTCCATTTCTAAGCCAAAGAGCCGGTGTTGTCCGTAGACACCTCCAAGGTCATGTGGTGTTCTGGAGAACAAGCCCTATGAGGAGTGGCTTAAGGAGCTGGGCATGTTTAGCCTGAAGAAGAGAAGGCTGAGAGGAGATATGATAGTTATGTATAAATATGTGAGAGGAAGCCACGGGGAGGAGGGAGCAAGCTTGTTTTCTGCTTCCTTGGAGACTAGGACACGGAACAATGGCTTCAAACTACAAGAGAGGGGATTCCACCAGAACATGAGGAAGAACTTCCTGACTGTGAGAGCCGTTCAGCAGTGGAACTCTCTGCCCTGGAGTGTGGTGGAGGCTCCTTCTTTGGAAGCTTTTAAACAGAGGCTGGATGGCCATCTGTCAGAAGTGATTTGAATGCAATATTCCTGCTTCTTGACAGAATGGGGTTGGACTGGATGGCCCATGAGGTCTCTTCCAACTCTTTGATTCTATGAGTGCTGTTACCTTCCCACTGGAGCAGTACCTATTGATCTACTCACATTTGCATATTTTCAAACTGCTAGGTTGGCGGAAGCTGGGGCTGACAGAAGCTCATCCCACTTCCCGGATTCCAACCTGCGACCTTTCGGTCAGCAAGTATAGCAGCTCATTGGTTTAACATATGTTTAATAGGAACTCTCAATCAATCTTTTCATTACAATACTGTAATTCAGTATTAACATCAAGCCAAGACGGCGTTTATGTTATGGGTGGAGTATGCAGTATGGCAGTAATTAGGCTTAGGCTGAATAGGAACTCTCAAGCAACCAGAAACCACATTAATCCGTGCCGGTTAACTGAGAGCCGACTGTATGCAAATGCAGGTGTTCCTAAACCCAAGGCAGTTCTGTTTCCCAAGCCTCTGGGTGAAGGGAGGCCCAGGGTGGCTCCCCGCTGCCCTCGAATGCTTTTCAAAGGCGGCCAGGCGGGCCTGTGCCTGCCGGCGCCCCGGTCCCGCCAACGCCCTTCTTCCCCGCCCGCCTGCCTCCCTGCCCACCTTGTAGGCGCCGAAGGTGCTCTCGGGGTGGTCGAGGGGGACGCGACGCTCGTCGACGAAGGCCAGGAGCCATCGGGAGGGGTCGGCGGCAGCGGGGGGCAGCTCCTGGGCCAGGAGGCGCACCAGGCTGCCCCCCGAGAGGCCCAGAGAGAAGCGCCCGGGCCCGGACTGCGCCTCCCGCTGCGCCACCAGCTGCGCCAAGGCCGAGCCCAGCTCCTGCGGCGAGGGAAACACCGACACCTGCGGAGAAGCCGAGGAGGAGGCGGCCGCGGAAGAGGAGGGCGGCCCGCCACCGCGCCGAGGCACCGACGAGCCGGGCATGGCGAGCGAGAGAGCGGGCGGGGAGCGGGCGGGAAGGGGAACTGAAAGGCCGGGCCGCGGCGCCCGGGGGGACCCATGGCGGCGAAGGGAGCAAGGCCGGGCGGAAGTGACGGAGGAGGCGGGGCACCAACGCAGGGACCTTCGTTTCAGCTATGCACCAGGCCCCAGGAAGGAAGGCAGGCAGAGGCGCGGGCGGAAGTGACGCAGAAGGCACATCCCGAATCATTGTGTGCAGTACTAGACCCCAGGAAGGGAGGAGGGACGGGGAGGAATAAAGGGGATCTTGGGTTGCTCTGAGTTTATCGGCTATATGGCCATGTTCCAGTAGCATTCTCTCCTGACGTTTCGCCTGCATCTGTGGCAGGCAACTTCAGAAGATTTGATGGTAGTCAAGCGAGTGGAGAATCTATATAAATAAAAATGTAATGTTTGTTTGTTTGTTTGTTAGATTAACATAACACAAAAACCACTGGGCGATTTGTCGCCAAATTTGGCCACAAGACACCTACTAACCCGAGGAGTGACCATCACTCAAAAAATTGAGTTTGTCATTTGGGATTTGCAGTTGCTGGGATTTATAGTTCACCTACAATCAAAGAGCATTCTGAACTCCACCAATGATGGAATTGAACAAACGTGGCACACAGGACTCCCATGACCAACAAAAAATACTAGAAGGGTTTGGTGGGCATTCATGTTGAGTTTGGGAGTTGTAGTTCACCTACATCCAGTGAGCACCGTGGACTCAAATAATTATGGATCTGGACCAAACTTGGCATGAGTACTCAATATGCCCAAGTAGGAACACAGATGGAGCTTGGGGGAAATAGACTTTGACATTTGGGAGTTGTAGTTACTGGAATTTATAGTTCATCTACAATTAAAGCATTCTGAACCCCACAAACAATAGAATTGGGGCAAACTTCCCACACAGAACCCCTATGATCAAAAGAAATACTTAAGGCCATCCCGTCCAACTCCCTTCAGGGAAAGAAAATGCAATCAAATAGTTTACCCACAAGCATAAATAAATTACATATATTTAAAACCAACACTTTCTCATTACTTTATTATCCAGATCACCAGACTGCCACAGCAAGGCGTGGCAGGGGATGGCTAGTATATCTATATATCTATAAATAAATATGTAATGTTTGTTTGTGGGATTAACATAACTCAAAAACCACTGGGCAAATTGACACCAAATTTGGACACAATACACCTATCAGGCCAACAAGTGACCATCACTCATAAAAACACTGAAAAATACAGCGGAAGAGACTTAAAAAGCCAAAAAACAAAAACTATTGTCACGAGATAAATGGAACTTCCCTCTTCTGGTGCATGGGATAGTTTCAACTGAGAGTCCTTTGTAAATCTCCCTTAAAACTCCAAGCGAGAACTCCATTAAGAAACAGTAGGTATATAATAAAGGAAACATATAATGGAAGTTCAATATCCATATTGCCACAGAGACATTGTGAGGTAGGTCCTCTCAAAGCTGGGGAAAGGAGGGAAGAAAGAAAAAGGAAGGAGGGAGGGAGGGAAGAAAGAAGGAAGGGAGAAAGGAGGAAGAGAAAGGAAGGGGAAAGTTATGCTGAGAGGGAAAAAGAAATAAGCGGAGATGGAAATAGGGGGACAGCGGCCCCTCTGACAGCCAGGCAAGGCTGCGTAGATACAGTAGTTACTAATAAATTGCATTAGAAAATGTATACCCGAGTAATGCCAGGTAGATAAACTAAGCATTAATAAATTGCTGTCCTGAGTCTCACTCTCGGCCTCAGAGATACATGCAGACAATCCCCTTTAAAATGAAATCTGAAATTCCTGCCTGAGGTTTTGACTTTGAGTCACTCTCTCAGCCTCGGAGGCAGGACTGGCAGCCCTACAAATTATTTATTCTTTAAAAGGACACCTCTTTTAAAATATACATCTTCATTACATAAACTACTTTTATCTGGGGTGGCTGTCTCTTCTGTGGCCTTTAGGGCCAAGCACTTTTATCTATATACTGCCCTCCAACAGCCCTTTCTGCTGATATTGGTGTGTAGGCCTTCTGAGGCCTGTCTTAGAATGTATCAATGGTAGTGCTCTACTGGCCTCTTGTGATTGCTTCTGGGCACTGCAATGTGTGTCTCAATGGCCAGCAATGTGAAGGTGGCCTCTTGTGGTTGCATCTGAACACTACGTGTGCCATATAATTTTTAAATTATGGGGACCCTAGCTCCAAAAGGTGTTTTTTTAATTGAAACCCCACCAGTATTTTAAGTTGGCCCATGAAAGGTTTGTGTACCAAGTTTGGTCTTGATCCATCAAGTCATGTAGGATGTTTTATGAAACAAACATTTTTTTGCTTATATATATAGATCTATGTTGTAATCTCGGATTAAGGGAGATAAAGTAATATTATTCCTCCCTGTAGTGTTGTATTTACCATGTAATGTTGTTTGTATCATGTAATGTGTAATAGAGATTAAGAGTTAAGAAATCAGACATCTTGAGAAGGACAGCTATGAAAGAATGCGACAAGATCCTGAAGCGAAAACTGAACACTAAAGTGAAGATTGTCCATGACATTAAGATCTCCCTGGGATGGGGTGAGAAATTGGTGTTGGTAACTAGGGTTGGCCGCATGAGGAAGAACTGGCATTTTCCCCTCTCTGCAGAATGACCATCGACTTAGCTATTCTGTTATATCAAAATTCAGTGCCTTCCTTTGATTTATACATAAGGTTGGCTGATTCACAAGCATATGTGATAAATTTCATGGGGAAATAATGAGAAAGGTATCTGGGAACTTCAGCTGCAAACTCATGGGAGCACACATCAAGCTTCCTTTAAAAACAATAACAAGAACAGAAGTAAGCTGTCCCCAGAGAAATGTTTACGCTTTTCATCTTAGCACTTAGCTATAAAATATGCAGTTGAAAATATAAAGAGTTGTCTGTACTCAGTTTCCATACTTAAAATGAAGCCATCCAAGTTGCATACTCATTTTGGACAGAAAGTCCCCCATCTTTGTCTCAGGAAGATAATTCTTTGTGACATCCTTGAATACCCCTAAGAGCACATATTTCTATTCTCATGCCTGAGATCCGTTTTGCACTCTCTGTCCCTTTTTCAGCTAGAGCAAAACAACACGCACACATGCACTCTAACCTTAAGGTCTATGTGGCTGACCCATTCAGGGTGAACAGACACAAGAGCTGATTCCACATTTAGTTGTGACCCTTCTGCTCAGTTAGTTCCATCCATTGGTTTAAAAAGCATTTCACAGAAAAGAAGTAAGGTTGACTAAGATGGAAGATTGACCTCAACACTTAAAAGACATTGCAGCCGAATACACTGAAGAGTCTGTGTATGTGAGAGAGAAAATACACATACATACGCAGGAAATATAAGATGTGCTTTCAAGGTGAATTTATTCTTTTAACAGTTCTCCAAAACAAAGTTATATTTTGAACATAGTGACTGCATCTGAAAATGTAACTTTGCTTCAAATAACCAAGTTAGTCAGTGCATGATTTCATTCAAATCAGGAATGAATTACATTAAAAAAATACTATTACCTTTTTTCTCCAAACAGTGGGGCTCAGTTAGGTACAGGTGCCTTTGTTTTAACCAACGGTTAATGATACTGCTAAGTTTATTACAAATATTAATCTGTTTTGTTTAGTTCTGATGAGAAGTTATAAAAGGCACATTCTGGGTCTAATAAAAAACAGGGTCAGACACCCCGCTGGTTTCTCAACTGTTACCTAGAAATGACTTTTCTAGCAGTGTCCATTTAGTAATACAACACAGCGTTGTTCTGCAGAGGTGTTTGTAAAACGCCTTTATGCGAAGTTCTATTCCTGCCCCAAATGAGGAAAAGTTCATTAGTCACAACTACAGTGGTTCAGGGCACAGAAAGATATGAACTAGAACATTCTAACCATGTTAAATAATGAAATCAGTAAGTCTTCCTAGGATATCCTAGGAATATCTGCACTGGCAGTGATATAGTTCTGTGCTCAGTGATAATGGACATCAACATGATCACAAGGATTACAGCATCTTTGAACATGTGGCCACACAGACAACTCAACACTCCCTTTTATCTTCTTCTTGTCAAAAATGGATAGTCACAATATTAGAAATTAAAAATACCTGCAATCTTGTCCTAACAGGAGGTGAATAGTGTGAATGGTATGAGGCACATTGTCTGGTCAGTTGACATGACTCCTACGCAGGTCAAATTAGGAAGCCTAAACATGGTTCATGAAGTTATCAAACCTTTTCCCAAGATTTTGGATCAGCTACAAACAATTATTTGAAATAACAAAAGAAACGGCTTAAGAACTGCAGTTTAAACCAATGTGAGTAGGCAGAGAAATTGAAGACAAATAATGAGCTGATGTTTTGTCGATGTTCACACTCCTTCGGCAATACCAAGGACATGTTAGGCTTTTTTTCTGCACAAATTTGTTTCGGCTTTAACATCCATAAAACACCCACATTGTTATTTCATCAATATTAGTATGTTATTGATGTTTTTTAAGAGACCAAAGACTGCAGTTGGAAGATGCTGTATTTTGACAAGTCAGCTAGTCCATTAAAATCTCATATAAACCTAGGGCAGATCTCATAGTGGAGACAACCAAAGGACTAAAGAATCTCGAAATCCTAAAAAAAATTAGGCTGCTGCCTCAAAGTACTGAAACTTAAGTCAACAGACACAGCAGTTTGCTGCCTGAATGGTGTTTTTGGAGGCTCAGCCACACCCATTAATACTGAGGGTTTTAAAATAATAAACCCTTCCTGTTTCATACTGAGTCCCCCAATGTAATGGTTATGAAGATGAAAAACACCATTCTAAGAACTGAAAAATAGAAAAGGGAGCTTTGCTTAGGAAATAGCTATGGTGTCTTTTTAAAAAATGGGGAGTGGAGTGAGGGCTACTTCCACACCACCATAGGTTTTGCCTCAGTTGTGTAGGTTGGGAATAAAAACCTTGCTTCACTTATTAAGACAAGTCTGTTTGCCTACGCAAGCAGGGCCCTCTGGCATCAATTTCCTCTTCCGTAGCCTTTGATGATGAACTCACAGAGACACCTTCCCGGCTTGTATCCTTTCAAACAAACACTCGTCCACTTGCAAGTATTTGCCAAGCTTGACATCCAAGAAATATAACCTATCCGATGTCTGATGTGGGTTGTAGCCTTCTCTTTGCAAACGGGTCTTCTGAATTTTGAAAGTGCCTATTAAAAAAACAAATGAAAAAGGTCTATTAGAAGAAGAAAAAAGAAGGCAGAGAAAACATTTTTAAAAACAAATATTTCTAATGTTAAAACTGTGGAAGGGGAATTGTGAGTTACTTAAGAGGTGAACAGCTGCTCCCAGAGAAGAAGCAATTCTTCCTGTTTACCAGTAAAAGTAGTTGAGGGCCACAAACACAGGCCTGGGAGTATGATGTAACCCCAGGACTACATTTTGCTAATTTATGTTGCAGTGCAGATTTGAAGATTAATATGTTTCAGAACGTTTCCATTGTTATCCTACTTTAAAACGTAAACAGTCTTGAATCTGAATCCCTTAATGAATCTATTAGAAGGTTAGGCTTTTATAGATTGTTTAATCTTTACTCTGTATTACTTTGTATTTTTCTTTCCTAATATTATGTACAAACATGCTGCACCTTTGAAAAAAGCAAATAAAAAATTAAACAAGATAACCATATTGATCAGAGCTTATAAAACAGGGGTACTTCAAAAATAGACATGTGGCACTCGCATTTTAATCTGGAAAAAGGATGGTTGTGGGGGAGTCACTTTTTATCAAGCTGATTCATATTTAAGAAACATCATATGCTTTGAAACAGCAAGGATTAGAATGGTGCCAGGAGAAATGGAAGCACGTAATAAGGGCTGCATTGACTGCTGTTTTGAAGTATGCAAGTCTTTTACAGCAGGCTGGTGAGCCTACCACCTTTCAGATACTTTTGAGACTAAGGGTGCGTCTACACTGCAGAATTAATGGAGTTTGCCTCGATTTTAAATGCCATGGCTCAATGCTATGGGATCACGGGGAGTGTTAAGTTGTAAGTATTAGCTGGGGACACATGGTTGATTTATGCTGGGTCTTTGGCCTTTACTGTCAAAGAGAGCAGGTGCCTTTCAATACTACAAATCCCATGACTCCATACTAAGAAAGGTGTGTGAGAGGAAAGGCATGTGGCTGGGTTGGGGGTGATGGGCTTTGATGGCTATGTTTCTGTCTGGCTGGAATGGGGCACTGGGTTTCAGCTGACCGTGCAATGGGGGCCAGAGGTGTTGGCATAATTGGGAATCCCATGGGGTGCGTCTGATCAGGCAACAGGGATGAGGAAATGTTCCTAGGAATAAAATGAGATAAAATCTGGGGCTGGGGTGTGTGTGTGTGTGTTGTGGCTTGTCTCAATTAAATATCTAGGTTTTGCTTAACAATAACAACAACAACAACAACATGTAGACTTTGTTTCAACCGAAACCACAATACCATAGACTCCATTGTATCAGAAAGCTTTTGTAGAGTGTTAGTTAGAATTCTTGTACATATCCAACACTTCCTTCAAATTAGACCCAAATCATCCCTTTTGGTTTTGGTAAGGAGCACTATCTATTTTCTTCTGACCATCACGTTGAGACAAAGTTAGTGGGGCAAATAAGAGCAATTCACTGCCCAACAAAAAATAATAATAATCTTGGTGTCTTGGTTTTTAGGCCTATTTCTGGGGTTATTCAGAAAATTGCAATGGGTATACTGCATCAACTCTAGTTTCTTAGATATGGTTATGGTTTTCTATGGGCGAGCAGATGGCAACTACTAGATGGCATATGCTCTGTATCTAAAAAACTAGAGCTGTTAGGGGAAAACTGATGTCATTTTTGGAATTATCAGGTCAAACATACCCAGAAACAGCTGTAATATTTGAGGCACCAAAATGTGCGTTGGCCAGTGTTAGGGTTATGAAGACTAGTGCCTATTAATTTGAGTTAATCAGCTCTATCTTCAAGATTTCAAACAAAATGATGCAGCTCTGGAACAGCTGGGTTCTTTTACAGCATAAATCAACCATGTGTCCCCAGCTAATACTTACAACTTAACAGGAAAAGATCAAGCGGCTCCTCTTTCATTTAGTTTAATTAAAGGTACTGATTGATATATTGAATTTTATGACATGCAATCTGCATCACAGACTGATTTGATCAGGCCATTTTTAGCTTTTAGATCTGGCTGAAACTATCACTTTACTTTAAGAGTTTGTCACTTTCCAAAGCAAAAGCAGGAGATTTTCAAGCCTAAGCCAATCATGGAAAAGCTCTTAATCCCAACATGAGCGAGTATAAACAAGAATGTCAGCATGCTGAAGCAAACAGGCAGTTTCTTTGTGGGCATAAACAATGGGTTCTTTAACAACAAACTTGACCAACAGCCCACTTGAAAATCAGTTGAAAAAACCCCAGAAGAGATCTTGTTTTCCTCCGGCAAGATTTTAAAAAGCGAATAATTTAGTAATTTTGTTCAACAGCTTTACAAAAAGCAAGTCTAAATGCCGAGTGGAAAAATGCATGAGTACTATCCATGCACTTGGAATGATTTCTATTCATTAATGAATATTTCAAGTCTATACAGTTACTCTTCTTGAAGCCTGGCCACTAAATGCCGCAAGAGTCGCCACCAAAGAAACAAAACAAAGCCAACCATTTCATGGTTGGCCAGAGAGTAGGCATATGCCGAGAGTGAATTCATAATCACCAGGGTCTCACTTATTGCTTGTTAGTGGAAGGGAAAAATTCAGTTCCTTTTAAATACATGAATGAAACAAAACCAAAATGAACTGATGCATCCATATTCCATGCTAATCTTTGGAATGGCATTTTATCTTAAGGCCTTATTAAATACAATGTTGTGATATGGGAAAGGTTTTTGTTTATTACTCTTTATGGGTACCTGGCACTTTCTCACTGTATATGCAATTTTTAAAAAATTATTTAAGATATATATATATAGAGAGAGAGAGAGAGAGCGCAACATGGTGTTTAATCTGCTTTCATAATCACCCAAAGCTAGATAGTATCAAAGCCACTGAAAATTACCATAGAATCATCTCGGAGAACCTAAAAATGACTTCAGAGGTATTTTTTTCTAGGAATTTTCTACTTCTTCCAGAGGAAGAATACCACAGAATTGTCTGGAGGACCTAGAAAATTCACGGAGGAGAAATGAGATTTACTTGAATATAATCTCACTTTTTTTTACTAAATTACCTCACCAAAATTAGAGTGCGAATTAGTAAAGGTAAAGTCCCCCCCTCCCCCCGATCTACTCACATTTGCAAGTTTTTGAACTGCTAGGTTGGCAGAAACTGGAGCTAACAGCAGCAGGAGCTCATCTCGCTCCCTGGATTCGAACTGCCAACCTTTCGGTCAACAAGTTCAGCAGCTCAGCGGTTTAACCCCCTGCACCACTAGGGCCCCCCAGTATGCATTAGATTTGCATAATACAGTAATGTTAGTGCTGAGCCCAAGCAAAAGAGGAGGCCACTTCAGATGCTCCTATTGGAGGGGTGTAATTTCTAATTTAATGGCCATGCCACAATGCTATGCAATCCTGGGATTAATAGTTTGGTGAGCCACATGAATTTTTGGACAGAGAAAGCGAAGTGCAAGACCTTGTAAAACTATGTGATTCCATAGCATTGAGTCAGGGCAGTTCAAGTGGATTTGTTCTACAACACAGATGTACTCCGAAGGTTTTTTTTTTCTTCCATTGCTGCATGTATTGGTGTTTTTAAAGAAGGAATGCTAAGCAGGTAGCCACTGTAATGTGCAATACATTCAGAAGCAACTACTTTTTTTGGTTTCAGGGTTTTGAAAATTGAGATGTTCAATTTGATTTGATGGCTCATTAGATTCAAGTAAATACAGGTATTTTATTGGATATAAATAAATGAAACTGTTGGTACTGTTCCAACTGGTATCAGGTTCATATTACATAATGTATTAAATTGGCAGCTACTGGTGACTTTAATCCTCCTAAGGTATGTGAAGCAGAAGGTCTGGCTGTTGATGTGCCATTACCTGTGGTATCGACCTGTGGCAAGAGTCGGAGGAAAATGGGCCGTGCATAAGGAGGGAGAACTTTCTGCATTTCCAAGTATAGTACATTAGGATTCAGCTTCGCTTCTGGATCAGCAATAGCTGCCATTCCAGCCTTGCCTTCAACTCCTGAAATTGAAAAATAATGCATCAGAAGCAAGGAAGGGAGCAGCTGACTTTGGCAAAGTTCTGAACTTACTAACACCCAGAGCTGAAAATCAATTAAGTAGTAACTTTTTCTCTCAAAATCCATTCCACATCAAGAGAGTAAAGATAGCTTGTCTTCAACCACCAGCAAGGGACCCTGTCAGTCTTCATTAGAAAGGAGACCTCCCAACTATCAGTTGTCCTGTAACTGCAGAGGTCATTCTGACCTCTGTCTGAAGCCAGAGACCTGCTTGGTCATTGTAATCCACTGTCCCAGTAAACGCAGGAGTGAAGGAACACTTGCCCAGCTCCAAATTGATGTGGCTGCTCTAAACAACGTGCCCTTTTGTCAATCTTCCTTCTCTGCCTTTCTTTCTGCTTTTTCCCTCATGTTTCTCCCAGCCTTTTAGTTTGGAAAGGCGGGGTGTGTGCTTTATTTTCATTTATACAGAGTGCCCACTTTCCAAGCAGCCTTGTACACTGAATATTAATGGCTGCAGCCTCATTTTGAAAACTTTCTCACTGCAAAGTGGGATAAATATATTTTTAGATTAACCAAGTGGGCAAAGCCTAGAGGATCGGGCTGCAGCTGATGAGCAGCCAAAGAAATATTTCCTCAAGTCAAAAGATACCAATGCCTTCTGGCTTGATTTAACTCTGCTCGGAGCCCTTCATTTAGGTCAGCAACTAACCTTTGGTGACTCAGCAGAAAGCAGGATTGTGTTCTGTCCTAACACTTCATGCCAGGAATCCCAATGGTGCCACTGAGAGCAAACAAGAGAAGTCCTTTGGCAGAAGGAAAGCAAGCCACCCACCCTGTTCTAAGGTACTGCTGCCTAAATACAACATTTTGACAATCTAGCTTCAAGATCCAGTGTCCTGAAAATCTTGAAGTTGCCCTTCAATATTAACACAAAGTCCTTAGGCTTGATGAAAATGCTAGAATGCCCCGTTGGCAATATAAAGCATGGATGTTTTTGACACCTGCACATCATCTCCTTCTTTCTCCACAGCCCTTACTTCCAATCCTACAACTTTCCCATTTGTGAGCTTAAGTTTTTCTTCCTATTCTCCAGGACAGCCAGGTGTAGAAGAAACTGTGTAAAAACAGCTAGAAATCTACTCAAGACCCAAACACAAAACCCTGTGTGTCTTCTTGCACATATCTGTGCTTGTGGCATAGCAATTGCCTCATACCCACCTGAGCATCTACTCTTCCCACTCTAAAAGAAAACATTGGAAATCTATGTATCTCTTTGACTTAAATATTATTATTTTTGTATTGGAGAAATCTACCAGTGCTCACAAAGTAGAACTGCAACAACAGATCAAGACTGTCTGAAAACTCTGCATCTTTATTTATTCTTCGGCATTACTTTTCTGCTTTATTTGAAATCTGTTTTTGATATCCATTTTCTATTAACCATAGAATCATGGAGTTGGAAGAGACCGCATGCCATCCGATCTAACACCTGCCATGCAGGAAAAGCACAAGCAAAGTACCTCTGACAGATGGTCATCCAGCCTCTGTTTAAAAGCTTCCAAAGAAGGAGCCTCCACCACACTCTTGGCCCTTCCACACAGCCATATAACCCAGAATATCAAGGCAGAAAATCCCACAATATCTGCTTTTAACTGGGTTATTTAAACATGATAACCACGTCTCCTCTTAAACCTTTCTTCTGCAGGCTGAACATACCCAGGTCTTTAAGACACTCCTCACAGGGATTCATGGTCTTCAGACCTTTGATCATTTAAATTCTTTAATCACAAAATCGTAGAATCCTTGAGTTGGAGGAGACCTCATGGGCCATCCAGTCCAACCCCTTGCCAAGAAGCAGGAAAATCGCATTCAAAGTACCCCTGACAGATGGGCACCCAGCCTCTGACTAAAAGCCTTTAAAGGAGCCTCCTTTGGAACACTTTTACATTCCACGGGATTCCAAAGAAGTCCACATTTCTCATTCTTATATATAAGGAAAAAATGTCCAGAGAATTTGTGTTCTAGTCACTAGACATATATGTGTATGATTGATCTCTTGAATCCCTAACTCTTACAATAGGCATCAATGGCAAGAATTTACATTTTAGTATACGCAAAGCTATAAGACATGTAATGCAAGTACAGGCTTTTAGCAGAGATTTATTTCAGGGATAGAAATAATTTTTCAAGGGTAGTTTTCAAGTGTAAGTTTAAGGCAGAACAATTTGTCTGGTAGCAAAATGGAGCACTAGAATATCTTTCCTTTAGACAGATAAAAAGGTTCCCCATCTTAGTTATTGTATGTTAAGTATGCTGTTCCTTTCTGTCTGTTTTACTTCTGTTACAACTAATATTTCAGACTCCAGTTCTTTAAGTGTCTAGGCTTCCTTCTTGTGAGTTGTTTGCAGGACCCCAATTCCAGAAGCAACAGCTAGTTTTGAAACCAGGCATTCCTACTAAGAGCCATCCTAAAACCCTAAAACCAGGGGTTCCAATTACCTGGCACCTCCACCCCATACACTGCCACGTCTGTCTTGCTGAGAATGTGGCTCAGGATTCCCTCAATCTCAGTGGTGGAGACGTTCTCCCCTCGCCAACGGAAGGTGTCTCCGCTCCGGTCTTTGAAGTACATGTAACCAAGCTCATCCATCACAAGTACATCTCCTACAAGGAAACAAGTGAGCCTCAGTATTCAGTGAATTCACAGGACTACTTTTCTTTTTTTATCAGAATTATGGGGGTTCGTCACTTGGGGACCAGGGTAAAAAAAACCCATATTGCTCACCTCACAACCTCTGAGGATGCTTGCCATAGATGCAGGCGAAACGTCAGGAGAGAATGCTTCTGGAACATGGCCATACACCCCGAAAAAATCTACAACAACCCATATTACTCTGTGCTTACTAATATAGGGAAGGGAAGAATGAAGACCTCCCTATAGTGTCAGACTACAACTTCCAGCATTTCACATCATTGCCTGTGCTGGCTAGCATTGATGTGAGCCACAGACTGAAAATAACTAAAATATTGCACAAACAACTTTTTTTGTCTCCCATTGCTTTCTAGGGGATAAGGGTGCATTTTAGTTTGATTTTTTTTCCTGCTTTGACAATTTAAAGCACAGGAGAGCCCTTTTTATTAACAGGAAGTGAGCAGAAGTCATTTCTTGTTCACATATGTTTTTAAAAACGACTGAAAAAGATTTCTTTTGTAGACTACTAGTCCCCAATCTTTTGTCTATCTCCCAGAAGGCCAAGCCAACTTGGTCAACTATCAGGAAGTCTGGGAGCCAAAGTCCAAAACACCTGGGGGATCACAGAATGGAAACAACCTTTGTAGACCACAACTTGTAATGTCCTTATCCACCAAGAAACAAGCTGTTTGGAGAATACCTGAAAGGTAAGCCTGGTCCCCTTTCTTGAAGACATTGTAGGCTATTTTCTTGTTAGTTGCATTCTCATTAACATAGCCATCAAAACGACGCAAGGGGTCCTCCTGGTTTATTCGGCCCACAAGCAGGCCTGGCTCTCCTGAAAAGAGACAGAACAAAAATTCCAGAAAGAATGATCTATCAGTCGTATAATCACAGCTTTAGGTACCTTTGTGGCTAGCTCGATGGGTTTTATTTATATCTCAGCAACTCATTATCTCTACCACAGTGCTTTAACTGAACAGTTGAGAAATGGGTATTGTCATCTGCAGCTGCATTCAGGCCCTGGATTCTTGTCACACTTTCATTTCAATTCAACTTTACCTACCACTAACTTTTGGACAGTTCCCCAACAAGATATGGCTTCTTTCTCCTTCTTCCCCATATGGGAATGAATTCAACTATATCCTGAATGTGAACGTAGGTGTATACAAGTATTTTTGAGGCAGTATATTGACTAGGGAGATGGTGAAACAAAGTGTAATGCCTTTCATTCAGGAAATTCCAGATAAAACAGGAGAAACTAGAAAGTAGCCTATTTAGATTAGTGGTCTAATTTTGTAAAAAAACCATCTTTTTCCATTCCCTTGACTGCTGAGTAAAGTTAGATTAATCCAGAAAGACGGGCAATGATGTTAGTTCACAACATGCAGTATTGCTAGTTCACCACTGAGTTAAGATAATAGAATAAAAATAGTGTAAGGAGAAAGGAACAAGACTAGGAAGAGAGGCAGAAAGGAATTATCCGTCTCTTTAATGACACCAATATGCCTGTAACAAAATGCAAATTTGTGCACACAGCAAACCACAAAATGGCGTCAAGGAATACATAAACATCTCCTACACAATTTCTGCGTTTAATCACATGGTCCCAATCCTATAAAAAGTGGCATGCATATTATCTTCAAAGAGAGAATGCCTTCACTTTCCCACAATGTAATCTCAGTTGTCATATGAGTAAAAAAACAACCAACAAAAACAATCCCTACACAGAAATACATCCTCTTACATCAATTATTAAATGCTTTTTAGGCACAGCAACCACAAACACTTTTGTTTAGTTCCTGACTCTGTAGGATAAACACACTCAGTCCTCAGTTGCAACAAGATGAAGACTTGACAAAGTGTATGTTCAAATGTTTTAACCTTCACTTGAGTAATCCCAAGAATTCTTCATTTGTATCATCTTTAAGGATATTATTTTTAAAGGGTTTTAAGAAAATGGGGAACAATTCAGTGTCCATCAATTACATATATCAAAACATCTGTATTTCATGGCTTGGGTAAAGATGTAGCTCCCTTGTTCAAGCCATGTTTACTCAAGACTAAATGTGGGTAATGGGAATTCTAGGCCCTTGTGGGCAATTCCCTCATTTCTACTTTATATCTAGGGTCCCTCTGGCCAGTGCTTTCACTGTGAAAGCTCCTTTGCTGCAGGACATTGATGAGAAGCTTCAGGCCACCACTTTCCTGCCCAGAGGTCAGTCCAGTAGATATGGCCCCTGTAAGTAGACCTTCTAACCTAGAATAAAGCAACAGACCCCCTTGCCTTACATCCGGATGTCTATTCAGGTACTGGCCACTTTGGTATAAATTCTGGGCAAACAGCAACCACTCTGTGGCATGCCATACCATTACCAATGCGTTCTAGAAACAGAACAGATAATGAGGTCCAAATCAGCAATGATTTAGATATGCAGTAATAGTATTTGACATTCTGCTGGGATCTTTAATCTCGCCTAATTACATGCAATAGATGAAGTACGTGGCACTCACTGTGTATTTACCTGGACGACAGGAGATACAGAGTCCATTTGAACTCCGTATCAGTTCCATGGTATCTTCATTTACTTTCACCAGTCGGATGGGATACACATTTGGCAAAATCCGGCTGTTGAACCCACAGGCACCAACCTGCCAATAAAAGAGCAAAGCTTTTATTATTATTATTAAACTGAGTTGCTTGTTATGATGGCAAGTAAATTACTGTGTGCATATTTATTATGTACCAGGATACGGGCCTGTGAATGCTCAAGATATACAGAGTGTTCAAATGTTGAGTAAATCAGAACAAAATGGAAACTACAAAGCACACAAAAGAGGGTGCTGTCATGCTCAAGCAAGATGGTGGTTTACAGCACATATTATGAAGTGGGCTAGTAGAGTTAGTACAGAGAAAGTATGTGCCATGCAGATGGGCGGGGGGTGGTGGTGGTGGTGAATATATGCCATGAGTTTGTTCATTTTTTACTTTCCGACATTTCCTTAACAATACATAATTTCCTTTTGCTACACTATGTAAGCTCCCACCCGGGGCCATTTTTATATAGAAACAGAATTTTCCGGGTCAGGTCAGGAAAGGCCCTGAAAAGGCAGGTGGGAAAAGAGCATTCTTTTGCCATTTCTGAAACTCCTAATTTTTACTAGACAATGCTACAAAATTCCTATCCCAAGCTAGGAGAAACCCTGAATCAGTGTGTTCCTCTCTGGCGATGGGAATACACTGCAATATTGTGTTGGCAGCCCCTCTTGAAGAAATCTATGAAATAGGATTAATCACTAATAAAGCCTACACCTATCAGGATTCTGAGGACTGAAGCTCTGCTCTGACTTGGTGGCAAGCAGAGCATATAGAACTGATCCTTTCCAAGATCAGCCTCCTAACTGCTGTCACACCTCATAGTGACCTATTCTGTGGAGGGATTTGATCATTAATCCAATCACTTCTTCAGGGGCTTAAGTCATTTCACCTTCCTATTCTTGCATGTTTCACAGCTAGAGCAAGTTGCTAAGACTTTTGGCACCTCCCCATCACTAAAAGCTGAGTAGCAGTTGTCCGGTTACAGACTGCTGAAACTGTGTGCACCCATACACACACAAAGCGTAAGTAGCCAGAGAGGTATTCCTGAATACCATATTTCACACCATTGATTGTAAGACATACACTAATTTCAGTATAACTGCCATTAACAAAAAATATATGAGAGACACCTGTGGTTCTAAGATGCACCCCATTTTTAGAATTGTATATGTAGGAATGAATGCATCTTAGAATTGAAGAACTACAGTGATACATTTTCAAAATCAGAAAAAATGCATAAGTGCAAATAATGCTGCAAGTGATATGGAACCGGTGAACTGGCCAATATGCAGTCTCTTCAATAGATGAGAATGTGTCCAAACAGATTAACAAGATCAAATCCACAAAACACACTCCAAAATATAAATGGTCATGGTAATTCTATAATATACCTTTCCATCCAGATTAGCAATGCTGCAGTTACACTCTGTAGCCCCATAAAATTCCCCAATCTGTTTAATTCGGAAGCGCTGAGTGAAATCTTCCCAGATAGTGGGCCTCAAGCCATTTCCTATTGCCAGCCGCACTTGGTGCTGTGTTTCTGCCTCCCGCACTGGCTGGTTCAACAAGTACCTGCAGATCTCTCCAATATACTGGATAATCTGTAAGAAACAAGATGTATTAATTAGAAAGAGCAATCTAGTAATATCAGAAGTGGGTCAGAAGGAAACCTTTCCTGATTTGTTTTTCTTATGACCTTTTGCCTTCAGAAAAATAGAGACAAATTATCTCAGCAGCAAAAATATTTTATGACCTTTAAATGAAAAATTGCTACTATTAATAGGGTATCTTTGTGTTTTGGATGTCATGTTCCAGGTGAACAGATCCAGCATGACCCATGTAAACTAGTAGAGAAAGGGTTATTTAAGTTTACAATTGTGCCCTAACCAATTAGGCAGCAGTTCTTTTTTTTTTAAAGTAACCTAGGTATTTACTAAACCACTGGAAGTAACTGCCTTCTTTTAAGATGATACAGTTTTAAGACAGTACAAATATGGCATTGCCCCCCGCCCCCCAATATGCAAGGGCCTGCTATAATACTTCCATGCAACAATTCAGAACCAAGAATGCTTTCTTCTTCAAAACTGTATATTATATGTATGAAAAGAAGATAAACCAATGAAATAGGACATCCTTAACCAAGCTATAACTGTAGCTTGCAATTAGTTGGAATACAGGAAATAACAATAATAATGATAATAATAATAATAATAATCTTTATTTATGCCCCGCTACCATCTTCCCAAGGGACTCGGTGCAGCTTACATGAGGTTGAGAACAAAATACAGCACCAGTAAAAGCAATAAAAACAATCAATAAAACAGTTAAAATAAATCTCATACACAAAAGTAAACAATAAACAATAACAATAACAACAAGCATTAAAAACCTATGGCTGGGCCAAATGCAATAATTTAAAAACAAGGTGTGCACATAGGAAGTTTAAGTATGACTTGCACACCTCTAAGGACATTTTCAAACCAATGATCTACACTGTCGATGAGAAATCTCCTATAGTATAATCACAAGTTGTTGTATCACAGCCTAGAATATGTCGACATTTGGTTACTGGCCTAAATTCCCACCTAATTTGAAAATGGCATCATCATTGTGTGAATGTAATTTTTACATAATGAAACAATGAGACATTCCTACACTCTGCATATTTACTGAGAAGCAAGCCATATTTTGCTCAATGGGGCTTGCTTCCAAAGAAGTAGGCTTGGTATTGCAGTCTTAATTAGGCTTTTCAAATAGGAAGCAAAAGAAAGCACTGCAATCAAGTGGAAGTAAAGGTCAATCTAAGAAATTTCTTCTTGACCTAAGCCTTCCCACTGGAGGTGGGGGGGGGGGAGTGGAGAAATCGAGCCAGCCTCTTCCTTGGTGAGTTTCATGAATGCCATGCAGCAAAGGTGCCAGGGATGAGATTGATTTTCTCACACCCTCTGTCTCTCTGTTACCTAAAATAGCCATGGCTGGAAGGGGAGGTTAAAAAGTCAAGGGATTTCCAGCTGGAATCTCCCTTTGCAGTAAAGCTGGCATGCTGAACCAAAAGTACGGCTATCGGATCACAGAGGGGCAGGCAGCAAAGCAGTCAGCTGAACTCAATACTTTCCAACACAGGGATAAAAGAAAGCTGACAAACTCACTTCACCTTAATCAGGGGCAGCTGTACTGGTCCAGTGGCTACCTCACGTAGCAGATCTTTAAATGGCACAAATAGTGGCAGGGAAAACAGATCATTTTACACCACAGGGCATGGCCACTGGCATGTAGGTTCTGGGAGGGCATATTTCGGTTTACAGCCATCAATATGTCCTGAGTGTGTGTCCCTAATTCACTATGTTAGCATTTACAGATCCACACACCACTCCACCATGGCTTCAATACTACTAAATTAACACTGAATTTTCCACATCATGGACCTCTTGGCAAAGAACATGCTGTTTAGCTTCCATGAGCACCCATAAAGTTTAATGATTCAGCACTAATTGCTCTTAAATGATTGACATAGCTTTCAGATCTCCCATTCAGCTGAGGCACTTATGGACAAGAAGCCAACACAAACACACTGTGTGATGTAACCACTGGATTTTTTTTTAGCATTGCAACTGCAGGAAAGTGATTTTGAAGCACCACCCCTCTTTCTACAAACCTAGGATCAACTGGTAAGGGCTTCTCTCTGTCCCACTACCTGCACAAGTGTGAAAGGTGGTAAAAAGGGAAAAGAAAGTCTTTTCTGACTCCAGACTCTGGAACTCCCTCCCAAGAGAGACCAGGATGGCCTTGTTTTTGCTTGCCTTTTGCAAGCAAGCTAAGACATTTACTTGCCATCACACATTTAGGGAATGATGAGAGGCAAGCTGTTGGGAAGGTTGTGGGTGGGATTCTGGGGGGATTCGGACTTTTAAACATAATTTTAATTGTATTTTAACTTTATATCCACACACTAATATTTAATTGCTTTTTATTTTTTGTATTTGTTTTAAATTTTATTAGATTGTGTGGTTGTTAGCTGTCTTGAGCCCTGATGGGGAGAAAGGCGGGATATAAATAAATATAACAATAACAATAATATCTGATTTAGTGCCCTCATCCCACCATGTGGTCATGTGGGTTATGTGCCAAACAGTCTTCTTGATCTTTGTGACGTACAGCTGTCTTGCCAAATACAGCCTCCACATAAATGCATTTGCTCCTGCCTCCTACAAACTGTGGTGCCTACAAGCAGAGTTAAGAGCTCTCCTTACTGTGCACTTGTACTTCACACAGTCGTCCCAGAAGCGACTGGCAGAAAATTTCTTCCGAATCACTACAGTCAGGCCATGGATCACACACTGGCCAGCACCCATGATATTCCCTAAAAGACAGAGAAAAAGGTTTGAGCACACCAAGCTCATGATGATCTAGAGGAAAGCATATTCTTTCAACAGCAGAATGTCACTAATAATGCAGCGGCTGGCCTCCATCCTGAAAGAAGTAGCAACAATTCCTGCCTACCTGCTGAGTGATACAGTGGCAGGCAGTTATAGATTATGTCCTGGGGGGTCATTCTGTAAGCATAATAACCAAAAGCTGCTATTCGGTAGTACCTACAAGGAAACAAAAAGATATTTCAGGGAAGTCCACATAATTGCTCTTTGCTGTTATCAGATGAAAGCTATTATTTGATGAGAGCATGTCTTTCACACAAACAAGGGCCAACTCCAGCAGACATAAAAACAACTTTTACCTCAATGACACAAGTACATGCCTGAAACATTATGCAAAGCTGCCAACAGGTGCCCAGATTTCTAATCATGAGTAGATCTCAGAAGGAGCTGAATGACAGACTTAAACCCACACAATGACTTCACATAAAGAACCCCTGTGTGTCTACTTTAGAAAATATCTCCATAAGCTCTATAACTGCACTATGGTGGGGGTGAGGGCTTAAGTTGTCTTAATCATCTCTATCACAACAGTTAAGGTACTTTATTTTTTTTTTAAAGAAGGGTCATTTCTACTTGGTCTGGCTGCAGTTTTAACTTTTCACCTATTTATTTTGCTTCTACTGCTGTTTAAGAGCTTTAGAGTGCAGTCCTTTGTCTCTGAAATGGAGAAGTACAGGCCACAATCAAACTACTCAAGTAAACGAAGAGTCAAAAAAGCACAAAATGACATGCTTGAGAAATCCAGGTTACAACATTATGGATTGTTTAGCTTAGAAATAAGTTTGGCAGAGGAAGAACCTGAAGTAGTTCTGCCAAATTACACACCGGAGACACAAACATCTAATGAAGCTAGACATGGGTGATTCAGGATAGATAAAATGAAGTCATACTATGAACGCTGAAAGAAGATGCAGAGATGTGCATCAATCTGGACAACTTTAAAGGGGGTGGGATTCATAATATTTAGGGAAGTTAGCATTTGCAAAAGCCACTATTCACTATGTTGTCATTATATTATTCCCCCATCAGGCAAGTAGCCGGGGGAGGGGGGCCTTTGGGGGCTTCAGCCCCCCCCCCCTGAAATTTTCATGGTGGTCGGCGAGAAGGCCTTACTGGTACATTAAACTGTTATGTTTATTCATATCATGATCTGATCACCATGCTCAATATATTCCATATGCATGGGGGTATTGGGGTAATGATACAAAAGGTTTGCTAGGGTAGACCCTCTTTCACTCAGACTCAGCCCTCCCCGAATCAAACTCAGCCCCCGAATCAAAATCCTGGCTATGGGCCTGCCCCATATCATGAAGCACTACACCTTCTGACCTTGCTGCTGTAGAATATGACCAAATAGATGTTACTGTGCTCATGACCTAAAGAAAGGACTTCTCAAGACATCTTGCTAGAATAGACTATTAGACTAGATAAGCCTTTCCAATGATCCAGTGCAGTTCCTTCTGTATCGTCTATCAAATTTCTTTTCCAACCTTCAGTACAATTGCACCAAATTTCTTTTCCAACCTTCAGTTCTATCAAGGTCTTTCCAAAGTTACAGCCATCAGAACCCTTTCTTGTAGCTGTAAGATCAAAATAGCTTCATCCTAAAGAAATTCCCTGCTACCATCCACTTTACTGTGTCCATGGCATTGAAACGAGAGCAAAATTAAGTCTTTTTATGTACAAAAACATACTAACTGGGGAGTAAGCCAGAGCACTTCTGTTTAAGCTGTCATATATTTGGGAGGCAGAGGGTGACTAAAGGAAAGCCAATATGATTTACGATAGCACCATTATTACATAGTGGGGAACCTAACGGGCCTGCCTAAGCTTCATTTTATTTGCTCCTTCTTGCTCACAATGCTTGAGCAGATCTAGAGGAGGCAGCAAGTCTTCCTCCTAGAGTACACCAAGGATAAAGGCCCCATAATCCAGTGCTTAGCAGCATCTAATATTTGATAACATTTTTAGAATATTCAAAAATGAAAACTATTCTTAATATGAGCAAATATAGACCAAGTTCCAATGATGCTCCGTACCTGCTGTGCACCACAATGGCAGCCTTTGGCATTCCAGTTGTGCCAGAAGTGTAGATGTAGAACAGCCGATCTAGGAGGGAAAGGACAGAAAGAGAGGTAGAGTCTTGGTGTCTTTGCTATTTCTACCCAATTTGGCATAGAAATAGCAAAGTGGCTGCTCTGAAAGCAACAGACAAAATAATAAGAAAATAAGCATTTGAGCCAGTCAGTCCCACACCTGCAGCTGCCCACAGCCTAAGAGGCATATTTGCCTTTTGAGCCAAATGCACAAGCCTGAGGGCACAATATTTTAGCCATAGTGATTCCTCTTTAAACCACTTTGAGTCTCCTTGTTGTTAGAGAAAAGTGGAGTATAAATTGTTGGACGAGTGGGCTTACAAACAAAAGACCCAAAAAGAAATTGTAGCCTCCCCGTAAAGAAATTGTAGTACAGTTTAACAGCAGCAGCATAACTCAGCAGCAGTGGCCAGAAAGTGACCAAGTGAATAAAAACACACAGACCATGTTAATTTGCATTTCACTTCCTCTGGAGGCTTTTTCTTGTAAAAAAAAAAACACTCTAAAAATATTTACAAAGCACGGTTTCTTCCAACACAAACAAAATTCATTCAACTGAACTGGACATAAATCCAATGACTTATCCTTGCCCGTACCATGGGAAATCAGTCTTGGCCACGCTCTTGTTACATCTTGAATAGACTACTGCAATGGGCTCTATGTGGGGTTGCCCCTGAAGACTGTTCAAAGGCTTCAAATGGTCTGATGAGCAGGAGCCAGATTTATAATTGGGGCGGCATACAGGGAGCACACAACTCCACTATTATGTCAGCTCCACTGCCTGCCAGTTTGCTACCGAGCACAATTAGCCTATAAAGACCTAAACGGTTCCAGCCCAGTTACCTGCCCAAACGTATCTCCCTCTATGAACCATCACAGAGGTTAAGATCTTTTCTGGAGGCCCTGCATCCTGCCTCCATCGCAAGTGCGGTTGGTGGGGACGAGAGACAGGGCCTTCTCAGTGGTGGCTCCTCAGTTCTGGAACTCTTTCCCTAGTGAGATTAGATCAGCGCCCTCCCTCCTGGCCTTTAGAAAGAAAACAAAGACATGGTTGTGGGACCAAGCCTTTGCCCAGTAAAATAATGCAGTGCAAATAATAATTGGAAAATATGTGCAATGACAATCAAAATGGTCACAGTGTACGATTTTCGGATCATGTGATTTTAAGAATTATACTAGGATGTTTTAAATGCTTTGTCTTAATGTTCAAATGTTTTTGTCTTATGTTTAATGGTTTAAATTATTTTAATTTATAGTTATATGTTAGTGTTTAATTATTATGATTTGCTCTGTTTACATATATGTTAGCATTGAATTTTTGCCATTACTATGTTGTAAACCGCCTTGAATACCTCCTAGGGGTGAGAAAGGCAGTATATAAATATTGTAAATAAATAAATACTCAATCCAAGGCTTTATCTTCTTTCTTCTATTGTGGATGACTCAAACTGCATGCAATTCAAACAGCAGTGGCTATACTAAACACAGCAACTCACTCCTTCGTTCATTCATTCAATAGTTCATTCATTCTCTCTCTTTTAACTCGACAGGCACACCTGCTTATAACAAGCTATTGGATTAGCTGAGTCACTGCACTATCTTAATTTTTACAGTGGCTGTATATCATTTTGTAATTAGAAATAGCCTGTTAATTTTTCAGGCTATTTCTAATAGCCTGTGGGGCCACCACAGAAAAGGCCCTGTCTCTTACATAAATAATATTTATTTATTTATTTATTTGCTATACTTGTATACCGCCGTTTCTCAGCCTAGCTGGCGACTCAACGCGGTTTACAACAACTTATAACAAACAACAGTATACAGTTTAAAAGCATAAAAACATAATCCACAATACATATATCAATAAACAATCCAATTCATCTCTTGACTAAAATCGTGATCCAGTTTCGTCGTCCAGATTGCCAATCCTTCAATCATTACACTTATTGCACTGAGTTAACCGAACGCCTGCTCGAACATCCACGTTTTTAGTCTTTTCCTGAATACCATCAATGAGGGAGCTGATCTTACCTCCATGGGAAGGGCGTTCCATAGCCGTGGGGCCACCACAGAAAAGGCCCTGTCTCTCGTCCCTGCCAGCCGCACCTGTGAAGCAGGCGGGATAGAGAGTAGGGCCCCCCCAGAAGATCTTAGAGTCCTGGTGGGCTGATAGGCCGAGATACGTTCGGATAGGTAAGTTGGGCCAGAACCGTTTAGGGCTTTAAAGGCCAACGCCAGCACTTTGAATTGAGCCCGGTAGCAAATCGGCAGCCAGTGGAGCTGGTGCAGCAGAGGAGTTGTATGCTCCCTGCGCTCCGCTCCTGTTAGTATCATGGCTGCCGAGCGTTGGACTAATTGGAGCTTCCGGGCCGTCTTCAAAGGCAACCCCACGTAGAGAGCGTTGCAGTAGTCTAAACGGGATATAACCAGAGCGTGGACTACCGTGGCCAAGTCAGACTTCCCAAGGTACGGGCGCAGTTGGCGCACGAGTTTTAACTGTGCGAATGCTCCCCTGGTCACCGCCGAAACCTGGGGTTCCAGGCTCAACGATGAGTCCAGGATCACACCCAAACTGCGAACCTGCGTCTTCAGGGGGAGTGCGACCCCATTCAACACAGGCTGTAACCCTATACCCTGTTCGGCCTTACGACTGACCAGGAGTACCTCTGTCTTGTCTGGATTCAATTTCAATTTGTTCGCCCCCATCCAGACCGTCACAGCGGCCAAGCACCGGTTCAGGACCTCGACAGCCTCCTTAGTAGCAGGTGGAAAGGAGTGACAGAGTTGGACATCATCCGCGTACAGATGACATCGCACTCCGAAACTCTGGATGATCTCACCCAGCGGCTTCATGTAGATGTTAAACAACATGGGAGACAGTATTGAAGCCTGAGGAACCCCACAAGACAAAGGTTGTGGGGTTGAACAGGAGTCTCCCAGTAACACCTTCTGAGACCGGCCCTCAAGGAATGAGCGGAGCCACTGTAAAACAGTCCCTTCAAGACCCATTCCCGTGAGGTGTCCCAGAAGGATACCGTGGTCGACGGTATCGAAGGCCGCTGAGAGGTCCAGCAGCACCAACAGGGACACACTCCCCCTGTCGAGCTCCCGGCGCAGATCATCCACTAAGGCGACCAAGGCTGTCTCGGTACCATGCCCCGGCCTAAAGCCAGACTGTGCCGGATCCAGATAATCCGTGTCTACCAAGAATGCCTGGAGTTGTGAGGCCACCACACATTCCAGGACTTTGCCCAAAAAGGGGAGATTGGAAACAGGCCGAAAGTTGACGAATTGAGTGGGGTCCAGTGATGGTTTTTTCAACAGCGGTTTTATTACAGCTTGCTTTAAGCTGGCTGGAATTTTGCCTTCCCGAAGGGAGGCATTAACCACCACCTTCACCCACTCGGCCAATCCCCCTCTGGCCTCTTTCAGAAGCCAGGATGGGCAGGGGTCTAGGATGCATGTGGTAGCTCTCATTCCTCCAAGCACCTTGTCCATAATAATAATAATAATAATCCTCCAATTTTTCCTGAAACTAGGTAAAACACCTAGTTGAGACAGCTAATATCATGAACCTGGCAGAAAGATCACATAACACCTGTGCCTCCATCACAAGCAAGGAAGAGGAGAGAAATTGCTGGCATCTCAATGGGCCCTGTGGGTAAATACGTAGCTTGCTCAAGCCTATGTCTTCAAGGAAACATACCATCTAATCCCTTGGCTGGAACTTGAGCTGGAGGAGACGTTGATGCCTTGGCCAGAAGTGGATCCAAATGTTTGGTGTCTGGAGGGACAGATTCAGGTCTGAATTCTCCAGAACAGAACTTGACCATGTTTTTCCCCAGCACTCCATTCACTTCAGATATAGCTGCATAACCAAAAACAGTCCTTGTTACAACATGGTAAGTATCCACGTCAGTGAGTTTCCTTATTTGAAACTGATGCCAAATTAAAGTTGACTGGCATTTTACTTATTCCAATATAAACTCCATCTGTGAAACGTATCACATATACATTATGACTGTGCAAATTATGCTACCTGTGTGCAAAAAAAAGAAAAAAGAAAAAAAAAGACTTAAGCTAAATATACTCAAATCATGTCCAGCATAGTATCTTCCCTCACAGCAATGACTTGAAATCTTTTTTTAAAATCTTTAGAAATTTTCTCCTTGGTCTTATTGCATGTAACTCCATTTTTGTGCAATGCACACACACGGAGCAGTCTGCCCACTGCAGCAAGGCTACATCTGCAGAAACCTTCTTATGATGTATGAGACAGGATACTTCATAAAAAATATTCTACAACAGGAATCCTTTTGATGACAAACATCACTATAACAATGCTGGATTTTATGGCTATTTAAAATATGCTTTTTCTATGTGATTTATTTATTTTCGGCATCCACACACCATACTTCTGAAATTTCAAGGCTTGTGTTAAGAGAACTGAGCTCCCAAAGGGTAATCTTCCATTTAAGAAAAGGGATGTTCCTAACCCACTACACTTTGTTTTACAGTGGTTGTTTTTTTTACCACATCCATACTGCCAAATTAAATGGAGGAAAGCAGTGATGCCTGCAAAATTAGTTGAATGGACTAGATCATGCTCATCGTTGGCTTAAGAGGTGGCAATCTAAATGTACAGAAATCCCACCTGCTGAAAGCTCTCCACCAAAGATGATTACTTTCGCCCCAGAGGTTTTGACGCAGTAAGTTAGTGAATCCAGACGCAAGTTGAAGTTGATGAGGGCGGGCTCGATGCCCACTTTGGCCATCCCTAGCCAGAAGCCCACAAACTCAGGTCGACTCTCCATAAAAATAGCAATGACGTCACCAGCACGATAACCCTGCTGGTAGAAGAAGTTGGCTACAGCATTGGAATACTCATCCAAACGGCGAAACGTCCATTTATCGTCTGTAGCTTCATATATCAAGGCCACTTTGTCTGGATGTCGGCGGACTACATCCTGAAATATCTTGGGGACATTACTCTTGGCTTTCCGGTGATAGTACAATTTATATTTGACACGTAGAAGCACTGAAAGTCCCCTGCAATGATAACAAGAAAATCTTAATTATTTTAGCATAAAACAAACACTCCCAAAACTAACAGGAAAAGACTCCACATCAGGGCATAACTGCAACTAGATCCATCTTCCAAGACATAATCTTATAATGCTGTGACAGACATACACTTATGATTGTGCCCGCTTGATGGTTAAACAATTATGCTGTTTACATATCCTTGCAAGTAAATAGTACACAAAATATTATTATTATTCATTACATTTCTCAATTTGCAGATGACATTGTAAATTACATGCTTTCAGCTGTGACCCAGAACAATTTCAATCAAGTTTAATGAGAGAGGAAAATAACATTTATAAAGGGGGAAGGAGAAAAGAATATTACAAGAGGCCACCAGGGAAGTGAGAGCCATAGTTACATAATATCATATACTGGGCCTGTATACCAAGGGAGAGGGAATCCTCTTCAACAGTAAGACCGAAAACGGATTTTTAGGACTCCAAATCCTTTATTAAGTTCTTTATAAAGTTAGACCACATGAATTAAGCCCACTGCAGCCATCTGAAAGAGCTGCCAAAACAGGCTTTCTGTCTACAACCAGCTCTGTACGTCGTATTAATTTTGTATGCTATTACAAACTCTCACTGTTGCACATGGAAGGAAGAAAGCCTTGCAAACACTGCTCTCCACTTAGCCTCCTTCATTTAGCATTATCCTCTCCCTACTTGCGACTATGACCTGTTTGTTAATTAAACAGACAAGTAGTAACAGACAATAAAGAAAGGCATTTTCAGAATGCTCTTTGCTTCCAATGAAGTAAACCGAATGACCACAGCTCAGTGGGCAGAGTAAGTACTTTGCATTTAGAAGGTCCCAGGTTCAATGCTTTGGAGAGAAGAACTGAAGAGAGAAGCCTTACATGAGACCTTAGAGGAGGGGTCACTAGCAAGAGTAGGCAGTAGTAAGCTATTTGGATCAGTGATCTGCCTGAATACAAGGTAGCTTTTACATGTTTATAAAGCACTAACAGATACACTGTTTGCCTGTGGAAGGCAAACCAGAATAGGAACAAGACAGAGGACAGAAAGAACACTTTGCAAGTTAAATGCTCTATTTTCAGCATTTGATCATAACTACAAGTAGGAAGGAGTGAGCAAAAATAGTCAATTTACACAAGCATCCATATCTAAGTTCTTCAGCATAGCTAATTAAAAATAAATAAAACTGAAATTGCTTAAAGAATTAAGTTGACAAGTACATCAACTATTTAGTTTGTGGCAAAATAAATGAAATAGCAAGTGGTCCAATCCTAGAAATATTTAGTCAGCTCATAGGTCTTTAAAAAAATCCTCTGAAATTGTTGCACAGATTACAGCCTAAATCTGATGTGCAGACTCTAAAGATTATTTCACTTGGGTTTGCTTCTTAGAAAGTGCTGAGGCATGGAGATGTATGAAGTTTTAGTCTATAACTAGACCTTGAAGGTAACTTTACCCACAGCTATCTGGAATTGAGAACTCAGAACAACTACAGTTAGATACTGATATTAACTTGAAGAATCATTAAAAAAAATTAAAGAAAAGCCAATGGCAGTCCTTGACTTACAAACATCTGACTTGCAAATGACTCATGGTTACAAACAGGTGTGAGACAACAGGATGGGAGAGAAACCCACCCTTGAAAGAGAAATGCACTCCTGAAAGAGTTATCATGGGAAAAATGTGTTTTTACTGAAACTTTACCATCAATCCTTGTTTCCACAACCAGTTAATTTTTTCAAGATCCAATTATAGAGACAGAAAGTGAGGTGAAATCTTCTGGACAAGGGCACAGACAGCAAAACAAAAACTAAACACCACAGGAATGTTGATCCTTCCCTATTCTATCCAAAGTGTGTGTGTGTGTGTGCGCGCACATACAGCTGGAGTTACACTTTTAACATGTACCTGTTCCGATTTACAAACAAATTCAACTTAAAAACAAGCCTATGGAACCTATCTTGTTTGTAACTTGGGGACTGCCAGGATTTGGAAAAATATCCATTGTAATGGACATTCTCAGATCTCTCTGTTCTAGGCATCCTGTTTATATAGACCCGTTAAGAAGAAAAAGGACATGACAGTATCAAAATCACCAGCTACATGGCACTTAACACATTCTACTTCACTACATTCTGGAATACAGCAGACAATTTCCTTTTGTTAAAGATCAAAGAGGAGTCTGGAAGACTCTTCAGAGGAACAAACCATTGATACAAATCAGTGACCTCTTGAAAACCACACAGCCTTCCTGACTGTGAGTGGCCAAAGTAGATGTCCTGGAGAAAGAAGCTGGTTTAGTAATAGGTAGTTGAGCCTTTGCCAAACAAGGCTGGCCTGTCACAGTGACCCTAACCCAAGCTCTGCCAGGAAAGGAACAGAAGAGCCTTTTCAAGCATTAGCTGCACTTTCCATATTCTTAAGGAGGCTTTCTTCTCTGCTGTTTTTCTCACTTGCCACACCATTGGGAGGAAGTGGAGTTCCAGAGGACACTGACAGCTACTGTAAGAAGGTGGTATTTGTAAGCACAGGAGCCCTACATCCTTTGGTAACAATGGAACCTCAAAGATGCATAAAAAAGTGCTGATTTCAATTAAAGAGCAAAGCAGACATGAGAATGTTGGGGATTTATCATATATATTTTCACCTCTAAGTCAGAAAATGCGTCTTGTCTAGGAAATAATATAAAACCCATGTATCCACATCAATGATACACAGATCTCAAACTACTTCCTAGGCAGAAATGATTACATACATACATATATAAAGCTGGCTTGAAGACAGTCTTCTCTCCCCTCATCATCTGTTTTATTTGCTGCAGCATACAAATGAGATTTCCCTTTATAGTCACAAGCATTTTATGAGACACATTGGGATAAGAGCTAGCAATTCACTCAGGGTCATCCCATGGGCACTGTGACTTAAAAGCATTTAGAAGCTAGAGGGCCCCATGCTATGTGCTAGCTCAGTATTCTTCAACACACATACATACAGTGGATCCTTGACTTAAGAGCGTCCCAATGTAAGAATGTTTTGAGTTAAGAGCTACTGCTCAGCCCCAGCTTAGCTTTGACATATGAACATTTTGGGTTAAGAGCTAGCACCAGAGTACAGGGCCTCAAGAGACCAGTCTCTGTGCCTCATGCCCATGTCTGCTTTGGGATATTTCTGTCTGCTTTGAGGAACTTTGGGTTAGTTGATTTTGTATGGGTTTTTATTCCTGGTATGTTTGGATTCATGAAGAGAAAGAGCAAGAGAGGGAGGGAGGCACAAATAAGTACAGTAGGAAGAAAAAGATGCTTCTGCCTTTTCACTTTGTGTTTCCTTGCCACAACTTTGCGCTTCTGCCATTTTAAGGTTGATCTTCCTTCACTGGGTGCTTTACATTTTGTTAAAAATGGGTAAGAATAATCCAACATACATCACTCCAAGCCTGGCCGTAACAACCCAGAGATACTGACAGGCAAATAAATGTTTTTTGACCAAGATGTGTGTAGGTGCATTCAAATCATCTGTTGACTTACGATGATCTCATACATTCCCACAAGTTTTCCCACAGGTGTTTTTGCCAGTTCCTTCCCCTACAGCATCTGGCATTCATTGGCAGTCTCACCCAAGGCTCCATCTACACTGGCCATTTAATGTGGTTTCTAACCAATATTGAAGAAAGTGGTTTTTCTGTGCAAATGAATACATAGGAAATGCTGGAATCAGTTTGAGGCCCAGGTGCTGACTGCACAAACATTAAGAGCTTTTGTGAGAGTTAGTTATCTGGCTGCTAACTTCAAACTGCATTAAATAGTCAGTGCTAACCAGAGCTCACCCTGCTTAGCTTCCAAGATCAAACAGGACCTTATGCTTGAACAGGATAGTTAGGCTCTTATGTACAGTGTATGTGTGCTTTCAAGTCATCTCTCGGCTTACAACAATTCAATTTCATAGGATTTTCATGGTCAAGGAATTCTCAGAGGTCATTTTTCCAGTTTCTTCCTCTGAAATGTAGCAGAAAGCTCCTGATATTCATTAGTGGGCTCTCATTCAAGCAGTAAGCAGGGCTAATTTCACTTCTAAGATCTGGTGCCTGGTTTTAATGATTTATTTCATATATATCTGGTGCCTTCTTTTAACTATTTATTTCATACTAGCTTAGGTATCCGGTGTTGCCCAGGTTAGATCTTTGGAATGTTATATATTTGAAATAGTTGATTGATTTTGGATTTTATGAATCGATTAAGAAGAAAATGCAGAATTGTATAATAAGACCATTTATAAAATCGTAATGAGGGATTCACATGGTTATTTGGATGTGGGTGGACTACAACTCTCATTATCCTGTCAATCCCCACCCCTCAAATCCTGCAAGTGTTTTAAGTTAGTCATGATGCGTATGTGTGTTAAATTTGGACCAGATCAATCATCATTGGAATTCACATGGCTCTCCAGACATGGGAACCATACTGGAAAATGCATAGACATATAGAAACATATTTTCACTTTTATTATATATACACTATAGCAACAGTCTTCCTTTTTGTCAAAGTGGGATGTCTCTTTAAGATGTTCATGAACACTACAGCATTTTGCTTATAGAGCAGTCTGGCAAATGCTTCACTTGTTGTTCTCCCATTTCACAATGAGAGCATTTCCTTTAGTGCAGATGAGCCATCCAATTCAGCCATGTCCTCGGATAAACCAGGCTTCTGAAGCCTTGGTTCACCTAGCTCATATGTACACAAGACTTAATAAACAGAAGAAGATTTAGAAGTTTGTATCTTGACCTCTTTTCTATTTAGCAATAGCAACAAAGCCAATTTAGTACCTCCGTTCATTCCAAATGAATGTAGGCAGAGCTACAAAATTCCACACTTGAAACGAGGCATAGGGAGTATGTTCATAAAGACATTCATCATTTTGGGAGAGTCATTATCTGCACTCTCAGACAAAGCAAAGTTCATATCCTAAGTCCCATGAAATGCCTGACACAGTGGCATATCTGTATTTATCATTTATGGATATAAACCAGCTATTTATGGAGACAATAAAACTGCACATTTGGGCGTAAGAGAAAGTTGTACTTACAGGAGATCTCTCAAGGCTGTCTTAAAGATGATCCGGAGAAATGTCCAGCCACCACTGCCAATGTAAATGCCCAGAGCAGCTGCAATACTCCATGTCCAGGAGACACCAAAAAACCGCATGAGACCTAGTGAGCCAAGCGAAGCAGTGCAAACCCCAATCGTGTGCATTCTGGAAAAGGGGACAGGCTCAGTGTTATCCACAATGACTATTTAACATTTCCTTGCACCAAGAGTTTATTACGTATATTCTAACAAAGTGTGATTACAAAGATTGAGTGGATGAGGGTCATAAAACACAGAGGACAAAGGTGAAATGAACACAGGAAAACAGCCAAAGACAACAGAGAGTTACGGGTTTATCAAAGGGAGCAGAAGTTGCATTAATGTCAGAGCAAAGCTGGGGGGGGGGGGGAGCAGGAATCTAATAAATGCTATATGGTTGCAAGAAAATCCAACCACAGCTGTCACTGAAGACCATCTTGAAAGTGAAGCAGCTGCATCCTGTGGCATGGGCTGAAAGGTGAGATTACAGGCATACTGCAATAAAACTTATGACTTTCAGGTCAAATTCAAGGTGAAGGCTTAACTCTGAAACCCTGAAGACACAAACATGACACTTCCCACTTTGCCTAATAGTAACACCAAACGGACAACAAAATGTTCTTCACACTATGTTCAATGCCGACACAATGGTTACAAATAAAAGGATACCCTGTTGTTGATCAGTATTGCAAAGAACCGCTGAAACATAAGCCTAAATGTGTTTCTTATATGGTGGGAATCCTGTTTTTTCCTGACAAAAGTAAACTTAATTTTTCGTCATTTTTAATTCAAAGCACATTTTTAACTAGTACTCGGGGGGGGGGGGGGAGATAGTTACATAACAAATAGGAAGGAACAACTTCTTCCAAAACGGATCAGTATGGTGGAAGGCACAAAGACAGGAGGAATAGAAAAAATAATAGAGAAATCAACATGATCTTTGCCTCGAAGTGACAAGCTCCAATTATTTCAGCAATCTGAGTATACCTTGTGGACAGAGGTCAAAAATTCCTTATCAAGCATTTTATGACCAGAGAAAATTCTGCCAATCCTTTAAAAGCTGTTTGTTTGGGTTTTTTTTTAAAAAAAATATTCAGTTTAAAAAATAAAAATACTTTTGCTTCTTGCTTCAGCTTCAAAAGAATATTTAAGTAACTAGCAGACAGGACAGGTAAAGAGCTATAATATGAATAGGAGAGATAATTTCTCTTTCCGCTGAGAATTTCCAAAATAGTGATTCAACTTTACACCTTAAATCCATTTTTGATGAAAGTGAGAGTTTTGATATCGAATGACCTAAGAAGGTATTCTTCAGGCTCCCCGGTAGTATGCCTCTCTAGGTCAACTCAGATCATCAAAGTACAGTACATAGTTTTCCATTTCTGAGATAAGAGAACTAATACATGCAAGAACCTGCATATTTTGGAATATCTTGGCAGAGCATCTATTCATTTTAATCTGAAAGAGACTCCAGTCAAAAATACTGGTTGCCATAGCCCATATATAACAACACCGATGTCCAAACCACTCTGAAAAATGCTATGGGCAGTGGGTTTATATTGTTTTTCACAAACATCTAGCAAATGCAAGTCTTAGCAGTGTTTGATCCAGCTCCAAGGATGACTGGCAAACTGCTTCAGCATAGCTGAAAAATTTGCAGATGGGCAGATATTTCAGTAAAGACACAAAAGTTAGGCTTTTTTTTTTTGTTTAAAACACTACACAAATATATTTTAACACAGACATCTGGACTGAATTTTGTATCAGTCTCTCTTTATTGGAAATTACGCAATCTCATAAGGATACTATCACAGCAGACTCATTTTCCACTGTATATTTCACAAAAATAACTTTTCTAGTCATCAAATCTGCAGGTAGTGGTAACAATATTTGGAATATTTTGATATAACTCCCTAAAAGCCCAAGCTACTAGGCAAGCTGCTGATATTTAGAAATATTTCATTTTCTTATATGTCCTCGGTCTTTTCTTATTATTGACCCTAGTAACAATCTCATCTACCTCTTTCTTTGGCACACCAGTCTATTACAAAAATCTCTATTTGATATACTTCACATTCCTTAGGTTTACACAATTTATTCCTGTAACTACTGAAAATCTGGTTTAACCCCTTAAGGCATCTGTGGAGCTACCACTATCTACAATACAAGAGATTAAATAGTAAAGTGCACATGTAAGGGCATCTTACATACATCACTGAAGCAGGTAATACACAATGTCTACTGGCATAATTTTGTCACACATAATACCAGGTCAAGAGCACAGTGAAATGCCTCAAAGAAAGGAATAAACTGGGTTGGGCACTGAATGCAAAGAAACATTCTTGAGCTTTTCTGAAGACTAAGAGGGCAGGAGTCTTCAAAATATGGCCAGGGGCTGGATGCAGCCCTTCAAGGTCATTTACTCAGCCTCCGGTCTAAACTTTAGACTTAAATCTAAAAATATTTGAAGGCACACAACAACAGCTATCCTTATTAACTTGACTATCTCATCATCCAAAAGCAGGCTCACACTTTCCACTGAAATATTAGTAAGTTTATGTTGGCGAAAATTGTTCTTCATTTCAAATATTGTATTGTTCTTACCATGTTTTCACCCCACTACAAATAAGACATGTGCAATGTGCATAGAAATTCATTCATGTTTTTTCAAACTATAGTCTGCCCACATAATAGCCTGAGGGACTGTGAACTCTATTTAAAAAGTTTTAGGACCCTTGCTTTAGGGAATATCGCTATCTCCTTAATCTCATTTCAGTTTAAAGCCACAGTTCTAATTAAAAGGAACCATAAAAACCACAGATCTATCTTGATGATGTTCATTCTTTATCCAAAGGGAAGGATGAGCCCTCTATATCATATTTTACCCCTTCCAACTGTTGAAGGAATGTTGTGCCTGAGAGCACCTCTCCAGCCATTTGTACCTGGGAGTGTGGGGATATGGGGATCCCCATCCTACTACTAAAAGGAATGGCCCTGAAATGCCTCCTTGCATGCCTGCTGTTTGGAAAGGGGAACAACAATATATACCAAAGGTTACACTGGCCAACATACATTTTGGTGCCTCAAATGTTAGGGCTATTTCTGCATATAGTCGACCTACTAATTCCAACAATGGCACCAGTTTTCCCCCATCAGCTCTAGATTTTGAGATACAGAACATATGGTATATACCAGCTGCCATCTGCTCACCCATAGAAAACCATGACAATCATATCTGAGAAAATAGAGCTGATGCAGTCTAGCCTTTTTTTTTTACTAGTCATGTAAGGAGGATGGAGCAGGCATATCACAATAATGAATGCAGCCATTCTTGCAGCTTGCTTGAAGTGTGATCCCCTTCATCTCTTATATCTTAGCAAAGCAGCTTTCAGAGCCCCTGGCTGAAACCCGGGGGCAGAACAGCATCTCAACCGCAAGGAGTGGGAATGTAGGAGACTCAACTCACAGTCGATAAAGGCAGTACGTTTGGGGGAGATCTGGGCTACTGACTTGGGACCTGCTGACACTGCCTGAACTGGCCTCCTTGTCAGAAGCAGATCTTGTAATATAAGCAGATACAGTCCTTCATATTCTTTCCCCAGAACAAAGATTCTTCACTCCAAGCTAAAAGCAACAGTCTCAATTCTAGGGTTTCTCTGCAAAAATCTCCAGGCCCACATTCACTGTGATATTCTACTAGGTCTCAAATTAAGTTTGGCTCACAAAGATGTCCAACTAAAGGCACCACTTACCCATTAAAACCCCTCAAAAAACATTGAAGAGTTCAGCGCTTGATTTTTTCCGTGCCCTAATTGATCCACGTGGGGAGGGAAAAAATTGAAATCTGTTGTTTGAAGATAGTATCAGAGTTCCGTAGGGTTCCATTTCATTACTGCAAAGGAGGTCAAATAACTGGAAGAGGGTAGTTGTGTCTTCATATTATGAGGAACAAAGATTCCAAAACGAATTTGCAAACATCCTGCTTGTTGAAGCAAGTGGGAGCTATTATCCCACTCTGAAAAATTTCCACTTACAGAGAAGAATTTTTCATGGTCCATTTTCCCATTTATTGAACTAAAAAAAATCAATCTACAAGCCACATTTGAGTTGCCAGGGAACATAATTGTAATGCTTTGTTGCAAGGAGACACACAGCTTTACATGTAAATCAGTATCATGCCATCTATTCTAGCCAATTCTTCATTAAATAAATAAGTATAATATAGTAGCTAACCATTTTGGAGCAGAAACAGGAATAACAAATTATGGTTGTTGTTCTTATATTTCTTATATGACTCTCCCTATGGACTGAGATGGGAAACAACAGATTAAATCACACCAAAATAGACTTTTAACAACAATTAAACCCACAAACACTAATTAAAAACACAACCATCTAACAGAGCATACCATCAAGTTGTTGCTGGAAGAACTAAAATCAAATTTGTGCTCATCCATGCAGCTGAGTGATTGTGAATGAGCAATCAGACTAACTTATGTCACAGGACTATTATGTGGATAAAATAAGTTGACCCTTATGTATACTACCACCCCAAGATCTTTGGACAAAGAGCAGTGTACAAGTATGTCAAAACCTATTATGGGCAACAACTAGCAAATGCACACATCCCCTATTCATGCTGGGTGGCAGCATGAAGATTTATTATTACTTCCCAATCTATGATTGAGCTTTATTGTATTAGACCTTACTGGGTTTTCTATTTCTAATAATTGGTCACCCAACCAAATTGGAAGAAATAGTTCATTCAAAGCTGTTCAGCTGCAACAAAAATGTAAAGGACCCATTGATAAAAATTATGAGTGCTGTGTGAACAGAGTATACACACAGAGAGATGTGCCAAACGGAATACTAGACCCTGGGAACATACCGAGATTTACAGCCAGCAGGCTGAGAATGCTTAGAAGACATATATGTAAGATACAGAAGAGGAGACATGGAAAGACAGCATGTGCACGAACAGCACATAACCCTTTCTCCACAGGGCAGTTTACCATTAAACTGCCTGCGGGAAGGATCCTGAAATATTTCACTTCAATAGTGTTACACTTAAAATGTCATTGTTGCATTCATATTTTCACTGGTATGAAGATATGGAAGGATATGTATATCCAAAAGTACATGTACAAATGGGAGGTTACTTACAGAACTCAGTGCCACAGACTGTTCTCTTTAGGCTGCTTGGTATTCTTGAACTGTTTGGGGTCTGGTAATGTTGTTTTGTAGTTGGTTTATTTCTTGATGTACTGTTAAGCATCATTCTTAACAGCACATCAAGTGAGATAGCTGTTGGTCACTGAGCTAGACAGGCACCAAGGTGATTAACTAAGAAATTTATCAAACTGGCCATTGTCATGGAGCTAAAAAACCCACAGCAAGAAAATAGGCTATTTGATGTGGGAAAACACAGTGGAAGAAACAACAAACACTGAAGTAACATCAAAGAGCAACAAGCAGTGATAAGCCATGTCTCTGCCTGATGATAACAGAGCATTCGATCTACACAAGTTGGCATCCTTGCTGGAAGAAAAAAATCCCAGGATCTGAGGTCTGGATATTAAAACAAGATCACTTGGAAAGATGAAAATATGTGGGCAAAACAGGCTAATTAAGCACTTCTGGAACGATGACAGGGAGAAACAAATTATAAGCAGGAGGAAGAAAACTAGATGCAGAGGATGGGAACATGGAAGACTTATATGCAGGGAGAAAGCTAATCTAGAAGTAAAAATGCTCTATCTTTGGCACTATCAAACAATTTCAGGACTAGTCCACAGACAATAACAACAGCCACCCTGGGCTCACATCAAGCACGTTATGGCTCTCCAGAAGAAGTCTGGGTGTTATTTCCACCAGTCCTAGTGAGCATAGACAATAATAAAGGAAGACATAAACAAATGGAAGGCCACACATTCTCCAACCCTCTCTATTCCTGCTCTGTGGATCACAAAGGGGGACTACATGGCTTCTAATTGTGGAATGACTCCTGTGGCTGCCTGTGTAAGGTAGACATAGGGCATTAATTGACCACATGCTACTGAGGGGGACAGAGGCAGCAATATGCCGCCCCAACCACTTAGCACCAAAGGTGTGTGGTGTCTTGAGGCATCTACAAAAACTTAGCAAGATTTTAGGGGGAAAAATCTGACTATTGACACTTATTGATGATCTACATGGAAACAAATGATACCGCTGGATATAGCTCTGAATGTACTTCTACCACAAGGCTCTGTTAAGGGATGAAGTGGATATAAATGGTGTTTGTCATTCATTTATCTTGAAAGACATGGCTTAGGAAGAGAGAGAATACTGGAAGCGAACGGCTGGCAACAGAGATTGTGATGTTGGGAAAGACTTGTACTTGGTTCAATTGTCTGTGTTGAAAGATTTGGTTCAATTGTCTGTGTTGAAAGATTTCTGGAAGGAGTTACATCTCATGGGGGACTAGGAAGACCGAATTTAAATTACCAAAACAGTTAAAACATATTTAAATCATACATACAATGTATATGACAAAAGACAGCATCTAAAAACGCTGAACTCTCCTTCATTAGTGGTTTTTAAAACTGGCTGGATAACCATCTGTTATTAGTGAATTTCTTGCATCAGCGAAAGACTGGAGTAGATCACCTTTACAATCTGATTGTTAGATGTGGTGATGCTGATTATTGGATTTCTTAAAACATTTGACAAGCTAATAAAATAATGTAGTAGTTTATCAGACAAAAGAACAACATGGTATTTAGTAAGTCAGTCACCAAGCCGTTTAACATATAAAAGTGTTTCTGTCAGCAAGACATAAGCAACAGAACCAGATCTGGTACTGGTTGCAATTCAGGTGTATTGCATGCAGACTTTTTTAAAAATTAATTTTTATTGGTTTATGGTGCACACAGAAAACAAGACCGACATCAGAGGAAAACAAAACAAAACAAAAAAACAGAAAAGAAAAAAATATATAGAAAAGAGTATGCAAGTTTACAGAATGGTATACAGTCAGCACTCATTAAACGTATAAAAAATCAACTTTGATTGTACAGTTATTATACCTTAACATTTATTTCCCTCTAATCCTACACCCGTTAACTCAACCCCCATGACCTCCAACACCACTCCGTATGGATCACATAACTAACCCACAACTACCCACATGTCTTTTTTCACTAAATCCCCTTTATGGCAATCTTCAAATCTACTTTTGTCTTCTTTTCGAGATATCCAATTGCCAACCTCAATTTTTAAACACATTTTTCATTATTTCCTCCTCTGCTGCTATTTGTCAGTTTGGCCATTTGGATATAATCTACTCATTTATCTCTCCAATCCTTAATAGTTAACTCTTCCCCCCCCCCCCTTCCATGTTTTAGCTATTATTAGTCTCGCAGCGACAAAACAAGACTGACAAATTTCTTCATCTCCTGCGCTAATAGACCTTCTAAATATTCCTAATAAGCACATTTCTGGGTTTTTCTTGATTTTTTTTTTTTGCTAATCAGTTTGTTTGCTTCTTTCGCCACTTTTTTCCAGAATTCTTTAACTATGTTACAGGTCCACCATACGTGGAAAAAAGATCCCTTCACCTTCTTGCATCTCCAGCGAGCCCCTCGTCCTGTTTTCTCTATTTTAGCTAGTAACTGGGGTTATGTAGTCTCTGTAAAACATTTTAAACATATTTTCTCTAATTGATCTGGCCACTGAAAATCTAAACCCCTTTTTCCAAAGATGTTCCCACTCTTCCAAATCGATATTTCTACCTACATCTTTGGCCCATGTGATCATAACAGTTTTTATTTGGTTGTCTACTAAATTGTATTCTAAAATATATTTGTAGAGCCTGGATATTAGGCCTTTGTTTCCCTTCTCGAAGATACTTTCTAACTCCGATTTATTAGAGGCAAATCCGACTTTTGCATCCTTCTTAAATCTGTCATGTAGTTGGACTTCTTGAAGGGAAGGGCAGACTCAGTCTCAGGGAGCACTCAGAAAAGTAACACCTACAACAACAACACTCAGCAAGGAGTTCGGAATTTATGACATGTGGGGAAAGGATGGAGGACCCACATTTGTTTGGCTTAGAGAAAAGAGCTAAATTGGTACATGATATCAGCTTGCAAATATCTAGACAGCAATTAAGATGACACGGAGCTCTTCACCTGGGTCACATGGAAAAGACAAGAATCAAGTCATGACTTTTGAAACATAGTTAGGCAATGATTCTATAAACATTGTGAAATCAACTGCTTCCAATCATTTTTTTAAAGGAAGTGAACATCTGCCAAAAAAGGAAATGTCCTGCAGATGTAGTGGGCAGTTCTTCTCAATGCCACTGAAAAAATTATCATCTAATCCCTTCAGGTCATGCACGAGTACCAACTTGTCCCTTCTGATTCATCAATTAGAGTACTGCTACTTAGAAAACTTGTCACTGATGCAGTTGCATGGTATGCTAAAGTAATACAGTTGATGTGTTGTCGAAGGCTATCATGGCCAGAATCACTAGGTTGCTGTGAGTTTTCTGGGCTGTATGGCAGGCATCCTCAGAGATGGCAAGGTCCGTTGGAAACTAGGCAAATGAGGTTTATATACTGTATGTACTATATATACTTGAGTATAAGCCTAGTTTTTAGCCCTTTTTTTGGCTGAAAAAGCCAAGGGGGATGAGGGTTCTGGCAGGAAGGCGTGGGGTTGAGGAAGGGCTTCTTTTACCTCCATGCCTTCCTGCCACGACCCTCACCTTTCCACACAGCAACCCAGCTCTCCTTCCTCTCCGCACCAGTCTTTCCCACTTTTTTCTATTTGTATACACACAGCATTTCCCTCAAAATGTATAGTTAAAATAAATTATGGTGATAACTGGAATGATACAGGTTAGAAGAATGATTTAATCAGAGTTGTACAGTCTTATGTTAAATTACAGTTTTATGTAAATATTCAAAAACATTTAACCTACTGATGCTTCAATTAATGTAATTCTATTAGTATCTATTTTTATTTTGAAATTTACGAATAGCTGCTTCATTTCCCACCCTCGGCTTATACTCAAGTCAATATGTTTTCCCAGTTTTTTGTGGTAAAATTAGGCGCCTCGTCTTATATTCAGGTTGGCTTATACTCGAGTATATACAGTATTTCTGTAATGTCCAGGGTGGGAGAAAGAATAGTTATTTCAAATCTTGTCGGTTACAAAGTCTGTCAGGGATTACAGCACCATCACACTTTTCAAGGCACAGCTTTTTTAGATCCAGCTAGCAGATGACAAAACAGCATGTTAGCATGCCAAAATAGTATTTCCCTGCTCTTAAGAGGACAAACGACTGTCTCCTGCCAACTAACCTTCAGCAGATCCCTCACTCCACAGCTCTACTCTTCCAACTGTTACACTGTGTTAAAACAGCAAAATAAGATTTCTTTCCAAAAATGAGAGATGCCAACAAACCAGGCTAAACAAAAAACACAAAAAATGGCTTGCTTTTCATACCTTTAACAGCAATCAAAGGTCCAGAAATTTAACATGCCAGCCAGGTCTTTTTACTTCATACAGGTAAGGACTGATATCAGCTGGTCAAGTCCAACTGTGGAGCTGCTTGTAAAAGATACAAGTTACAGTGGTTGCTAACCCTGTTAAGTACCAAACTCCTGCAAAACCACTCAACTAATAAACAGAGAAAAGATGGATGGAAATCGCTGCCAGATAGTTTAGTAGTTTACGTAATGTAGTAATCGTTTATTTTGTAACACGCTCATGCCTGCTATTTTTCTCTTTTCGTTATCAGCCCGGGGTTACTACGTGGGTCCGAGACTGCCAACAAAAACCAGGTGCTGTGGAAATACATTTCAAAGGAAGGACTGGGCAAAAGCACCTTCTCAGTACTCTTTGCAAAGCAAACTCTGTGAAAAGGCATGGATTGAGGAAACTTGAAGGTACCTACTCAGAAGTGTTAGATGTTGATTTATATTTTCTGGTTAGTAAAGATAAAGGTTTCCCCTTGATATTAAGTTTAAGTTTAATTGTGTCTGACCCTGGGGGGTGGTGCTCATCTAAACTGGAGAGCTGGTGTTGTCCATAGATGCCTCCAAGCAGGCCTGTAGCCAGGATTTTGATTTGGGGGGGGGGGGGGAGTTTGATTTTGGGGGGGGGGGGGGCTGAGTCTGAGCGAAAGAGGGTCTACCCTAGCAAACCTTTTGTATTGTTACCCCAATACCCCCATGCATATGGCATATATTGAGCATGATGATCAGATCATGATATGAATAAACATAACAGTTTAAATAATGCACCAGTAAGGCCTTCTCGCGAACCACCATGAGAATTTCGGGGGGGGGGGGGGCTGAAGCCTCCAAGCCCCCCCCCCCCCGGCTACATGCCTGCCTCCAAGGTAATGTGGTCAGCACGATTTCATGGAGCGCAGTTATCTTCCTGCTGAAGTGGTACTTATTGATCTACTCACATTCCTTGTTTCCAAATTGCTAGGTTGGTGGAAGCTGGGCCTAACAGTGGGAGCTAACCCCACTCCCTGAATTCGAACCGCCAACCTTTCAGTCAGCAAGTTCAGCAGCTCAGCAGTTAAACCCGCCGCACCACCAGGGCTTAGTAGCTATTTTTTTCTGTGTGTGCTTGGAGTAGTTTTAGTGTATACAGATATTAACCAAAAAAATTGACGAACAACAGTCATAGAATCCTAGAGTTGGAAGAGACCTTGTGGGATATCCAGAAGCAGGAAAATCGCTTTCAAACCACCCCTGATAGATGACCATCCAGCCTCTGTTTAAAAGCCTCCAAAGAAGGAGTGGTTCTGAAATCCACGTTCCTTCTCCCCTCAGTGACCTGCAGGCTTCACATAGGGAGAGTCTGCCCGCCAAGAATGGGCCAGGCCCACCATGCCATTGAGGACTCTTTGTAGGATATTAATATTACAATATAACGGTATAGTACAATATAGTTATATATAATACTGATATTATATATATATTTATATATCTTGTAAACCGCTGAGTCCCTTTCGGGGTGAGAAGGGCGGCATATAAATGCTGTAAATAAATAAAAATAAAAAAATACATAGGACAAGCCAAACAACAAACCTACACGCGCCTACTTTGATATATACATAGATGAGGAGGAGAGGGGATCCCTCCAAGCGGCGTCACAAAGTTACCCCTCCCTCAGCCCTGTTACCAGGACAACGCTGCCCCTCGCCCCCCACCCTCCACGTTGCCAGAGTAACGGCCACGCCAAAGCTTCCCCCCCCCGTTGCCAAGGGAACGCCGCTTCCCCCTCCCTCCCCCAGGGCGAAACGGTCGTTTCATACCTCGCGCTGGCAACCGCCACTTTCCTCACACGCCTCCTTCACCTTCGCTCGGCTCCTTCTCTACAGAAAACGCTCACGGGGCCAGAGAGGGAGGGAGAGGGGGCGGAGCCTAAAGAGGAAGCGCCGCCTCAAGCCCCAGAGAAGCGTGAGGGGGAGGGGGGAGGAGAGTAGGCGAGGCCAAGGCACCGAGAAGAGCGGAAAGAGTGGGTCGTGGAACGCGCGGAAAGCGTCTCCTGAGCATGCGCGGAGAGGCCTGTGGTTTGCGAGAGCCTGTGGCCCTGACAATAGAACGCGAAACGCTTTTACCTCCCAGCGTCCGAGACCGTCTTAGCCAATCACGAGAGAGCCGGTTCATGACGTCACATAGGGGCATTCTAATAGGAGTAGCGGCGGCCTTTAATTTCATAGGGTTTTCTTAGGAAAGGAATGCTTAGGGATGGTTTGCCAAACTGCTATTTGCTTCCTCTGGAAAGCGGCCTGATATCTCTTCCCCACGACCACTCTTCCAGTATCCTAATCTGGCAGGAACAATTTGAAATAATCCTTTGTCATTGACCTTCAACTGCTTTAATAATGTCCCAGAAGTGGTTGGCTAGCCTGCTCTCCAGATTTGGCTTGTGATCTCCCCTTGTGATTTTTTTCTATGGGATTTTTTTGAAATCCCATGTTTATATGAACCGTCCAAGGACCCTACAAGATTTGAAGACCAACATCCAGGAAGAAATTGCCAACATAACGCCTGCTATGCTGGCAAGAGTCGTGACAAATACCAGAAATCGGTTTACTCAGTGTATGGAGAATGGGGGACGTCACCTACCTAATTTGATCTTCAAAATTACGTAAAACAAAACTTTAAGTATGTGCCTACATTACAAAAAAATATTCTCATTCATAAAATGGGTTTTATTAAGTTTTGAAAAAAGGAAGTTATGCTGCTGCACCCTATACAACTCTCATGAGTCCATAGCATTGGGAAATGAAAATTAAAGGGTTTTTTTCGTGTCAGGAACGACTTGAGAAACTACAAGACCTCACAAGCTCTGAGGATGCTTGCCATAGATGCAGGCGAAACACCAGGAGAGAATGCTCTTAGAACATGGCCATATAGCCCGAAAAACCTACAACAACCCAAACTGCAAGTCACTTCTGGTATGAGAGAATTGGCTGTCTGCAGGGACATTGCCCAGAGGACGCCCGGATGTGTTACCATCCTGTGGGAGGCTTCTCTCATGTCCCCGCATGGGCAGCTGGAGCTGATAGATGGAAGCTCACCCTGCTCCCCAGATTTGAACCGCCGACCTTTCAGTCAGCACAAAGGTTTAGTCCATTGTGTCACTGGGGGTTCAGTTAAAGTAGTGTGGAACTGTATTCTACAGTGTTGATGCACCCCCTGGTATCTTCCTCCTCCTCCCACTTTCCTCTTGTTCTCATGTTGCTGAAAAACAGGACCCCAAAATGAAGTTTAGAATAGCCCCATAGGTGCCAGCAATGGAGACTGCAATGATCTTTTCCCCAGTTTCTGATGACTTTTCTATGAACTTGTCATGAATTGGACAAGCACTATGGACAAGCACTATGTACACACCCCACACCTCTGGAAATGTCTCAAAATTTTAGTTTAGGAAAGGGCCTAATGCAGTGGTTCTCAACCTGCGGGTCCCCAGATGTTTTGGCCTCCAACTCCCAGAAATCCTAACAGCTCATAAACTGTAGGTCAAAACACCATGTTCTAGAAGCATTCTCTCCTGACATTTCACCTGCATCTATGGCAGGCATCCTCAGAGGTTGTGAGGTCAATAGATGCAGGTGAAACATCAGGAGAGAATGCTTCTAGAACATGGCCATATAGCCCGAAAAACCTACAACAACCCAATATAAACCATGTCTCCATACACTGATTTATTCTGTCTGGAACTGTTGACATACCTATTTTGCCAGAAGGTTTTTCATAAAGTGCCATAGCATCAGTTTGCATGTAATTGAGCAAAGCCTAGATATTTAATTGAGACAATGTTTTCCAGTGTGTGGCTATTTCTAAAGGGCTGCCACCAAGAGTACAATGCAGGTTTTTGTGAAGAGGCAACTGTTTTCACAAGAGATGGACAATTCTTACTTGAGAACAAAACTAATGGTTAGAAATGTATCAAAGGGAGTGATTACTAAACCTTGAAAAGATATGATGTTCTTCTTTTGTTCTTTTTGAGAATGAATCGGATGTTCTGTGACCTTTCCTCTATATCCTAAATAGCAGAACTCCTGAATTCCTGTTTCCATAATCCCAACAGTATTACTAAAGAGCTCACAAGGCTTGTTGGGTAGAGTTTTTCCTATTCATAGTGAAGTTGAAGGTACTAAGAAAAGAGGGAAACTACGGGCTCTTCCAGACGTTTGGAGAAGATCTGGGCTACTGACCTGGGACCTGCCAGCACTGCCTGAACTGGCCGCCTTGTCAGAAACAGATCTAGTAGTAATATAAGCAGATATAGTCCTTCATATTCTTCCCTCAGAACAAAGAGGGCCGAAAGCAACTTTCTCAATCCTAGGCTTTTTCTGCAATAATCTCCAGGCCCACATTCACTGTTCTACTAGGTTTCAAATTAAGTTTGGCTCACAAAAATGTCCCACTGAAGAGGGAAACTACGAGCCCTTCCAGACAGACTCTATATCCCAGAATCTGATCTGGTTTTTTATTTTAAACTGGATATGAGTCCACACTGCCAGATAATTTGGAATAAACAGAAAACCTGGGATCAGATCCTGGGATATAGGGCCTGTCTGGAAGGGCCCTAGAATACAGACGGATTGATTCAACTAAGGAAGTTCAAAGCCAATTAATAGTGGCTTTGGTAAGTGAACAAGGGAACAAGAAGCTGTATACACACTTGCACCTTTCTTCAAATTAAAAAACAACAACATCAAGACAAAGAAGATGCTCTAAACTTGCATTTGATACTGATCATCATCAGGAAGTTTTTACGTTATGATCCATTTTCCGACTCCCAAGAGATGAAAGGAATGCTCTTTTTCAGGTCTTTGAGTCTACCAGTCAGTGTTTTGGCCTTCAGATTTTGTTGCTGCTGCTGCTGTTATTTTATTAAATAATTCAAGTTATTTGAGTTTTAATCCATATTGGGGTAGAAGCGAGGTTTTTTTTGTTTTTTGGCCAAATCTGCCCACTTCCCACATTGTCCCACACATTTTCAAAACCTCCAAAGCATATTTTTTAGGAACTGTGAAGAAAGAAGAGACGAATCAAACATTTGGAATTTGGAAGTAAATTATTATAGGTATCTAGTTAACCACCCCAGATTAGAACTAAATCCAAAATATACAATTACTGGTATATATTTATAGGGTCAACAAAAAAGCATATCTGGTGAAGGTGCTAAAAATCATACAGGAGAAGGAGAAATGATGCAAGAAAGTCACGAGCCTACATTTTGTCTTAAGATGTTTTACTGTTGTCCATTCAGATTATTTCGCTAGCAGGGTATCAGTGTAGTCAAAAGCCACATTTGGCCATGTGAGGGCTGGGAAAAAAAGAGCAGTAAAATACAGATAGTCAAAATTGGTAGCGTAGCTATCATTTTAATTATTTTTACTGCTACAGGTGGCTTTACTAAGTATCAAGAGAAAAATATGGGCCCCATGCTATTTCCTCTACAATGCCAATTGGACAGGGGAGTATGTTAATCCCATTAGCCCGTGGGTTTTGGAGTCCAGATGAATTTTGAAGCACATTTAGTTAATGTCAAGAAATAGGAAAGATACTTTCAAAAATTGTAGCAATGACAATAACTAATTCTTTTCAGGCTTGGAACTATAGCTAAAATTAAATAGTAGGTAAAAGTAGCTTTACAAGTTATGCAAAAATCATATATGCTGATTATATCAGCTGGAGCATCCTGTGAACAAAATTCACACAATCTTTTTTTATCTTCCTACTAACCTTGTGACATAATTTAAGATGAAATAGTTGTTTGCATAAAGCTTCCTCAAACTCCCAATGAACTTCAAGGATTAACATCAGATTCAGATAAAACAAATCATAATGGCCTCAAGGTAGACCATTGTTTCAGAAGAGGCATGTAAACACAATATTTAGTGATTCCTTGCCAGAAAACATTTTGCTTTATAGGAGTGATTTGCCCAAAGGGTATTGACCTTAAGATCACAAGACACAGATAACACCTGGATGGTTGACATGTTGAGTGAAGCCAGCTGGTATTTTCCAGTTGCTGTCATTCCTCTCATTCCCTCCCCATGTCGATCAAGCCTTCCTTTCCATACCAAATTGGAGAGGAGGAATATATGTGAAGTGAAACATAGGCAGGGAGGGTTAGGACCCTTCCAGACAGGCCCTATATCCCAGGATCTGATCCCAAGTTTTTCAGCTTTAAACTGGATTATATGAGTCCGCACTGCCAGATAATCTGGGTTAAACAGAAAAACTGGGATCAGATCCTGGGATATAGGGCCTGTCTGGAAGGGCCCTTTAACTCCTTCCCCTTGCGGCCATTGGTCTGTTCTATAACTTCTATATATATAACAGTTTATTATTTATGCAGGTGTTTTGAAGACACCTCAAGAGGTACATTGTGAATTTAAAAGGCTACTTTAAGTGTATTTAAGTGTTTTGTTTGGTTTTTCTAATTTTATCTAACTGGAATATTGGGCTGGACCGGATTCCTAATTATACTATTTAAAGGGCCACAACTCGTAAACTGTTTGCTTCGTGTTTTACTCAGTGAATCATGGAGGGAAGGAAGGCAGTAAACCTTTGCTAGTAAACATGGTCAGCAAAAATAATTGTCTTCCTGCTCTCAAGTAAATAACAGAGGAAGCCTGCCTGCTCTGGCTTATGGCAAACAGCGAAGAGACAGGGACAGACGGTGTGGGTGCAACTCTCTTTAAAGACTTGTCCTAGGAAGTAGTAGTGTATCAAATGTGAGGTTTTGTCTTATGCATATATAAAAGTCATAGTATGTATTTTGTCAAAGGTAAAAGATCCTATTTTGGATCAGGAGGCAATACACACATAAGTGACTATAATGACAGAAAGGAATTTATTAAAGAACCAAGCATGATAACAAAAGCATAGTAAAGAAATATGAGCCATTCAAGTTTTTCCCCAGTTTGTTGTTGGGAACCCCTGGATCAGCAAACAGCATGCAGCACTTGTCTGGACTCTTCCTCTTCGAGATTAAACATTGGCTGAGATGTACAGATTTTTATATCTTACTAGCTTATGTACCTGGTGTTGCTGGGTTAGGGATTTGGTAAGGATAAACATTTGAAAAAGGCATTGTTTGTTTTTGTATTTTATGAATGGTTCTGTTAGAAAAGGATTGTAAAATTCAATTCCCACCATCTTTTGACATGCCCCCCTAAAACCTATCAGTGTTTAAAGTTTCTCATGTTGGGTCTGTGTGCCAAGTTTGGTCCAGATCCATCCTTGTTTGGGTTCACAGTGCTCTCTGGAGGTAGGTGAACTACAACTCCAAAACTCAAGGTCAATGCCCACCAAACCCTTCCAGTATTTTCTGTTGGTCATAGGAGTTCCAGTATTTTCACAATTGTGTGTGGATGTGGATGGACTATAACTCCCGCCATCCTCTGTTATTGCTTCTAAATCTCACCAGTATTTTAAGTTGGTCATGATGGGTGTGTGCCAAGTTTGGTCCAGATCTGTCACTGGTGGGGTTCACAGTGATATCTGGATTTGGATGGACCACAACTCCCATTGTCCAAGGGCCATCCTCCCGCCCTCCCAAAGCCCATGTCCTTAAAGCTGATCTGACATGGCAAATATCTCCCCATAATTCTATAAGATAACAGAAGGGGAGTAAAGGTCAACCATCTGAGCTAAAGTATCCTACCACATTCCAAGGCTGTACCGTTCTGGTCAATATTTAACCATGAAAGAAAACATCCTGTTTTCTTAAAGGAGACCTACACTCCTTTATGGCTTTTAGGGGCTATAGAAAGAGACAGGAGCAATGAGCAGCTAATCTCGTCACACTAGTTCACTGCAGAATTCTGGAGTTTGTAGTTTAGGGAGGAGTCTTTAACAGCTTTACTAAACTACAAACTCCAGAATTCTGCAGGAGGCAGAAACCGGATTTAAAGTGGATTCATTATCTAGTGTGATGAAGTGGTGAGTACACACCTGGCTTGCCTCTTTGAGATAACAATATTTTTCTGTGGGTTTCCACTGCAGTTTGTATACATGTATGCTTGCTTGTATTATAATCTTTAGAAGTCATCAAATGGGAAAAACAAGCCCTGAAGAACCCTAAAGAGATACTGAAATCCTTTAAAAGGCACCAAATGGGCAAAACAGGCCCCGAACAACCCTAAAGAAGCTCTGACCAACCTTAGAAAGGCACCAAATGGGCAAAACGAGCCCTGGACAACCCTAAAGAGGCCCCGAATAACATTTAAAAGTCACCAAATGGGCAAAACAGGACTTGACTAACCCTTAAGAGGCCCTGAACAACCTTAGAAAGGCACCAAATGGGCAAAAAGGTCCTGACTAACCTCCCCCCTCCCCCGTTATGTCAGCTCCACTGGCTGCCGGTCCATTTCCGAGCCCAATTCAAAATGCTGGTTTTGACCTATAAAGCTCTATACGGTTCTGGCCAGCTTACTTGTCCGAATGCATCCACCCCTACGTCCCGCCTCGTAATCTAAGATCATCTGGGGAGGCCCTGCTCTCGCTCCCGTCAACAGCACAGATGTGTCTGGCAGGGATGAGAGACAGGGCCTTCTCGGCGGTGGCTCCCTGTCTATGGAACACACTCCCGATTGAGGTAAGATCGGCTCCCTCCCTCCTGGCTTTCCGAAAGAAATTAAAATCATGGTTTTGGGACCAGGCTTTGGGCAATAGATGCAAGCAGCACTTTGACTGGAACGGCGATACGGCTGATGAGATTGTTTTACGGTTTTAATGATTGCTTATGTATTGTTTTTAACTATGACATGTTCAATTGTGGTTTTATTATTGTAATTGCTATGTAGTGGTATCGTAACGGTACCCATTGTAAGCCGTCCTGAGTCCCCCTTCGGGGGTTGAGAAGTGACGGGATAGAAATACGGTAAATAAATAAATAATGAAGAGGCCTTGAACAACCTTAGAAAGGCACCAGATGGGCAAAACAGGCCCCGAACAACCCTAAAGACGAGCTAAATAACCTTAGAAAGGCACCAAATGAGCAAAACGGGTCCTGAACAACTTTTAAAATGGAAAAAAACGGGCCCTGAATAACCATTAAAAGTCACCAAATAGACCAATTGGGCCTTGAACCTCCTTGTGGTTCAATAGATCTAAACCAAACTTGACATGCATACTCTTCATTATCCAACTTAAGATATTCTATCATGCTTTTCAGAGGTGGACCCTTAAAACAAATTAAAAGGAATGTGTATCTCCAGCATTCAGATACAATCACAAGAGGGCAGTATATAAAGGATTTGCTATTGGTCTTCAATGCAATCCCCGACTGGGGCCAAACTGCTTAGCTTCAAAGAAAAGGCTTTCAGGGGGTCAGGCCACATGAACAAGTAGAATCAGAAAACGGTCAGGAAATGTATAGGCAGACAAGGTGGCATCCTCATGAGCGGGCCCAGCACGACTCTTATCATGAGGCAATAGCACATCCCTGAAGTTCACAGCAGGGACATCCAGACCAAAAAAAGGAAATAAGTAATTTAATGAAGATTTATATTTTAAAGCGTGTGTGTCTACTCAAGGCAGAAATTCAAATTTTATAATGATGCTTGCTCAATGCAACAATTTCAGATTTTATTTAAACAAAATTGTCTACATCAGGTTGTTGTTTACACCTTTCTGTTTGGACTAGAGTGCAACTCAATGCCGAGAGAGTTTGGCTCGCTCATAGTAACAATTACTAATTAGCTTTTGTACTTGGTGTTGTCTAGTTAAGCATTTTCTAATGCTATTTATTAGACATACTCATTGTTAGCTTTGTGATATTATCAATTGTCCCATTAGAAAATGCGGACCTGGGCAATGCTGGGTGTACAAGCTGGTTTTACAGGTATTGTTAAGCCTCCGTATATGCTATGGATGATGCGACAAAATGTAAAGATCTAAGTTACCAATGTATTATGACAAGGTTAGTCAAGTCTTTAAAGGGACAATAAAAGTGAGGTTCATGGGCCACATGCACCCCAAAAGCTATTTTTTGTGAAGGGCCCTTATTGGGATGGCCAGGCGAAACAATTGAATTTAGTCCTCTGCGTTTCAGCCAGAATTCACAGGAATCAATATTCTTGTTCAGTTGAACCGCTACCCAGTGTCTTGCAGACTGGCACTTACTATGGACCACGATTTTCAGAAGCAGTCCTGTAGATGTTTTAGTTTTCAACATACAGTTGTCTTGCCAGCTTGGATAGGAACTCATCCAAAAATATGGGGAGCCAAAGGTTCCTCATGTATGGCTTGGACCCCAAGACCTGAGCATCATCTTACCCTAAATGAGCCTGCCAACACCCTCCAGTAGTCCCAACTTGCAGGAACAACCCTAATGACTCCATTTTGAGATGCATTTCAGATGCTGCTGAACTGCTGACCTGAAGGTTGGCAGTTCAAATCCACAAGACGGAGTGAGCTCCCAGCTGTCTGTTCCAGCTCCTTGCAGTTTGGAAACATGCAAATGTGAATAGATAAATAGATACCGCTTTGGCGGGAAAAGGCAAAGAGATGTTCCAAGCAATCTTGCCAGCCACACAACCAGGAGGTCACAATGCAGGCTGAAAATGGAGAAAAGCACCTCCCCACGGCCCCCAGAAGCCGGAAATGAAAGGAGATGCCTCTGCCTTTGTTTGTGTTTGTGTGTTTCATTGTATATGATTGTAAAGGCATTGAATGTTTGCCTGTGTATGTAAATGCTGTAATCTGCTCTGAGCCCCCTAGGGGAGGAGGGCAGAATATAAATAATGTTTATTATTATTATTATTATTATTATTATTATTATTATTATTATTATGCCTCTGTCCCTCTAATACTGTACTTTCTCCCTCTCTCTTTTCTTCTTCCCTTTCCTTCCTTTTTGTTCCCTTCTTTTTTTCCCCCTTCCTTCCCTTGTCCCTTTTCTTTATTTCCTTTCTCTTTCCTTCATCTTTCTTTCTCTCCCTTCATATTCTTTCCTTTTGCCTTTCTGTTCCTTCCTTCCTTATGTCTTCCTTCTTTTCTTCCTCCATTAATTTCCTTCATTTCTCTCTCTCTCTCTTTTCTTTTATCCCTTCCATTAATACAGGACCTAACGACAGCCAAGCCTCTTCACTCTCTTTCTTTCCTCGTCACATCACAGAGGGCCCTTTCTCCACCCAACAGCCTATCCTTCACAAATCCAAAACAAATCCACTTTGATCCTTTTCTTTCTGTCTGCTCTAGGCCTGAAAAGGATGGTTCTTTTAGCTCAAACCCAGCAGTTATTTTAAATTTAAATAGAGGGTATGGGTTGTTGTAGGTTTTTCGGGCTATATGGCCATGTTTTAGAGAAGCATTCTCTCCTGAAATTTTGCCTGCGTCTATGGCAAGCATCCTCAGAGATTGTGAGGTTGTGAGGTCTGCCAAGTTTGGCCCAGATCCATGAAGCCAGGTAGAAGCCTTTGTGGTACAAATGGACAAACATACATACATTCATATATTTGGCTGTTAATATATACGAATTAGGAGAGAGTATCTGAGGTTTCTATGAAAGATGTTTTCTTTTTGATACCCAGATTGGTCCCTTTTGAGAGGTTTTCCGCTGCAGTGAGAACACCTCATTATTTGGAAGCAACGCATTGGCCTTCCGGGATGTGCTTTTATTCCCCTGGTGATGGTATGCTTTCTTGACCCCTCCTAGTCGTATTTATAGTTTTAGCTGCTTGGTTTTATATTTTATGTGCTGTTTCATCTTTTATGGCCACTTTTATGTTGTTATTGTAGCTTTATTGATGGGTGAGCTGTCTTAGGCAGTTTAGGAAAAAGCAGGGTGGGTTTTTTTTATCAATAGATTTATTTATTTGGCAAGTGTGCTACAGGTTGCTCTTGTCCATATAAGAATGATGGTGCAGAAAGAATAAAGAATTACTCTTTTTGTTTCATAAGGATCATTGCCGGGCCAGCAAGCTGTCAGCAAAATAAATAGATTCCTGGGAAGCAAAGCATTGGTCATATTATCTCCCAAGGGCTACTTTAAGAAGATTAAAGCACTCAGTATTTTTTCTATTAATAGGTAGCGATGTCATATCCAGCAGGAAAGGTTACTCACCCCAGATTTCTAGACACTAGCTGCAAAGGCGCCACTATCATTGTCTACTGAACTGGATGGATCTTTCTAATGTGCAGAACATGCAGCAGTGTAAGGACTCCCCATTTTGGCTTGAAATTGAAGAGGTTTTCAAGGTGAGCAAAATTTGGGCTGAATGCTTACTGTTGAGTCCCTGTCCTTGAGAGAAAGCCGCATAACACTTGGCAGGGATAATAAATCTGACTGTAGCACTAAGCTATATAAACTAGATTTTATGTTCCCTGCCTGTAGTAATGATTTCTTCTTGTTGTTGTTGATGACCCTAGAGTTTAGTCAAAGCCTAGCCTAACCTAAAATGTTGTATTTATCAAGAATTTTAGGCAGTGGTGTCTCCAGTGTTTTAGGCAGTGGTGTAGTAACCCTGTTCTGGTTTTCAATTTGAACTTTAAAGGAGCTTTATTGTCGAAGGCTTTCATGGTCAGAATAACTAGGTTGCTGTAAGTTTTTCGGGCTGTATGGCCATGTTACAGAAGCGTTCTCTCCTGACGTTTCGCCCACATCTATGGCAGGGACCCGCATGGCCGGAATCACTAGGTTGCTGTAAGTTTTTTGGGCTGTATGGCCGTCTGACAGAATAATTCTCTCCTGACGTTTCACCCACATCTATGGCAGGCATCCTCAGAGGTTGCTTCTGAGGATTCCTGCCATAGATGCACGTGAAACGTCAGGAGAGAATACTTCTGGAACATGGCCATACAGCCCAAAAAACTTACAGCAACTTTAAAGGAGCTATCCAAAGAACTAAGCCTAAAACAGGGTCTAAATTTTAAGTGACTATGCAACATGTTGAACCCAAAGGAGCCTTGGACAACTAGTTTAGCGTTCAGACTAAAAGCCAGAACAGAGTTACCATCCCACTGACATCACAACCACCAGCAATTTTCGACTTCTGAAAATACCTTGCTCTAAACTAGGTATTGGTTTCTCTATAGAGGTGTCTGTATAGAATGCTGCCCAATGCATTTCCTACTCCACTGCATTCCCAATTTTCCCTATATATATATATATATAATAATTTTAAGCTGCTCAAATATCTTATTAAATAAAATAATCATTTTATAATAAAATTATTATTAAAATCTTGTCCCTTTTAATTTATTTCTCCTCAATGCTAAAAAGTCGTGCCCGGTGTTTCTTTATCCGAAGAGCAGTCCTTTTGGCATTGTGACCCACCTGTAGCGATGGCTGCCCTTTTTATCAACAAGACGCTAATTGTGAACAACAAGGATAACGATAAGTTGGAACTGGAACGCGAACTCATCTGCGCGCTGGAGAACAAAGTCATGCTCCTGTATTTTGGCTCCAGTGAGTGTCCTGAGTGCAAAGAGTTTGCGCCCGTCCTGAAGGAATTTTATGTGAGGCTCACAGATGAGTTTTATGTGGAGAGGGCTTCCCAGTTGGTTCTGGTCTATGTGTCGCTCGATGAGACAGAGGAGAAGCAAGAGGAGTTCCTGAAAAAGATGCCCAAGAGGTGGTTGTTTTTATCCTTCGATGATGAATTCAAGAGGTAAGAATGCTTCAGTTTAACCCAAGCAATGCTCATATTCCGAGTAAGATGTATTTGCTTAATTTGCATCATTTACTGACTACGTTTTAACCTCTCAAATAGCTAATATTTATCTCAATGACTGGAAAAAACGTTACATGAAGAAAAAGACATTGTCAAAGCAGTAAGAACATTAGAGTTGAGTGAGATCTTATATTTTATTAAGTCCACACACCTCTGTTCAGTGTAGGATCCCAGGACACCCAACTATCTCTGAGAGTTGGGTGTCCAGCCTTTGCTTATACTTCCAACAATGAGAGCAGGTCAAGCCATTGTCACCTTGCTACTCAGTTCTTGGAAGAAAGCTACTTACATAGCAGAAGAAGGTTAATTTGTTTTTTGCTGGGATACTTAAATGTGTGTGTGAAGACAAGGGGGATAGAGCAATTTTTTTAATTATCCAGCTTCTACAGTACTGTTGGCAACAAAGATGTGGGGTCGTGATTATCAATTGTGGTCTAACTCAGCATTATGAGACTTGGTAATAAACGGTACTCCTATCTGATTAGAACAATAAGAAAATGTTAAATGCAACTTTTCCTTCTAGGCGTTATACTGCTTGCATCATTTATGGCCCACACTAATATCAGGAGTTGTAGTCCACCATTTCTGAAGGACATCCAATTTGGAAATGTTGGATTAAATATTTTGAACAGTGGGAGAAATTTGCAATGATGTCAAATATTATATATGATATTTATAATCTTGATTAATTTCCCCCTTCCCCTCTTTATTAGGTTATATGTTGTAATAAAATTGTTGTGCTCAAGCACACAGCCCTGTATTGTATGTCTCTGGTTTCTGGAGGCAAGAGGTACATAATATGATGATATCACAACATTGAATAAGTGAACCTACTTTTTTGTGTGTAGAAGGAGGAGGAGGACCTAATGTAGCAATACCAGGTTAAGGTTGTATTCCTTATGTTGACTATAATATACAGTTACATCCCAAAGTGGTAGATCAACAGAGGAAATGAGCAATCACCAAACAGCTATGCAATTATGTCTCTGAAGGCTTTCCAGAAAAAGGCTCAAATAATAAATAATAATCTTTCATTCAGAACATTGAATTCCACAAGGAGTTTATTGCTAGTGATTTTCTAATGTTCCTTCCTCTTGTTTCTTACCACACAAAATTAGTTATGGAAAGACAGGACAGCTGCAGTGAGTTTTAAGTGGCAGTGCTGAGAGCCACCTACCTGTATCCACTATTTTCTATATGAATCCATGTGGTCTTGTAATTGGAGTATAGGAGATCTAGGGCCTGATCTCTGCTGAGCCCTGAAACTCACTAGGTGACTTTGGGGCAATCTCTTTTCCTTGCCTGACCCAAGTCACAAATTTGTTGGTCTAGTGTGCACGTGTGAAATGCAAGGACCGTGGGGAGAATCTACACACAACATCATTTTATGTGGCCCTTGAGGTAATCACTGCCAGAGCAATGAAGTTACAATAAAGGCTGAGCAGAGACATGACGGCCATGTATAAATTTGTGAGGGAAGTCATAGGGAGAAGGGAGCAGGCTTGTTTTCTGCTTCCCTGGAGACTAGGACACGGAAGAATGACTTCAAACTACAAGAAAGGAGATTCCACCTGAACATGAGGAAGAACTTCCTTACTGTGAGAGCCGTTTAGCAGTGGAACTCACTGCCCCTGACTGTGGTTGAAGTTCCTTCTTTGGAGGCTTTTAAGCAGAGTCTGGATGGACATCTGTCAGAGGTGCTTTGAATATGATTTTCCTGCTTCTTGGACTAGATGGCCCATGAGGTCTCTTCCAACTCTAGGATTGTATGCTTCTATGATCCTATGCAGTCTTACAATTACAAATGACCATTTGAAGGCAACCATGAGGCCGATGTGGCCCTCAGTGAAAATGAGTTTGAGCATTGGACTATGACTTTGGAGACCAGAGACCCAAAAACCCACCTGTTATAGTTATCTTAGGGCGCCATAGTCAGTAAAGACTTAAACCACATAACAACAACAGCACCAAGATGATGAAAGCTGTGTATATCACCTTGAGCTCATAGAGGCAATACTGGGTACAAATGTAACTAATAAATGAACTCATTTTTCTAGGGAGCTGGAATTGAGATTTTCTGTGAAGACCCCTCCAGTGGTAGTGGTGCTGAAGCCAAACGGAGACATCATTGCTGCAAATGCTGTGGAGGAGATCAAGCAGGCTGGCACAGCTTGCTTCAAGAACTGGCAGGAAGCAGCAGATCTGGTGGAGAGGAACTTCCGGTTACGAGAGGACTTTGACCCTTTGACTTTGCGGAGCATTACACATCCCCTCCGTCGACTGAAGTACAAAGTGGCAAAGGACAAAAGGAGAAAGAAAGACAACGATGAGGATGAGGACGAGGACAATGCATTCTCCTGATGGGGCATTTCTTCTGCAAAGGAACTCACTCTCGCTGATCTGCTCTCTTCCCAAGAAGAATGGATGTCATCTACTGGTTCTGAACCATATGAGCACAGCAACTGTCATTAAGCAGAGTCATCAGACAATCCGAGCCCTGGCCTATTATTATTCTTTTTCTAAATTATATTTCTGGCCCTTATTGCTATAACAATACTCTTGACAATATGTTGATAAAACTTAATTGATCTTTATTAAAATTTCAGAACCTGCGTGGTGCATGACATGAATGTGTGAATCCCAAAGGTGAGATTTTTCCCCTCCACTATTTTCACAGGACATTCTCAGCACAGTCTAGCCTCATTCTCCATGAAAGGAGAAACCAAGTAAAATAAAGGTACACAAATATAGTTTATCCACTGTATCTGCAGGAGTTCAGTTCCAGGAACCACTGCAGATATGAAAAATGCAGGTGATTGTGCCCTATATTATCAAATAGTGGCAACATGAATGCACGTGCTTCAAGATGTCCAAGTTCACATAATCACCATTTACTGCTATGGGTGAAACAATCAGCGATCGCTTGAGCTTCTGAATATAGAGAGTATACTTGCGTACCCTCCATATACTGTATACTTTTTGTTCTTTGCACATTTTATACAGGTCAAGACTGCTGGAGTTAAATTGCCTTCAATTTTTTAGTTAAGGAAGAGCATGACCAAGGACAGTTGGAATAAAATACAGGATTGGGCAGAAATTTTGGACTTGCAACACCCATAATCCATTAGGTAAGGGGCTGTGGTGGCGCAGCATGTTAAACCACTAAACTGCAGAACTTACTGATCAGAAGGTTGGCGGTTCGAATCCATGGACAGGGTGAGCTCCCATTGTTAGCCCCAGCTTCTGCCAACCTAGCAGTTTGAAAACATGCAAATGTGAGTAGATCAGTAGGCACCATTTTGGTGGGAAGGTAATGATGCTCCATGCAGTCATGCCAGCCACATGACCTAGGAGGTGTCTATAGACAATGCCGGCTCTTTGGCTTAGAAATGGAGATGAGCACCACTCGCTAGAGTCGGGCTCAACTAGACTTAATGTCAAGGGGATACCTTTACCTTTACTTAATCCATTAGGTATCATATAAGTGATATTATATTTGCTGCATCATAGAATAAAATCAGCTTCTGGATCAGGAGAGCTCACTGTACATCTTTTCTTTTTTGCACATCCTTTTATACTTCACCATGGGTAATACCTGTATCAAGGTTGAAAGCGTGAAAACTGGAGAAGGTGCCTGTATCTTTGTTGTAGAACAGCAAATTGCAACAGACTTTGCTTTTTACCTAGTTATATGAGAAGCAATGTCTGCTAAAATTCCCTTTTCTTCAGAATCATTAAAAATGCAAGAATCCTCGACAGTTTTCTTTCTGGCAACCCTAGGTGCCATACAAATGTGATTTTTGTATGTGACTGGATCAGGTACACATTTCCGGAACTGAAAACGAATTTCTGAATTGTGCATGTGCTCAAAGGCACTCTTATACCTTTATTCTAGGGATATATGTATTTCTTCTTAGCAAGCCACTATTTTGCATTTAGTGAACTTCTATTAAACATTACAGCATGTCCTATAGGCCTGGTGTCTTTGGCCCTGACCTAAAGATGCTTAAGTTGAGTGGGCAACATTACAATTTTTAAAATGGGACTAAAGCAAATTTGTGCATGTGTGTGCATGTATAAACAAATAAATACATTTATCCACTGAAGAAGGAAGGGTGGAGCTTCAAAATGAAAAGGGCAAGTTCAGTCATTAATTTTAGCCATGAAGGGAAAATGTCAGTGAGCAAAAGGTCTATCTCATTTTTTCGCTAGTGAGAAAGGGGTCTTCACGTGCTTATGGAGGGTTGCATTTTATTCTTCTTTTCTGGCAGGTTATCCTGTTTTATAAAAAGTCCAACACATTTGGGTCCTCGTATTATTTTTTTGGCCTTCTTCAAAGATGCACTAGAATAAAAATAAACACAATAATAAATTAGACTTCAAAGTTTAGGAAAGGGTAATATGTATTTCTGTTACATTTCTTAAAGTTTGGATTTTAATGTCTTTTAAATATAAGGGCTGAACATGTTGAGTTTTTCAGAAAATAAGATAACAAAAATATATTTCAAGAATAAAATATAACCATCCATAACTACGTGAACACCTGTTTCTGGTTTTCCCTATGGATCCTATATATGTACTTGCCAGCACCAGTCTGTAATTTTTCCTGATATTTTTCTAGAAATCCCATGTTTCCTGACCAATTGTATGGGACGATGTAAGTTTCTTTCAAAACATGGCCAAATGTTCCCAGCTCCAGGCTAGGATGGTTGGATTAGGAGATTTCAGGGCCAAAGCAGGAGGCCTGAGGGTGAACCTTTGTGGTATTATGCGAGTGGGCTCTGGCATTGCGATGGGGATGATGTTAGAAAGTATGTGCCATTAAAATAAAGAAGAAAAGTCTAACAAATGCACTCGAACGTTTGCATACACACAAACCACAAGACAGTATTTTGCTCTGAGATTCCTCCCTTTGTCCCGAGGAATCCAGTTATCACAGGCTAAGGAGGCAAAGGCAGAGGAAAGTTTTGAAAAAGAAGACTTTCTAGTTTCTGGATTGGTGTCATGTGTTTTTCCATATCTTTCCCCTCACCATTAAGCATAAAACACACTTGCAAAGTATGTTCCTTTCAAATAAAAATATATCAAGTCTAAATAATGAAGAACAAATACAAACAAACTTCAAGGCAGCATTTTGCCCTGAGATTCCTCCAGTTATAACAAGCTAAGGAGGTAGGCAGAAGTAAGATTTTAAAAAGTAAACTTCCTAGTTCAAAGATTGGTCTTATGGCTATTTCCATATTCCCATCCACTGTCCCCAACCCTACATCTCTCCAGCACTCTTAAATGCAGAATAGTAAAAACTAGAGTAAGACACAAATACCCTGCTTAGAATGATCTGTTATCACCATTTGGAAAGGCCCTTGTTCCACCTCTATGCTCAAACCAGACTCACAAAGCCGAACACCTTCTTGTAAGCCCTCGGGTAGGGAAATGGTTAATAGGAGAGAGTAAGGTACGAGAACTGGCTTCCTCATGTCTTGGGCAGAGAACGAGAGTCACTGTGGGAAGAAGCCTTTGGTTTCATCACTTGCCAAAGGAATGTGGAAAATCTGCACCGCCTGACACTCTTATGTCTGCAACCTGCATGGCTCATCCATTCCTCGCAGAGCGGTCGACATGTACTGACACTCCTGGGTCTTGTCTTTTGGTCACAATCTGTACCATGGGATTGGCGTCTCCGAGATTCAGCTTTTAAAAGAAGTGAGGACTTAGTTCTCCAGAGGTGATCTTCGATGGATGTGACTCCGTTCTCCAGACTGTATTTCTCAAACCTGGGCACACCACTGCTGAAAATCCTTTGAGGGACCTCCAGAGAGGAATTGTGAGATTATTCTGCTCATGAGTTGATTTTTCTCTTTTTCTCTGTTTCTTTGTTGGAAAATGCAGAAGCTTGTCTTCCACTTTCATCTGTTCTTCACAGACCTTTCTCTTATATTGAGGTCTGTTTAATGACATCCCTTCCTATGCCACTCCTAAGAGATCCTCTTGACTCCTCAAGCATGAAGGCTCCCTTGCCACCTTCAACAGACTCTGAAATATTGGAAAAATTGCTAAATTCTTGGAAAGCAACAGAGTTATGCCTACAGAACCTGGGCATGATGGACCACCAAGGAAAACCATGCTGAAGATATGGATGCTCAGAAAATAATTGAGTGTACATCTTCCAGCAACAGCCAAAATTGTGGAGGTTCAAGAAAGGTGCCGGCCCATGAATGTCCTGCTGGTGAAGACTGGTGGTTGGTGAGAAGATGAACAAGGCCAGAGACCAAGATGGCTCCAGCAGTCCTAATAATGGCAGAGAGTCGCCAGTGAGCAATGGCTTCATAGCTGGTGATTCGGGATTCCTGAATGCTGTTTGGGCTTCCATACAGACATCTGCTTCTGGGGAGAGCATGGGATGGGTTAACGCATGCCCGAACCAGATTCTCCAAGTCACTAGGCACCTCAGAGACATTGATGAAAAATTCCAGAATTTCCGGGAACTTTTCCAAAGAGGTGGTAAGTACAGGAAGCAGTTTCATTAATGTGTTTATTGATTTCTCAGTGTACCATTTATCATGTCAATGAGGTTTATAACCTCATGATAGCCCTCTGACCTAGGTTAAGTAGGGGATGTGTGAATGTTTGTTCTGGGCATATTATATTTATCCATAACTCCGTTCTATGTCTGCATTCAGCTGCACATTAATTTTTTTAAGTGTTCTCTAGAAATATTTAAATGTTTGTTCTTCTCCCAAGACATATATACTAAATGAGAACTTGGAAAGTGATTATAAAAGAGAAAAAAATAATGTGCTTTTTATTTTGAAAAATTGCTACATTTGCTTGATATTTTATGAGTAACATATTAATCATATATTTCTTTTATATAAATTATTATTATACTTTAACAAACAAACATACATACATACAAAGATGGCTTAAGTTTCCAAAACTGGTGTTGGAACTTTTAGAAAATGGGTGAATAGTTACAGTAAGCTCTGACGCACACATCTCTCCAGGAAGTGCAGACCAGGTCATTCCATAGAGAAATCCATCAAAATCAGATTTCTAAAAGGCTGAGAGGTGGTTTTACCAGATTTTTGAGAGTTTAAACATATGGACAAGGCTGACCTTACCATTATGCATAATATGACAACAGCTCAGGGCGTAAATGCAGCAGCCCAATATTGACAGACCCTCCCCATCTCTCTTGAGCTCCAGAAATTTGTTCAATGACAAAATGGAGTGTGTCACATAACCTGTCCCCTAAAACTAGCCTGTTGCCCAAAGATAGGCTAAGAGATTTCATTTGCTTGTCTGTGTTCCTGTTTTGTTCTTCCTTTAGGCCAGTGGTTCCCAATGTGTGGTCCATGGACCACCAGTGGTCCCCAAGAATGAAAATATGGTCCGTGGCCTCACCATTGCCTCGAAACCACATGGCAATGCGAGCAACTGGTCTCATGAAACCCTCTTATAGTGCCAACGCAACAGGGATGTCAGGAGGGGAGAGGCACACTACCCACAAAAGATTATTACTACCACACCAGCTCTAGATTATTAAATACAGTTTTCTGTGGGCAAGTAGATGGTGATTACTGGGTGGCATGTGTTCTGTATCAGAAACTAGAGCTGTTACAGTCTATCCAATGCAATTTTTTGAATCAGCACCCCAAATAACCAAACCAAATCTAAAGTGGACCAAAAACTGATCCGTAATCCTTTTGGTACTAATGTTGGAGAGTGGTCCCTGGTCAAGTGGTCCCTAGTCAAAAAACAATTGGGAACCACTGCTTTAGGCACCAAAATGCCTTGGGCCAATCTGGCAGAGGAAAAATCTGTTATCATCCCACTTTTCCAGCCACTTTTCAAATGTCTCTATTTTTCTCCTCCCACTTTTCTCCTTCGACACAATCTTATTTTATTTGCTGCAACCTGAATTCAAAGCACAAATAAGTTTAACTAAGTATGGAGAAGATGAGAGGAGTGGGAAGAATCATGTCCTTTCCAATAGTCTCACGTAAAAGAAAACGGCTGCCATCTCTCCCAGCTTGTGTGTTCTTCCTCATTAATACTTTTTGCATCCTAATTTCCTCTCAAGTTGCTTTCTCTCACATGTCTGTGAAATGTTTTTGTCTGTGAAATATCAAGAGTAGGAATATTATGATTCTTATACAGGCAGTTCCTTAGTCCCAAACATCCAATTTGCGAATGCTTCATAGTTAAGAACAGGGGTGAGACAACAGAAAGTGAGCAAATCTACCCCTCGGAAGGGGAATCCACTTCAAGGGAAAAGATGTCTCCACTGAAGCTTTAGCACCAATCTTTCTTTCCACAACAAACCAAAGTTGTGGAACAGAAAGGGACAGAAAGTGCAGTGAAATCTTCTGAACAGGGGCACAGACAGCAAAACAAACACCACAAGGGTGTTCCTCTTCCCTATGCTATCCAAATGTGTGTGTGTGTGTGTGTGTGTGTGTAATTCCAACCATATATATATCCAATCTCTAGCTTTGTAGATAGATAGATAGATAGATAGATAGATAGATAGACAGACAGACAGACAGACAGACAGACAGACAGATAGATCCAAAGCTAGAGATTGGATATATATATGGTTGGAATTACACTTAAAAATGTACATGTTCCAACTTACAAATACATTCACCTAAGAACAAATCTACAGAACCTATCTGGTTCATAACTTCGGGAATGCCTGTACTCAGCTCTAAGACTAGCCACTATTGCCATGTTGTTTATGGCAATGTTTCACAAACTTGTCAGAATGCAGAAAAGATACTGGCCCTATAAAATACTTATGTGCTTGTTTATTTAAACGACTTCCCTAGCTCAGACCTTTTCCTGACTGGAAGTTTAAAAAAAGAGTGCAAGGTGTCTTATTAAAACAGAATAAAGTCCAGTTAAACAGTTAAAAAGGTAATGAGTGTGAACCAACATAGACTTAAGTGCACTTAACCTAATTGAAACGAATAGACTTACATGCACTTAAGTCTGCATTGGGCTGGAGCCAAGTGATGTAATAACTTCTAATCCTCTTATGCAAGGGCGGGCAAAGTGCAATCTCTAAATATTGCTGGACTGGTATTCCCAGCATAAGTCACCACTGGCTACTCTGTGCCAGGGCTGATTGGAGTTGCAATCCAACAATATTAGGAAGGCTGCTATTTGCATGCCCAGACTCCTTTACCCCAAACCATTGTATGATATTAAATGTTATAATTAATATTTTTAGACTTCTGGTGTTTCAAGTATTCTGCCTAATCTGCAATAAATAGAACATGTATTATGGAAAAAATCCATTTCATTTTTGTAACTGTGGAGGTTTGCAAGCTGCTACAATGGCTATATGTCCTTGTTTCCAATAATTCATTAACAACACTGGGACTCAAGGTGGCTTCCACAAATTAAAGCAAACACATAGGAAGCCATACAGATAATAGAACTTTTCCTTTGGATTCTTGCAGCCAAATCTTGAGAAAGGCATTCAACCTTTCAGAATATTGGGAGGGCGGGGGGATATAAAATCACTTAAAATAGTTTGGGAGTGGTGCATTGCGATCTGTCAATCCTGAGGGTCCCAGAAAGGGCATCAGGTTTTAAGATTCTCCAGACCTAGATTAGAGAGCAGATTTCTTCCTGACCACCCCACCTTGCTGTCATTGCTACCCACCACTGTATTTATTATCCATTTTCCCAATAGTAATAATAATAATAATAACAACAACAACAACAACTTAATTTTATATTCCATCACTATCTCCCCGAAGGGATTCGAGGGGACCAAGCCCAACATAAACAAGGATTACAAGCTAAAACACAATTAAAACTATAATAACATATAAACAATCTAATTAAAACAATTAAAACTGGCAGAGTAAAAACATCATAAAAATGCATCAACCAACATCAACAAACAGTAATCAGGAAATGGTGGGCATGATCAGATTCGAGAGGGCAAGGCAAGGACTTTTGCGAAACGCAGACTATAGGGCAGGGCTGGGGGTAAAGTGATGAAAAAAACCAAATCAATAAATTAGGGCTGGCAGACCTGATTGGAGACCAAACCCATCAGGGCCATGCTGTCCATTTGACCCTTTAGGAATTGAGAATACACAATTAAAAATAAATATATTTTTGGCTTTCAATTGTTAACTAATACACACATTTGAGGTCCATAGAGGTCAATGCAGAAGTTTTTGGAATTATGTCTTTCCCTAATAGTATGTCAGGGCAAGGAAGGGAGTTAAATATGAAAGTGCCTAGAGCCTACAAAAGCTTTAAAGGTCAGAGTTATACAGTACAACAGATGCAAATCTAGTTGTTGGTGTGAATGGCCAAGTTTGCTGCAGCAATTGCCAATGAGTGCTAGATGGAGAGTAAGGGGCTAGAATCTTGGGAGTGAAGACAAGTGAGGTGGAGTGAAGACAAGTGGATACTAACTTGCTTTACTTAGGCGATCCCTTTTGTCTGAGTAGGATTGTCTTCCAAGATCGGTGTACTGGCAGTGAGTCCATAGGTGACTGTGGAGCCCTTTTCTTGATCTGCATTTTCTCCCGCAGTGAGGGCATCGGTTTCCAGGTGGAAGGTGGTCCTGGTTGGGGTTGGCTTGACGCGCCTTCCTCTTCACACACTTTTCTCTTTTGCCCTCCATTTGTGCCTCTTCAAATTCTACAGCACTGCTGGTCACAGCTGACCTCCAGCTGGAGCATTCAAGGGCCAGGGCTTCAAGTGGATACCGTTTGTTAAGGCACATGAGTGCTAGCAAAACATCCATGGTCCAAGGTGCTGCTCAGGCCGACCCAATGTCTTCAAAATAAAGGCACTGGTAGAGAATTTCCAAGAAGATGGTGCCCTGTATTAATTAATTAATTGGGAAATTTTCCCAAAATGTCCTGGGCCAGCCAACTCTGGCAAGGCAGTATTGTTATCCTGGGGCACATCTACACTGACCATTTAGGTCAATTCCAAACCGGAATACCAGAAACTGGTTTCACTGTACAGATGATTAAACTGGCCTCTTTGGAACCATCTTGAGGCCCTGATGTTGATTACACAACCACAGAGAGTGGCTTCAAACCAATTCAGGTATCCACAATATTTTCAATGACTGCTGTAGAGACTACCGTGTATTTTTCGACTCACTCTACAGAAATGCACATGTGCACATGAGTGGAGTGTTCCTAGTGTCTGCATCCTGCTGAGTCGTTTTCACACTGCGTTATGGTTTCACACTAGAGTGTGCTGATGCACATTAAGGCTTCTATTTCAGAGTACTCCCCAACTTTGAAAATCTTGCTGTAAAGGTCTTAAAGTGTTCTACGGAGCACTTTTGCAGTGTGCATTGAATTAGCCGCTGCACTTTGTAACTGACTCCAAGTTGCATCAAAGGGTCAGTGTACACAGGGCTCTGGTTCAATGAAATAATGATTGGACATCAAGGCATTGCAAGTCAGTACCTAAAAGTCAGGATACAGGGGCAGTGAGTTACAGTCCAGTCTTTGGAGACTTTGAATGTCTGTCGTGTTCCTTCACCTATATTTATCCCATATTATTTGTTCAACCTTGAAGCAAATGGGGAAATAGCCAGCAGGTGGCGCTCCAAAACAGGATTGCCTTTCCCACCCTCTACTATGAGGTAACCAAATTTGCATCAACTTGCACTTGGCAGGCTGGATTTAGATCCTGTCCTCCGCTTCCTTTCATCTAATTAATTTAGGCCCTGCCTGACCTTTGGTTGCATCGATTTCTGCTTGGCACAGAATGGGAGCAGCAAACCTTGGAGCCATTTTAATTTTTATCATCTTCACCTTACCTTCCTGTAGTTATTGTGGAGAAGACGTAAAGGCGGTTGGAAGCGGAGACAAAAAGATTGCATGGCTAACATCCCAATACATGTGACAGAACTAATATATTGGACACATAGGTTGACTTTTGCCAATACTGCAAGCTTTCAATCTGAAAGCCCCTATTTGAAATAAGAATGCTGGCAGTTCTAATTGTTTTTAGTTTTGACAAGTGTTTTATAAAATACTAGCTGTCCCCTGCCATGTGTTGCTGTGGCCCAGTCTGTTGATCTGGAAAATAAAGTAATGCGAAAGTGTGGGTTTCTAATATATGTAATTTCTTTATGCTTGTGGGTTAACAGTTTTTTTTGCTGTTTCTTTGTCAGTGTTGATGTGGAGAGTGTCTGGTTTGCCCATCCTGGAACATGCTACATACTAGGCTTGGGTAACCACGGAAAAAATTGGTTCTAAACTCGTTTCGTTTTTAGGGGGGCCCTTGCGTTTCGTTTTTTTAAAGAATTCCGAAATTTTCCTTTTCAAAATTTTGAAATTTACGAAATTTCGTAAATTTTGAATCGATTCGTTAATGGCGGATGCGATTGCGCAATATGCTAAAAAACCCTCCAAATGGGACAGGGGGAACTTCTGAAGTTTCCTTCTCCCTCTGTTGTTGACTGTTGGTGTGATAATTTATTTTTTATCACTGATAAAACAAACAACAACTATAAAACTTGCACCAGACATACGGAAATAATTACAAAACAATTACGAAACAATTTCGAAACAATTTTGAACCAATTACGAAACAATACGAAATAAATTGGAAAAATTGTTTCGATTTTTAATTACTCCTCACAGTTGTCTTGCATGGCTCAATATTGGATCGTAAGCTAATTTAAATACGAATTAATAACGAATTATGAAATTAACGAACGAAATCGCCCAAGCCTACTACATACCATTGTCCTTCTTTAAGGGCCCCTTTCAAATCTATGATACTATATCTGTGTGTGTGTCCATCATATCTACTATCTCTCTATCTATCCACCTATCTATCTATATCTATGGCTGGATGGCTCTGTCAGGAGGGCTTTGATTACGTTTTCTTGCCCTGATGAAGGGAGTTGGATTGGATGGCCTTAAGTATTTTATGTGGGTCATGGGGGTTCTGTGTGGGAAATTTGCCCCGATTCTGTCGTTTGTGGGGTTCAGAATGCTCTTTGAAGGTGAACTGTGAATCCCAGTGACTACAACTCCCAAATGCCAAGGTCTATTTCCCCCAAACTCCATCTGTGTTCATATTTGGGCGTATTGAGTGCTTGTGCCAAGTTTGGTCCAGATCCATTATTGTTTGAGTCAACAGTGCTCTCTGGATGTAGGTGAACTACAACTCCCAAACTCAAGGTCAATGCCCACCAAACCCTTCCAGTATTTTCTGTTGGTCATGGGAGTTCTGTGTGCCAAGTTTGGTTCAATTCCATCATTGATGGAGTTCAGAATGCTCTTTGATTGTAGGTTAACTATAAATTCCAGGAACTACAACTCCCAAATGACAAAATCATAATTTTGAGTGATGGTCACTCCTTGTGTTGTTAGACATTTGGTGCCAAATTTGGTGTGATTTTGTTCATTGGTTCTTTTGTTTTTAAGGTACTCATTATGCACACAGCATTTTTATATATATAGATATATATAGATGTTGCCTTCTGGTAATGAGAAAAACTGAATGCCATTGCATGTCGGCTATCCATAGGTTTTTAAATTTCTGCGTGTTATTGTCTATATGTGAGTTATATTAATTGTATTGTTTTATTTGCTTATTGCTTGTTGATTTTATTGATGTGTTGTTGGGCTTGGCCTCAAATAAGCTGCTCCGAGTCGCCTTGGGAGATGGTGGCGGGGTAAAAATAAAGTATTATTATTATTATTATTATTATTATTATTATTATCCATCTGTGAATAATAAAGATATTGCAAGAAATTGGTAGTTATAGAATGGGGTGTGTATAAATGGAAGGTCCCAATAATGGTGGATATGTCAAAGACTTTAAATGATAATGTAAATTAATAAGAAATGTAGGAGAGGAATCACAACAGTAGAATTATAGAATCATAGAGTTGGAAGAGACCTCGTAGGCCATCCAGTCCAACCCCCCTGCCAGGAAGCAGGAAAATCGCATTCAAAGCACCCCCGACAGATGTCCATCCAGCCTCTGTTTAAAAGCCTCCAAAGAAGGAGCCTCCACCACACCCCCAGGCAGAGAGTTCCACATTAAGCTGAGTATTTTGCTGGAAAAGAGAATATTCAATTGATGATACATGCACACACACATACACGTACGTGTGTACACCCGTGTCCAAGTATGTATGAATATAAGTAGGTAGGTAGGTTAGTTGGTTTGTTTCACAAAGGCTTCTACATGGCTTGATGGATCTGGACCAAATTTGACAAACATACTCTTCATTATCCAACTTAAAATAATTGCGCACTCCCATTGGACCCAGTTCAGTGGAACAGAAATGTAACAGTGAATTGGCTGCGGATAGGTGAAGTGGCCCTCTGTTATGTGACTGGGAAATAAAGGAAGTGAAGAAGATTGCTAAGTAGCTAAGTGACATGTGTGAGGAGGAAAACAAGGAGGAAGGGGAAAGAAACAGAAAAAGAAGGGAAAGAAAGAAAGGGAGAAGGAAGAAGGAATATAGGAAGAGAAAGGAAAGGAAAGGGGGAAGGTATGAGGGGAGGGAAGGAAAACAGAAAAAGGAAGGGAGAAGGAAGAAAGGGAGGGAAGAAAGAAAGAAAAAGGAGGGAACAAAGTAAAGGAGGAGGAGAAAGGAAAGGGAAAAAGGATGAGGAGGAAAGAAAGTGGAGAAGAGTACAGAAGGAAGAGAAAGGAAATAATGTTGAGGGAAAGGTGTCTTAGGGAAAGTAAGGGATGAAAAGAATAAAAGAGAGGGAGAAGATAGATGAGTGAAATGGAGGAAGAAAGAGAGCCTGTTGTCAAAGGCTTTCATGGCTAGAATCACAACCTCTGAGGATGCATGCCATAGATGCAGGCAAAACGTCAGTAGAGAGTGCTTCTGGAACATGGCAGAAGCACTCTCTACTGACGTTTTGCCTGCATCTGAAAAACGTATTGCCATGGAGGCATTGTAAGGTAGGCCTTGTCAGGGGTGGAGAAGGGAGAAAGCAGGTGGATATTGGCCCATCTGATGGCCAGCCAGTGCTGGGTATATACGCTAGTGTAAATCATAAAACTAGAACACCATATGGTCAGAATAAATTGGTCACTAAAAATACTTTCAATGCCTCAGAAATGTGCAAACGTGTCGAAGCTTGTGTTTGTACAGTCTGGGGTTATGTTACGTAGCCTATGAAACATTATGACCTAGGGAGAAAAGTGAGTGGGTGTTTCAAAACGATGGACCCAATTTCAGCGCAGCATATTTCACAACAGGAATGTGTAACAATTATACAAAAAGTGACAAGTGGTTTAATGAGTTATCAAGTTATAAAGTTTTGAGCCAGAAACAATTTTTTTAAAAAGCAGCTCTGAAAATGAAGAATATCTCATTAGGCCTTATGTTGTGGGGTTGCTATCTTGTGAATGAATGGGGCTAGGGCAGGCATGGGCAAACTTGGGCCCTCCAGGTGCTTTGGACTTGAACTCCCACAATTCCTGTTAGGTGTTGAAGTCCAAAGCACCTGGAGGGCCCAAGTTTGCCCATGCCTGGGCTAGGGGCTGTTTGTGTGCTGGGAGCTGGGAGCTAGGAGCTGTTAGTGTGCATCTAGTGGCCATCTTTTAAAAAGCATCTAGTAGTCATCTCTGCCCCACTCCTTCAAGGAGGAAGAGTTTCATTCATGGGCAGAGCTTGGTTGCAGAGAAACAGCGGTTTCAAACTGAGTCCATCTTTTTGAAACACCTTGTATTTGTGGATGGCAAAGGGGCGCTTCATGCCTCCTTATTTATTTATTTATTTATTTATTTACAGTATTTATATTCCTCCCTTCTCACCCCGCAGGGGACTCAGGGCGGATTACAATGTACATATACATGGCAAACATTCAATGCCATAGACACACAACATATAGACAGACACTCAGAGGCTATTTAACATTCCAGCTTTTCATGAGGGTATTTTGGTCACCAGGGGAGCTGTCGCTTCACCGTTCATTTGTGATACTGATAGAATACTTCCTCATTCTTTGCATACTTGCTGGATATTTTTATGGTGTTGTAAATTAGTGAAATTTGCCTCCCCGTATAAGCGGTACCCAAAATTTCCTACTTGACAGATGCAACTGTCTTTCGGGCTGCAAAGGTCAACAGTGAGCTACACAATGGTTGGAAGCTCACTCTGACCCAGGCTGGCTTCGATTGTCTAATTGTTCCTCTTTGCAAGTACCCACAGTCATTTTATGTATTCTTTTTATACTTCTTAGCTGCCTTTCAAGAATGTAGTATTCCCAAATCCATGTAAATGCCCCATCTCCCTGCTGCCTGAATGTGAAATCGAATCAGATTGGCTGCAGGGAAAATGGTCTTGGTTAGGAGATATGCCAGGGAATTTCCATAGAAATGGAAACAGTTCAAGAAACTCCACTTTTAAAAGAACCCTGCTGGCTCATTCTTCTCCCCAAATACCTCTCTCATTGCTGCATTTGTGTTATCTTGGTGAACACATATTTGAAAGCAGGCAGTTGCCAAAATAATGCATAGTTTCAGATGTGGATACATGGGATTTTGCTTGCGGGAGGCCCAAACTCCCTCTGCCTGACTGTTTTTCTAGTTAGGGATAGAAGCAACAAAAAGAGGACAGTTCGGTCTGAGAAGGGAAAACAGCAAAGTTTGCATATTTGTCCATCTGCCAAATGTAAGATTTATCTCCTGTCATTTTGTTTTCAGGTCCCACGTTTTCTGGCCCTGTCGACGTAAGATTGACTGACTTGCTTCAGACCGTTTCATCTTTTCTGGGCAAGTATCCGGCCTTGAACTGCAGGGAGGCCATTCAGCAAACCACGGCTGCCCTCATCACCTGCGTTAATGGTACGTTTTCTCTGTCTACAGAGTGTCGAGCCAACCTGCGCAGCACTGTCAAAGAAATTTCAGATGATATTTTGAGGATGGTATGAAAATTCAGGATGCTGGCCTCCCCCATTCCTACATGGGGTCATTTTAGCAAGTTCAGTTCTTTATGTCACAAAAATGGGAGAAGAGACATTTGCCACAATTAACTCGTCCATACATTTCTTTATTAATTTAAATTTGCACCCCTGCAAGGAATTTAAGAGGCTTAAATGCATCTACACCGTAGAATTAATGCAGTTTGATGGATAGGAATCAATGTTATAGAATCTTGGAAGTTACAGTTTTTCAAAGACTTTAGCCTTCTTTGCCCAAGTGTGCTGGTGTCTCACTACAATTCCTCAAATTCCATAGCATTGAGCCATGACAATTGAAGTGGCGTTAACCAGCATAAACTCTAGAGTGTAGATGCACACATATTTAGTTCCATTATATAAATACACATATTAACATGCATTTCTACAAAGACTCTACTGTATTAAAATACAGTAGAGTCTCGCTTATTCAACATAAACGGACTGGCAGAATGTTGGATAAGCGAAAATGTTGGATAATAAGGAGGGATTAAGGAAAAGCCTATTAAACATCAAATTACGTTATGATTTTACAAAGTAAGTACCAAAACATCATATTTTACAACAAATTGACAGAAAAAGCAGTTCAATACATGGTAACATTACGTAGTAAGTACTGTATTTACAATCTTAGCACCACAACATCACAAAGTATTGAAACAGCTGTGGATCCGGGCAGGAGGCAGACTGTGTTGGATAATACAGAACGTTGGACGAGCGAAGGTTGGATAAGCGAGACTCTCCTGTATGCAGAACAATGATTAAAATACAGTGGACACAAGACATATGTTTAAAATTCAGGATTAAAACTGGCTGGGTAGGCTTGCCAGAAGATATGGGTCTTCAATTGTATCTCAGGCCGGTTCTGCACTGCCAGATAAAATCCAGATTATTTGCTTTGAATTGGATTATACGGCAGTGTAGACTTATATAATCCACTTCAAAGCAGATAATGTGAATTATTTGCTTTGATAATTGGAATCATTTGGCAGTGTAAGAAGGGGCCTCAAATTCCACAGCTGATTTCATCTTCACAGGCTGAGAAAGTGATACAAAGTTCTTCATTGTCAATATCCATGGACGTTCCCGCACCAGCCTTATATAACAGAGGCAAATGTCGGAGTTGCTCCTGAAAAATTCTGGGAAATGTAGTTCAGGGCAGAACATTTGGAATTTTCAGTTAGAGAGGTCCCCAGCTTCCCTAAACTATATTTCCCAGAATTTTCCAGAAGCAGATCAGACGATAGCCTCCATTCTATAACATAGGTAGGAAAAATTGTGAAGCTGAGAACAGGTAGTTCAGGCCTCAGTAGCTGAAAACAATAAAAGAAAGTGGGAAATGGGGTGCAGGAGGAAAAGACAAAAAGGTCAATCAGTTTTTCTCTGAAAGAGCCAGCGGAGTAAATATGTGGATGAATGTCTCCCTAAAGCAGTGGTTCTCAACCTGTGGGTCCCCAGATATTTTGGCCTACAATTCCCAGAAGTCCCAGCTAGTTTACCAGCTGTTAGGATTTCTGCGAGTTGACGGCCAAAACACCTGAATATATAGTGATCATGCATATTATGTGGAATGCTCAACGGAAGTTCTTCATAGTCAGTTGTATTTTATTAAATGTGCATCTTGCATTTCTATCACATGTTGTTCCAGGGACTAATCATAATAACAACCCAAAATGGAATAAAATATATTCAAATACAATTGATTAAAAGACATAAAGACAAAAAACCCCCAACCATCTTCCTCCCTTCCCCACCCCAAAAGTCAATCAACCAGCAATATCATACTTACAGGTCAGGTTATGGGTCAACGGCCTGTTTAAATAAAAAAGCCTTTGTCTCAGAGTAGAAGATTATCAGAAACTTGGCTAGCAGGTAGGATTGCTAGGTCAGGATCATCTCTGGCCCTGAGGTTTCCCGGACAAAACCCGTGACCTAAGGATGGCCCTTTGTGAAGTCATTAATCATTGTCTATTAGGTATCAACAACATTTACTTACGGCTTGTCATTCTGGTGCACACATATAATAGACTATACAGACAGAGAGACAGATACACACATATTCATCCTATCTGGAAGTTAATTCAGAAATCTTAGTTATATGAACTATTCCCTAGATCAAGGGGAAAGGAATTCCGTTTTCTTTGTCATTTACTCATGGGGTAAGATATGAATCATTTTATCTACATTATTTGCTTCAGATGTTGGAAATAGATCAGAGTGGAGAGTCAGTCCTGGCATTGCTTCTTTAACGGTGGGTCCTGACCCCAAATGGGGTCCCATTAGCTCAATGTTGGGGTCACAAAAATTATTCTGATTCCTGAACACCACCTAGTACAGGGGTTCTCAACCTGTGGGTCTCCAAATGTTTTGGCCTTCAACTCCCAGAAATCCTAATAGCTAGTAAACTTTCTGGGATTTCTGGAAGTTGTAGGCCAAAATACCTGGGGACCCACAGGTTGAGAACCACTGACTTAGTGGCTGTTTTAGACATGTACGCGAATCTGTTATCAACAACGTACTGTCTTTACAGTGGACTCTGCAGAAAACGCTTCAGCAGTACTTTAAAACAAAAAAAGCAAAATCAGCCTCTTTAGCAAGACTTGCAAATGCTAATTTATTATCAGCACATGTTTGATTTTTACACCTATTTTATATACCTACATACTCAGGAGGAAAGGGGTCACAAGTAGAAAAAGTTTAAGAAGCCCTGAGTTCCGGCACCCAAATGGGGGGTTCAGGTGGGGGTTGGAGGTGCTACCTAAGTAAACATATAACCTCCCAGATAATCATCGCAAGTTGAAGCAACTAATCAATTAAGGCTTGTGGATTGTAGCAGGCTGGAGTTGGAAATTTGCATCCAGACCTCTCTCTTGTTGAGAGCTAAGCCCATGAAAACTAGAGAATTTGCACCCTTGTCTGGAGATGACCCAAGAAAACTGGAGATTCCTGAGGTATTTGGCAACCCTACTAGGTAGACAAGGCTTCCTTGGCAAGGAATTCCTGCTTGAGGCAGCCATGATTGAAAAGCCCCCTTACTGAGTCTTTTGCTGAATGTGCTTCAGATGTTAGCAGGACATATGAACAGGTCCTATCTGGCTGAGATATAGGTAGGTCCATGCTGTGGAAAGGATGGTTTTCGGATAAATCTGGCCTCTGATTTTTCAATGTGCAGGATGCTTTATAGAGGGAGGAGCATTCAGTCTATTGATCCAACATCACCACAGCAGTCTGTTTTGTGGCCATATCCCGACAAAACAGTAAATTAGGTCAGAGGACGCCCCCCCCCCCCACACACACACACTGGAGACGGCTGAGGGAGTGGGCATTTGAATAGTAGTTATTTAGAGTTACAATAGATTGTTTCTCTTTTTGGGATTGTTGCTGAAATCTCAAGTTCTCCTGGTGTGCTACAGCTCCAAATTGGTCCAATGAAACACTCATGAAGATTTGTTGGCGTCCTTTGGGGTGTTGACCAGGGGGCCTGCTTAAGTCATTTATCTGGGCTCCAGATAAATGGTGTGTATTTTTCGACAACAGGATGAACCTACTCTGCCTATTGCACCATCCTGCTTTATCCAGCAATGCTGTGGTTTTTTTATGCAGAATTTTTGGGCAGAAAAACCAAACAAAACCCCAACCTTACCAGCGTTTTGGCAGATTATTTATTTATCATGTCAGAAGTGAATTGAGAATTCAGTACAGTATTTTAAAAACCACAAACAGTTAAAAACTTGGCATTATACTAAATATCCTTTGACCAGTAGCTGGCCACTTGGAGTGCCTCTGGTGTTGCCGTGAGAAGGTCCTCCATGATGCATGTGGCAGGGCTCAGGCTATGTTGTAGTCTCCTCGCTTGTATGTTGTGGACTCCACTCTGTAGCCCCATTTCTTGAGGTTGGCTCTGTATCTCGTGGTGCCAGAGCACAGTCTGTTCAGCGCCTTCCAAGTCGCCCAGTCTTCTGTGTGCCCAGGAGGAAGTCTCTCATCGTGTATATTTTGGCAGATAAAGTGCCTGTATTTTTGTGGCTTGGAAAATGCAGAAGTCAAGACACAAGAACTCTACTTCCTTTTTCTGACTCAGTCTTTTGTCACATTGGTTTGCAGTTTTTCATAACTTCCGAGCAATTAATATTTGAGGTCCAGGGCTTTGAAAGTAGAATATAAATACATTTGCTGCCAGTGGCAAGATCTCACTCAAACCCCACTTTCAGAGAGGTGTTTTCATTTTTAAGTATGTTATAGTGGCATTGCTGAGATGGTTGAACAGATGGTGAAGTAATGCCAGGGATGGTAATGTCGAAAGCCGAGAACAAGTATGGAAAGTGGAGGAGAGGGAAGAGGGCGGGTGCTGGACAGGAAAACTGCGGTTCTGTAATCCTAGTACGGAAGCCAAAAAGTTAGCACTAAAATAAAATTCAGCATTTTTAAAAAACATTTTTTTTTTTTTACAAAAACTCCACAGGAAGCTATGCAATCATAGATGTAGGTGTGAAATCTCATTTGTTTCAACTGCTCTTACTTATCGAGGGACTTGATCTAGTTTCTGGTAAATTACTCACTGCTTTTCAATGTGTATATTGGGAAGGTTTGTATTCTTTCTTTTTAAAATGGACACCATAGGTGAACTATCTCAGAGACAGACTGGGATGGTCAGATTTCCTTTTCTCAAGCACAGTGAAGACAGTTTAGAGAATGGACTACCATTTTTGCTTCATTGTGCTTTTTTGGCCTTTGTACTACAACTCCCACCAACCCCAGTTAGCCAGGCCTGTTTTGTAATTATTATTATTTACAAGGAGTGCTGATTTGTTAGCAAAAAGGTAAAGTTAGCAAGTAATACAGGTTGAGTATTCCTTCTTGGAAATACTTAGGACCAGAAGTGTTTGGGATGTTGGATGTTTTTCGGATTTTGGGATATGTGCATATATTGTACATAATGTGATATCTCGGAGATGAGACTCATAGAATAATTGAATCCTAGAGTTGGAAGAGACCTTGTGGGCCATCCAGTCCAACCCCCTGCCAAGAAGCAGGAAAATCGCATTCAAAGCACCCCCAACAGATGGTCATCCAGCCACTGTTTAAAAAGCCTCCAAAGAAGGAGCCTCCACCACACTCTAGGGCAGAGAGTTCCACTGCTGAACAGCTCTCACAGTTAGAAAGTTCTTCCTAACGTTCAATTGGAATCGCCTTTCCTGTAGTTTGAAGCCATTGTTCATGTCCTAGTCTCCCGGGCAACAGAAAACAAGCTTCCTCCTTATGACTTTCCCTCACATATTTATACATGGCCATCATGTCTCCTCTCAGCTTTTTCTTCTGCATGCTCAACATGCCATCTCTTTAAGCCACTCTGCATAGGGCTTGTTTTCCAGACTCTTGATCATTTTAGTCGTCCTCCTCTGGACACATTCCATCTTGTCAACATCTCCCTTCAATTGCAGTGCCCAGAATTGGATGATGCATTCCAGGTGTGGTCAGAAACCAAGGCAAAATAGAGAGGTAGCATGACTTCCCTGGATCTAGACCAGTGGTCCCCAACCTTGTTTTGACCAGGGACCATTTTGACCAGAGACCACTTGATCAGAGACTACTTACATGAGACTGAGCCCAGAATACATCAATACATGCAATAACAACCACGATACAAAGCAAAATACAACTACTAATACAAAGCAATTAAAATAAAACTCATACATAAATAGCATAAACATTGAACAATAGCACAAAACACATCTAAAATATGGGGATAATAGGACTTGCTTGCCTCACTGGGCTGTTGTATGGTAGTAGATGAAAAATATTATTTTTTTAAAAAGCTTCCTGGATAAAATAGTTTTTAGAAACCCTCTGAAAAACATATAGAGAGGAAGCTCAAGGGAGTCTTTTAGTGGCAAAATGAGCTTGTTCACACTACACAAGTATGCTGCTATATTTACCTTTAGCTACCATGGGCACATCCCATGAAATGCTAAATCTGAAGAAGAGCTCTCACTGAACTACCAGTCAGATGATTCCATAAAATCATTGCATAGTAGTTAAAGTAGAATCATTGCACTATCATTGTCCAATGTGAATTTTTTGATTGTGTGAGGAGCGACTTGAGAAACTGCAAGTCGCTCCTGGTGTGAGAGAATTGGCTGTCTGCAAGGACGTTGCCCAGGAGATGCCCGGATGTTTTTACCATCCTTGTGGGAGGCTTCTCTCATGTCCTCGCATGAGGAGCTGGAGTTGATAGAGGGAGCTCATTCGCACTCTTCCTGGGTTCGAACCTGCGACCTGTCGGTCTTCAGTCCTGCCGGCACAGGGGTTTAACCCAGTGCGCCACCGGGGGCTCCTCCAATGTGAATGGGATAAGGGTCTGTGTGCCACAGTAAAAAGGCCTTCTCCTAACAGTTCCTGGTAGCTTCATCAGCAAAGGGACAATGAGAAACTGTCTCAGGTATGATCATATATCAGTATGTATGTATTGTATTTTTTTCCTCAGTAAACAAAAATTTTGTTAATCAGGTGAAAACAACTTTCAGGCCATTGAACACCAATCAGCAGTAGCAGATGGCAAAGTCAGTAGGATTACCACAGAGGCCTCTTTTTTCCCTTCTTCTTCATACAAACCGAGAAGTATGCAAATCAAAGGGCCAAATAAGTTTCTTCACACGGAAATGCTGCTGTTAGCAGGAAGCAGCAGTGAAGTCAGAGTGGCTCCCTCACGCTGCTTGCGCAGACCTCCGGGGGCTCTTTCTGCAAAGTATGCGGCTTCCATGGTTCTTCCTGACCAAACGGAGAGCTTCTGAGTCACCCAAGGATTTGGACTCTGGGATTAACATCCCAGCGCCCTGCTGAGGATTTGGCTGCGATGGCAGAACCTGAACCCACTGGTAGGTGAAGCAACCTTCTGATCCCTTGAAAACAAAGAGCCTGGTGGCATCCTTAAAATGTTGCAAAACCACTGCAAATGGCAACCTCTTGGGCGATGGCAGAAGTTCTCAAGCTCAAACTTTCCAGATGTTGTAGAATCCCTGAGTTTTGGGCTTTGGAGACCTGAAATCCAAAATATTGGGATGACCACTGAGGGTGAGAACCACAGAGATTGACTTTATGGATTGCTCTTTGGAGCTGTTTATCTCTACACTGCGGAATTAATGCAATTTGACACCACTTTAGTTGCCATGGCTCAATGCTATGGAATCGTGGAATTTGTAGTTTGGTGAGGCACCAGCACTCTTTAATAGAGAAGGCTAAAGCTACAATTCCCATGAATAGTTCAAGTGGTGGCCAGACGGCATCAATGCTACAGTGTAGATGCACCTTTGGAATAACTGGATGAGACCAACCGTTTGTTTAAGGATGTGGAAAGACTGTTGTCCCTCAATGTGCCAGAACTGAAGGTGGTACGAAGAAGACATTGTAACTGATGGTGTGTGCACTCAGCTGTCCTCTCTGATGAGCAAGTTATTCCACTTTGGGGAAACTGCAACCTGCTGAACCTGCCTGAACAAAAATAAAAATAAGATTAATGTGTACCATGGGGCAAAGATGCATTTGCTGAGCCACAGATAATCCTGCCTGGCTCCAGCCCAAGTTAGATGTGGAACTTGTTTGGATGTGGTTGTATATTTTCAGTGTACCAGAGTTCATACTGAGTGACTGTACTTAGAAACAAGTGTATTTTGTAATCACTTCAGAAATAATTGTTGTGCCTGAAGAATAACCTCAGTAGCTGGGGAGAGGTATCTAATATTTGGGGTTCAAAACCCATTTTTTTTTTAAAAAAGTGATCACAAAACTGTTCCTCTTGAGCTACTGATATATAGTAAAGCTAAAGGTTTCCCCTGACTCTGGGGGTTGGTGCTCATCTCCATTTCTAAGTCCAAGAGCAGGTGTTGTCCGTAGACACCTCCAAGGTCATGTGGCCAGCATGACTGCATGGAGGGTTGTTACCTTCCCGCAGGTGTACCTATTGATCTACTCACATTTGCTTGTTTTTGAACTGCTCGGTTTTCAGAAGCTCGGGCTAACAGCAGGAGCTCACCCTGCTCCCCAGATTTGAACCACCGACCTTTGGTCAGCAAGTTCAGCAGCTCAGCGGTTTAATCTGCCGCGCCACCAGGGGGCCCTTATTGACATATATATGCACACATATTAGAACCCATCTTAGAACTAGAGAAATCATGGTTTTAGATGAGGGATATAATCCTTATTTGTTTGGTAAAAAGTTCTTATTGTACATCTGATCATTATTAAGGAAACTTTTCTCCTCTAATTTGCTTCTGCCCTTGCACCAGACATTTCAGTGGGAACTGTATTTAGACGATCTGTGGATCGCTCATGCAGGGCAATCGATTCCCTTGTTAGCCATAGTCAGAAACAGGATTAACACGAATGCCCATTTTCTAACCTTTTCTGACTTATTTCCTTGCATCATTGCACAGACCAGCATGAACAGAAAATCATAGTAGTTTTGGAAAGCTGGGAAGAAAATAGAAACCATGTTAGTCAAGCCCCCTAATCTAAGGCAAGATCTTACATGTGCAAAACCACATTCACACTACAAATATTGCTCAGCTCAAGAGAAAGAACATCTCATGAGTCCTAGCCAGGGGGACTGGTAGTTATGATGAAAATACAGTAGTAGTTCATTTACATCAGGAGCAGATGTCAAATTTCCGTGCAATAATCTAGCCTTACTATGAAGATCACTGTGTTCGGCAATAAATATCATGCTGTGTACCTCATAGATTAGGTACCTGAATTTAGAAGCAATTTAGACAACTCAGGAGTTGAGCTAACCCACATGCTACAAAAAAGACTTGTAACCCAATCTATCTCAGTCCTCTGCACTTTGAACTATTATGAGCCCAGGCCTTACAGGGCTTAGAAATTAGCCTTAGACTCAAGATTTTAAAATTTTATATTTATTTTAATTCATCTCTGTTTTAACAAAGGATACATATGATCCTGCGTGTTTTTATATGTAGGGTGGTATTATAACGTTTGAGGCTTGCTTCACTGCCCAGTCTCAGTTCCTCATCTGCAAAATAAGAATACTGCAGATTCATGCCTCTCACAAAGCTGTTGTGGAGCATAGGGAAGGAAAAAATATTAGAAAATTGGAGGAAATGTTAGAAAATATTTGAAAAACAGTTGGGAAATACGTTTTTCAAGTGTTGAGAAATCCTGACAAGAAGAATCCTGGATCTTCAGAGTTCTGTGCAAATTCATCATGTGATATTTTTCCACAGCATTCCAGTGCAGGGAAAAAGTGTTTTCTGTTCAAAAATATTATTTCCTGCACAAAAACCTTTTTTTTTTTTGCACACACAAAGCTGTGGGTAATGACTTTTTTATTCAAAATTAACACGTGGGATAAAAAATAAAGTTTATTATTGTTATTTTTTTTACAAGAAACAGTATTTTCTGCACACGGCAAGGGTTGGACTAGATGGCGCACGTGGTCTCTTCCAACTCTTTTATTCTATGATTCTGTGACATAATATTTCAAAAAATGAAGTTTTCTGTGCAAAAAATACCAGAAGTGAATTTTGTGCAACATTAATTCTGAACTCTGAATCGCTTTTCCTGGATGAGAATTTTTTATTATTATTATTATTATTATTATTATTATTATTATTACTATTACTATTATTACTATTATTATTATTACTATTATTATTATTACTATTATTATCATTATTATTATTATTGTTATTATTGTTATTATCCCACTTCTTCTTTTCCAAAGGAGACTCAATGTAGCTAAAACTAAGAAATCATACAATATTACTAAGACTATTGTTGGTTCCTTCAAGAAGAAACTAAAAGGGGGGGGTGGTGGTGGTTACATTCCTTTTGGAAAGGAATGAAACAAAAATATGAGACAACTAATCTGCCAAATAATTATATGTAGGTTTAAAAAAAATTAAATCCAGAACTGCTTTTTAGGTAGGAAGACGAGAAAAAGTTGGCACTCAATCCTCTTGTACTTCTTAAGAAGAGAGAAGTTCTACTTCCCTTTGCATCCCTCTTACTTCATTTCACAGAAAATGAGAAATACTTCTAGTCCTCAGCATCTTTCCCAGCCTCAGTTTGAACATTTATTTCCGTTTCTGGGCCTAACACATTCAGAATAGATGTTGATGCTGCCAAATGAATGAGCGATATTGTTGCTTCCTGTATCTACAAAATATTTACCACCGTGAGAAGGCTCTTTCTTGAACATAGTAGCATAAAACCCATGTAGGAACTACATTGCATGGAAAGGGGCTAATCATTGCACAACAGAATTGAAAGCATAGTTAGACATTAATTTCTAACAGAAATTGAGTGGGGAGGGTCATGTTTCAAAGCCATTTAAGGGAAGTCACATTTTGGGGGTATATTTTTCTGGTCCAAGTTCATCTTGTGTATTAATTTATTGGAATTTTATTCCTCCTTTCCCCCAAAATAGAAGTCAAAGTGGTTTACAATATGAGTCAAAACAAAATAGCTAACTGATATGGAGTATACAAGTTTAAAAAAAGCACAAAACAACCAATCATCTCCCACCACCATGTGTTTACTTGGTAAGGTATACTTTAAATACCAATCTTTTCAGATCAAACATCTGGGTGGATTTCCTTGTGTTATAAAAATTCTTCCTTCCTTGGCATGAAGACAGGCCTCAGTGCTGTAAGTTGCCTTCATGGCTCTGTGTATTTAATGTTCCTAGAACTGTTCCAGTTTGAAACTGAAAGTTTATCTGCATTGTAGAATTAATGTAGTTTAGCACCACTTTAACTGCCATGGCTCAATGGGATTTGTATATGGAGAGACACCAGTATTTGGCAGAGAAGGATAATGTCTCTTTTTAAATTTAATATGTTTTGTTTACTTTTCACTTTCATGGATTGTTTAGTTACTTGCGTTGATTCTATTTAAATTGTATTGTCGAAGGCTTTCATGGCTGGAATCACTAGATTGTTGTAGATTTTTTCAGGCTGTATGGCCATGTTCTAGAAGCATTCTCTCCTGATGTTTCGCCTGCATCTATGGCAGGCATCCTTGGAGGTTGTGAGGTCCTCAGAGGTTGTGATTATTTCAGTTCAACAAGAATTATTTTTTTCTATTTAAATTGGTTATTGGTTTATTGTTTTATTATCATCATTTTATTTTTTTAATTATTGTTGTGTTATTTGCATTGTTGTAAGTCACTCCGAATCTTCTCAGGGAGATGGGGCAGGGTATCAATACGGTTATTTTTATCTATTATTAACAATCTTATAAAACGACAACTCCAATTATTCTCTAGCATTGAGCCATAGCAATTAAAGTGCTGCCAAAACTGCATTTGTTCTACAGTGTAAGTGCATCCTTATATTGAGTGTACCATTCATATCCTGATAAATCCGCTTTCTTCCCTCTCTTCCCAACAAGCCTCTAGACTTTATTGTTTCAGAAAGTCATACAGTTCTCAGTGTCTATGCCAGAGTTTTTAAGGTTGGCTTTGAGCCCATCTTTAACTCTCTTTTCCTGTCCACCAACATTCCCTTTTCCATTCTTGAGTTCAGAGTAGAGCAACTGCTTTGGGAGATGGTGGTCGGGCATCTGGACAACGTGGCCGGTCCAGCGGTGTTGATGGCGGAGGACCATTGCTTCAATGCTTGTGGTCTTTGCTTCTTCCAGGACGCTGACATTTGTCCGCTTGTCTTCCCAAGAAATTTGCAGGATTTTCCGGAGGCAGCGCTGATGGAATCGTTCTAGCAGTTGCATGTGACATCTGTAGACAGTCCACGTCTTGCAGGCATATAGCAGGGTTGGGAGGGCAATAGCTTTATAGACAAGCACCTTGGTATCCCTAAGGATGTCCTGGTCCTCTAACACTCTCTGCTTCATTCGGAAAAATGCTGCGCTCGCAGAGCTCAGGTGGTGTTGTATTTTGGTGTCTTTGGTAGAGAGGTGGTTGCCAAGGTCGCGGAAATGGTAAACATTTTCTAATATTACACCATTAAGTTGTATCTCTGGCATTGGAAAGGGGTTGGCTGGTGACTGCTGGAACAGCACTTTGGTTTTCTCGATGTTCAATGACAGCTATCCTCCCCACGTGGTCTTACCCCTCTAACCATGAGTGATGGCTTCCAGTCCACATGGACTAAAAGAGTAGCAGTAAAGGTCGCAACACTAAGTTTCTCCCAAGGACAATTGCTAACCATGAGATGGGACCAAGCCAAGTATCTCATTAAGCAACGGATCCTGGGCATAGAGCGCCAATGGAACTAACCTGTTCCCAAGCCTTTAATGTTAGGGAAGCTAATAGATACCTCACTGCCCCCATGGCATACCTAACAGACCTGGAAGTGTCAAAACACCAAAGGGCTTTCACTCTGGCAAGATGCCATGCTCTCCCATTGACTGTATTGGAGGGGAGGTATCAGAAAACCCCCTTCAAGGTGAGACTATGCCCCTGTGAGTCCGGGAACATAGAAACAACTGAGCACGTGTTTCTTCAATGCATATTCCACAGAGACCTTAGTACTAATCTCATTACACCATGGCTTCTAAAATATCCAGGGCACACCGAAAAATATTATTCCACCCTGCTGCTTTCGGACTCTAGCACTACAATAACTTATAGTGTTGCTAAGTTTTGTTCTGCAGCGCTTAAAATTGGATGAATGATGATCGACCCCGCAAGGCAACACCCTGTTGGGAATGTAGTTAGAACAACCTGTTACAGCTGAAATGCTGCTAGACTTGTAATGTGCCCCTCCCATCCCCTTTGGTGCCCCCCACCCCACCCCAGTGCTTTGAACCCTCCTATTAGTCCCCCCCCCCCGGTTCCATACCTGTTACATTAACCTGTGTTTTTAATCTGTTTTTTAATAACTGCTTCACTGGGGAGCTGTGTTTCGCCTTCCCAGGGTGCTTGTGCCCTGCTTTGTGCTGGTCAGTGACCGTAATAAAGTTTTGTGTTGTATTGTATTGCATAGAATGTACAAATCTTAAGGGCTAAAAGACGACTAGCAAACATTGGTTTCATCCATCTCATAACAATCACAACACCAATCCCCAAGCAACAACAGGTATCGATTCTACTTAAAATTTTCCCCACTCTCTTTCTTAAACTGTAGAATATTTATAGCCGTGCTTAGTTTTGCATGGCAAATATTTGAACTTGATCCCAACCAGCTTTGATTCAGTATATTGAACTTAGATCTGCCAAATGAGACATGTCAAAGATTGATGTAAAGAATTATAATACCAATTATTTCCCCGTGTTTGCTAATTAGTAGCATGACTCGACATGACTAAATATTTGTTGTTGTTGTGTGCTTTCAAGCTGCTTACAACTTATGGAAACCCTATGGCAATTCAATCAATAAGGTATTCTTGGCAAGATTTGCTCAGAGAGAACTTACTTTTGCCTTCCTCTGAGGCTGAGAAAGTGTGACTCGGCCAAGATCACCCATTGCGTATCCATGACTGAGCAGACATCCCATCCATGGTCTCCAGAGTTGTTGTCTAGTGCTCTAACCATTATGCTGCCCTGGATCTCGGAATAAATATGACATGGATTAAATATTAGTAGGAAAATATAAAATCCTTCTGATTTATGGATCCCATGTTGATGGTTAGGACCTCCTTCTCCTGCCATATAATGTCACTTATGTAAATCCTATTGGTTTTTGCTTTCAAGCACTTACATTTTGTTTACAGTGATTTTCAGGCTAGCCTACATAGGTATTTGCTGTGTTTAGAATGGGAGGTGCCATGAATTCCTACTGGATTATGGCCGTGATATTACCACTAGGCAAACTTGTCAGTATTTCTGCCTTCTTGTCCATTAGCTATTTGGGGGTGCTTATTATAAAGCCCAGAGTGTTTTCAGTTTTGACATTTTTTATATCAAATTCTGCCAAGAATTAACCTCACCATCTTTATTTAAGTGCATCTACACTGTAGAATTGATACAGTTTGAAACCACTTTGACTGCTTTGGCTCAGTGTTATGCAATCCTGGAATTCGTAACTTGGTGAAACACCAGCACTCTTTGGCAGAGGAGGCTAAAGGCTTGTCAAACTACAGCTCCCATGATTACACAGCATTGAGCCATGGCAGTTAAAGTTGTGTCAAGCTGCATTAATTCTACAGTGTAGATGCCTCAGTAGGTTTTTTTTTTTGCATGATTGTATGACGATTTTAAGGAGCCCCCAGTGGTGCAGCAGGTTAAACCACTGAGCTGCTGAACTTACTGACCGAAAGGTCGGCAGTTTGAATCCGGGGAGCAATGTGAGCTCCCGCTGTTAGGCCCAGCTTCTGCAAAGCTAGCAGTTTGAAAACATGCAAATGTGAGTAGATGAATAGGTACCACTTCGGCAGGAAGGTAACTGCGCTCCATGTAGTCATGTCGGCCACATGATCTTGGAGGTTTCTACTGACAGCGCCAGCTCTTCGGCTTAGAAATGGGGATGAGTACCATTCCCCAGAGTCGGACATGACTAGACTTAATGTCAAGGGGAAAACTTTGCCTTTACTGTGATGATTTTGTGCATTTTAGGTGGCTGATTTACCATTCTGTCATTCTGGTTCATTCCTGATATCTTCTCATTATTATTTGCCTATTTTATGAGAGTGAACTTTTAAAATTATTATTAGCTATATTTTGTTTTAATTCAGGAGTAAGTGATATTAGTTGACTGGACTACATTTCCTGCCATCCCCCATTAATGGCTCTGGTGGCCAATACTGATGGGAGTTGCAGGCCAAAACATCTTAAAGATCCAGAACTTGGAAATGTTCCTATTTTGGACTACAACTTCCCAACTCCCGAGCACGTATGATTTTCACGTTCTGAGAGGGCCACAGGTTGTCCATCCTGGAGTGAAATAGAATACAGTTTGAAGAACACCTGGACTAGGATTTCAGGACACACATTTTATGAAATACTAAACCTCCCCTACTGCTTCACTCAGTCATGCTGTTATGATGCCAGTAGATTATGTTCACCCTTCCCTCTGCTTTCTTCCTCTGACACACAAGCGCTTGCAAAATACTACTGTTTTGAAACTATTTCCTCCTATATTTAGACCAAAAGGCATTTCCCAGATGGCTTCGCCACTCCAATTAGCAAAACAGTTCCCATTCTATTTCATTATTTGGAGATAGACTTCTTGCTAGAGATGTAATTATTCACAACATGGTTCCCAAAGGCAACCACAAGTAATTTCAGCTGTTTTCTTCCTAGAAGTCTTTGAAAATCATACAGGCTATTCACAATTAGGGACATATTCTGTGTAAAATTCATAGACAGTTGTTTTGTGCAGAAAGCAGCAATTTCTCTGCAGGAATTGCACGGAAATTGCATTATCTGTGTGGAAAATTATATTTCAGTGTAGAAATGTTAATTCTTGTGCAGAAAATGTTGTTTTCTTTGCAAATCAACCAAGTGAATAAGTATAATAATTGTATAATAATTTCACTTGGATTATTATTATTATTATTATTATTATACTTATTCTGTGTAAAAATTTCACTTGGTTTATTATTATTATTATTATTATTATTAGTATTATTATACTTATTCTGTGTAAAAATTTCACTTGGTTTATTATTATTATTATTATTATTATTGAGAGCATTTCTATCCCATCCTTCTCGCCTCCGAAGAGGGACTCAGGATGGCTACCAACAGGCACCATTTGGTGCCAAACAATAAAACAAGCATAATATACAATTAACCTACATTAAAAACAATTATAGATACATTTAAACAGTTCGCCGTTTCACCTCATCTTCCAAATCAATCCATTGCCAAGTACTCAGTTACAGCTCTCTTCTTCCGATCCTTCTGACCCTTCCAACTTTGTCCTCAGCTTATCTCAATTGCTGCAAACTGAGTTCAAAGCACAAACTATTTTACACTCAATTAACTCAGCAGAAGGAAGAAGAATAGGATTTTTTAAAAGTCGTGTCAGAGTGAATTGAAAATATACTGCGAGGTGCTTCTGGTGTGAGAGAATTAGCCATCTACAAGGACGTTGCCCAGGGAATGCCCAGATGTGTTACCATCCTGTGTGAGGCTTCTCTCATGTCCCCACATGGAAAGCATTGAATCTTTGCCATTGTAAACCGCCCTGAGTCGCCTAAGGGCTGAGAAAGGTGGTATACAAATATAGTAAATAAATAAATAAATAAAGCTGGAGCTGACAGATGTGAGGTCACCCTGTCTTGCATATTCGAACTGCTGACCTTCAGGTTTTCAGGTCAGCAGTTTAGCCAGCACTAGGCTGTAACCCATTGTGCCACCGCAGCTGAATAGGATGTAGTGAAATGTTCTCCTGCCCAATAGGCTCAGCCAAAAGCAAACCACTTCAGTCTCTCCTAGCTGGTATGTCCTTCCTTTTACCATCTTGACCATACTCACACTGTCGCTTATCCACACGTACCCCAGTTTTCATGTGAGAAACTTTGGAGGACATATTTCCTACACATTCAGGTCTGTGATGATACTCAAACTACAGAGTTGGTGGCGACAAGCTGAATCAACATGACCTACCGACAAAGAACAGGCCCAGCAGTTTCTCAGTTTTTCTGAATTTTTGTGATCAGACTGGGTGTGTTAGTTGATACAGGGCAGACCAAACTATCCTACATATTATATCTGTAATTTTTGGGTTTGTCCCTTGTAAGCTGCCCCAAGTCTCCTAGGGGAGACAGTTGGCGGGGTATAAAAATAAAGTCATTATCATTATTATTAAGTCTAGAAATTGTATTTAAAAAGGCAAAAAACTTGGGATCAATATGAGTACTGTACTTTATCTCTTACCAAAAAAGAAACTATCCCCTTCTCTGAATAGTCTGGTGAAAAGCGAGAGCTTAGTCCAACCCAGAAGACCCTAAAAGAAGCACTGAACCCCGCTACTCTTTCTGGCCTTTTTGAATGTCTGGATGAGGAAATGGTAGCAACAGCCAAGGCTGGCCCCTAAAGTGGCATTGGCACTTTCTCCTCTCATTTATCTACAGGTCATATCAAAATCCATAATTTAGACCCCAGATCCGTCGTCGATATATACATGAGCATATACTCTAAGCTACAGTCTTTATTTTTCCCCCTCCCAGCTGCCTCCCAACTAAGTCCAGCTTGACAATCAGCAGAGTTAAGGAGGGAGACAAGCAAAGGGCTAAGAGACCCAACTTGGTTACAAGGAGGACATTTGAGAGGCACTGGCTCTCTTTTTGTTTTTCTCTTCCTCCTCCTCCTGTCTCATGAACAAGACTTCCCCGCTGTGCTTGGTGAAGCAACCCATTTAGGCAACCACATCCTGTTTGGGGGGAGCAGGGAGGGGAAGAGGAAAGGGGATTGTGGAGATTTTGTTCTATCACAAGCCCGTGCCAGTTTTTAAGATTTCGTAGCAGGTTGTAGCTTAAAGATAGGCCAGCCTTGCAGACATGCAGCAGGATGAAGCGGTGGCAATGGGTTTTCTGGGGTGAGAGGATGGATCATAATATTTCAGAGCAAACCCGAAGATTTGCATGGGCAAAAAGAGCAGTCCCTGTTAGCCATTTTGGAAAGTCATGAAAAGACCTATCCATTGTTTACACTTCCACAGCCTGGAATTGGAAGAGGTGGTTTTGTTTTTCTGTCTCGATAACAAAAAATAGGGTGATTGGCATTGATACTATACACTTTGGTGAGAGTATTTGTGCGGGAGTTGTGATGTGTTGGGATGTCTCAGGCAGCAACATTTTGTAGGATTGATCCCAAGGACTGTATTTTTAAATTATGAAAATCCAGTGAAAAAGATCAAGTGTATATAGTCAACAAGTCCATCATGTCAAAATGTTGTGTAGTCCTCTTTCTCGCATATTTTTACATTGGAAAACTCCCCCAATCTCTCTTTCTGCCTGTATTCTCAACTGCTCCATTTGAAATATTTAAACAGTGCTGACAAATTTTCTGATTCTCCTCACTCTCTCTCTCACCCACACACAGACATACACACATAGAATCACAGAATCATAGAATCATAGAGTTGGAAGAGACCTCATGGGCCATGCAGTCCAACCCACTGCCACGAAGCAAGAAAATTGCATTCAAAGCACCCCCGACAGATGGCCATCCAGCCTCTGTTTAAAAGTCCCCAAAGAAGGAGCCTCCATCACACTCCAGGGGAGAGAGTTTCACTGCTGAATAGCTCTCACAGAAGTTCTTCCTAATGTTCAAGTGGAATCTCTTTTCTTGTAGTTTGAAGCCACTACTCCGCATCCTAGTCTCCAGGGCAGCAGAAAACAAACTCTTCCCCTCCTCCCTATGACTTTCCCTCAGATTTTTATACATGGCTATAATGTTTCTTCTGAGCTTTCTCTTCTGCAGGCTAAACATGCCCAGCTATTTAAGCCACTCCTCATAGGGCTTGTTCTCCAAACCCTTGATCATTTTAGTCGCCCTCCTCTGGACACATTCCAGCTTGCCAACATCTCCCTTCAGTTGTGGTGCCCAGAATTGGGCATAGTATTCCAGATGTGGTCTAACCAAGGCAGAATAGAGGGGTAGTATGACTCCCCTGGATCTAGACACTAGACTCCTATTTATGCAGGCCAAAATCCCATTGGCTTTTTTTGCTGCTGCATCACATTGTTGGCTCATGTTTAACTTGTTGTCCATGGGGACTCCAAAATCTTTTTCACAGATACTGCTCCCGAGCCACACGTCCCCAATACTGTATCCTTGCATTTCAATTTTTTCTGCATCACTTTCTCTGATTTGGCATATCAAAAGTGTATTTAAGTGTATTTTCTGGGTGAAAAGAACAATGAAAAATGTGCAAGAATTCTTTTAATCTTTCCCAGTAGGGGAAGGTTTCTGAAGTTTTCATTTCACAACATAAGAATTAGGATGTGATTCCCCCCCCCCCCCCCCAAAGGAAGCAATAGGTAGTCTTAGCAATTTTCTTCCTGCTGTGAGAAAATCTTTTCAAAGACGTTTTGATGGCTGGGATTTATTCTTCCCAAACTATGTAGCATTAGCATTATTATGCAGAAAATGGCATTTTCTGCACAGAAAATAATATTAACTGAAACAAGGTTAAAATGCTGTTTTGTGCATAGAAAGCTCTGTAATTGGGAAACATTCTGCACATGGTATTTTGGGGCGGAAAATTATATTTCTGTGTAGAAAAAAGCACCTTCTATGTAGGAAAGTAAACTGCGTCTGTTCCTTGAGAAGCCAGATCTGGCCATGATGGTACATGCCTTAGTAACATCCTGTCTGGATTACTGTAACATTCTCTATGTAGGGCTGCCTCTGAAGAGTGTTTGGAAACCACTCTTCCACTGGTCCAAAGAGCTTCAGCTGGTCTGAAGAACTGCAGCCAGGTTGCTCACTGGGGCTGCCTGCAGATAGTGGTCAACCCCCATGTTGCAGCAGCTCCACTGGCTGCCAGTCTCTTTCTGGGCACAATTCAAAGTGCTAGTTATGGTTTTTAAAGCCCTAGGCAGTTCAGGTCCTGGCTATTTGGCCGACAACATCCTCTTGTACAAACCTACCTGAGCCCTGGGATCTTCTAGAGGCATTCTCTCCTGACGTTTCGCCTTCATCTATGGCAAGCATCCTCAGAGGTAGTGAGGTCTGTTGGAACTAGGAAAAAGGGTTTATATATCTGTGGAATGACCGGGGTGGGACAAAGAACTCTTGTCTGCTGGAGCTAGGTGTGAATGTTTCAACTGACCACCTTGATTAGCATTTGATGGCCTGGCAGTGCCTGGGGCAATCTTTTGTTAAGAGGTGATTAGATGTCTCAGATAGTTTCCTTTTCTGTTTTGCTGTTGTAATTTTAGAGTTTTTTTTAATACTGGTAGCCAGATTTTGTTCATTTTCATGGTTTCCTCCTTTCTGTTGAAATTGTCCACATGCTTGTAGATTTCAATGGCTTCTCTGTGTAGTCTGACATGGTGATTGTTAGAGTGGTCCAGCATTTCTGTGTCCTCAAATAATATGCTGTGTCCAGGTTGGTTCATTAGGTGCTCTGCTATGGCTGACTTCTCTGGTTGATGTACTCTGCAGTGCCTTTCATGTTCCTTGATTCATGTTTGGGCGCTGCGTTCAATTGACTTTTCTGGAAGACACCAAGAATGGCATGTCACCATTTAAATAGATTGCAAGCCTCATATGATACTGTTTAATATTTTTCAGAAACGATTACAGAGAAATAATAATAAACAATAATAAACTTTATTTATACCCCACCACCATCTCCCTGAAGGGGACTCAGGGTGGCTAACATGAGGCCAAGCCCAAAGATACAATACAGCAAAATAAAATACAAAATATAAAACAACAAAAATTACAGCAGAATAAAAAACATAAATAGCAAATTGACATAATATAAAATCGAACACAATGGGCAGGCCAAATGGATGAGGTAAAATAATAAAACCCTGGATGAGGTAGGAATACAAAAAGTGTAATTGAGAGGAGCCCCACAAGGATGAACAGTGAGGTTAAGCTTTCAGTTTAGGATGGGGGAAAAGTGCATCATAGGGGCACCACTGTAGGTGGAACAGACAGAAATGGGACAGTGGTCACTCTCCAAAGGCACAACGGAAGACCCAAGTTTTCAGATTTTTCTTAAAGGCTGCTAAGGTGGGGGCTTGCCTGATCTCACCTGGTAGTGAGTGGACTTCTGACCACTGCTGGTTCTGCACTGCATTTTGCCTGCATTTTGCCCACAGCCATTATGTGCCCTCCAGATTTGCCATGGTTGTCTGTTTTACGCCAGCTGGGTACTGGGTATTCACTATGAGAGAGGCTGGAACTGAGTTGACTGCACAAGACTGCAGCTTCCACTCAGTATTATTTATTCATTATTACACCTTTTTTTGTTTACTTTTTAAAAAAGAAGCATAAACAATAATCAGATCTCTGATGTTTCTAGGTTGAGGGCGCTTTTGTTTACTTTTTATATTTATATATTACCTTGCTGCCAAACAACACAGGAAAACTCACAATTCTTTTCATTTACGTATTTTCAAAACCTTCTGCTGTTTACCCTTCTTGCCAGATCACTAAGCAAAGTGGCTGGCAATACAAAGTACCGAAAACAAAATAGATGTGCAATAAAAACAACCGAAAAAACAGACCCATAAAAGCAGCAGGAATTAAAAAAAAAAAAAAAGGGGGGGGGGAGAGTCTCAACTGCCAAGGAAAGCAAAATCAAAGAGCAAACACAGAAGCCAGATTTATCCAACAGCAGACCTGTCAATTGAATCTCAAGGTAGGTTATAGGTAGCTTGCCAAACTACGGCTCCCAGGATTCCATAGTACTGAGCCATGGCAGTTGAAAGTGGTGTCAAACTGCATTAATTCTACAGTGTAGGTGCACCCTCACTCTCTGCCTAATACACAACACATAGAAGGCAATGGACTAACATGATTGCAGGTTTTTTGTGACACTCGTCATAATCTGGTCATGATTGACTGGGAAGTGCTGATGTCATACTGAGTCCAAGCAGCATTGATGATGTCACAAACAGCCTCAGCAACAGCAAGGAGGAGCAAGAAAAGTCCAGAGCTTGGTAAACAGGCCAGGCAGAGGACTGCAAAACCAACTCCCAGATTTGAGAGAAAGGGTAAGGGATGGAGGTGAAACCTGAAAGTTAAAGGGCCATGTAGATATGAATGCCTAGAAGTATGGTGTGCATACTGATCATATATGTGTGCCAAGAAAGAGGGGAAAATATGGGATTAATTTTCCCCATGCAGTATTTCAGGTGACGGTGTTGGCAATGATGATGAATAGCAAATCATTATAAGGTAACCTGAAAAACTGTTGTGTTGTTGTTTGGGCATTGTCCCACTTTATCCCAGGAAATGTTTAGCCTCTTGATGTGAATCTGGTCCCTTGTCCTGATTAAAATCTTGTTGATTCCCTTTGGAGAAACACAAAGTAGCAGCAGGTAGCATGGTGGTTCACACTCTTGTACATCTCAGACAGACTACTGCAACACATCCAATGTGGGGTTGCCTTTGAAGACTGTTTGGAAGCTTCAAATAGTCCAATGGATGGCAGCCAGGTTTCTAACTGGAGAGGGGCACAGGGGAGCACACAACAACCTTGCTGCACCAGCTCCACTGGCTGCCAGCCTGCTACCAAGCATTATTCAAAGTGCTGGCTTTAGTCTATAAAGCCCTAAATGGTTCTGGCCCAACTTACCTGTCTGAAGGTATCTCCCTCTATGAAGCATTTCAGAGATTAAGATCGTCCGGGGCAGGCCCGTAGCCAGGATTTTGATTCGGGGGGGGGGGGGGCTGAGTTTGAGTGAAAGACGGTCTACCCTAGCAAACCTTTTGTATCGTTACCCCAATACTCCCATGCATTTGGGATATATTGAGTATGGTGATCAGATCATGACATGAATAAACATAACAGTTTAAATAATGTACCAGTAAGGCCTTCTCGCAGACCACCATGAGAATTTCGGGGGGGGGGAGGCTGAAGCCTCCCCAAGCCCCCCCCCCCGACTACATGCAGGTTGGTGGGGACAAGAGACAAGGCCTTCTCTGTGGTGGCCCCTCGGCTATGGAACTCCCTCCCCAGGGAAATTAGCTCAGCCCCCTCCCTCCTGTCCTTCAGGAAGAAAGTTAAATCCTGGTTGTAGGACCAAGAGTTTGCACAGTGATAGCGTAACAATTGATATCTCAGTGCAATAATGAACAATTGCAGATGACAATTGGAATGGCTCTTGACTTATGCTCTTGGACTGTGTGATTTTAAATAATTTATATGTTTTAATGATGTGATTTTAATGTATATGTTGTTTTATTCTGATATATGTAATATGGTTAAGGTTCTTAATTTATAGTATATGTTATTGTCTAGATTTCATGTTTTGGTTTTCACATGTATGTATGGCATTACAGTTTGCCACTATTATGTTGGAAACTGCTTTGAGTCCCCTCAGAGGTGAGAAAAGCAGTATATAAATGCAGGAAGGAAAGAAAGAAAGAAAGAAAGAAAGAAAGAAAGAACAGCAGAGGGAAGGATAGGATAAGAGACAGGACTCATGCCTTACTGCCTGCAACCCACCCATCCTTATAATCCCATGAGCTGCAACACAATATAAAGTTTACTCACTGTTTGAGGTATTATACTGTGAGCTTTTTAAAAAATGGTAAAAGTTCAACAGAGCTGCAAATGCTTTACAACTACACCCATTCTATGTTGTTGTTGTTCCTTCAAGTCATTTCAGTTATGCTAACCTTAAGGCAAATATATCACAGGGTTTTCTTGGCACGATTTATTTATTTATTTGTGTATTTACCATATTTATACCTTGCCTTTCTCAACCCCATAGGGGACTCAAGACAGCTTACATACAATATATAGGCAGCGATTCAATGCCATGCAAACATACATAGTAAAATAAACATATACCTTAAAACAATAATTAAAAAGAGAGTAAATCTTAAAACCACTTATTTACAATCATGTTATCCAAAATCATAGTCCATGGTCATTCCAAATTGTCATTACACTATTCCATATTCTCTAGTGCATTGGTTCTCAACCTATGGGTCCCCAGGTGTTTTACCCTATAACTCCCAGAAATCCCTGCCAGTTAACCAGCTGTTAGGATTTCTGGGAGTTGAAGGCCAAAACATCTGGGGACCCACAGGTTGAGAACCACTGCTCTAGTGGGTTACTAACTGAACACTTGATCCCACACCCACATCTTTAGCCTTTTCCTGAAGATCAGGAGGGAGGGGGCTGAGCTAATTTTACCAGAGAGGGAATTCCATAGCCGCAGGCCACCACTGAGAAGGCCCTGTCTCTCGTCCTCACCAACCGCACCTGTGAAGAAGGCAGTTTATTCAGAAGGGCTTTTCTTTTGCTTATTTGATTCTGAAAGAATGTGACACCCGCTGAATTTCTACACTGGAGCAGGGATTCAAATTTTGGTTTCCAAAGTCATTGTCCATTGCTCAAAGCACTAGGGTGTGAAGGGGGTGCGAGAGGAAGGGGCAGGCAGGTGGCTGGTGCAAGTGGCAGTGAGGAAAAGCAGCGAGAGGGAAAGATGGGCAGGTGGAGGGTGGGTGGTTGGTGCAGTGGTACTTGGCAGGCTGTACCAATGGCTTGTGCAGACCATATGTGGCTCACAGACCATATGTTGTACAGGCAAGATTGTGCCCCCTCCTCTCCTTCGTGTCTCCTCCTCTCCTTTTGTGCCTCCTTTCTTGAACCAAATGAGTGTTAATTCACTTTACAGCAATGCAGCTAAGGGAAAAATTGGGAGGAGAAGGGAGAAACTGAGACATTTTAAAAGTGACTAGACAAAAGATTAAAAAGTGGGACAACAGACGAGCCATCAGGACTGATCCTACCAAATTAGGATAGTGGAGGGTATGTCATGCCTTTTAACCCAGGGTGGGACTTTTCTAAACTTCTCAGAACGAAGTTTGACTTGCTTCTCCTGAAAACCTTTCTTTAAACCTTTTTTAAAAGCTGCAGGGTTTCCTTCACTGTTTAACATAAAAATGTCATGTTTTCAAGGCCAAAAATGGATTTCTGCACACTTTTAGTTTTTTGCCTTCATATTTCTTGGCATTTTAAACAATTCATGTAACACCCGGAAGGTCCCAAGGGCAGAAAATTGGCTTCTGGATCTGCCGCAGTTGCACGCGCCTGCTTCAAAACCATTATTTTTTCCTGGCCTATTTCATTGGAAAACCATAAATTACCTCCCCATTTCTTCTGCAAGTTCAAATTTAACACACAAAATAACTAGGTGGTTTAGCTAGTCTTGCGGCTTTTGATGAGTGCTATTTTGCTGAGGCTTCTGCCACTGGCAACATGCCGAACTTCTGTAGGCTAGGCTCCCTTCACTTAAAGCTATACATTTATTCACATTTCTGGGGGGGGGGGGCTGTCAAACCTGTATTAGCCTGAGCCACAGTAGCTTACTATTCAGATATACTCTTATATACTTTTTGAAACATAGCAACATTACCCTTTAGTGGCCGCAGTGCCTGTTGCACGGGTGTGGCTGCTCAAGGAATATTGGGAACTGTACAGTTGTAAGTACTGGAAATCCTGGTATAAAACCCTTATGGTTCCCACAGAATCACCTATAACTCTTTTTTTGTATTTTGAGTTGAGGAGAAGTAACTCAGTTCCCAGGTGATGCTGCAATGAAGCTTGGAATTCACTAATACGTTGTGTGTTGAGTACTTACCCAACACAGAATGCATGTATATACTCCAAAAAGGCAGGAGTCACCTACCTTGCATGCCTTTATTAAATATGCCAATAAAAATGATTTTTTAAAAGCAGTTTCAACTTGATATTAAAAAGAATGAAGGGAAATGGCACAAAGCAATCTTAACCTATCTGAAGGAACACAGATAGCTTGTTTTCTGCTGTTTCAGAGGGTAGGACCGAACTAATTGATTCAAATATAGTAGGAGCTCCATATCTATGGGATAACGTCCCAACTGCAGTTTCTTTATGCTGTGAATGTGATTGAACATCATTAAATTACCCAACTTCTGGTCCCAGCATACCATAGAATTGCACCAGAGCACATCTCTAGGAATTTGCTTAGGTCCTCCAACTCAACTCAGTAGTATCTTTTGGGGAAAGCATTCCATAGAATTGCCTGGAGGACCTAGCAAATTCCCGAGAGACTGTTTACTCTAAAGCACAGACAAGTGAAACCACACATGTGGGTTTTATGGTTACTGTAACAAGGGAAATTCTGGTTTCCTGATGGTAAGAAGTATTTGTCCATGGGTTGGGTTGATGCATGTCATAAGGTGGTGGACCATCCTTTATTGGAGATCTTTAAACAGAGATGGATATCCACATCTCGTGGAAATTACAACTCGTCCAACACTTGGCAGCCAGATTAATAACTGGGGCGACTTACAGGGAGCGGTCAGCCTCCCTGTTTAAGGAGCTTCATTGACTGCCATTCATCTTCTGGTCCCAATTCAAGGTATGGGTTCTGACCTATAAATCCCTAAACAGTTTGGGACCCACCTACCTTCGTGACCTTATCTCTCTCCATGAACCAGCCCGAGTTCTTCGTTCTTCAGGGGAGGCTCTCCTTTCGCCCCTGCCAGTTTCTCAGGCTCGCCTTGTGGGTACAAGGGAGAAAGCCTTCTCCTCTGTGGCCCCCCGACTCATTGCCTGAAAAGATTAGGAAAGCCCCTACCCTAGTAACCTTTAAAAAAGAATCTCAAGACCTGGCTTTGCCGTTGCACCTTTGGAGAGTAGTCACATAATCTTAAGCTATTGCTCCCCTCAACGTTCTTGTCCTAGATGTACACCCCCCCCACCCTTGTACGAAGGTCTGTCAATCACCTTGTCTCTCTATGAGTTCTTCTTTGCAAATAATTCTGCTCCTTTATCTCACCCTGAGTTTTTAAACCATTTTATGTACATGTCTGAATTCAGCTGCACATTGGGCCAGTGTCAGTCCTGCCATGTTTTAATGGTCCAAGTGCATTACTTGGCTTCAAACTACAAGAGAGGAGATTCCATCTGAACATGAGGAAGAACTTCCTGACTGTGAGAGCCATTCAGCAGTGGAACTCTCTGCCGCGGAGTGTGGTGGAGGCTCCTTCTTTGGAAGCTTTTAAACAGAGGCTGGATGGCCATCTGTCAGGGGTGATTTGAATGCAATAGTCCTGCTTCTTGGCAGGGGGTTGGACTGGATGGCCCATGAGGTCTCTTCCAACTCTTTGATTCTATGATTCTGTGATTCTATGACTTGCTCATTTTTCTTAAAAGCACATATATGTTGGTATTTGTTCAGTTACATTTTCATTTTTCTCCTTTGTGGGTTTAAAAAAATGTAATTTAGTTCCATTTTAACGTTGATCTTTTTGTATGGCTTGACTATCTTATATTTTGAATTGTTAGTTGCCTTGAATCCTACTTTAGAGAGAAGGCAAGGTGTGGAAATGATGATGACAATGATGGTTGTTACTGAGATTTGATGCTTTCATGTAAAGACCTATGGTGTCAATTTTGTATCTGTGGAGCATCAGAGGTAGAAGATATCATAAAATAACTGCTTAGTTGTAATTTGTATAAGAAAGAGAGGAACCAATACCTCGAGCCGTACATTATACAGAAAACACACTGGGATCCTTATATTAAAACTAGATTTTTATTGGCCAGCCAGAATGCTAAAATAATATACAAAACTTCCCTTTTTCTATTTAAAGAAATTCAGATGAGAACTGCATATTTGGAGTCGATTGGTGTAAATTGTAGGGGTGATGCAGACATTTGATCTGTATCAGGATTTTGACCCCTTGCCAACAGCTTATTTTAACTTTGGTTGTAATGTGGGTTGTATGCTCTATGTGTATGTGTTTAATGTATTTGGCAAATGTTTTGATACGTCCGAATCAATAAGTATCTACGGTTTCAGTTGTGTCAATTCCAAACAGACAATGGGAACATCTGAATGAAATAACCACAGATAGGATCTCGTAGCACAATTACGAAAAGTGACACTACCTGGAACATGTCACAATATTCAGAGACTATTTCACGGATTCCTGGATTTTGGATAGCATCCAAATCTTTGGTGGGCCAAAGGTACAGTCAGGCCCCTTCTACACTGTCCTTATATCCCAGTATCTGATCCCAGATTATCTGCTTATCTTAGATTATATAGCAGTGGAGACTCATGTAATCCAGTTTAAAGTAGATTACCTGGGATTGGATCTTGGGATATAAAATCAGTGTAGAAGTAACATCTGGCAAACTGTAAAACTAAGAAGAGGAAGAGGGAGATAGCAGCATATCACTCTGTATGAACAGTTTGGCACTGTTGGTAGTCCCGTTTTTCAGTAAACCTGCCCATGGTGGTCTCCACCCCCTGGATAGTATAGGTGATATTCGTCTTGAGGAAAATTCCAGTTCAACTCTACACATTGTATGTTTGGCTTTACTTTTGGTTTTAAGTATTCAATAAGCCCCAGTCAGTGGTTTTCAAATGAGTAGAGCAGATTTTCATTCAGACTTTGAGCTGCTTTGAGTCTCTTTATTCAGTCGCTTCCGACTCTTTGTGACCTCATGGACCAGTCCACGCCAGAGCTCCCTGTTGGTCTTCACCACCCCCAGCTCCTTCAAGGTCAAGCCAGTCCCTTCAAGGATGCCATCCATCCATCTTGCCCTTGGTTGGCCCCTCTTCCTTTTCCCTTCCATTTTCCCCTGCATCATTGTCCTCTCCAAGCTTTCCTGTCTTCTCATGATGTGGCCAAAGTACTTCATCTTGGCCTGTAATATCCTTCCCTCCAGTGAGCAGTTGGGCTTTATTTCCTGAAGTATGCACTGGTTGGATCTTCTTGCATTCCAAGGCACTCTCAGAATTTTCCTCCAGCATCACAGTTCAAAATCATCTATCTTCCTTTGCTCGGCCTTCCTTATTGTCCAGTTCTCACAGCCATATGTTACTACGAATACCACTGCTTTTACTATGTGGATCTTTGTTGCCAGTGTGATGTCTCTACTCTTCACTATTTTATTGAGATTGGTCATTGCTCTCCTCCCAAGAAGTGAATGTCTTCTGATTTCCTGGCTGTAGTCTGCATCTGCAGTAATCTTTGCACCTAGAAATACAAAGTCTGTCACTGCCTCCATGTTTTCTCCCTCTATTTGCCAGTTATCAATCAGTCGGGTTGCTATAATCTTGGTTTTTTAATGTTTAACTGTAACCCAGCTTTGAGTCTCCTTATGGTGAGAAAAATGGTGTATTATTATTAATAATGATAATACTTCTGCTGGTTCTGTGACTTTTCATTTGTATTTTGATTCTGTAGCCCACTTGTTGATGGATGTCCAGAATCAGCAGCATCCATCATGGTCCTTTTTATCCTGGGTGTCAACAGAGCCAGTATAGACTTCATTTTGGTTTGTTTCTCCATAGTGCTAATGAGTTAGATACTCTTAGTTCCACTCCTCAGCTGAGACCTCTCTGACTTGGTTGGACCTGCTGGTAGTTACATTACCGCCAGCACAGCTCTCAGCATCCTTGGAGCAGTTAAGCCCCCCATTACAACAAGGTGGCACCCATCAGGTAAAAAGATCTCAGCTGGCATTTGAAAACAACAAACATTGACAAAATCACTATCTGTCAACTGCAAAAGGCAGCCTTACTTGGATATGTGATATGAAATTCAGCATATAGATCTCATTTTCTGTGTCATACTGTGTTTTTGTGTCAGTAAAATAATAATAATAATAATAATAATAATAATAATACAATAACAACAATGCAATCTAGGATCAGCACTTTGGCTACTCTCTTCATTGTCTGGATTAAAAACTAGGGTTGGTTCACCACTCCTGTGACACTATGATATGCCATGGGCCACAGCGAGATTCTGAGTTACGTTAGTGTATTAATGACTCAAGCGGATTTCAACAGAAGCCAAGACTCTTGTGTAATTGTGCCAGACAGTAAGGGCAGGGTAGAGCTAGCATATGGGTGTGTGAGTGGTGTGTGTTGGATTATGACTCTGGAAGACCAGGGTTCAAATCCCCACTCAGCCATGGAAACCCGCTGGTGATCTTTAGCAAGGCGCACACTCTCAGGCTCAGAAGAAGGCAAACCTCTCAGAATAAATCTTGCCAATAAAACTTCAGGATAGGATCACCGTTAGTCATAGTCAATTTGAAGGCACCAAACAACAACAAAAGGGCTAGAGTGCATAGTTATTTTTAATCAATTGAACAAATCCTCACTAAAAAGTATCATTAATCACATTTTTCCTTTGCAGATCTCAACAGCCAAGCAAAAGTGACTGAAAACAAGAAACGCTACAGTGAAATTTTCCGGAGTCTAGATGCCCTGGAAATTTCAATTGGAAATGCGTATGTATCCAAGGAAGGCTTCATAATACTTATGATAATTCAGTACTCACCGCCACATGCAGTTGTAGACACTGGAGAAACATTAATGTAGATGGGAATGTATAAATCATGAAATCCAGCATGATATAGTAGCTAGAGTACTGGATTTGGACCAAAGCCTCATGTTGAAACATCCATTCAAGTTGTTTTCTGACAATACCTAATAGTTTTTAACATAAATATGTAATTGGCAATACTCATTTCCCATTCAATCAGAGAATCCGATAGAATTATAGAGTTGGAAGAGACCACATGGGTCAATCAGTCCAACTTCCTTCAGTGCAGGAAAAATAGAATCAATGCACCACAACAGATGGCCACCCAGCTTCTGTTTAAAAGTCTCCAAAGAAGGAACCTCCATTTCACTCCGAGGCAATGGGTTTCACTGTTGAACAACTCTAATCATGAGGATGTTCTTCCTAGTATTAATGTGAAAGCTCCTTTTCTGTAATTTGAACCCATTGCTCCGAGTTATATTCTCCAGGGCAGCAGAAAATTTTAGAAACTGCAGTGATTTTTTTCCAGTTGTATTTTCCCCCAGATATATCAATGCATTTAGATATAGATTAAGTAAAAATGCCAATGTATAGTGGTATCCAGTACCCAGTATTAGAGGCGGCTTCTTCATTCTGCATAACGGTGTATTGCCATGTGCTGTTCAGTCCTCATAGCAATCTGTCTTTTATGTGATTTCTACCATTGGTTCTTTCTAATTTGCAGGGCTGTTGATATGTTCATTGATGATGTTAATGACAATGGTACACAAATGTCAAACCCACAGGAGGAAAATCTCCAGGTATGATGAACATGTAAGGTGAATTGTGTGTGTGTGTGTGTGAAAAACCGAGGCAAGTATGTGTTTACCCAGACCTTGCATCTTCCCTTTGAGCAAAAGTAACACCATTTCATTCTTTACATGATCAACTCTCCAACAAGATTTGATGAAAGACTAATGGCAAGATAGACGCTCTGGGGCAGAGAATGGGAGTGAAGGTGTTGGTTTGGCCACAAGGAATAGCATTACGACAGAGAACAATAACTCATAACCCTGGCTAGATGTGCAACCTGTACAGAAGACAAAGGGGCATAGCATCCAAAGGGGAAACCTTTTCCTTTAGGAGCCCAAAGAACCAGGATGGCAGTGCCATTTTCTTCTCCCTTGCCTTCCTTATCTTTAAATAGTATAAAATTAGAGAGTTGCCATATCTGGAGGCTGCAAAGTGCTCCATTGCACCTAGAAATGTTGCAATGGAGCTTTCGAGAGGGGAAGGGAGATTTCCTCCTCAAAAGCTCAGTTACTTTATTTCCAGGTGCAACAGAGTGCTTCGCAGCTTCCAGTATTTCTGCCCCTGTGCAAATGATGGCATGAGAGAGAATGTAACCACCCCCTGCAAAATTCTGGGGTTTGGACTCTCTGTTATGCTATTTAAATGCTGGTTCCACATGGAATTTTGACCTGTCTGGAAGGACCCTGAGATCTTTTGAACACTCAAATGCAGTGGTTCTCAACCTGTAGATCCCCAGGTGTTTTGGCCTAAAACTCCCAGAAATCCCACACAGTTTACCAGCTCAGGATTTCTGGGAGTTGAAGGCCAAAACATCAGGTAACCCACAGGTTGAGGACTACTGCTTTAGTGGGTCTCTGCAGGTGACATAGCAGAACCTTCTCCAATAACATTCCTCTATGTCATTGTGGTATGTGTTATTTTTATTATTTTTAAATGACATATAATAATAATAATAATAATAATAATAATATTAATAACCTTAACTTAACTGCTTAAGGGCTTAACTGCTTCTATGATGTTGAGAGCTGTGCTGGCGGTAGTGTAAACTACCAGCAGGTTCAACCAAGCCAGAGTGGTCTCAACTGAGAAGTAGAACTAAATGCACCCAACCCATTTAAATATGGTGAAACAAACACTAAAGAAGTCTATACTGGCTGGGTTGTCACCCTGGATAATAAGGACCGTGGTGAGTGCTTCTCCTGGGCACCCATTGACAAATGAGCTACAGGAACCAGGACCCACTGCTGAGCAACCAGGGCATGGGCCTGTAGGGCAACTGGAAGCAAAGCAATGACAGAAGTGGCAGAAATTTTCAGTGCCACAGAACCGAACTGTCATGAACTGCTATTATAGAAAGACAGAGTTTTAGAGCACAATACTCCTGACCTCACAATCGTGTTAAAAACACAATTGTCGATGTTGCAATCCCAGGTGATAGCAGGATTGAAGAGAAACAACTAGAAAAGCTGACACAATATGAGGATTTAAAGATCGAACTGCAAAGACTCTGGCACAAGCCAGTCAAGGTGGTCCCAGTGGTGATCGGCACACTGGGTGCAGTGCTTAAAGTCCTTAGCCTGCACTTAAACACAATCGGCACTGACAAAATTACATCTGTCAGCTGCAAAAGGCCACCTTACTGGGATCTGCACGCATTATTCGCCGATATATCACATAGTCCTAGACACTTGGGAAGTGTCCGACATGTGATCCAATACAACAGCCAGCAGAGTGATCTTGTCTGCTGTGGACTCATCTTGTTGTTTTTCAAATAATAATAATAATAATAATAATAATAATAACAACAACAACAACAACAACAACAACTGCATTTTTGTATCCCACCACCATCTCCCTGAAGGGACTCGGGGTGGCTTACATGGGGACCAAGCCCAGTCAACACAATTAAAAACATGAAACAATAAAATACAATAAAAACATCATAAAACATAACCATCATATGTTATGTCATAAACATAATAAACATTTCTGTTCTTCTGTACTATCTTTTGTACTTGTTGACATCAAATAGAATATTTTATTCGCGTCTTTGAATGAGTGTTGTTTTAATTTCTAGACATATCAGAACTATATATATATCTTCTCCACCTTAATTTCTTTTCTTAAGACCTTATCACACAAGGCAGATGGATCGCAATTACAGCAGGATAACAGCCTGACGTATGACATGGTATCATTCTCTTTTATTGTTCTCTTGATGGGAGACTGTTGGAAGGCAATTCTTTTACAAAATGAGATCATTGATGGCTTTCTAGGGTATCTTCCACCAGAACAATGTTGGAAGAGGAGTAATGTCACATGATAAATGCCAACCAAAGACACTATTGTCCTGCTGTAATTGCAATTTGCCTGCTTTGTGTGATAAGCTCATTAGAATTGTAATGCATCAGTGAAATGGCATTTTCATAGTATATCATAATAGCCTAAATTCTCTTATTAGTTCTAACTGCAGTAGAGCTGTGGAATCACTGAGATATACCTTTAGTCCTTAACATATCATGTTGTTTTGCCAGATTATACCAAGTGGAAATTGCTTAAGCTGTAATAGCAATGAAAGCTGATTTTTGATGCTGTATATGACACTCTTGCCACACTTGTGCTGTAATAATGTGATTTGCAGGGTTTTTTTCTTCTTCTGCATTAATGCCATTGTCACCAACCCATGTTCCCTACCTTATGGTTCATGATTAGTTTGCTTCAAAATATGATCCATAATAATGTTATTACGGCATAATGATGGGTGCACTGGGGGCCCTTCCACACAGCCCTGTATCCCAGAATATCAAGTCAGAAAATCCCACATTATCTGTTTTGAACTGGGTTATTTGAGTCCACATTCAGATAATGTGGGATTTTCTGCCTTGATATCCTGGGATATAGGGCTGTGTGGAAGGGCCTCAGGATGTCCTAAGCTTCCTGGACTCCTATCTGCTTATTTTCTCCACCATCATTATAAAGCTCCATTTCTTGTATAGAGCACAGTTGAACTCCAACAGGGAGAACCATGATGTTGGGCAATAAGGCTGAGACAAAAGTGGGACCAAAGTGTTGCTTATGGTGGTATAAAGACCTACAGTAGAGTCTTGCTTACTCAGCCTTCGCTCATTCAACATTCTGTATTATCCAACGCAGTCTGCCTCCTGCCTGGATCCACAGCTGTTTCATACATTGCGATGTTTTGGTACTAAATTCATAAATACAGTAATTACTACATAACGTTATTGTGTATTGAACTGCTTTTTCTGTTAATTTGTTGTAAAACATGTTGTTTTGGTGCTTAATTTGTAAAATCATGACTTAATTTGATGTTTAATAGGCTTTTCCTTAATTCCGCCTTATTATCCAACATTTTCGCTTAGCCAACATTCTTCCGGCCCGTTTATGTTGGATAAGAAAGACTCTACTGTATTTACTAAGTCACAAACCAACAATTGCTTGAAAGGATTTACTCTAACTGAGACTAACCAACAATATGCCCACCTATATTTCTTTGTATTATAGTGCAAAAGTGCAATTTCAGGCATGCACTGTAATAAATATTTTTGTAATAGGAAGAAAAAAAGAAGACTTTTTTTTAGAATTAGGAGAAAGAAATCCCTTCAGACCATTAGATCTCTTCAGCAAATTGCGCCCTTGATTTTCACACAATCTTTCGAAGGGTTTTGGTGTACATCCAACAAATCACTACAAAAACAGCCATCCAAAAAGAATGGATGCTATTTGCAACTAGCAACACCTGAAAAAATCCAAAGAGTTCTGTTATGAGGATGCACATTTCTTCCAACCATTCTGTAAGAGATCGTGATCTAGGGCTTTGAGGCAAACTCAGAATAAGGGTCTTTCCACTCAGCCCTATATCCCAGAATATCAAGGCAGAATAACCCACAATATCTGCTTTGAACTGGGTTATCTGAGTCCGCATTGCCATATAATCCAGTTCAAAGCAGGTAAGATTGCTGTGTTAGGTAAAGTAAATGAAGATTTGTGAGGGCTAATTTCCCCCATTAAAAAAAAGAAGTTACATTTTAATTTTTCTCACACCTTTTTGTGTTTCAGCAAGAAATTTTCCATATTTGTGAAAAAAATGTGGAGGAAGGAGAACCAACAAACATGTCAGGTAATTGCAAAGGAGCTTAAACATGCTTCCCCTTGTTCCTTCAAAATACCAGATTTTATATAGTAGCATGTTGCTGTGTGTGCCTGGGAATTGTGTTATCATTTTATCAGTGAGTTTACATTAGTTCTTTAGCCTTATTTTTTAAAAAAATGATCACTGTATGGTTTGCAGGAACAGTTTTTTATGCGGCCATCCCTCCACATTTGTGGGTTAAACATTTGGACTTGATTAGTCTCAGGCTGCTGTATTTGGGCTGCCGTATATACACAACTGTATAGGTCCTCTAGCATGATTCTGTTACCATATTGTGGCAGAAGTTGACCATACAGTCACACTGGAAGACCTAAAATACACAGGGAAGTGTTCCCCTGGGTAAAATATACATATTGTATTTGTAATATTTATTTATATTCACTGTTTTTGCACTTTAGCAGGGACTCTACACTCCTAATCCCCTCAAATGTGGAGGCACTGCATTTTAATTTTTGATGCCTTATAGTTTATTTTTGTTACACCATTAATTACATTGTAGGGGCTATGGTGGCACAGTGGGTTAAACCGCTGAGTTGTTGAACTTGCTAACCGGAAGGTCGGTGGTTCGAATCCATGGGATGGGGTGAGCTCCTATTGTTAGCCCCAGCTTCTGCCAACCTAGCAGTTTCAAAACATGCAAATGTGAGTAGATCAATAGATGCCGCTCCAGCAGGAAGATAAAGGCATTCCATGCAGTTCATGCTGGCCACATGACCTTGGAGGCATCTATGAACACCATTCTAAGAGATGGTGCTCATCTCTTAGAAATTGAGATGAGCACCACCCCCCAGAGTCGGAATCAACTCGACTTAATGTCAAGGGGAAACCTTTACCTTTACCTTATTAAATTGTAACAGCATACTAAGCATGTATAAACAAACAAGAAAAAAATCAACATTCTATTTAAAACATATCCAAAACATGTTTAAAACATGGTATATACAAATAAAAACATAATTTAAAACCATTTTTAAATTGTGGTATATGCAAATAAAACATATTTAAAATTTATGAGCTACATGATACATATAAATAGAAATAAAATATATGTGCTAAAAAATTAACCACTAAAATAATTCACAACTTGGCTCCTTAGGTTTTATAGTAGCATCACAAAATCAAGCCATTTTTAAGTGTTCTGTGATTTCCTACCTTCTAGTAAATACTTTAAATAGTCACCATAGTATTTTATTTTGTTTTGACATATGATAGTTCAGTTTTGTTTCACTGTGTACTACATTGTAATAGTGTTTGGTTAAATGCAGTAAACGAGTTTATCAAGGAAGCAAATTAATTGAAGATTCAGAATGGATAAAAAAAGTCATTTTTTCCTTTTCATAAAAGGAGGAATTAATTGCTGGAATTAAATAGTGCAAGGCGTGGTAATGACTCCTAGCTGAGATGGCCTTTAAAAAGAAATGCAGAAGATCATGGAGAGGAAAGCTGCTAATGTAACAAGCTATATGGATCCTTCATGTTTAAACAGTGGCTGATGGGTTGCTGTGAGTTTTCCAGGCTGTATGGCCATGTTCCAGAAGCATTCCCTCCTGATGTTTCACCCACATCTGTGGCAGCCATCCTCAGAGGTTATGAGGTCTGATGGCTTCCATGTCAGTGAGGCACTGAAATCATTCCTGATTTCTGTCCAAAGTTTAAGGAGTTATCAAAGGTTCTGAACTTGTGTTGAATACAGGGTTCAGCACCCCTTATAACATATTTAAACTTTAGGATAAACCCTTGAGTGGATTTATTGCCCCACATAGAAGTCACTGCTTTATGAAATATGACTACCATTTACCAAGTGGCAACAACAACAGGAGCCTTTATGCCTTGCTTCTGTGTTGTCCAATATGGCAAGTAGGATGATGGACTTAAATATAGTACAACAGCAGGCTTGTACTATTGCAGGAGCAAAGAGGCTGCCAATGAAATGATCAGGTGAGCTGTAGAGATGGCAATAATAGCCATTTGTTTTCATTGCCTTATTTGCCTAGTTTTCTGACACTCAGGAGAAGAAAAGAGCAGGCACGAGACCCTTCACACTTCAGGAGTTCTTCAGCAGCAATTCATTTTTGCAAAAATAGACATCTTTTGTGCCTGAGAAGTGTTTTCTGTGTAGTGAAACACTATTTCATATACAGATAGTACTGTTTCCTGTGGAGAGAAACCATGCGTATTTCTGCATCACGTACTTCCCTGGAAAGCTTCATGAAGTTTAAGTATTAATGGAAAACGGCAGGGAAATCTTGTATTCTCCCACAAAGGGGAGAAAGCTATAGTAATAATGTTTCTTGCTGCAAAGATTAAATAGGCAGTGATTTACATCAATAGTTTTTATGTTATGTTTTTAATATAAGAATAATTCTGTGTTGTATTTTCACCCGCCCACCACCAATATTGCTTAGCAACAGGGCTACTCTAGAACTTGCTTTAACCAGAACTGAGGAGATTCATCCCATAGTTGCCTAGCAAATGTCAACACACCGACTGCTCCTAGTTCAAAAGTAAGGAAAACATTGGCACTCAGTTTCCCTCCCCTTCCAGTCTAATAATTATTTCATAGTTAAAGGATAGAGAGGAAGATCAGGACACCCCTGTTGGGAAGCATGTTGTGACTACGTTGGGCATCTCATACATGTGCTCAAGATCTCTTGTGGTATTAATGTCACCTTTAGGGACATCTTTTTAAGATTTTCTGATTTAATTTCATCATTATGGACAGGTTGCGCCTCACTGATTCATTCACCATGAGATCAAATTCAAGTTTACACATCCGTGTATTAAAGACAAACAGAACAGCATGATGTGGAATTCACAAGCAAGCCTGTTCATTCATACCTACCAATATGGCCTCACAGGGTGGTTGTGGGACATGTAATATGACCTCTGCAGATGATTTCGAGGAGCTAAAGTCCAGTATTTGTGGAGGTTTGTGGAGGTTCATATCATGGTTATCATGCATGTCATGATTCAAGTCTGGTTGTCTAGAGTTGATGAAATTGGAGAAGATTTCTGTATCTAAAAGAGAGAGTTTCAGCAAGTGTTGCATGTGATCTGTTTCAAACATAACCACTAAAGGTACAAGAGTCCTCTCCATTTTTCTCTCTGGCAATGCTATGAATGGTCTTGATTAGGAACAAACAGATGACAATACTAAAGCATCTTCATGATCAATTTTCTGTAACCAATCTGCCATTTCATTTTCAGTGGAAGAGGCTGATGAGATGCTGATCAAGTGCGACGGAGGTGTAGAAGAAGCCCTTGGGTATGCCAAAATGTGGTGCAAATATGTCAAGGAGCTGTTGAACTGGGTAGACAAACGCCTGGCTTATGGTGAGATTTATCTATCAGTATCCAGAATCCATGGAATTCTCTCCTTCCCCACATATATACTCCTTAGTTTACCCATTTGGAAGCTACTCCTACAAATTAATGTGTCCATGAAATTGTCCTCTCAAGCCATCCTGGGTTAATGCCCCAGAATATATAACATTTGAATGAATTTGTCAGAGTATCTTTTCAAAATGAAAAGTGTTTGTGGCTAAACACTAACAAAAAAAGGTACCAGAGTCTTTATTTATTTACTTTTATTTAGTGATTTTCATTTCTTTATCCCGCCATTCTCCCAATATAGGGGTTCAAGGCAGCTAATTATTACTTTGTATTTACAAACTTAACATCCATTTTCTTTGGAAAGTCCATCCATTCACCCATTTCTTGTTCTCAGAGGTTGAATTTGCAAAAAACATCCTCAAGATTGCTGAGGCTGGCCGAAATGCAATTTTTCCTCAGGTAAGTATCCCTGGATGCTCCCTTCTGTGACTTCCTTTTGCAGTTTGCATGCAATTATTTGCTCTCATAGAATCATAGAATAATAACAGTTGGAAGAGACCACAAGAGCCATCTCGTCCAACCCTCTGCCATGCAGGAAAAGCATAATCAAAGTGTTCCTGACAGAATCATAGACAATAAAAAATCTAGTTTAAAAGATCAAGAGCACTATTTTTGCAGACTATATATGTATTCACCATAATTTATATAAATAAAAATGTAATGTTCATTTTTGGGATTAACATAATTCAAAAACCACTGGATGAATTGACACCAAATTTGGACACAATACACCTATCAGGCCAATGAGTGACCATCATTCATAAGAACACTGAAAAACACAGTAAAAGAGACTTTAAAAGCCAAAAAACAAAAAACAAAAAATACATTACAACACATTCACAAAACCACATAGAAACACAAACACACACATATACACAAATATATACACACACAAAACACATATGCACAGACTGGGCCACAGCAAGGAATGGCATGGGATGGCTAGTCTACCATAAGATTTTTTTTTTGTTGTGTCAGGAGCGACTTGAGATACTGCAAGTCGTTTCTGGTGTGAGAGAATTGGCCGTCTGCAAGGACGTTGCCCAGGGGATGCCCAGATGATTTGATGTTTTTATCATCCTTGTGGGAGGCTTCTCTCATGTCCCCGCATGAGGAGCTGGAGCTGATAGAGGGAGCTCATCCACCATAAGATGAAAAGACCAATGTTTCAGTATGTTGTTTCTAGTAACCCGAAAGCATTGTTTTGTTTTTTAATGTTGTCGTCTCCCATATCTGTTAGTGGTAGCTAATACTGGGATTTGGATTATGACCAGTTAGGATCATAACCTATTGGGTAGCAGAATTTTGGAAATGTTCCTTTAGTTTATTGGTTAATGGATGATCACTGGGTACATAAATATCTTGTTTCTGTTCAATGCTCTCAGCAGACAAAGATTCAAGTAGACTTCTTTTTAAAATACCAGGTTTGTTTCACAACATCATGTAGTTAAATAAAGAGGCACATTTCTTGTCAGGTTAAACTTTAAAATGTTTCAGTTTGTATCTTTAACTTATAGTCTTTATCAGTCTCTTCAAAACTATATTGCTCTGTACAGCTCTCTTTCATAACTGTCTACTTCCAAAGGACTCAGGCCTCAACAGTTTTCTAACTTCCAACATTGACTTCTGTACTCAAACTGACTCAAGCCTCAACGGTCATTCCTCAACTGTCATCCTTTTAAACTGCATTCTAAACTGACACTGAACCAGTCACATGGTCTGCAGCCCCTCCCACTGCCTCACATACATAGAGCTAAGAAAACTGCAAACTAAGAAGACATACGCTTCAGGAAATAAATGACACATTATAAACAGACAAAACATTAAATAGAGGAGGCTTGAGAAGGTTTCTATTTCCAACAGTTAATGCACTTGTTCAAAGCACATTTCTTTACGTGGGAGGGCAAAATTAACGAGTGAAGTGATCTGACAGCACAGGTATGTATATATAGTGAAGAAAACAAATATTGTTTACTGCTGTAAACACTGATTCTAAATGGTTCTAAAGTATATAAACATAAGTTTAATGCAACTAAACCATCAAAACAACATAAATCACTTAGTAGTAGCTATCGAAGTAAAAGGGCAACATTAACACCTATGCAGAAATGGTGTAATCGTTTGAGTGTTCAACTACAACTCTGGAAACCAGTGTTTGAATCCCTGCTCGGCCATGGAAGCCCACTGGGGGACCTTGGGCAAGTCACACTCTCTCAGCCTCTGAACAAAGAGAACCCCGTGAAAGGTTTGCCTTAGGGTTGGCATAAATCAAAAATGATGTAAAGGTGCATAACAAAAATGAAAAGGTGGGAAATATGTTTAACATACATATTAATATGCCCCATGTTATTAGCCAGTCTGTATTTGTACCCTTCATTCAGGCTTGTTTCATGTACACAGAGCAGTGACAGCTAGAAACCTTGCCTATATGGCCTTATCTCCTTATATCTACTATTACCAAAGTTTGGTAAAATACTCTTTTTGGATTCTGGAGGTTAAAGGATTCTGGAAGCTCACACATTTCCCCTTTGTCCTCAGCTTACCTCAGTTGCTGCAAATTAAGTTCAATGTGCAAAAGTAGTTTACACTCAGCTAGCTCAGAAGGGAGGAGAGGAACCATGCCCTTCCTGTAGACTTGGGCACTACCAGCCTCTCCTAGCTTGTGTGTGCTTCCTCCTTAATAACATTTGTTATCTTGACCACATTCTGATGTTGCTTGGCCACCCATGGCCCTGTTTTCATTGTGAAATGTGAGGGTGTGGGTCTGCAAAAAGTTGCATTGCTGGTGTTGAAATATGTCATGACTGTTCCATGTGGTAAGTTTCTTTGGTGACAGCATTGAGCTACCGAATGCCACACCACAGGCTGAAAACATGATTTGGTTTTTCCAATAGAAAGCCTTGAAATCACACTAAGCAGAGATCTGAGCTTCAAATGATTCCTTATTCTACTTCCAATGCCTTATGTTTTTCCAGCACTATATGCCATTGCAGACTCTGTACACCAAGGTCATGGAGCATGACATAAGGGCAGGAAACGTAGCCCTTGAGACAGCTTCGGTTTTGCATCTGAAAGAGTATTATGAGGTACGACGTTTTCTGCCCTATATCAGAATAGCAGTCATAGATGAGCCAGAATCATAGCACTAAAATGATTCCTTCTCAAACAATTTATGCACCTTAGATGTCTTTATTTTAAGAAGATAATAGGCCCGGGGAGGGAAAATAGTAGAAACCACATATATATCTTCTTGAATTCTTCCCCATCCATATCTTCATTTTGTTTTAAGGATGTGGTCATTTTGTAAATATTAGACAAAGCTGCTTGAGATCTCACTTTCTTCCTTATCTCTCTCATTTGCCCCGGTTCCTGCAGCCCCTTTGGGCCAAGAGGAATGAAATTGAGAAATGGCGGAAGGAATTCAAAGACCAGTGGCAAAAGGAGCAGAAAAGAATGGTAAGACCCTAAGAAGGAAGGGCTAGAAACTAAGCAAAGGAGTTAGTATCACTGTGGTCATCTATCAGGTTTTCATGGGCTTTGTAAATGCACAGTTTCTTAAGAATTCCTTGGCAAGGCCTCATGAAATTAGTGTAAAAGGATGGGATCAAGTAGAATGGGACTAAGGACTTGCATGCAAATATCCATTTGTGCTGTAACCCTTATTTCCAAACGATATTACATACCTTCAACTTTTTAAAAAATCCCACATTTTGGTCAATGACTACAGCCATACATAACTACAGGAGTATTCCCAGACTTTCTCCTGAATTGCTCATGTTTATTAAAAGACACACACACACACACAGAGTTCTAGCCCCCTTTCTTGTATTATGACCATGGAAAAAGGGAGGCAGCATTTTATCCAGTGCTGCCAACATGTAATAATAATTATAATAACAATAATTCAAAAAACAAAGTATGGATCGTTGATGTTGCAATCCCAGGTGACAGCAGGATTGAAGAGAAACAACTGGAAAAGCGGACACGATATGAGGATTTAAAGATTGAACTGCAAAGACTCTGGCACAAGCCAGTCAAGGTGACCCCAGTGTTAATTGACACACTGGGTGCAGTGCCTAAAGACCTTGGCCTGCACTTAAACACAATCGGCACTGACTAAATTTACACAGCCAGCAGAGTGATCTTGTTTGCTGTGGACTCATCTTGTTGTGTTTCAAATAACAACAACAACAATTTCATTTCTAGACTGCCCTCTCTCTCCAGAGGAACTCAGGGCGGGTTACATGTAAAAAGGCAAATATTCAATGCCTCAAAATAGGTGGAAACACATAAAATAATACAAAATAAATGTACCATCCTTTGTCCTTGCTAGACACCAGGATGACAGACAAACATGAAAATTAAATAGGTGACAATATTTATATTTTTAAAGGGACAGTTTTAATAGATATCATATGTTTTAAGGCATTGACCTGTTTCCCTCTGTTGTATTTTAATCTGTTGTCTTCCATCTTGATTCATAAGAAGAATGAGCAAGAAATAATAACACTAGCAATAATAATAGTTACGATTGTTGTTGTTTTATATACCTACTCCATTGTTTGATTGTGTTTAATGACTTCTCCCTGCCCCTCCTTTAGGGAAGTGTCACAAAGAAATATGTAAAGTGTAACTAGAGACCTGTATTGCATTGATTGCGCAATCACATTTTCTTGTTGTGTGAATGGATGAAACTAGGGGGCCCTTCCATACAGCCATATAACCCAGAATATCAAGGCAGAAAATCCCACACTATCTGTTTTGAACTGGGTTATCTGAGTCCACATTGCTATATATCCCAGTTCAAAGCAGATAATGGGGTTTTTTATTCAGCTGTGTGGAAGGGGCCTAGATGTAGCTGGCTAAAGACATGCCCAGAACGTAACTGTAGCCCCATCTAGACTGCCCTTATGCTGAACTGCATTCTATGGCAATTGACTCATATAATGCAGTTTTATGCGGTTAAACTGCATTATGGAACTGCATTTTTTGCAGTGTAGATCACTGCTTCTTCAGTTGTGGGTCCTGACCCCAAATCAGGTCCCCTTAGCCCAATATTGGGGCCGCAAAACATTTGGCAACAATAAAAAGTTTCTGAATACCATTCATTTGCACAAATGTGTTAGCAACAATGTGCAGCATTTACAGTGGACTCTGTGGAAAATACTTCGAATGTACTCCACAACAAAGGAAAAGGCTGATTTATTATCAATAAATGTTTGATATTTATGCCTTTTTTATATACCTGGGGTCAAGTACAAATTAATTGGGCTGAAAGGGGTTGTGACTGGAAAAATAAGCCCATGAGAGTGGCTGGATGCACAGTGGCCCCATTGAGAAGCTTTGAGTGGAGGTCAACCTCTTTGCATTGCTTTCTATGTAAACTTCTGCCTTCATGTATCTGCCGCACCCCTACCAAATAAATCCAAAAACGTTACCACTAGATCACATAGTGTTCTTCTGTCCCACTGCTCAGAGCTTTTTTTATGAGTTGTCTAGCCAGGGTGAACTAAAAGCAAAATGGGAGGAATCCACACTTCTTCTGATCTAGCAAACAGTTTTATTTCCATCCCACGGAGTCCTGGGTTTGACAGGTGAGGGAGGGACCTTTTGGATCTTCAGACATAAGATTTCTTCTAGTGTTTCTAAACAAGCTGCTAACCACAGGTCTCCATGCAAACTAAAGTGGGCGCATAACTTTTAAGTGTTAAAGGGCTACTGGCCCACTCAGTCTGTTGGAAGACATTCATATTTGTCACCCAAACAAACCTGAACCTATTTTTATTTATTGAATCCATGTGACCTTTCTCCCTATATAAAATCCAAGGCAGTTTAAAATAATTTAAAAACATAAAATCTTGCTTGGAAGAATGTCACATGGACAACCCATTTTGAAGGCTAAGCAAATATGTTATTTTCCCCAAGGAACACAAAGATTGTTCCATTTTCACTTTAGCACCTATTGTAATCAAAATAAGACGATGCTAGAGACACACCTCTAAGCTCAAGGTTAACAAAGAGTGTGTCTACACTGCAGAATTAACTCAGTTTGACAGTACTTTAACTGCCATAGTTCAGTGCTATGGAATCAAGGCAGTCATCATTCTATAAACTCTGTCAAAGAGTGAGGGTGCCTCACCAATCTACAATACACTTAGCCATGGCAATTAAAGTGGAGTCAAACTTCATTAACCCTACAATGTAAATGTACCCAAAGCCATTCAGAACCACTGCTTTTGGAAAATGGCATTCATCACCTTTTTGAGAAGAAAAATGATGTTATATCCTTTTGGCAAATGTGAAATTCCATTAACATCTGAAGACCACCTTTTGAAAACCACTAGTCAAGGAAAGGCATGACCTTGTTAGAAGTCAACCCTTTGAAAAAGTGATGTTCATAATCATCCATGTAATCACACACAGGTAACTCAGCAGTTAAACTGATAAACTGTGTCTTTGAACTGCCAGGGACAAAGACATGATACTGCACAAAAACATATACTTAACTAGCAGAATTTTTAAATGTTTCTTTGAAGTTGAAATTGCAGTTGTCCAAAACATATGTTCTCTCTTGAAACCTCTTAGAGATAATAAAAAAACACTCAGAGATAAAGAGACAAAGTCTTATGAAAGTGTATGACTGTACTCACTGCTTCTCAAAGCAAACTGTTCTGCATAAGTCCAAATGCAAACTGCTTCCACTGAAGTCCAAAAGCATACTGATAACAAAATGGAGTCTTGAGTCTGAACATGCTCATCACAATCACATGCCTGTATCCCCTTCCACACCAAAAAGGTCGGTCAAACTGGCAAATTAATATATATATATATATACAGGCTAGCAAATATATACATTAACAAACAAATAGTAAACGCTTTGAAGGTTGCTATTTAAAAAAAACAGGTGGTCAGCTTGGCCCTTGTTAAGGCTGGCTCTCATTGCAGAACGATTCCTTGTCCTCCATGCGCAAGTCCCGCCTCCATTACCTCCAGCGCTGTGAGGATCTGGAGAAGGCCAAAGTGCTGAGCGCCAAGGCAGAAGAGGAATGCCAGGGCACGGCAAGCAGTGGCAACAAACAGCTGGAGAAACGGCGCCGCTACCGAGATGAAGCACAATTAAAGGTAGTGGTCCTAAGTTCAAAAAGCTGTACAATTCAGTCCCCTGATGGTTGTAGTAATCCAGAACCTTGGATTTTGGAATGCAGTTCCTGTGATCATAGAAAGAACACCAGTAATGTATAGAGAATAGAGCTTGGGAAATTATATTAAAAAAGTAAAAGGTTGCTCTTTTAATTTAACCCCTTTTCTCCAAAGTACTTAATTTTAATTATAGTTGTAATTTTTTAAAGGCCACAGATTCCCTATTTCTCAGGACACACTAAAATAGTTATGAGCAACTGTTTTTTTTTAGAGTTCAGATGCTACAAGTGGTTGTCTGGTGGCACAAAACACAGCCTCCTTCTGTCTACCTCAGTGCAACCTAAGTTCCCACAACAAAGCCGAAGGCACAACACAAGTTAGTATTCCTCCTATAATATCAAATGAAAGCACATTTTGAAATAAACAAAAGAATTACAGTTAAGCTGCAAAAAGTGTGAAATTATCCCACATTAAGTTAAATTAATGATGCCTCAGTTATTGCGAAGTGAAATTAATTACAGCCAGTTAATTTTGTTATTAGTCAAGCCTAGAACACTGCTTTTGGGTGCTTAAAAACCAGAGGTGGGTTGGGCAAAATGTCAGGTTTTTGTAAGCCTTCAGGCAACTTTTCTGACAAGAGCCATGTAACCGAGGTCAGTAGATGCTGATCTGGGTGATCAAAGGGAATGTGCCTTAAAAGAACATTCTGAATGCCTTTGTGTTGTCACAAGAGACCTCATAATGCATTCCCATGAGTCTGGCAAGGATATGTTGGACCAGATCCTGTCTGCATCAAGTGAAAAACATATTCATGTCACAAGGCAGGTGAGAACATCTTGTCTGGGCCCTAGCAGGTAGCAAGAACCAGCATGTTTGGCTGATTTGTGTGTTGGGCTCGAATCCCCATTTGGCCACAGAAATACACTGGGTGACCTTGGATAAATCACACACTCTCAGCCACAAGGGAAGGCCATGGCAACACCTCTTCTGAACAAATCTTGCCAAGAGATCTCTGTGATAAGATTGCCTTAGGGCAATGGTTCTCAACCTGTGGGTCCCCAGATGTTTTGGCTTTCAACTCCCAGAAATCCTAACAGCTGGTAAACTGGCTGGGATTTCTGGGAGATGTAAGCCAAGACACCTGGGGACCCACAGGTCTAGAACCACTGCCTTACGGTCACCGTAATTTGGAAATTACTTGAAGGCACACAACAAGTGCTGGAGGGGTGTCCAGCAGTACCCACAGAGCAAAGATTTCAATAGGCGGAAGTGGAGGTGACTCAGCACACGTCACTGTGCCGTGGATTAGATTTCCTTTCTATGCAATGCTCTTGGCTTTTCACTCATTTTCAGTTGTTGCAACAGAGGAAGCAACTCTCCAACCCCATCCACACAGCCACATAATGTGGGATAACAAACAGATTAGCCTGAGGCAACAACAACAACAACCTTTATTTATATCCCGCCACCATCTCCCAAAAGGGACTCAGGGCAGCTTACACTTCAGTGCAGTATATAAAACAAATGATACATACGGTAAGTATAAAACAATATCACATAAAATTGTAAAACAGCCACTATCAACACATAAAATAAAAGAACACAATTTAAAACACAGAACCATCTGTAGTTAAACTAGCTGCCATCAATTCACAAACTAAAGTGCCAAAGTGTCAACCTCATATGAACTCATTTCAGCCTACTCAAGGCCAAAAGCCTCCTTAAAAATCCATGGAATAAACAACATTGAGATAACGTTTTAGGCTAATCTGTTTCAACCAGGAATAAACCTGATTGTACAGTTTTAAAAATATATGCAAAGGTCCTTATTGCAAAATCTGGACCTTTGCAGGTATGGAGGCAGTGGGGATTTTCTCCATTCAGGATCCAATCAGGCAATCCCTACAACCATTCCTCCTCCCCAGGCTCAGGCAGCCTATGGAAGAGGGTTGGCAATACCAGACTCCTGTTTTCCCCCAACATTTATTGTTTAAAAACAAAAGCAAAAAAGTCTCCCTGGGAGTCACATGCCTTCCTGGGGCTGGAAAATGGAACTAAAAAGCTTTGGAAGGGAGATTCATTTTGTTTTTAAAGACTAAGTGGGGTAGGGAGGGGAAAGGGGTACAATCCCCACGCCCATTCCTGCCAATCACGAATCCACACAGGTGAGTAATCTGGCCACCCCCCAGCCAAAAAGGCACATTTTCAGCATTTGGGCCAATGTCAATGGACTCTTATCAACTACCAGCAGAGATATTCTAAGAGGATATCAAGGGCTTCTACTCAGCTCCCTTGAATGCTCTTTCCTGAGGAAAATCATAATGCAAAGAGCAGAATGAATTAGTGCAAAATTGAACAGGAAAATTGGAGCAGGGTTTTATTGTTTGTTTCCTCCAAACAAACAATATAGGCTGATGCCCAGTGGGAAGGCAAGCAGGGAGCATTGTCCTCCCATCCCAAAGTGTCAGAAAATCAACTGGGAGAACAAAATTGTTATTTGGTTTTTTAAAAAAGCCCAAGAACGAGAGCCTCCTAATTCATCTGCTTTATATGTAGGAACCCAAACTGATAAACTTTTTTCTTCATGTCAGGAGTGACTTGAGAAACTGAAAGTCGCTTCTGGTGTGAGAGAATTGTCCGTCTGCAAGGATGTTGCCCAGGGGATGCCCAGATGTGTTACCATCCTATAGGAGGCTTCTTTCATGTCCCCACATGGGAAGGTGGAGCTGACAAATGGAAGCTCACACTGTATCGCAGATTCGAACTGCCGACCTTCAGGTCAGCAGTCCAGCTGGCACAAGGGTTCAACTCATTGCGCCACCACGGGTCAATTGATAAACTAAATGTTTTAAATTCAAATTTGGATTGTATGAATAACTTCATTTGATTCCATGCAGAATAGATCTGATTTTGGGTATGTTTCCGGGAGAAGGGACAGTCTCGCAAGACTCTTCATTGGACATGTCTGCCACACTTGAATGCCTTGCGTTCTTCTATCTACATGCCAACTGCACATTTTCAGTTCTTCCATGTGTCTGTTCCACTGCATTCAGGTCCAGGAATCAGAGGTTGTGTACAAGGGATGCGTCTTTGATGCGAATAACCGACGTCAACGGCTGGAGAAAGTGAGGGAGAGAATTATCTCTCACATCCGCAAACTAATGTTCCAGGGAGATGAGGTGCTGACACGGGTAAGTAGTGAGTGATCCATGGTTAGACATGCCTCGGTGCTTGTGGCTTGTGGCCTGAATAGGATGGGTAGGAGAGTAGCTGACCTCAAAATGTCAGGGTCTCATTCCTGCTCCCCTTCTTCTCTGCACAATGCTCCCTAGGTAGCTCTGCCTCTCTCTCCATTCTTAAGTGATTTTTTTTCTGGGAGGAAAAAAACAACTGGAAAAAAATAGTGCCATAGTAAATGTGTTAGTCTTCAGAGTATCTCAAGATTCTTGTTTTTGTATAATAGAGTAACATGTTAGTATCAGGGGTGTCAATTTCTTTCAACATTGCTACTAATTTTAAGGATTTATATTTATCCCATTGTTGCCACCAACTGTATAGGCCCCCTTGTGGCACAGTGGGTTAAACCACTGAGCTGCTGAACTTGCTGACCAAAAGGTTGGCGATCCGAATCCAGGGAGCACGGTGAGTTCCTGCTGTTAGGCCCAGCTTCTGCCAACCTAGCAGTTTGAAAACACGCAAATGTGAGTGATCAATAGGAAGGTAATGGTACTTCATGCAGTCATGCTGGCCACATGACCTTGGAGGCATCTACGGATAATGCTGGCTCTTCGGCTTAAAAATGAAAATGAGCACCAACATCCCAGTTGGACTTGACTAGACTTAATGCCAGGGGAAACCTTACCTTTATCTTTACCTGCCACCAACTGTAAGAGTTGTTCATCTGTCCCATCACTTCTTCCAGATATGATCCAAATATCTCTCACCTAATGTGGGGACCTTTTAGATGCCCTCATAACTTCTGTGCAAGACATTATTTATCCAATCCTGTAGTTCCCAGCCATTGACCCTCCAGGTGTTTTGGACTTTGGCTATAACAGTTCCTAACAGCTGGTAAGATGGCTGAGATTTCCAGGAGTTGAAGTCCAAAACAACTGGAGGACCAAAGGTTGGAAACCACTGGTCTAATCCCATCACTGGATGCCACTATCCTTGAACCACTGCTACCACCAACAACAATACCACAATGTTTTGGAACATGTCCACACTCATCACTCTATTTTAATGTTCTCAGAAGCAAAAATGTTCTCAGAGTACAAAAATCAATTTGTTAAACAAAAGTAAAAGATTACTTATTTAAGGGCCCATCTTGATGTAGTGGAGGGCCACAAAAGTTTCTTGTTTTGTTCCTGTTCTTTTCTGTTTTTGGTTTTGTTTTGTTGTTTTACTTTCAGATCTACATCTTGTTTTCCTCACTCTGAAGTATTCTCAGGGAACGCCCAGCACTTCCAAGGTCTCCTTGTTCCCATCTGGGAAATTAAACCATGATATCCCAAAATGAAATGTGTTGCTGTTATCCCAGTGCTAGTTAATACAGCTGCTGCTATGAAAAATAGCAATTGTTCCCTGGACATTAGATTCAGCAGAGATCAAGGAAGGCAAAGGGGAATGCTGGCAATGAAAGATAATGATGCAGATGCTTAACTAGTGTAATATTGCTAAAGAATGTTAATTCCTGAATAAGAATTAAGAAAGCAATTTCTGAAACATTAACCAATGTTCAAACCCTGGTCTCTAGAATTGTAGTTCATGAGTCAAACTGGCTCTCTATACTTCACATACGTAACCATATTTTAACTTAATTATTTTAGTAATTACAATATACTTTCCCCCTAATAGCTTATAGTTCACCCTTCACCCTTCCAATCATCAGCCACTAAGACAATGCTCTTTGACTGTTCAAAGCCCTTTATTTCATTATCTCAGTGGTCTTCAACAGGAACTCTATAGCATAGATTGTTGTCGTTGTCAAGTCGATCCGCTCATGATTGAAGTAAGTTTCGGAGTTGGCATTCCCTGGGAGCTTACCCTGTTTTACTAATACAGTAAATTTCAGAGGGATCTGAAAAGTACAAGTCTGAACTTTGCCAGTTACAAGAAGGCATTCAGTTTCTTCATGCTTCCTGGGTTTCTTTCCCAAGGTGACACTGAGGATGTTCAAGCTCCAGCAGGTCCAAGCAGAACGAATCCCTGTTGGATACCAGAACCTGACTGAGTTCTGCAAGCCTTACAAGGTTGGGGAGAAGTATCTGGAATTCATTCAGAAGCTGCAGAGGAAAGAACTACCAGTGGAAATCTACGAATTTGAGGAATTTATACCTTCAGGGCAAAGGTAAGGAAGCAACACTTGCATTTTTACCTGCCTTCCCTCTAAGCAATGTTATACTTTTGAATTGCAATCAAAGGCAATTGTATCATTATGAGATTTGTTCAGAAGAAGCTTGTCATTGCCTATATGCTTCAGTCCTATCCAGAACTTGGAAAAGTTACTTCGGTGGACTACAAGTTCCAGGATTTTCCCATCAGCAGGTCACCAGCCATGTTTCAATGGGGATTCTGAGAGTTGTGGTCCAAAAAACATTTCCAAGTCTGGTCCTGAATCACAATCTCTCTTTCGCTTGCCTTAATTTCACATTGACTACTGAAGCACAGAACAAGCTGAACTGTATGACTTCAGCAGGGAAGAGTGGGGAAACTTTTGAGGCCCATTCTGGTGTGTGCTAGCATGCAATAATCTGCAATCTTTTCAGACCTGGACCCCAACAGTAACTCCCAAAACACACTTTGAGGCCTTTCCTAGTCCCTCCCCCCCCCTTGATATTTGTACATGAGAGTATTGATGTTGCAACCCTAGTGGGTCAAGTAGTGATCCAATAGATCGCCTTACTTCTCCAGTTGAAATACAAAGCTCTACGGCCATGTTCAATAGCAACCATATGGATTCATTTCAAGTGTGCCTTTGGTTGGCTCATGGTTGCTAATCCATCATCTCTCCACATGGTCTAATTGTTTTGACATGCAGAATATCCCTTCTACTCACTGGGGTGCAGAACAGCTGGATAGCCAAAACATTTCACAAATATGCCAGATACTTGAAAAGGGGAGCTCAATCTTTACTGCTGACCTAAGGTCCATATTATGTCCTTTGGAATGGTGACAAAGCCTCATTAAAGTCAAATAATAGTCCTACCCCCAATGCCTTCCTCTGTCAAAATTCAGCCTTGTATGAATTGGCTGCTTTGGAGAATTATACATGTTGAAATTAGAATAAATTGTCCAATTATAAAATTAAGCTGCTTCACTATGGATTTACTACCGATGTTTCCAAGACTCGAAGAGCAAAACTTTGGGTTGTTTAGAAATTAGATTTGGCAGATTTTTCCTTTCTCCTAGCCATTTTAAGTAATCCCTACAATTGTAAAACATAAATCAAGCAAACCCAACTAATGGAAAATATTTATGGAGGTGTGAACAAGTATTGGAGAGATTCTGTGTGAAGGGCTGTATATTTTCCCCTCTTGTCTAGTGAATGATTACAAATTCCTCCTTACCTCCTCTATGTATATTATGACACCATAGAGATGCTTTTCACCTATGCTTAATGAAAACAGCATACAGTCCTCCCTCTACATGCTGCTTAAATATTCACAGGTTTGATTATTTGAGGATCACTGTATTTGCCTCCATCTCCACTGCTGCCCTATGTGGGATACTATGGTGAACTTCCAGCAGAGGGTGACTGTAGAATCATGCCATAGGCCCTAGAAATACCTACAGAAATGTTCTCTCACATTAGAAAATACCTAGGCCTGTATTTGTGGGTTTTCCACTTCTGCAGAGATCCTGTACCTTTTACTCAGCAAAAGTTGAGGGCCTACTGTATAAGTCATAGAATCTTATAATCCTAGAGTCATTCATGGAATCCATTTTTTTCTGTGTCAGGAGTGACTTGAGAAACTGCAAGTCGCTTCTGGTGTGAAAGAATTGGTTGTCTGCAAGGACATTGCCCAGGGGATGCCCAGATGTTATACCATACTGTAGGAGGCTTCTCTCATGTCCCTGCATGAGAAGCTGGAGCTGACAGACAGGAGCTCACCCTGCTCCCTGTATTCGAACCGCAGACCTTTCAGTCAGTAGTCCTGCTGGCACAGAGGTTTAACCCGTTGTTGAAGGCTGACTGTATAAATCATAGAATCTTATAATCCTAGAGTCATTCATGGAATCTAATATTAAACTTTGCCCTGAAGCGTTCCATCCTCACCATGGGAATCATCTGGCTGCCAGAATGAAATATAGGCTTGTAGAGTTGGAAGAGATCACAAGGGCCATCAAGGCCAACCCCCTGTCATGCAGGAAGGCACAGTCATGGCACCCTGACAGATAGCCATCCAGCCTCTGCTTTAAAACCTCCAGAAAAGGGGACTCCTCTACCCTCCAAAGCAGCATATTCAGCTGCTGACCAGCTGTTGCCATCAGGAAATTCTTCCAGTGTTCAGGTAGAATATTTTTTCCTGCAATTTCAGTCAATTGCTCTGTGTCCTAATCTCCTGAACAGCAGAAAACTAGTTTGCCTCCTCCTCAAGATGACATCCCTTCAAATATTTAAACATGGCTATCATGCCCCCTTCTCTGCCTGCTTTTCTCCAAGTTAAACATACCAGAACTTAAAAGAGTTCTTTAAGGGCATAAAGGACATTTCTAAACATCTACTTCGCAAACCCTAGATCTTGAAGTCAAACAGGAAGTACATCATAGACATTTAATTTCAAAAAGCCACCATGGATTTAAGTCTTAGAACATCTTGAACAAACTGACAGATCAAATTTTAACAGTGTTATAAAGAGTGATGAGTAATCAGCAATAAGGGGTATCAGATGCCAAAGAGAGAGTCAAGAAAACTGCCAAAGACAACAGGAAGTAAAGTAGTTGGGGATCCTTTGCTCAGGGGTATAGGGAACCTTGTGTGTCAGCCTGACATGATGGATCAGGAGGTGTGCTGGTACACGTATCTAGGAGTCATTGACAATTTGCCGAAACTCATCAAGAGCACAGATCAGAACCCTCTTCTCCTTATTCGCCAATTACACTACCAAGAGCACCTTTGAGGGCACCTTTAAAGAAAGCTAAAGCTCAGGATGTGCTAAGACTCGCTAAACAAGCAAGACGTAAGAGAAAGAACTGTTTCATTTAAGGCATGAGAATGGCCAAGGAGACGGTGGCTGTGGTTCAGTAAGGATGATAAAATGCTAACAGAGGGTAATGAAAGGGTACACATACCTAGTATCTATTTTGCTTCGTTTTCCTCCCTGAAAAAGGACTGTGTGCTTCCATTCAGCAGCAGAGACCTTGGCAAAGGATCTGGACTGCAAATCAAGATTGATAGAGAGTTAGTCAAGAATCACAGAGCTAACCTAAATGAGTTCAATCTACAGGGCCAGATGCACTGTATCCTGGAGTATTGAAGGAGGTTGCTAATGTACTTTGTGAACCCTTTACCATCATTTCCGAGAAATCTTGGAGAACAAGTGAGGGTACCAGAGCCTCTTTCTTCCAAAACAGATCTGAAAAACGACAGAAAAGTCAGCCTGACCTCAATTACTTACTTAGGCGATCCCTCGTTGGACGAGTAAGATGGTCTTCCATCATGGGTTTCCTTGTGGGTCCGCATGTGGCTGTGGAGCCCTATTCTTGCTCTGCATCTTCTTCCGCAGTGAGGGCATTGGTTTCCAGGTGGAAGGCGGTCCCGGTCGGGGTTGGCTTGACGCGCTTTCCTCCTGGCACGTTTCTCTCTTTCACCCTCCACTCGTGCCTCCTCGAATTCTGCAGCACTGCTGGTCACAGCTGACCTCCAGCTGGAGCGCTCGAGGGCCAGGGCCTCCCAGTTCTCAGTGTCTATGCCAGAGTTTTTAAGGTTGGCTTTGAGCCCATCTTTAAATCTCTTTTCCTGTCCACCAACATTCCGTTTTCCGTTCTTGAGTTCGGAGTAGAGCAACTGCTTTGGGAGACGGTGGTCAGGCATCCGGACAACGTGGCCTGTCCAGCGGAGTTGATGTTGGAGGACCATTGCTTCAATGCTGGTGGTCTTTGCTTCCTCCAGCACGCTGATGTTTGTCCGCTTGTCTTCCCAGGAGATTTGCAGGATTTTCCGGAGGCAGCGCTGATGGAATCGTTCCAGGAGCTGCATGTGACGTCTGTAGACAGTCCACGTCTCACAGGCATATAGCAGGGTTGGGAGGACAATAGCTTTATAGACAAGCACCTTGGTCTCCCTACGGATGTCCCGGTCCTCAAACACTCTCTGCTTCATTCTGGAAAATGCTGCACTGGCAGAGCTCAGGTGGTGTTGTATTTCGGCGTCGATGTTGACTTTGGTGGAGAGGTGGCTGCCAAGGTAGCGGAAATGGTCGACATTTTCTAATGTTACGCCATTAAGCTGTATCTCTGGCATTGGAGAGGGGATGGCTGGTGACTGCTGGAACAGCACTTTGGTTTTCTCGATGTTCAGTGACAGGCCAAGCTTTGTGTATGCTTCTGCAAAGGTGTTTAGAGTGGCTTGTAGATCTTCTTCTGTATGCGCACAGACGACATTGTCATCAGCATACTGGAGTTCTATAACAGATGTTGTTGTGACCTTGGTTTTGGCTTTCAGTCTGCTGAGGTTAAATAGCTTGCCGTCTGTCCGATAGATGATTTCCACTCCGGTGGGAAGCTTCCCATCAACAAGGTGTAGTATCATGGTGATGAAGATGGAGAATAAAGTTGGGGCAATAACACATCCCTGTTTGACACCCGATTCCACCTTAAATGGGTCACTTTGGGAGCCATTGCTATCCAAGACTGTTGCCATCATGTCATCGTGGAGGAGCCGCAGGATGTTCACAAATTTGCTTGGGCACCCGATTTTTTGGAGGATGGTCCAGAGAGCGCTGCGATTCACTGTGTCGAATGCCTTTGCAAGGTCGATGAATGCCATGTACAGAGGTTGGTTTTGTTCCCTGCATTTTTCTTGGAGTTGTCGTGCAGTGAAGATCATGTCCACAGTTCCTCTGGAGGGGCGGAAGCCGTTCTGGGATTCTGGGAGGGTGTCTTCTGAGAGGGGCAGAAGGCGGTTTGCAAGGATTCTTGCGAGGATTTTCCCAGCGGACGTTAGAAGGGAGATACCTCGATAGTTTCCGCAGTCTGTTCTTTCCCCTTTTTTGAAGAGGGTGATGATGGTGGCATCCTTGAAGTCTGCTGGGATTTTCTCGGTCACCCACACTTTTTCTATGAGCTGGTGGAGTTGGTGTGTCAGCGCAGGTCCTCCCTCTTTAAAGATTTCAGCAGGGATCCCATCCGGTCCGCTGGCTTTGTTGTTCTTTTGTTGGCTGATGGCATTGCTGACTTCTTCCAAACTAGGCACTGCTGCAAGCTCATCCCTGGTTTGTTGTTGCGGGATTTGTGAGAGGACCTCTTCGGCCACACTGGAGCTGCGGTTTAGGAGGCTTTGGTAGTGTTCTTTCCAACGTAGTGCAATTGACTTTTGGTCCTTCAGGAGTTTGGTTCCGTCTGATGAGCGTAGAGGCTGTATGCCATGGTTTCTTGGCCCATAGATGACCTTTGTGGCTTTGAAGAATCCTTGAGCATTATGGGTATCTGCCAGGTGTTGGATTTCTTCAGCCTTCTTTGTCCACCAGATGTTCTTGAGTTCTCTTGTCCTTCTTTGGACCTCAGCTTTTGCACTGGCGTAGATCTTTTTCTTAGCAGCACAGTTGATGTCTCTCTGCCATGTTTGGAAGGCTTTCCTTTTCTTGTCAATTAGCTGTTGGATCTCGATGTCATTTTCATCAAACCAGTCTTGATGTTTCTTGGCTTGGTATCCAATAGATTCTTCGCAGGCTTGGATGATGGAGGTCTTCAGTTTGTTCCAGTGTTCCTCAACATTTTCGGGGTGTACTGTGGGTAGATGGTCCTTGAGTGCTGTTTGGAGATGGGCTCGCCTGGAGGGCTCCTGAAGGGCTTGGGTGTTCATTTTGCGCCTTGTCTTTCTTCCTTGGAGTCTGCGCTTGGGGGCAATCTTGATAGCCATCGTGGATCGGATTAGCCTGTGGTCGGTCCAGCAGTCGTCAGCACCTGTCATGGCTCTTGTGAGGAGTACGTCACGGCGGTCTCTGGCACGTGTGATTACATAGTCTAAGAGGTGCCAATGCTTTGACCGTGGGTGCTTCCATGATGTCTTGAACTTGTTTTTCTGGCGGAAGAGCGTGTTGGTGATGACAAGGTTGTGCTCCGCACATTTGGTGAGAAGCAGGATGCCATTCGAGTTGCTGTTTCCAACCCCGTCTTTTCCTATGGTGCCTGGCCACAGGTCGAAGTCTCGCCCGACTCTTGCATTGAAGTCCCCCAGGAGAATGATTTTGTCCTCCTTAGGTATCCCCGATAGGACGTTGTCCAGCTGACAGTAGAATTTCTCCTTGATGTCTTCATCAGCGTCTAGTGTTGGTGCATAGGCACTTATGATGGTTGCCCGTTGGTTTTTGGCAAGATCAATTCGGAGGGTTGAGAGTCGTTCGTTGATGCCAGTGGGTGCTTCGGACAGATGTTTCACCAGATCATTCCTGATGGCAAAGCCAACTCCGTGCATTCTTTGGTCTTTTTCGGGCAGTCCCTTCCAGAAGAAGGTGTAGCCTCCTTTTTCTTCCTTCAGCTGTCCCTCTCCTGCTCTCCGGGTCTCCTGAAGGGCTGCTATGTCGATGTTGAAGCGTCCCAGCTCCCTTGCGATGATGGCAGTTCTGCGTTCGGGGCGTTCACTGTCACTGTTGTCCATCAGAGTCCGTACGTTCCACGTACCGAAGTTCATTTTTCTTTTTTGGCCGCAGGATGGTGACCCCACTGGACGCGGCAGTCCAGTCAGGGATAAGTGAGGCAGACTATGTTTAGGGCACCTTTTCTAGCCCCCTCCCCGTGTGGGGTGAGCAGAGTGGGTCCTCAATAGGGCTGCTCAGTCGTGGATACAGCTGCCGAACTACTCAACTGCCTCGGACCTTGAGGTAGAACGACTGAGTCCGTACCCACCGCCCATGTGCCAGTCTGTGACTAGGGGCTTCCAGATTTCACAGTCCTGCCCCCGTCGCCACTCGCTGATCGCCATGGGACTTTGGTTGCTTGGTTTTTATTTTCTTTGGAAGACGCCTGTGCGTGGGTTTTTTTAATGTGTGGAGGTCAGTGCACAACTGAACAACACACAGTCTTCACAGATGAGGTTCCACTGGTGATGTAGTTTAACACAATGACCATGGCTTCTCAGTCTGTTGCAGCCTTCTTCCGCCTTCGCAGCCGTTGTAACATGTGCCATGTTATCCTCCGCCTGCTCCGCTGTTGAGGTCTTTGGGTCTTCGGACTGTGCTTGGTCTGGGACCTCCCCCGCGGCCACTCCTGGGAGTGCACGACTCCAGTTGTTGTGCCCACAGGTTCATCGGAACACGCAAGCCCCCTCACCACGACAAGGTGACAGTCCATCGAGGGGGCCTCAATACCAATTACATTAGAACGGATTTTACAGCAGTCTGCAAATATCTTGATAATAGCATAGTGATCAATAGGAGCCAACATGGGTCTGTCAGGAACAAATCCTACTAAACTAATCTTATATCGTATTTTCAAAGGTTTTCATGGCCAGAATCACTGTGTTGTTGTAAGTTTTTCGGGTTGTATGGCCATGTTCCAGAATCACTCTCCTGACATTTTGCCCACATCTATGGCAGGCATCCTCAGAGGTTGTGAGGTGTGACCTTACAACCTCTGAGGATGCCTGCCATAGATGCAGGCGAAACATCAGGAGAGAATGCTTCTGGAACATGGCCATACACCCCGAAAAGCTTACAACAACCTAATCTTATATGATTTTTCAGTCAACATACTAGTTTAACCGATAGTGGAAATGCAATGGATATCATTTATCTGGATTACAGCACATTACTTGATAATATCTCCTGATGTTTTGAGTTCAAAATTGATAAATAAGGAATAGATGGGAACATTGTCAGGTCCCATCTACACAGACCCAAACCCTGTATTTTTTTTTTCTGAATTAGCCTGAGGCATGCAAACAATGCCTCAGGCTAATATGGTAGAACCTGGAGTAAACCTGGATTTCCAAGTCGACAAGACTCTCACCCTGGACATTCCACAGATATGTAAAACCCACGTACCTGATTTCCAACAGACCTCACAACCTCTGAGGATGCCTGCCATAGATGTGGGCAAAACGTCAGAAGAGAATGCTTCTTGAATATGGCCATACAGCACGAAAAACTCACAACAATCCAGTGATTCCGGCCATGAAAGCCTTCAACAACACATGGATCCATAACTATTTGGAAAGGTGTACTCAAGGAATCATCCTGAATGTCTAAGCTTCAGTACAACAGATGTGGGGCACTTGTGTCTCTCCAGATGTTCTTTAGCTGCATCTTCCACTAGCTTGAGCCAGCAAATGGTAATGGTATGAAAGAATCACAGTCCCCACCAGGGAAGTAGTATGCTTCACATGTGAGCAGTCTTGTTTCAAAAGACAAACTTTGGAGTGTGCCACACTTTATTACCAGAATTAAAAAATATATAGTCAAAGGCTTTCATGGTCAGAATAATTGGGTTGTAGGTTTTTCAGGTTATATGTCCATGTTCCAGAAGCATTCTCTCCTGACGTTTTGCAGGCAAAATATCAGGAGAGAATGCTTCTAGAACATGGCAATATATATAGCCCGAACAACCCTATCTATCTATCTATCTATCTATCTATCTATCTATCTATCTATCTAACCATCTATCCATCTATTTACGCAAAAACACTTTTCTGTTTTGGTTTTTAAAAAGTAAACAAACAAAAGTTTGCTGCAATAACAATGTGATCTTTTGTGCAGGTATTCTCTTTCAGTAACTTGCATTTGAATGAATTCAATTTGATTTTTCTGAAAGGAAATTAAGCTCTCTATTCCTCTTGGAAACCATAATGGGTCCATTGCTTCTGCAGGTCACCTACCAATGCTAAAAGAAAGAATGCCGCTCAGTATATGCGTATCTCATCCTCTACCGTTGACCTCAACAGCTCCTTAGAAGAAGCTTCTGGAAAGACATCTTCCTCCAGTAGTGAGCAAAGTAAGTTAAATGAGAAGGGAAGTTAATTTTCTGCCTTATCCCTTAGGTTTATGATCCTTGCTATAGACTTCTTAGATCAATGAACAGTTCAAACTAAGATAGAAGTGGAGAGGTGGGCTAGGCAAGCACAAGTGATGCACCACACAGTCTACATCATCATGATCATATATTTTTAATTTATAACCACCTCTCCTTTCATCTTGAGCTGGGGCACAACATAGCCAAACATGTCAATGAAATCACATTTTAAAACATAGATAAAATGCAACCATAACATACACATATTAAAACACCCAAGACAAAAGTTAATTTTTCCTCAATGACTGGTATGAAGTGTGTCACATGTCTTTTGTACCTCTAATTCAGGGATGGCCAATTTCAGCATTATGAGAGGCCATAATCCAAAACTCAGTCTAAGTAATCATGCTTTGTAGTAAAAATGGCCCATCTTGTGGCCATTTTTGTGGTGACTTAGTAAAATATGCATAATTCAAAAGAAGGATGCATTTTAATAATATAGAAAAGAGATGGTCTGTTAAAATCATTAAATGTTTTGGCATTTGAATTTGTTATTGCTGTTGTTTACTTTCAAGTTGTTTCCAGCTTGTTGAATTAAATGTCTAATATATTTTTGTATGATACATTTGGGTCTCTGAGGATGCTATGTAAGGATGACTGGAATGCTTGGGTTTAGACACATGGTGTCTATGGTGGTCACAATTATTCACTGGTAGTGGAATCCAGTGATGGGATTAGGCAGAAACAGTCTCACAAGCATCTAGAAACTCCTCATGTTTGATGTTCTGGTGCCGTAGTACTCAACTTGTGGGTCCCCAGGTGTTTTGGCCTACAACTCTCAGAAATCCCAGCCAGTTTACCAGCTGTTAGGATTTCTGGGAGTTGAACGCCAAAACATCTGGGGACCCACAGGTTGAGAAACACTGTTCTAGTGGTAGAACAGGGGGAGGTCTTCCCACTTGCTGATGATGGCAGGATATGTTGGTGACCACTACAAACCCTCTAGCTCTACCCCACTGGGCTTCCTTGGACCTGCTTGTCTTCTCATGCTTTGCCTGGAAATACTGATCAGATACTTTTGGTCTTTGCTTCCTGCCTGGATTTCTTTAGCCAGAGACTTGTCAGCCTGCCTTTTCCCAATATGTCATAGTCATGAGGATCCTTACACCAACCTTCTCCACCACTAAATTAGTACATTATGGATGTAATTAAAAAAAAAAACAATTAAATTCTACTGCAGTCCTGTCTAATCCATTGGTGGCTGGTAGTTTCCATATCAGTGCATCAAGGAATCTGCTCTGGGTTTCGGTTCGGGCTTTAAAAATGTAGTAGTTTGAATGCTGGGCTCGGACTTTGGGAGACCAGGTTTCAACATTTTGTTTTGGCCATAGAAATTGGGTGATCTTGAGCAAGTCACATTTTCTTAGTCTTAGAGGAAAGCAATTACCACTTTGAATAAATCTTGCCAAAAAAAACCCTTGACACAATAGCCGTAAGTCAGACATGACTTGAAGGCAGGCAAGAATAATAAAGCCTCCAAATAGGTCCAGTAATGTGGATACCAACTCCTTTCTGGACTATAACCCAGAGCACCTCACTAACATGGTTGTCACTGATCCCATCTTGCATGGTGTAGGAGAAAGGGCACAACTGACATATGAGCTGAAGCTAGAAGATTTCCACGAGTATACTGAAAAACCTCTGCCCTTACAGGAGTCAGACCTAAGTTTACTTCCCATGAATGCTCAGGCAGCCTTCCCGTGAAGAGAAGAATGCTTCCTCGAATACTTAAGAAATTTATGCCTTTCCTTAGGATCATTCCAGTTGACCTATGCTAATTCAAAATATATATTCTGCATAGAATTGAGAATCTTATTCTCTTCTTCAAAGACTAAAAGGGAGATTGAATGAGGAGTAATAGCTTAAAATGTGTAAAGTTTAACCTATAATTTAAAATTCCATTTCTGAGTTTCTATGTAATGTACATCATGTTAACATTAATTTTACTAAGAATCTGAACAGCTCTTGATATACTGCCCTCCACTCCTACACCCTCTTTTTCTTTCGACTAAAGATCTTTCATATCTGATGGTTCTTGGGAAGTTCGAGAAACCTCTGCCTACATTGCCTGAAGATGGATGGGTGATGGACTGTTTTGGTATGCTGGCCTGGGGGTAGATTTTCTACTCAATTAGAACAGGACACCTCCCAAATAAGATACTGCAGCTCAGTGCACTTAATTTATTTCAATCTAGTAGAAGCTGGAGTGAATTCCCCGAAGTGGCGTCTGTTCTCACAGGCCAAAGTGAATGGTTTTCGTAATGCCAGCTGACCTATAAACCATCCAGTGGATGTCCTCCACTGCATTTAAGGATGATTCTGTCTTGTCTACCTTCCTGTTTTCTTATTGGGTTAAGATGTAACTTTTTCAGAGTGAATACATACAAACTAATTTCCCCTTTAAGTTATTTGCTGTGTTAGTCTAATTCTACTTCGTTAGCTACGAATTGATACAAATGTAATGAGTGAGGACTACTGGTCTGGAGGCATTGCCAGGAGGACTTGAATTGGTAGTCTGGTGCCTCTTCTCTTTTCAGATAAGTGTGCATTTATGAGCCACACATATTCCCCTTTCAATCTGCTACCAAAAAGATATAAAAGAATCCAGTCGTACCTTTGAGATTAGCTACGATTTTAGCATAACCTTTTGTGAACTCTGTGTCATCAGCTGCCTGAAAGTTTATGCTATCAATTTATCCCTAGTTAGTTTCAGAGGTACACCTTGTGCTCCTGTATGCCTTTTAATGCTAAAATGCAGCTATCTCTGAATTCCACTTATTTTAGAAATCATAAAAATAGTCAATAATGATTGCAAAACTAATCTGCCAGGCCTTTTGCTGTCAGTGATCTCTTGAAAGCATAGCATCATTCTTTCTTTTTCTGTCTCTTCCCACCTTTGCTACTACTTCCTCTTGAGTCTGTAGTGTTAACACCTTTTCCTCCCTCCTACCATTTGTGGAGAGGCCCTGAAGTGAGTTTGCCAAATGTATTCAGCCAACACCAGCATGTGGATGATGGGGGAGGAGTGTGCCAAGGGGTCCCACTAACTTCTGAATGTATCTATGGAAAAAGTAATGGGCTGGATAAGGAAACACAGACTAAAACTGACTCTAAATAAGATGGAAGTTCTAATCTGGGGTTAGCGAAGTCAACCAAAGCTTAATGCAGTTACACTCTTTTTGAAAGACTGTGTTTGAGGCTTAGAGTTGCTTCAGGAAATATAGATAAATATGGCAGTCAAGAGTGTTACTATCAGCTTCAGTTCAAATGCCAGCTGTGCCCCTTTCTAGAGTTGGAGGATCTAAAGAGGGCAGTATTAAAGCTGGACTTCTGCAGTGTCTATTGAGCTACCTCTGTACAAAATTTGGAAAAACTATTGAGTGGGGAAAATGGCAGCCAGATTGGTTATTGGTGTATCTAGAAGCAATCATCTTACACCTGTACTGAAATAACTCAATTGGCTGCCAGATAGTTTCCAGGCAAATTACATAGTGCTGATTGTTATCTTTAAAGCCCTCCCTAGTTGGGTTTAGGTTACCTAATGAGTTGACGCCTTCTGTATAATCCTTCCTGTACACTTGGTTCTTCAGAGAGCCAGGCCTATGGTAACTGGCAACTATTAACCTGAGAACATTTTCTTCAGTCGGTACCAAATCATGGAATGATCTGCTGGAAGAGATTCAATAGCTGGATACATGGTCTAAGTTTAAAATAGCGTTAAAGACCAATCTCTTCCAGCTGGTTAAATTGTGAGTTTTAAAGTTATAGATTGTTTTTAAACGTGTATCCTTTAAAACTAATGTTAATGTTCTTTTACCTGAATATCTATTTTTAAAATGATGTTCATGTTTTTAGCTATTTGCAGTGATATTTCCCTGCTTTGATCCATAGGGAGAGGTGGGTTTAAAAAAAAACATATCGTAATTTAACATAGGGATGGCTATAGGATGGATGACAATCTGCTTTGCTTCCTTTGCCTGCATGTATCTTAACCAATAAGCACTCAAAGTATCTGTGTACCTCCTCCTGAAGTTAACCATTGTCTTCTCTCTCTTTGGTGAAGAGCTGGCTTTTGTAAGTTCAAGTGTGCCAAAACCAAGGAATTTTTTTTGACCAGAGCTCATACGATGACAGTGGAGCAATATAAATGTGGACTAGAACTCTGGTCAACAATGGTACTCTGATGCTACCTCTATTGCCGCGGAAACAGAATTATACACAGTCTTTGTTGTGTTCTGTTGTCCAGGTGCCAACAAATCCTTCTGCAGTGACACAGAAAGCCTGGGAGGGAGCACTGAATGCCAGTTCTTGGATTCGGCCAGCTCCAGTCCAGGTGAGAGGCAGTACTTTTTGTTACTGTTTATGTCTTGTTCTGTTTTTCATAACCTGGACAATAAAGATTGCTCATACTCCCAGGTAGGCTTCTTGGTTTGACCTGAGAATAGCATGCAATGATAGTCCCAACTGTATGCACAATATTGTCAAATCACTGTTCTCCAAGAAATGGCACTGCCTTTAATTCTGTCCTCTGAGAAAGCCGGTAAGTATGAAAGTAGTAAGCAAGTTGATGCTTATAAAAATATTCCCATTGCCATATCCAGCAAAATGCAGGCCAGTCCATATTTCCTGCAAGGTAAGCAACTGGAACATGAGAATATTTTATTTTACTAATTGGACAGAGATAGTATTTCATCAAGTCTGATTTTAAAATTGCACACAGCATGTTCTTTTTCACACAAGAAATATCCCATCTAGAGTTCAGTGTGGCTTTAAATACCACTAATTCTTGGCTCTTCATTGGCTTCCATGTTTGTTTATAGAAGTGTTTGATTTATGTTCAGGCCACAAGAAGTTGCTGAAAGCTCCATCTACTGGCACCGTGTCCTCCTCGGAGGACTGTGAAGACAGGGATCTGATACAAGCCTATGACAATGGTGAGGAGCCAAAACCAGAATAATAAAAAATGAAGAGAGAAGATGGTTCTGTAATTACAATCACACCCAAATGTTGCACGGAAAAATCAATATGTCTGTCTGTGGGCATTTATGCCATCAGGCTTGGTCAGGATAATCCAACCCACCAAACATTGATTCAAAAAAACACTTTAATCTCTCCACACTCTACCATATGTGATTATTATCCTTGCTTTCTATGTACTGTAATTTCTTTTAACAGTTTCTAGTAATACTTTATTTTTCCTTTTACCCATGCCAACACACTAACCTGACGTATCCATTAACGTCAGGAACAACAAACTCGAAGGTGGAAAGCATCAATTTCGTTATCATAATTTGGTACATGATAATCGTGTGTATATGTGCTTTCAAGTCACCTGTCAACTAATAGTAACCTCATACATTTCATAGGCAAGCCTATAGCGCTTGATATTCATTGCCAGTCTTGCATCCAAGTGCTAACTATAGCTGACCCTACTTAGCTTCCAAGATCAGATGGAATCTGGTGCAAGAGGCATACAAAATGTCATGAAAAAGGATGCGCTTCTGTAGGAAATTCTTTATTCTAAGCAAGTTACTATTATATACTCCAGTATAAGCCAAATATAAGCCTAGGCACCTAATTTTACCACAAAAAACTGGGAAAGGTATTGACCTGAGTATAAGCCGAGGGTGGAAAATGAAGCTGCTACTGGTAAATTTCAAAATAAAAATAGATACTAATGAAATTACATTAATTGAGGCATCAATGGTTAAATGTTTTTGAATACTTACATAGGACTGTAATGTAAGATCGTCCAACTCTGATTAAACCATTATTCTGACCTTTTTCAATGTAAATGTGCTTACGTATCTTTCTAATAATAATAAATAAAATAAAATAATACATGTAATAAAAATAATAGTAGAATAAAATAATAGAAATGTAATAATAAAAGTAATAATAGAGTACAATAATAATGGTAAAATAATAGAGTAAAATAATAAATGTAATAATAAAATAATGTAAATATAATAATAATAAATAGAATAAAATAATAAATGTTATATAAATAAAATAATGATAACAGAGTAAAATAATAAATAACCTTGACTCGAGTATAAGCTGAGGGCGGCTTTTTCAGCCTAAAAAAAGGGCTGAAAACTCAGCTTTTACTAGAGTATATATGGTACATTAGATGTATTTATACTTGAAGATGGTTTCCCTTCTTTGCGAGAGTTACAAAATTACAGAATTATCTTAAATCATATTGAATCACATGTCAAAGAAATATGAAGACTTAACACAATTGGGCTTCCCAGATTCATGTCTATTCACATTTAGTTGACAGTTTTGTTCTTGGAAATCCATCAGAAAACCTGGAGACTGGACCTCTTTATCTAGCCTTCAATAGTACATCCAAGGTCTATGACAGAGTAGTCATGCATGCTTCTGCTCTCCTTCATCAGTTTGAAAGACTTCTCAAATGCCTGGCACGGATATTAAATAAATAAGTATTCTGGAAACTTTCACACTTTTTAGGAGCAGGTTATCCTGCTGGATAAGTGTTTTATTTCTCATGATCTTCCATGTGTCCCTCAGTGTTGTCCTAAAATACAAACATTAATCCTTTCATTACCTGAAATGGAGCCAACACCCATTGGGCTGTGTTGCCACAGATCATAGGAGGATGACATTATCAGAAGCATTTTAAGGTTGATATTAACTTCCTTTACAAACAGTTATGGTGACTGCCTCCAGATAGTTAAATAATCTCAACAAGTATTAAGGTTTTCCTATTATTTTTGTACTTACATATCCATGGGTTTGCATCGAGGTTCTTCAAAAATTTCAGTTTTCTTTTTCTTATTTCACAATCACAACTCACAATCCATATAACTTTATATTACGTTAAACATTCCTTTTTTTTTACAAAATTATACAATATCTAGAAAATATTTCTCCTCAGAATACATCAGATGAACAGAACATTACACCTCCGAGTACTTGTCACATAAAACAAATATCTAATATACAAAGAAAGTTCACATTTGTGAGAAAATGATAAATCTGCAACTCCATTTTCCTTGTATGTGGAAGGCTTGGTCGTGCAGTCCTGTCACACATGGAATTGTATTGTTTTAAGATTATTTCCCCTTCTGCATTGTCTATTATTTGTATAGATGCAGTGTCTGAGTTTGAAATGTAATACTAGGTTATTGCCGTTTGGCAATCTGCATAAAACCTGATGTTGAATTATTTATTTATTTATTTAGAGGTTTTATATACCGACCCTCTCACCTTCAAAGAGGGATTCGGACCGGTTCACAACATGTGTTAACATACAAAGAATATACAATAACAACACACAATGTTGAATACATTGCAAAATTACAAAATGGCAGCCCACCCTATTGTTCTTTCTCTAGCACACAGAAATCATTACAAGATCAACAACACAATGTGTTGCATTTACACGTGTATAATGGAGCATGTTTCTGCTTTATCTCTCTAGCTTTCCCACCTTGGATTTCTCAGTTTCTTTTAAAACCCATGAGTCTGGGCTTTTTTGTGAAGTGGGGAGGAAACTACTTTTGTCTGTTCTCGTTTTCCTACCCACTTTGTCTTTCCTTTGTGCAGTTGCATGTTTAACTATTCATCAGTCTATTAAAAAAAGAAAGATTCTCCTGTCCAATTAATGATTAATGGCCACTTGCCTCATCCCCTTTTCAGATCTCAGTGATGTATCGGAAAATGGCTTGCCCCATGGCCTGCTTAAGAACATAAAGCTGTCAAGTGCTGCTCAGACTCACCGGCTGCGGAAGCTGCGGGGCCCTTCAAAATGCAGGGAGTGTGAGAACTTCGTTGTCAGTGGCCTTGAATGCGAAGAGGTAAGTGAGTGTAAACTTCGCTGCAGCATGCATTTCTGATTTCAAGCAAGCTTTTTTTCTCTGTGCAACAACAGGATGAAAACCTAGGAGTTGGAAAATGGGACATACACATCGCAGTCTGGAGCTACCAAAGTAAATAGCAAGTACAGTTGTCAGAGTGAAAACTGGAGAAGGCTTCTGTACCTTTAAAGTTTAGAGAAAAAGATTTCAACAGAATTATGATTGTTCCTGGTTCCATGACAATGCTGAAATCCCTTCGCCAATATAATGACTTTTTTTCATGTCAGGAGTGACGAGAAACTGCAAGTTGCTTCTGGTGTGAGAGAATTGGCCTTCTGCAAGGACGTTGCCCAGGGGACATCTGGATGGTTGATGTTTTACCATCCTGTGGGAAGCTTCTCTCATATCCTAGCCTGAGAAGCTAGAGCTCAACAGACAGGAGCTTACTCCGCTCCCCAGATTCGAACCACCAAATTTTTGGTTGACAAGTTCAGCGGGCACAGGGGTTTAACTCATCACACCACTGGGGCTCCTTACACAACAATTAAAAGTATAATAGTCATGTCTAGTTTTCAGTTTGATAACCTTAGTACAAGACAGTATATGCTAATGCTGATCTGGAAAATAATTGGAAAAAGTAGTTATTTACACTAGAATCCTATGTGTATGAGGGTGGGAGTAATCTTCATTGACTATAATAGGACTTATTTCTGACTAAATATGCATAGGACATCACTACATCTATGAATTTAACACAATGCCCTACTTTAAGGTTGCGTCATCTGCTGGCTAAACCATTAACTCATCCAGTGGTTGAGTACTTTTCAATGAAACGTGATTAACCTTCTGAACTTGAGGAAAATAAAGATCCATAAAGGATTAAATGTGAATTCTGACATTTCATAGACTTGGATGTGACTCTAGGAAAAGTGAATGGGGGAACTGACTCTGATTGAGGCAAGGTTTTATTCAGATCTTGGAAAAAAATCAGATAGCTCAATAGATCACAGATAGCCCAACAAACCTGGAGTTTAATTTGTGGTCTGTAATACAGGATTGCTAGAGACATTTGAATATCTTTTTTCAGAAAGGCAGGATTGGTTTGAGAGCTTGGCTCTTGTGATGTACGCAAAGTGTTTGGCAGAGTGCAAAATGTTCTCGGGTGCATTGTCCAAAACTGAAAATGGGATCAGCATCTGTGCCTGAAGCATCTCCAGTTTTTTGGCCCATCTTTTTCTATTTTTGCCAGTCTGTAATGTGGCATGTCTACCCACTACAATCTAGCCAAGTGACCAGTACTCATCCATAAGAATTCTGTAGAATTGCTAGCCAATCGCGTCTCCTGAAACTGTCTCAGGTGCAAGAAATAATTAGAGATAGCCTTCAGATGAAGCAATAGGAAGTCGTAGCTTTGGGCAGCTGATCCCAGTGGTGTCATTATGGTTGGTTTCTCAAAAGCATCTGGTTGGCCATTATTGAAAGCAGGATGGTGGACTAGATGGATCTTGGACCTGATCCCAACAGGGCTTTTCTTATTTTCTGGTCTTCAGTTGGCATTTTTGCATCTCTCTTAAAAATTAGCAGGAGTGGAAAAGCTGTTGTGACATAGCTCAGATCATCCATAACTCCAAACTTACTTTTTTGTCCACAAAGTAAAAAAAAAAATCAATTCCTTCCATCCTCCTTCCTTTCCTTTTGCAGTGGTTTTCAACCTGTGGGTCCCCAGATGTTTTGGCCTTCAACTCCCAGAAATCCTAACAGCTGGTAAACTGGCTGGGGTTTCTGGGAGTTGTAGGCTAAAACACCTGGGGACTCACAGCTTGAGAACCACTGGTTTAGAGGCTATCTTCTAAGGCAAAGAGAGCTATAGTAGCATCCTTCTGGGTGCCATTTCACATGTTGGCGCAGCCCTCATTCTTCCACAAGTGAATACTAAACAAGGAGCAGCAGCCAATCGCGAGTCTTCAAAGAATGTATCTGTGTAGTTCTCATGTACATTACTTCCTACTTTCAGTTGTATGTTATTACAGTGTAGGTACACACTGTAATAAGGCAATAGTTACAGTATCGAGTGCAGTGTTTGTCACCCTTTGTTCCGCCACATGTCTTGCACTTAACTCCCTGAAGTTCAAGCCAACAGGGGCAAGGATTCTGGGATCCATATCCAAAAACATCTGGAGAACCAAAGAATGGGAACCACTGGTCTAATGTGACATCGGAATGGGTACTGAGAACTGTAGGTCACATCAAAAATAGCTCTCAACTGAACATTTTCACCTGCTCTTAGTCTGAGTTATCAGTTTAGCATTCAAACAGAAATGAATTCACATATTGCAGATATGCCTTTAGTCTAACAGCGTATCTGTGGTATGTGCTTTCATTTAAGAATATTGAAGTGAGAAAAAACATGAGCCAAATTCTTAGGTAGAAAGGTCACCTAGTGAGAATAACTCTGCACCTCTGGTTTACCTGCAGTGCTTGCTGGCCTGTCACAAGAAATGTCTTGAGAATCTTCTCATCAACTGTGGCCACCAGAAGCTGCCGGCTCGGGCATCGCTGTTTGGGATTGACTTCATTCAAGTGCCACGAGATTTCTCAGAGGAGGTCCCATTCATTGTGGTGAAGTGTACCTCAGAGATTGAAGCCCGTGCCCTGGGAGTGCAGGTAACAAATCTACCACAGCAGTAGATTCCTTGGTTTGTGTGTAATCTGGCATCTCTTAAACAGCATGACTGGATGTTTGCAGTAGCCATTTCACAGTGTTATTGAAAGCTTTCATGGCCAGAATCTCTGGGTTACTGTGAGTTTTTCAGGCTGTGTTCCAGTAGCATTCTCTCCTGATGTTTCACCTGCATCTGTGGCCAGCATCTTCAGAGGTCTATCGGAGGTGAGGCAAGTGTATATATTTCTGTGGAATGTCCAGGGTGGGAGAAAGAACTCTTGTCTGTGTGAAGCAAGTGTAAATATTGCGATTAAAAAGCTTTATTAGTATTGAGTAACCATGAAGATGCAAAGTCAGTCAGTGAGGGTATCTGCATAGAGGTAGCCTGGCTGTTGTTACCTGAGGCAATTTATGTTTGGGAGGTGTTAACTGGCAATTTGATTGTTTGCTGTCTGGAGTTCCCCTGTTTTAGAGTGGTGTTCCTTATTTACTGTCATGGTTCTGGTGTTTTTTTTTTAATACTGATAACCAGATTTTGTTCATTGTAATGGTTTTTTTCCTTTCTGTTGAAATTGTTTACATGGATTTCAATGGCTTCTCTGTGTAATCCAACATGATGGTTGTCAGGGTGGTCCAGCATTTCTGTGTTCTCAAATAATATTTTGTGTCCAGGTTGATTTATCAAGTGCTCTGCTATAGCTGACTTCAAAACAGAGGAACTCCAGACAGCAAACCATCAAATTACCAGTTAACACCTTCCAAACAGACGATGCCTCAGGCAACAACAGCCAGGCTACCTTTATGCAGATACCCTCCCTAATTGACTTTGCAGCTTCATGGTTCAATGCTATTCAAGTTTGCTAATTGCAACATTCATACTTGCTTTACACAGACAAGGGTTCTTTCTCCCACCCTGGACATTCCATAGATAGATAGATAGATAGATAGATAGATAGATAGATAGATAGATATCACTTGCCTCATCTCCAACAGACCTCTGAAAATGCAAGCGAAACATCAGGAGAGAATGCTACTGGAACATGGTCATACAGCCCAAAAAACTCACAGCTACCAAGCCATTTAACTGAATTTTATCTTTGTAATTCTCTGGTTCTGTGCAAATGGAGCACTATACAAGTTACAACAAATGCATTTCTAGTCATGAATTCTACAAAGACAGACTTGAAAGGTATGGGTAAAGCCAAATAACATTTTACAAACTGTGATGAAACCAGAACAGGCTTTTTCATTGTCAGAAGGAGCTCTTGGTCTTTTCCTTACACTAGCAGGCAGGAGAACAAATGTAAAAAAAATAGGCACAGGCAATTGATTAGCACAATTTAGATGAGCCACAGAATTCAATAATTTACTCTGCACTTTCATGCTTTCTGCCCTCAGCAATTTTGCAGCACAAAATTTGAGGGCTGCTCCCTTACCACATTGACAAAGAAGAAGAGGCAGCCAGTGGTAGTATTCTGATCACTGGAAATGTTGAACTGTTTATAATTACCTTCATCCTCAAGAAAAATAATACTTGCACTGTTTGTTAATGGGTGAAAATGGCTTATTTCTTAGTGTGTCTATAGTCAGGTATTTCAGTGGAGGCATAGAAAAAGAGAATACAGAATATTAGTCCAAAAGTTATATTCCTTTAATGCTGTTTAATAGCAAGTTTTCTTAATTTAGTCTGCAGCTTTATGTTTTTAGCTGACCTCCACCTTCCAAACAAAAAGAAATGTCTCAGAGTTGTTTGATTCAAAATTTCCCCAACTTAGCCAGCTCACCCATCCGTTTTCTCAATTCCAAGTTCCTGCCATTCTCTACTATATCAAAGAAACATTCTGTTTCTCTTCTAGTTAATACCACCCCATTCTTCAGTAAACTTTTCTTTGTGTACTTGAAACAGGGAATTTACCGTATTAGTGGATCCAAGGCTCGTGTGGAGAGATTATGCCAAGCCTTTGAGAATGGACGGGGACTGGTGGAACTCTCTGATCATTCGCCTCATGACATCACTGGAGTCCTGAAACATTTTCTTAAGGAGGTAAGGGACAGAGACAGATATATCTGTAGTAGAATTGTATTTCTTTCAGTTGAAAATAATTTTCCAAGTTTACATTGGGGGCATATAACCTGTAGCCCATGGGCCACATGCCCTGCCTCCCTAATATACTGAGATCTGCTGCTTCCACTTTTGGATCTTCTTCTCTCCTGAGTTCCCAGAAATTCCTACAGATTGCTTTTTTTTCTAACCGCTATTAGATGAAAGAATAGATTAATCTGTATTAGGATCACAGGACAAGGAGTTAAAGGCTCTCTAGAGCAATGGTTCTCAACCTGTGGGTCCCCAGATGTTTTGGCCTTCAACTCCCAGAAATCCCAAACACTGATAAACTGGTTGGGATTTCTGGGAGTTGTAGGCCAAAACACTTGGGGACCCTCAGGTTGAGAACCACTGCCCCTAGAGTATCATATAGGTTGCTCTTCCCTCCACTCCATTTCTGCAAAAAAAAAAAAAGTTAAACTAAAGGATCTTTTGGAGATTGACTCTTTTCTCTGGGAAGGGAACCAAAAAAGCCTTGGCTTGCATCATGTTTCCTCTTCAAAGAAAAATCGAAAAGAAAGAAAAAAGCCACTTCTTCCTAAGCGGCTCTGGCAACCTTAAAAAACTAGACTTCTTATCAGCCCTAGATTAAACTAATGGTAACAGTTATCTGACAGATATTCAGGAAACAGCACCCAGCAGGCTTGTAGATACTCACAAAAATATGTATCATTTCTTCCTTGCAGATAAATTCAAGGGCGATGCAACTGTTTCTAACCCCTTCTTTAGCCTCGTTCCACAGGTCCCTACTATTCCTCCTTTTCAGTCCTTTTACTCCATCATGGCCATCCACACCCATTCTGCTTTAGTTCAGGACATTCTGACTTTGAGGGTGGAACTCTATTTCCTCACTGCTTTGTCAGAGGATACTAGAGCTAATCAAGCCCGAAAAATTACTAGAAGATAAGAAGACTAAACTGTCAGACTTTGGACACATAACGATAACACACGCTGCACTAGAAAAGTCCATAATGTTTGGTAAGGTAGAAGGGAGTGGGGAAAGAGGAAGACCACCTTACAGATTGATGGATGAACTCTATCCAGGAAGCACAGCTGTCCTGGGTCTACAAGACCTGAGCAGGGATGTTGAGTGCAGAGTGACTTGGGGATGTCTTATTCAAAGCCATAACTCAAAGTCAAGTTGACAGCAGTTAATAACAACCAATCCATTTCAGTCCATTTCAATCCTCTCCTGACCTCAAGCCATCTCAGACTCCTTTGCTTGACTCACATGTGGCTCTTGGTGACAAAACGCTGAGGCTGCCCATCTTCAGCAGGCATCATAGTATGCTTCCTCTAAAAACCTTGGAGGCAAAATTTTGTTCTTAGATCAGGACAAAACAATATAATAATTAAAAGAAGGACTCACAGCTTAGCCATCTTCTGTAGGCAAGCCTAGCTGTACCAGATTTAGAGGGTTGATGCACACAGAGTTAACTGGAGTCCACTTTTGTAAAAGGTCTGGAAGCAAAGTCCTATAAGAAACAGCTTAGGGAGCCAGATATGCTTAGCTTCGAGAAGAGAAGGCTGAGAGGTGACATGGCAGCCATGTTAAATTATTTGGAATATTTAAATATTTGAAAGGGCGTCTGCAAAAGGGCCTCCCCCTTCTCTGGCCAGCTATTTTAAGATACCCCACTATTCTTTGATATCCCACCAATAAATATAAAGGATGTTTGATTCTGCTGCCACCATAAAATGTAAAGGAATGAATCTGTCAGGTGAGGGTGTTTTAAAATATCTGTGCCACCTTTTCTGTTCCTTTAAAGTAGAGGTTAGAAAGTGAGAGAGACTTTGCTTAAAGTAAAACAGTAACTGTTGGTTTATTTGTATCCTTTTTGTAACAAAAGCGTGATGGTTTCAGAAGTATATATACTTGGTGATTACAGATGAAGTAAATATTCTTTTATGAAGATGTTACAAAACAAGGTTTCAGCATGACTTTCATTCAAGCCTTTCCTCTTTCCTAAAAGGTTTTTAATATTAACACATGAAAATTGGTTTCCAACAATCTTTGACCTGATGTAGAATCATAGAATCATAGAATCATAGAATCAAAGAGTTGGAAGAGACCTCATGGGCCATCTAGTCCAACCCCCTGCCAAGAAGCAGGACTATTGCATTCAAAGCACCCCTGACAGATGGCCATCCAGCCTCTGCTTAAAAGCTTCCAAAGAAGGAGCCTCCACCACACTCCGGGGCAGAGAGTTCCACTGCTGAACGGCTCTCACAGTCAGGAAGTTCTTCCTAATGTTCAGATGGAATCTCCTCTCTTGCAGTTTGAAGCCATTGTTCCGCGTCCTAGTCTCCAAGGAAGCAGAAAACAAGCTTGCTCCCTCCTCCCTGTGGCTTCCTCTCACATATTTATACATGGCTATCATATCTCCTCTCAGCCTTCTCTTCTTCAGGCTAAACATGCCCAGCTCCCCAAGCCGCTCCTCATAGGGCTTGTTCTCCAGACCCTTGATCATTTTAGTCGCCCTCCTCTGGACACATTCCAGCTTGTCAATATCTCTCTTGAATTGTGGTGCCCAGAATTGGACACAATATTCCAGATGTGGTCTAACCAAAGCAGAATAGAGGGGTAGCATTACTTCCTTAGATCTAGACACTATGCTCCTATTGATGCAGGCCAAAATCCCATTGGCTTTTTTTGCCGCCACATCACATTGTTGGCTCATGTTTAACTTGTTGTCCACGAGGACTCCAAGATCTTTTTCACACGTACTGCTCTCGAGCCATGCGTCACCCATTCTGTATCTTTGCATTTCATTTTTTCTGCCAAAGTGGAGTATCTTGCATTTGTCACTGTTAACTTCATTTTGTTAGTTTTGGCCCATCTCTCTAATCTGTCAAGATCGTTTTGAATTCTGCTCCTGTCCTCTGGACTATTGGCTATCCCTCCCAATTTGGTGTCGTCTGCAAACTTGATGATCATGCCTTCTAGCCCTTCATCTAAGTCATTAATAAAGATGTTGAACAGGACAGGGACCAGGACGGAACCCTGCGGCACTCCACTTGTCACTTCTTTCCAAGATGAAGAGGAAGCATTAGTGAGCACTCTCTGTGTTCGTCCACTTAACCAATTACAGATCCACCTCACCGTAGTTTTGCCTAGCCCACATTGGACTAGTTTCCTTGCCAGAAGGTCATGGGGGACCTTGTCGAAGGCCTTACTGAAATCCAGGTACGCTACATCCACGGCATTCCCCGCATCTACCCAGCTTGTAGCTCTATCGAAGAAAGAGATCAGATTAGTCTGGCATGACTTGTTTTTGATAAATCCATGTTGACTATTAGCAATGACTGCATTTGTTTCTAAGTGTTTGCAGACCGCTTCCTTAACAATCTTTTCCAGAATCTTGCCCGGTATCGACGTGAGGCTGACCGGACGGTAGTTGTTTGGGTCATCCTTTTTTGCCTTCTTGAAGACTGGGACCACACTGGCCCTCCTCCAATCTGCTGGAACTTCTCCCGTTCTCCAAGAACTCTCAAAGATGGTTGCCAATGGTTCCGAAATGACTTCCGCTAGTTCCTTCAATACTCTGGGGTGTAGTTGATCTGGCCCTGGGGACTTGAACTCATTAAGAGCAGCCAGGTATTCCTGGACGACTTCTTTTCCAATTTGGGGTTGGATGTCCTCCAATCCCTCATCCACTCCATCTTGCTGAGGTTGAAGACTCTCTTTTTGTGAGAAGACCGAGGCAAAGAAGGCATTAAGTAGTTCTGCCTTTTCCCTATCCCCTGTCAGCATTGCCCCATCTTCTCCTCGAAGAGGTCCTATCGCCTCCTTGTTTTTCCTTTTTCTACTGATATAAGAATAGAAGCCCTTTTTATTGTTTTTAATGTCCCTGGCAAGTCTGAGCTCGTTTTTTGCTTTAGCCTTGCGGACCTTTTCCCTACAGGTGTTGGCTATTTGTTTGAATTCTTCTTTGGTGATTTCTCCCTTTTTCCACTTCTTGTGCATGTCTCTTTTGTGTCTTAGCACAGTTAGAAGTTCTTTGGACATCCATTCTGGCTTCTTTGCACTTGTCCTATTTTTTCTCTTTGTTGGCACGGTTTGCAATTGCGCCTTGAGTATTTCACTCTTGAGAAATTCCCATCCATCTGTAACTCCCTTGTCTTTTAGTATCTGTGTCCACGGAATGCTGCTCAGCGTTTCCTTCATTTTTTGGAAATCCTGACCACGTGGTACTTTTAAAACCTCTCTACTGTCACTAGTTTCTTGCTATCAGTCAACTACCTAAGCTATTCCCTAGCTAATTCTCCAGTTGACTCCAGCTAACTGACCAACTGACATAGAATGCTCAGCTGGGCTCTTCCAACTGTCATCCTTGGCTCCACCCATCTTTCAAATCTTGGCACCTGCTCATTTGCATCCAGCCAATCCGGTCGCTTTCATGCAAATAGCTTCTCTACTGGTGCTGCTGCTTCCTGAGAGTTACAAAATGGCTGCTCACATGCCAACCTTTTAAGGTAGGCCACGTACCAACTTTCTACGGTGAGTTAGATCCATTACAGTGTCACACTGAGGAAGAGGTGAGCTTATTTTCTGTTGCTCTGGAGACCAGCCACTTCATCATAGTATTTTAAAGCGAGCACCCCCCAAATTCTTAGCATCTTCTGCCTCCTGCAGAATCCTGGGAAATGTAGTTTGGGAAGGAAAGGACCTCTCCAGCTGAGAATTACAAGGGCCCCACCCAAAACTACATTTCCCAGAGTTCTGCAAGAGGCAGAAGACACCAAGAAAGTGGGGGTGCCAGCTTTAAAATGCTAGTCTGATGAGGCAGTAGGTCATGGAGCAATGGATTCAAATTGCAGGAAAAGACGTTCCACCTAAATATTAGTAAGAACATCTTGACAGCAAGAGATGTTTGACAGTAGAATCCGCTGCATTGGAGTGTGGCAGAGTCTCCTTCTCTGGCTGTTTCTAAATAGAGGCTGGATAGCCATTTGTTCAGTATGCTTTGATTGTATGTTCCTGCATGGCAGGGAGTTGGACTGAAATATCTTTGTGATCTCTTCTAATTATTTGATTCTGTACTGAAACTCTTGGTATCCCATTTGACCATGGAAATCCTTTGGGTCACTTTGGGCAAGTTACAATTTCTCAGGCACAGAGGAAGGCAGTGGCAGACCTATGGAAAATATTGCCAAGAAAATCATAGGAGTGTCAATCTAAAGGCAGGTGGCAACAACAAACAAAAAAGTATTCATGGCTTTCTCCAGGGATATATAGACACACTATGATCTCTGCCTTCTCAGATGCCATCTCCCATTCTTAAAAAGTTGAGAACTTTGTGAAAAGTTTTCTTTGCAATAGCAACAAACCCAATTCTGAAATTCCACAGATGGTCCCCCAAAGGATATGAAGTACAACAAAGCTGTCTGCCTGGTGGTCAGCCTCCTAACTTCTTTACATGCTCAATCACACAATGTTTTGAAGATAGGGACTGCTGTGTTTAAACATCTTGTAGGTAGGATAATCTAGTGGGAATTGTACAATATTTACAACCAGGCAACTTTGTCCTCTATTCTTGTTCAACAGCTTACTAGCCCTGTGCTCCCTTTCAAGCTTTATGATGCTTTCATCACTCTGTCAAAAAGTTTGCAAAGAACAGAAGACAGATCAGGAGATGATTCTGAGACAGCGGCTAATCCCATCAAAAGCACAAAGGACTTACTAAGCAAATTGCCTGCAACAAATTACAACACTTTACGGCACCTCATTGCTCACCTCTACAGGTAATGGGGGAGATTGCTATTAAATTCACAACTCTTGTCTTGTAGGGAGAGCAGATCTGTTGGATCTGTTGGAATTGAGCCACTATAGAGAAGCTTTTAAGGAACAAAAAGTAGGATATATATTTAGCAGTATGCACAAGAAATAAAAATATTAGTCACATTCCTAAAAGCAAACCTATCTTTATTTATATGTGAATTCCCAAATGTAGAGGATGAAACTTTCAGTGCAGTGTTGCAGAGAACACAAAATTGTTTAATTCAATTTTGTGTTCTCCAAAAAGCTCACATTGTCATTGCAAAACAAAATTTCCATTTCTCAACAGCATCATTTTTGCCCAGAAATTATTTATTTTGTGGTGGGCTGGAGTGCATCTCATGCACATGCACATGTATGCAGGCAACAGAATCAAGCTTGTTTATATATGTTTAATACATTTTAATAGGTATATTTTATAGAAATACATTTTAATGTGTGTATTTGTGGTATTTTTACAAATTTATGTGTTTTAATTATTCTGTAACCCGCCTCAAGCTACGAGAAGAGGCAGGTAAGAAATAAAATTATTATTATTATACTGAGACAAAAACACAGTATGTCACAGCAAACGAGATATATATGTTGGATTTTGTATCACAAAATCACAAGTCGAACACTTCCCAAGCGTCTAGGACTGTGTGATGTATTTTCGAACGATGCACACAGATCCAAGTAAGGTGGCCTTTTGCAGTCTGTTTATTGACAAAATAATAATAATAATAATAATTTTATGTACACACATAATGTCAAATCCAATATTCAAAGCAAAGCAAATACTCAGTGAACATGACTCCCTTAATGTCTCTTATTATCTCTCCCAGGGTGGCCGAAAGAAATGAAGAGAACAAGATGTCTCCCAACAATCTGGGGATCATCTTTGGCCCAACACTAATCCGCCCTCCCTTTAGCAACGATGTTTCCATGACATGTCTGTTGGACTCGGGGTATCAGTCCCAGCTGGTTGAGTTTCTCATCCTCAACTATGAAAGGATCTTTGGGATGGATGACTTGCCTTCGACAGGACTTTGTGAACGTGAAAACTCACTGAAAGAAGGAAATGCCAATGATGCCCTCTCAAGCAGTGAAAGAGATCTTGATGTGTCTTCTGAGGTAAGAAGGAAGGACATAGGGAATTCCCAAATACACAATCTCAGTCATTTCAGCAGTTTCTTTATTCCAGATAAAGTCATCTTCTATTACAAAACAGTAGTGTTCTAAAAGGGAATAGTGGTATAGCAGGGATTGTGAGGGGAAAAAAATATTCAGTTGGACCTGCTCTGTGCCAAAGGGAATGGCAGAACAATTTGATATAGTGAGTTAGTCAATACTGTGTTGTGATCCTATGGAGGCAAGAAGGACTATGCTCTAGGACAGTGATGTCAAATTTGCGGGCCTCCCAATGTTCCCGGCCATTGGACAAGCTGGCTAGGTCTTCTGCAAGGTTGAGTCCCAAACATCTGGAAGGCAATAAGTTTGATACCTCTGCTCTAGTAGTTTAGCAGCTATCTCCATACCTTCTCAGCAGCAGCAATTAGCAAAGCAGCAGCCAAATTTGGTTAAGTAGCAAGCTTTCAAGCCAACAACTAGGAGTCAAGAGCTCTGGAAGCATAGCAGCTCATCTGCATACCTTTCCATCAGGCTTTGCTGAAGGCCCTGTGAGCAAAAAGGAAGATGGGTTTAGAGAGGCTGTAAGGTTTCAAACCAGGAAATCAGGAGGTGAATATAGCAACCAACCTGCAGTATTTCCCAGCAGCCTTTGGGGAAAACATAGCCAGGACTTTTCTGGGGAGATCAAAGGTGCAATTGGTCTAGGGTAGTTTGAAGGTAAATGGCTCAACATATCACATACTATGGCAAAACTGAGCCATACATTATTGCAATGTTAGGATTGCTCATAGTCAAGGCTGATAATACTAACTAGGCTATGTGGATCTTCTGTTGAATTCAGTATAGCAACTGATGGGTAAACCCCAGGAAAAGAATAATTTGCTTGAATCACACACACACGCTGTGATTTGTTATGCTATAAACACAGGGAGATGGGTTTTGTAATAGCAAGAGCATACAAATTTATCATTTTCTGATTGAGTTATGGAATACAATAATAATGGAAATAAAATAATTTTGTAAATGGTTGAGAAATGTGTTTTGAAAATGTCAGGAAATCATATTGAGGAGAATCCTAGATGGGCAAAAAGCGTAGTTTGATTTGCACTGGAAAAATGCATGTGCTGTTGCTTTGTTTTGTCTGTACAAAAATGCTACTTTTGGGTGCAGAAAAAGTGGCTTTTCTGTTCAGAAAATTGTTTTCTGCACATAAATATTAGTTTCAGCATACAATATGCCAATTTCTACATTGGAATTGCCATTTTCAGCACCAAAAATTGATTTGTTTTTGTATAAAGTACCGTAAGTCCCAAGCTGTTCATTTTTATTTTTTAGTTACTTACACATTAGCGAGCTAGGGGATTTTAAAAATGCTTTTAAAATCTTTCTTTAAGTGAATCTAAATTTTGTCTTCTCCAAACCATATAAAACAAGCCACACATTACAAAAGCAATATCAAGTAGGAGTAACGGCTTTGAAATTTTATAATCTCTGTGAATGTTTCTATGGGATTTTTTTTATGAATCTAGTTTGGGTAAAAAAAATTATGATGAGAGATCATGCATGTCACCTGGATTTTTTTTTTTAAAAAAAATGCACACACACACAAGCCCTGAGTGCCATAAAAATAATAAAAAAAAACAGGATTATTTTTTATTCTGATCTTATGGTTGCTTTGCTTTTAGTTTTCTTGTAGCTATCACACTCTCATAAAGCCACTAGGAAAGATAAATGCACTAATTCACAGGCGTGTTTTTTCCAACAGAAAAATTCTTCCAAGTTGTATCTGGAGGAAGAAGATGTGGCTGAAGATCGTTCTAACACTGCTGACAGGCAGGAGGAAAGCAAGGAGGAAACACACTGCTCTGAAAACAGAGACACCGTAGGTAATTTCTTCCTCTCTGTATAGACCAGTTATTTAAGGAAAAATGGTCTGCATTTGTGGGGAGGATGTATTTTATTGAGTAAGTCCAAAACAGCAGCTCACTGCAACTCCCCCACCTACCTGAAAACACAATGAACATCCTAGTACAGCTAAAACATCTTCCTCTTTATAACCTTAGGCAATGCTATAGCTCTCTAGACACATGGAATAGATTTTCCACATCACATTCTTCTTCATTGTCATCCTTAAATACAAATCTGTCTGATTGTTTCAGTTGGGGCATCAGTCCTTCCTTCTGGATATTTAAAATACGTTAAGGTAAAAAAAATCCCTATGATTTAAAGTAAGGATTATGTTGATTTTAGGTTTAACACTACCTGTTTTCAGCAGTTCCTAATAGGAAGGAGAGAGGCAGAGATAAAATATTGATACTCTTTCTTTGCACGTAGGATGGTAGGTTCATGACAGCTCACATTCAGTGTATTCTACCAAAAAAACCAAAAACAACAACTAAAAAGCACAGAAACAGCAGGGGGAGAAACACTATGCTGCCACATTACCCTGGAAACACCGGATTCTGTCTGATACTGCAAACTAAGCTAAGGTCAACACTTAGAACTGATCCCAGAAATGGATCAGTTCCAGTGGAGCTATAAAAAAAATGTATACACTCCCAAATACCTGGTCTTCAGAGGCTGTTAAAAAGAAAAAAGAACAATATTCAGGCTGAATACCCCTAACCCTAATTTTCTCCAGCCCTTTATCTAAGTCAGGCCTGCACAATCTGACAGTGTTATCATCTATTTCACGTTTAAATCAATTTTCTAATCAAAACATTATGGGAGACCCCAGCAAGTGCTTTAATAAAACCCAGAAAAATGACCCAGGAGGTCCCTTCAGTGCTCTGGGATACAGTTTGTTTGGTCCTCATTTATATAGCTAAGTGATTCCTGAATAACTTTTGTATTAATCCAGATTAGTTTATCAAGGTTTCAGGTGTTGCATTCATGCCCATGTATGCCTCCTATCAAATTGTGTATAAAATACATAAGTTTAAGAACATTTCAATACACAAAATAAAACTTTCCCCAAATCTCCGTTTGTTCTTCCCTCTCACTCAGACCTGAACAGCAGAGACAACACTGAACTAAAGGACTCTCTTCTTGAGCCAGATCCTGAGATTGGCCCACAGTCCAGGGGCCGCTTCAGCCGGGTGCCTGTGAAACATCCTCGCGCCATCATCCCCAAGGCAGCCACCCTGCCCCTGCCCACCGCTTCCCTCTCTAGCTCAGAAGCAGGAGAGGCAAGAAGACGCAGTGCCTCACCCGACCCCCGTGGGAAATGCAAGCGCTTTGAGATCACCCCAGAGACTGCCAGGATTGTCTCCAAGCTCCAGCCTCTTCAGAGCAGTCCAGACTGCTATCCAGCTGAGCTGGAAGTCTCATTGCAAGGCAAGCTTGGGGATTCACTTGTAGGAAGCCAGGCTGAATTTTGAGCAGTGAAGCTTTCAATTTCTGGGAACAAATTGAACCAGAGAGATAGAAAAATCCCAATTCCTGGAGATAGTTTGGAATAGCCAGCTCATCATTCTGCAAAAACAGAATATAGGAGTTCACATCTTTTTGCAGACCAGACAAGTATACTTGCAAATTTGAGGAGAATCAGCCCCGGGTGCATCTTGCATGTGTTCCAAGAGAGAAGGCAGAACAATTCTTCCTCCAGTTTTAACTACTGCATATTGGCTGGCTGTATTTGCAGAGCTATCCCTAATGAAGTGAATGAGCCAGTATTGAAATGATGGGACCCTATAAACTACAAACCCAACAATCCAGGCTGATGCTTCTGGACTCTCCCTCCAAGGGACTGATGAGTTAGCACTCTTGTTAGGATGGAAGATTTCTGAAGGGAAAGGGACAGAAATCACATAAAAAGGGGTGATGTGCCAGTGGTGCTGTTAGCAAGATATGACTATTTTTTTCTAAGACCTATGTTGGATACAAGACGTTTGAGGTGGGGTGGGGCTGCTGTGATCAGGGAGTTAACTATTCATGTAGGACGTGATGATTCAGGATGCAATTTTCAAGCTGGGCTTGGTGTGCTTAGAAAGGATGGTGTGGTTGTGTTGCTGGGAGTACACAAACTTGATTGCATGTACCGTAAATGTAGAAATATCAATTGACTTTATCACACAAGGCTGTTTAATTACAGTTACATCAGGATAGTAGTGTGTTTGGCATGTACTTATTAGATTATGTTGTGCTTCTCCTGTTTCATTATGCTTCTGTTTGCTTCAAGAAGCCAATTGCTGCGATACATCAGGCTTGTGTGATAAAGTTGAATGTGTCAAGAAAGATGAATCCCTTGCACTGTATGTATATTCTGCGCAAAACAAACATTTTTTCAGATCTCTTCTCCTTTTCTGAACTTTTGTTGTTGTTGTGCATAATTTATTCTACTCAGGCTATTTGTGATGAAAAATAAGACTTAGATATGAATCCCACCCCACTTGAATCCCTGAAAGTCTTGTTATCAAACTTTTGAGGTATTGGAGATTCTAATGGTCCTTAACAGTAACTTTTAGACAAATATTGCAGCCATGGCAATTAGAAAGGCAAGGAAACAATCTTGTAAGAAAACTAAATTCTATATTTTCAACCAGAATTTTTTTTTTGGTAGGGGTGGTAGTGTGGAAGAAGAAAAGACCAGAGTGAAATGTTGGGAGGAGCCATGACTGGCTGAAAAAAGAGGGAGAAAATGCCCATTTCCAAGTGTACCACCTGCATACACAGTGAAACTGATGCATACAAAACATAAATATTTTTTACATGTCATTTCCTAGATCAAAGTGGTATCCGTACACATACTTCCTATTCATTCCATTTGAACCAGCAAAAGTTGCATGCACAGCCACCAAATAAATTAACACATCTAGCTACTGAAACATCTTAGAAGTGCCGTCTCATCTTGATTTGACTCTGAAGCCAGGCATTTTCCCAAACTGTTTTCTTTCATCTTTGCCCAAGCACAATTTCCTCCCAAGTCACAATAGAAAGAAGTTTTAGCAGGGAACTGCTATTCCTCAGTATTGTGTGTAGTTTGCAATTTCATGCAAGAATAGATTCCTATCATTCTCCTCCCTTAATCTGTGACGCAGCATTTAGTGAGTCCTGCTCAAGTTAAGGACTCTGGCTAACAGATTTCATAAAGGAGCAGTTAGGTGGAATCATGGGTTATTTCATGAGGAAATTTAAAGATTTGGAATGGGATACAAAGCACAAACTCCACTGGATAAATAACACCTGCCTCAGATAAGTCTTCCCTGGAGTTCCACCTGAATGGAGAGTAAGGGGGTCTCATCCCTTGCCACAGGCTAGGTTGCAGTGGTGTTGAGCTCCCAAAATGTCCTGATAACAACATGAGCCACTGAGACTTCTATGAAGTTGAGACTCCTCAAGAATTATCAGTGTGAAGTATATTATATGTTCAATTGCTAAGAAATAATATGACAGTGTTGTCATTGAGCTTTTCCAGGAAAACGTCCTGCACATTTTAAATTCAGTATAAACTCAATTGAAGACATGGGGGGACGGGGGACTTTCTGTGGATACACTGTACTTGTCAGACTGTTCATGTTGACAGATGCATGAATGGTAATGAATGAGGATAGTCACTTGACTTCCTCCTGCAAATAAATAAGATAAATAACAATGCCCACACCCCAATTTTAGAAACAATTATGGCTCCCTTCCCCAATGGCTGGAAGTCCACTTCTGGTTTTGAAAGACAGGTATTATCAAAAGGTAGGTAAATGCTCCTGTGGGCTTCTGGGAGACAATGCTCATCCTATTTTTCTTTTCTTTCCTGACCACAGAAAGAGTGACCAGGATGGACTAGTCATGAATTATAAAAACAATATCTTGGAGCTAAATATGGGCCCCATGCTGCCATCTCCCCATCCTTACTCTATGAAAACCTACTAAGAGTTGTAGTGTCTTATATGTTTCCATGTTCTAAGGGACATTTGCGCTTTCATAATGTAAAGAGGCCCCTGTTACATATTTCCTAATCAGAAATGCTGTCAGGATGGAAAATCCACCCTAAGTCAAGTAGCTTTTAGTTAAATGTTGATGGAAATATTATAGATTATACAGATACAGTCTTCTGATGGTTGGAGGATATGGCATCTCATTACTCGTCATAAATAAGCAAGTAATAGATACTATTGCACTGGTGAATCACTCAGTATCTTGGCCAACAGCATGGTTTCCATAATTTATTGTTTAACCACCATATACATGCCTCTCGAGGCTGTAGAAGAGCCTTACCAGACCTGACGCTATACACATGTGTTACACCACAACTCCCATCATCGCAGTGAACATGGCTGTTCTCACTTGGGAGGATGGATCTTGCTGTCCAACACATATGGAGAACATCAGGTTGAGGAACATGGCTGAAGAATCCATTCTTGAACAGTAGCTGGTGCATATTCAGAGGACTTCTGAAAATGGTGAGGGTACATCCAAGTCTTTTCCATTCTTCCAGAATCTCCCTAACCATCTCCACTTTCCACACTCATTGGCTCCTTGTCCTAGTCAAGAGAACAGGAGAAATTCCTTCCAATGGCAATTGTACAGTAAATGAATTTACAGAAAGAATCGGGGATAGAAGAAGCCCTCTCATCCCTAATCTCTCTAACAGGGGAACCTGTGTTTAATGTTGATACTTTGCTTATGATTAAATTATGGTTTTGTCACTTGGTTTCCTGCTTGAAGTGATTGAATTGCCTATAATTAGCTATAGTTCAGCCTTGCCAACAGGGTGAATTAGTTTTTTGCTGCAGGTGGCAGGTTCAGTTCTTGGTACTCCTATTGTTTTCACTTCTGGCCTGGCCATTTTACCTGATCTCAAAGAAGGTTTAGCACAGGACTGGGGATCACCTAGACCTTCAGAAGTCACTCAACTGCAGATCCAAGAAGTTGCAGTCCAATAAGCACAGTTCCAACCTCTGAATTAGTATTGGCGTGATGGTGTAAGGAAAGTAACTTAGTGCTTCCCCATCATTTTACAAAGAAAAAACCTCTCAATTGCCAGACAGATTAGGATCATGCCTTTATATATATTATAATTATAATTATAATTATATTATATTATATTATATTATATTATATTATATTATATTATATACCTTTCTCCCAAAACTGAAACATAAGGCAACCAATTATTTTTCTCTCCTAGAGTAACTTGCACAGAGAATTTAAGTGACATGGGAAGAAAATCTGTCCTGGAGTGTTTGTGTATGTGAGAGGGGAAGGGGGCACAAGAGTGTGCTTTGAATGCTTTTCTGTCATTTTATTTAACCTCCCAGCAGGAGAAGTTTACTGATGGGAATTTGAAATGCCAAAAGTATTATATTTCTCAAACTCTATGTGGAGAAATTGCAGAAATGCAGATAAGTAAACTATCATATTTATTGGTCTCTAAGCAGAAGGTCACAAACTACATCACAGGGGGCCTCCCCCTAATGGTGTCAAGAAGGAGAAGATGCTGTTTGGGCCGTCTTCAACTCTAAGACAAAACAAAGATTTTCACCCCATAGCCATGTAGAGCCAGAATCAAGGGCGCTGAAGAAACAGACAGGAAATAGTACCACGTGGGGGTGTCCTGAAGTGTGTTTTGGATACTAAAAGAAAGCAAAATGCACTTGAAAAGAAAAAAACAATGTGAAATAACTTCTCTCATGCTTCATGGGGCTTAAATGTCTTATAGGCATCAGAACTTGTCAGATTTTTGAATTTAAGCAAGGTCGGTCCTAGTTAGTACTTGGACAGGAGACAGACAATGAATACCAGGTGCTGTAAGCTATATTGCAGAGAAAAGAACTGGCAAAACCACCTCTGAGCATTACTCGCTCAAGAAAACCTTATGAAATTCATGGGATTGCCATAAATTGACAGGCACCTTGAAGGCATACACACATGCTTCATTTAATAGCCAGTTGACAAGTAAGTGTCTCCATAGCAAACAGCAGCCCAGGAAAGGTGGAACATATAGCTCTTTGGTTTGTACTGAATCATCAGTACAAGGAGGGTTGGAATAGTTAGACTTCACCTGCCCTAAGCTTTAGTCGTTTGTTTGTAAAAGGTTGGCCCTAAAACTTTCTGTTGTCTGAGGCACATGGTAAGTTATACCTGAACCCTCTCACAATAGCAGGTGGCTTTCATGTCAGAGAGGTGGTGAATCTTCAATATAGATGGGGGCCATGACACCAGGGGATTTGGAAGGCATCTTGCATATTTACAACTTTAGCATCCAGAAAGAGAGATCAAGCTTTGGATATTGGGAGGAAAAGCATCATGACATCATACACCTGGAAGGAGCCATATATATACCCTTGAGTCCAACCCCTTGCTCAGTGCAGGGTCTCTAGCTAGAGCAACTCTAGCAGCGAGCTGTCTGCTCCCTTTTTGAAGATGCCCAGAGAAGCAAACACCACCACCTCTCTAGGCAATTAGTTGTATTGTCAAATTGCTCTTAATTGGGCCTCAAAATACTACAGCATGAATCCACTTTAAATTCACTTTCTGCCTCTTGCACGTTCTGCCTCTTGTAGCCATTCTAATAAGTTAGGACTTGTAGCTTAGGGAGGGGCCTTTAAATGACTCAGCCAAAGAGGGCCTAAACTACAAACCCCAGAATTCTGCAGGAGGCAGAAACCAGATTTAAAGTGGATCTATGTTCTAGTCAGATGAGGCTGACACTGTCAAGAGCGTCCGTCTAATGTGTGATCAGAATCTACCGTCCTTTAACTTAAAACTATTAGACCTGGTCTTCCCCTATGGGGCAGCAAAAAACAGACCCAGCCTTTCCTCTTTGTGGCAACTCTTGAGGTATTTAAGGGTATAATCATGTCACCTTTCTATTTTCAGGCTGAACATGACAACTTTCTCAAGTTTTCTTTATATGTTTTCTTTCTCCATACATCTTATATTTATTGCCCAATTATGAACACTCTCCAAATTCTTTATATCTTTCGTAAATAAAGTAAGTAGATCTGATTTCTGCACTCCAGATAAGACCCTGTTAGTGCAGAATATATTGGAATGATTAGTTCTCTTTGGAGCAATATGCTGTAGTAGTCTGAGAGCTGGACTAGGTCACTGGAGACCTGGGATTGAATCCCCACTTGCCCACAAAAACCTCTGGGTGGCTTTCAGCAAGTCATGTCCTCAGGGGAAGGTAAAGGCAAACTCCCTCTGAAGAAATCTTGCTAAGAAATTATTGTGATAAGTTTGTTTTAGGATCACCATAACTCAACATTAAATGTTTCAACATTAAATTTAGGAAAAACCCTAGGAGACACATAATGGGTTTAGGAAGAGCCACGGGGTTCCCCCCTCCCTAGATTTAATCTCATTTTATTCTTGGGAATGTTTCCTCATCCCAGTTGCCGGATCATACCCCTTTCCTGGGGACCCCATTCAAAGTATGCCAACACCCTCTGCGCCTATTGTATGGTCAGTTAAAACCAACTGTTCCATTATGACAGGAACAGAGCCATCTAGACCCAGCTGCACTCTTTTCCTCTTTTACCCACTTCCTGGGCAGACCAAGAACAGTCGCTAGACTTCAAATCCAGGAAATGACTTTTTAAAAAAATTCCCGCCATGCCTAGAGCTAACAGAAACGATAATGGATGGCACTCCACTGCCTATCAGGGAGCGGGTCCTAGCTGGCACCAACCTAGACCAATCAACAACTGGCACAGCAGAGTGCCTTTGTTTCAAATAGCTGCCAAAGTGCTCTAAATAAATCTGTATGTTCACAATTGTGCTTGCTAGTTTTTGGAGTGCAGACTCTACTAACGTCCACAAGATGAATAAAAGCCTCTGTTCTTTGTCTTCATCCCATCTATGTCTCATTCTGTCTTTGAGAGCTTGACATGCCTGGCCCCTGAACATGCAGTTCCTGTTGTAGCTGAAATCACTCAACATAGTAATAGTTTTGAAAACTGATATTTTAAGCAATTTCAAGCCAGCTACATTTAACATAGTCTTTGTTTAGTTACATGTATTACTTTGTATTTTATTTTATTACGGGATGAAAGTGACAATTTTTAGCCATTCTAATTAGGTATTCTTAATTTTAAAACAATACAAACCTAATACTTTACCTTTTTGAATCAACATTAATAATTATGTGCTAGATTAAATAACATTCCAAGGTCTGAGAAAGAGATGTAGGTGAATCCAAATTCACACAACCAGGCTTCATGTGGCCTTGCCTTGTGTGCTTGTAGTCACCAAAAAGGAATGTGTATGTAACAATAAGACCTGCCAAAGCTCTCTCCCCCCCCCCCCAATTTTCTGGACAAGCTAAATACTCCATACGCAATGACTTAGATGAAGGGTTAGAAGGCATGATCATCAACTTTACAGACAACACCAAATTGGGAGGGATAGCCAATACCTCAGAAGACAGACGCAGAATTCAAAACCATCTGAACAGATTAAAGAGATGGGCCAAAACTAACAAAATAATTCAACAGGATACTCCACTTAAGCAGAAAAAAAAAGTGAAATGCAAAGATACAGAATGGGGGATGCCTGGCTTGTGAGAAGTACGTGTGAAAAAGATCTTAGCATCCTCGTGGACAACAAGTTAAACATGAGCCAACAATGTCATGTGGCAGCAAAAAAAAAAAAAAAAAAGCCAATGGGATTTTGGCCTGCATAAATAGGATAGTGTCTAGATCTAGGGAAGTCATGCTACCCCTCTATTCTGCCTTGATCAGACCACACCTGGAATACTGTGTCCAATTCTGGGCAACACAATTGAAGGGAGATGTTGACAAGCTGGAATGTGTTCAGAGGAGGATGACTAAAATGATCAAGGGTGTAGAGAACAAGCCCTATGAGGAACGGCTTAAAGAGCTGGGCATATTTAGCCTTCAGGAGAGAAGGCTGAGAGGAGACTGTATAAATATGTGAGGGGAAGCCATAGGGAGGATGGAGCAAGCTTGTTTTCCCTGCCCTGCAGACTAGAACATGGAACAATGGCTTCAAACTACAGGAAAGGAGATTCCATCTCAACATTAGGAAAAACTTCCTGACTGGGAGAGCTATTCAGCAATGGAACTCTCTGCCTCGGAGTGTGGTGGAGGCTCCTTCTTTGGAGGCTTCTAAACAGCGGCTGGATGGCCATCTGTTTCTTGGCAGGGGGTTGGACTGGATGGCCACGAGGTCTCTTCCAACTCTATGAGTTTATGATTCTAGATTTCCCTTCAGTCTGGGGGTTTCTAAAAGAAGTTTAGTTTATTCAATTATTTCAATGACATGTACCTCAACTATGCTAAAGTACACGTTTGGCCTTTCTTTTAAATGGCAGACATATTTTTTTCACTCTCATATATTAACCCTTGAAACGAAACAAAATCATATTATTGGAAAATCTATTATCTGACGCATCCTTTATTTACCCCTTATATTAATAACTCAGATGTGGTGAGAATGCTACTAAATTGGGGTGGGGGAGGCATATATGGGGCACAATGATATCTGTCAGACTGCAAATGCATAAGGCACAATCTCCTACGCAGGCTGAACTGAAATGGATTTCTGACTTGTACCATTTTTCTAGATTTCCTTTTAACTTTTAATCATCTGAGGCATGTTGAACTCCTGCTTTTCATGGGGGAAGCTGTTCTAATTTGATTTTAATCATTCCTTCCCCATCCCTGAGCTTCGATGGTTTTATGTTTGTGGCCAGAACGCCAGCAATGCCAGCCTCACACATGTGGAAGCAGGCGCCTTTCAATATTTGGATTCGTGTTTGGGGCTGTCGGCCTCCTCCCCTGCCTTGCTGTGCGCTTCCAGGGATCTGTTTCAAATAAATATCCACTCTTGAGCTCTCCCTGAATCAAACTTGGCTGGGAAAGAAGAAAGGTCATCCAGCTTGTACCTCGGCAGCAGTGATGTGCAGAATGCCAATTTTCAACTGCCTTTTAAAAAGATTGTCATTGCCATGTCGTTTCGGAAGCTGCTGTGCCTTGGAAAAAAAGTAACCATTACTTAATGGATGCAATTGGAGCTTATGGAAGGCATACTAGAAAAATTAACTCCCACAAGACCACAGTGTAATACATCAGTAGATGTATTTATTCTCATAGAACATGGCTTTCTTTCCTAGGGATGGCTGCATCAGAGACTGCCTCTCCACTGTAGCCTGTGCATCACTATATCTTTAGAACTTATCACTAAAAGACTTTGGAACGAGCTGCCGGAAGAGTTCCGATAGATAGATTGGCTGTTGGAATTTAAATACTATCTAAAGACTTCTCTTTCGGCCAGCTTACCTAGCCAGTTTTAAGCATGAATTTTATACTCGTAACATAAAGGTAAAAGTTTTCCCTTGACATTAAGTCTAGTTGAGTCCGACTCAAAGAGTTGGCGTTGTCCGTAGACGCCTCCTAGTTCATGCTGCCGGCATGACTGCATGGAGAGCCATTATCTTCCTGCAGAAGCGTTTGCATCTTTTTGAATGCTAGGCTCACAGAAGCTGGGGCTAGCAACGGGAGCTCACTCCACCCCACGGATTTAAGCCGCTGATCTTCCAGTCATCAAGTTCTGCAGCTTAGCTGTTTAACCCTCTGTGCCATCACAGCCCTTTAAACTTGTTTCTTGCGTTTAAACTCTGTTCTGTGTATTTTAATGTATTTTATAGAAATATGTTTTAATATGTATCTTTCATTCATATATATATATATATATATATATATATATATATAATTTTTACAATGTTTATGTCTTTTAATTATGCTGTAATCTTCCTGGAGTCATGAGGAGAAGTGGGCAAGAAATAAAGTTATTATTATTATTATTATTATTATTATTATTATTATTATTAAAAAGGAGGTCAGGGTTCAAATCCCTTTTGAAGCAATGCTTTCTGCCCTGGCAATCCCTCTCCATTTTCCCACATGTAATGGCTATACCAAACATGTTGGATTTACCTGGTACCTCTTTGGAAATATTTTCTGAACACTATCTAAGATGGTCTTCCCTGTGTGTTTTCCTTCAAGACATAAAACAATGGTAAGCAAGTTATGGGATACCTTAAAGACTCAAATTGAGACTTGAAGCTTTATTATGTCATGAATTTCTGCACCCCACATCAGAGTTGTAGTCCACAATAAAATCAGTCAACCTGACATATCACAAGAATGCTACTTGTTTTTGCTACTATAGACTTAACATAATTACTTATATGGAAAGAGGTCTTACTTATTTACTTAGGCGATCCCTCGTAGTCTGAGGTTGATGGTCCTCCAAGTTCGGTGTCCTGGTGGTGGGTTCGTAGGTGGCTGTGGAGCCCTATTCTTGAAAGAGGTCTTACAGTATATGAGGAAAGCCAAAGGCCTATAGAATGGAAGAGCAAAAAATGGAGAGGGATTACATACAGAGGTATGTGAATATTTCCTTCTTGTTTTCTAAGATTCCTTTCTCAGACTTGGACAAACTAATCCGGAGTCATTTTTAATGACCACATTATACCCTCCAACCTTTCACAGATGAAAAGCAGAACTTGTGCCAAGCAACACCAAAGTATGGTCAATGAGGAAAAACACACATGCTATGAAATGCTAGCCATATGCCAGCAAATATGGAAAACACAAGAATGGCCATCAGACTGGAAAAAATCAACTTATATCCCCATACCAAAAAAGGGAAATGCGAAAGACTGCTCAAACTTCCGTACAGTGGCCCTTATTTCTCATGCCAGTAAGGTAATGCTCAAGATCCTGCAAGGAAGACTCCAGCAATACATGGAGCGAGAGTTGCCAGATGTTCAAGCTGGGTTTAGAAAAGGCAGAGGAACGAGAGACCAGATTGCCAATATCCGCTGGATAATGGAGAAAGGCAGGGAGTTTCAGAAAAAACATCTATTTCTGCTTCATTGATTATTCTAAAGCCTTTGACTGTGTGGATCATAATAAATTGTGGCAAGTTCTTGGTGGGATGGGCATCCCAAGCCACCTTGTCTCTCTCCTGAGGAATCTGTACAAGGACCAAGTAGCAACAGTAAGAACTGACCACAGAACAACAGACTGGTTCAAGATTGGGAAAGGCGTACGGCAAGGCTGCATACTCTCACCCAACCTTTTTAACTTGTATGCAGAACACATCATGCGATGTGCGGGGCTGGATGAATGCAAAGCTGGGGTGAAAATTGCTGGAAAAAACATTAACAACCTCAGATATGCAGATGACACCACTCTGATGGCTGAAAGCGAGGAGGAGCAGAGGAGCCTTCTAATCAAGGTGAAAGAAGAAAGCGCAAAAGCTGGGTTGCAGCTAAACATCAAAAAAACCAAGATTATGGCAACAAGAATGATTGACAATTGGGAAACAGAGGGAGAAAATGTGGAGGTCGTGACAGACTTTGTATTTCTAGGCGCAAAGATTACTGCAGATGCAGACTGTGGCCAGGAAATCAGAAGACGCTTACTTCTTGGGAGGAGAGCAATGTCCAGTCTCAATAAAATAGTAGAGTAGAGACATCAGACTGGCAACAAAGATCCGGCTAGTCAAAGCCATGGTATTCCCTGTAGTAACCTACGGATGTGAGAGCTGGACCTTAGGGAAGGCTGAGCGAAGGAAGATCAATGCTTTTGAGCTGTGGTGTTGGAGGAAAGTTCTGAGAGTGCCTTGGACTGCGAGAAGATCCAACCAGTCCATCCTCCAGGAAATAAAGCCCGACTGCTCATTGGAGGGAAGGATACTAGAGACAAAGTTGAAGTACTTTGGCCACATCATGAGGAGACAGCAAAGCCTAGAGAAGACAATTATGCTGGGGAAAGTAGAAGGCAAAAGGAAGAGGGGCCGACCAAGGGCAAGATGGATGGATAGCATCCTTGAAGCGACTGGACTGACCTTGAAGGAGCTGGGGGTGACCTTGAAGGAGCTGGGGCCCAATACCTCATTAGACCAGGGCATTTCAGTAATACCCAGATTACTGGGAGGGAGCCGACAGGGAGCTCTGGCGTGGGCTGGTCCATGAGGTCACGAAGAGTCGGAGACGACTGAACGAATGAACATGAAATGCTAGAGCAATTTGCTTTAGCCTGAGGCCTATTGGGAAGGCCAATAATGCCTTCCCCTCACCCCTCCCCTCCTCTCCTCATCTCTTCCCCACGCTGAATCCATTGAATACAAACTACTCAATGGATGAATTGGGACCACTGTTGCCAAATCAAAACAGTTGATGGGAATGCAGTGTCCAAACAAATACTTCTGGCACCAATTCCTTTCCTATTATTTAAGAGTCAGATCTCAAACATGCACAGCAAGGCTGGGTGGGCAGTTTAAATGAGAGAGCAATGACCCTGTCTTTGTGTGCTAAAAGACCCCCGAGTCAGCAGTCACGTTGAGGTGAAGTGTGGTGTTTGTGAAATGGTGATATCAGGGCTGGATCTGTTCGATCAAGAGCTCCGTTTTCTCTGGCACGGTTTCTTATTGTCAATGAAAACAAAACTGAGGTGGAAAGTGCTGTCCCATTGGTCCTTAGAGTTACAAACCACAAGGGCTTGGCTGAGGCCCAAAGGGGGTGGCGAAATACCATGTCATTAAGGAGAGAAAGGAAACATTTCCAGCAAACACACTCCACAGGTTTTTTCACATTTGCAAAATTTATGTCTGCAAAAGATGACTTCCTCCCTGACCTCTGTTGGGCTCCATGTTGGGTGCCTGTGGAGCCCAACATGGCCATTTAACATGCTTTTCTGTTTAATGGAAAGAAAACAACAAAGGCAGTATGGAAGGGCTTATATGGCTGAAGGGCCAAAACCTAAATACTGCTCACTTTTAGGACCCAAATGGGGGGCTGGAGGAGAGGGCACCCACTTACACCTTTGGTTCCAGGAGCCCAAAAGTGTGAGATAGCCGTGTGGATTGACCCCCAGAGTTGCAGAAAGAAACCCCAGAAGCCAGTCCCCACAGGCCCAATACCTCATTATACCTGGGCCTTTCAATAATACGCAAATCTAATGAGGTATTTAATTAGTGTGGAATAAACCAGGGAAAGCCTGGATTACTTCACATTAATTCTCTTTTACCTGAGGTGTCGCTTGGACACCTCAGGTAAAACCGAGACAAGTTCCACATTTTTGGCCTGTCCGAATGGGCCCTGAGACTGAGAGAGTATGACTTGTCCAAGCTCAGGCAACGGGTTTCAATGGCCAAGTGGGAATTTGAACACTGGACTCCAGAAATACAATCCAACACTGGAATGCCAGTAGTCAGAAAAGCAGGTGGTCAGTTTTCAATACAAGGGAAACAACAAAGCCAAGGTCAGAGTCCAGAAGGTGGAAATACCATTTGTTAGACTCTAGAAGTCAAACATTAAGAGTTCTTGAAAACAAACCAAGGGGCAACATACTCACGGCCCAGAGTAAGAATACAATGTTGTCTGTTCTCCAGAGCCACTATTCTCAAGGTTCTCTATCTTGAGGACTAAACTGATGCTTGTTGCATCATCTCTCAGGCCTGTGATACCTTCCTGGTACCAGAGGAGGAGGAGGCATGGTTACTCTTTCACTAGACTCCTCCAAATGATGGGGAGTGTCTGTGTCTGCCGAAGGCTTGGAAGTAGCTTGAAAATACACAGCAACAACAGCAATTTAGGTTAAAATGGCAAGCAGGTTATAGCTAGTGGGTGAATTTTAGTGTTGTCATCTACTGTCAAAAGCTAGGAAGGTAAGCGCAGAGAGTATTTTACTTAGGTAGCCACTTCTCCACAAACGTCAACCAACGCCAAAATACAACACCGCCTGAGCTCTGCGAGTTAAGCATTTCTTTAAATGATGCGGAGAGTGTTTGAGGATCGGGACATTCATAGATAAACCAAGATGCTTGTTTGTAAAGTTATTGTCCTTCCAACTCTATTAGATACCTGCACAACCTTGACTATCTACAAATGTCACTCTCAATTTCTGGAAAGATTCCATCAGAATTGCCTCCAAAAAAATCCAGCAAATGTCTTGGAAAGGCAGGAGGAAAATGTCAGCATTCTGGAAGAAGCAAAGACCATCAGCATCAAAGTGGTGAGTCTTTGCTATCAACTTTGCTGAACTGGCCACATTGTCTAAATGCCCGATCACCGTCTCCCAAAGCAGTTACTTTACTCTTAGCTCAAACATGGAAAACCGAATGTCGGTAGACAGCAAGAGATTTAAGGACAGCTTAAAGCTAACCTTAAAAATGTGACATAAATTCAGAACACTGGGAAGTCCTGGCCCTCAAGCATTATAAATGGTCAGCTATTACCAACAGTGGTATAGATTTTGATGAGTACAGTGTTCACTTGCTACTTCGCGGTTCGCTTTTTGCGGACTCGTTGTTTCGCGTTTTTTTTAAAAAATGAATTTAAAATACAGCCTGGATCCAGCCCGAGCAGAAAGGCCAGGCCAGCAGTGGCAGAGTAGGCTCACCCTCCTCACCCTCTATACCCTCCTCCTCCTCCTCAGAGTGGCCTGGATTCAGCCTGAGCAGAAAGGTGGGGGCGGTGGTGGTGGTGGCAGTGGCGGTATAGGCTCAGCCTCCTCACCCTCTTTACCTTCCTCCTCCTCCTCGGTGCCATGCATGTGCCATGGAGCCTAGGCTGGGTGCGAGCTTGAGGTAGAGGGAAAGCAGCACACAGACAGTAGCCAATCCCAGGTCGAGATCAACGCTGAACAGGGAGAAATCTCCTCTCTTTTCCTCTTTTTTGCCCCTGCCTAGAAGGAACAGTGGGCGTGCACTCCGAAGAGAGAGACAGGTTGATAGAGAGAGGGTGGGGGCATCTTCCTGAGGGTGGGTGGATGGGAGACATATGTATACTGTTTGCTGTACATATACTGTACAGTATAGCGTCCCTACTTTGCGGAATTTCACCTATCGTGGGTGGTCCTGGAAAGTAACACCCGCGATAAGTGAGGGAACACTGTATCTGGTTACCATGGCACAATCCCAATCCTTCGGCCACTGTTCAGCTATTGGGGTACAGTCTAGTCTCACCCAGTTTCTCTTGCATGCATTCTCCTCTGGGCATCTACTACAAGTACACTGGCCAAGCATACTGGCAGGATCTTGTCTTGAGCATACAAGTGTTTTTCAGACTCCCAATGCCTTTGAGCGCCTTGGTCAAAAGAAAGTCACTTCTTACAGGGCAAAAAGAAGCAGAACAGAAAAAGAAGATAACTCCATGCATGTTTCTCTTTATATCTCTGTAATTAAACAAGGCTAGCTGCTAAGGCTGCAGTCCTATGCACCTTTATCTGACAGCAAGTGCAAGCAAATGCAGTAAACATGCAAATTGAAAGGAAGAGTTCTGGAGCAGGGTCAGCGAGAGAGAGATAAGCTCTCAGAACATCACCTTTTCTGCAGAGCCGGCTTTGTTTATTTCTTTTTGTATTTTCCTAGTCCATCTCTTCCAGTGTATATCCCAAAGCCTGCCATTCCCATCGCACTCTGTTTTCAGTTCATGTTTGGATGTATCAATTTAAATATTAATATGTTTATAGAATGGATCACATTTCATTTTTCCCTCCTGTCAGCCTTTCTCTCCGACTAGCTTTCACACTTTAACAAGGGAATCTGTAAGCCTATATTCTGGGGACAGAACCTAGGAGAGAATGCTACATTGAGACTTATATTGAAGATCCATTCTTACTCTTCCTCTGCTGGCAGAGAAGGCATAGATTTTATCAAACACCTGTACAGGTGAATGATTGTCTGTTTGCCCATCTTTTCCTTCAGACTTCTCAGCAAGCACCCAACGGTCCCTGGAGCAGTACACAATTGCTGTGGCTTTATATGTTTTTATGGATTTAAACATAAACTAATTATGTTTAATGCTGTTTAATATTTATATATTTGTATATTTTAAATTGTATGCTGATGTTTTTATGTTAAGCTGCTCTGAGTCTCCTGCAGGAGAGATAAAGAGGAGTATAAATAAATATAATAAATAGAAGAAGAAGAAGAAGAAGAAGAAGAAGAAGAAGAAGAAGAACAACAACAACAACAACAACAACAACAACAAGTAGCTTTGAAAAAGTAATTCGAACAAATGCCATCAAAGTCAGGATTGAAAAGTCGATGACAGATTCCAAGTGTAGACTCTGCAAGGAAGCAGATGAAACGATGGATCACATACTCAGCAGCATGAATCGTCCATCTTGCAATCCCAGGTGACAGCAGAATTGATGAGTAGCAACTGGAAAAACTTTAGTGATACTAGGATTTAAAGATCAAACTGCAAAGACTCTGGCACAAGCCAGTAAAAGTGGTCCCAGTGGTGATCGGCACACCCAAAAACAATCGGTGATGGCCTGCACTTAAAAGAATCGGTGCTGACAAAATTACGATCTGTCAGATGCAAAAGGCCACCCTACTCAGATCTGCATGCATTATTCACCAATACATCACACTTGGGAAGTGTCTGACATGTGATTGAATACAAAAGCCAGCATAGTGATCTTGTTTGCTGTGTACTAATCTTGTTGTGTATCAAATAATAATAATAATAATAATAATAATAATAATCAGAAATATTATGACCTGGATGATGCTGACTTTGGCATTCAGTTATTTATCTTCACACTTGCCTTCAGGGCAGAATAAAAAACAACATATGCCTGCCCCAGCACATTGGCATACCCTCCAAAATGTCAAAGGAGGAAAATGGACAGGTTTGACCATGAAACATCAGAGTGTGGTTTAGATAACAAATTATTGGTAAGGAAAACACACATTAGGATAGGCTGCAGCAGGTTGTTTTTGCCCAAATCTACCATGTCTTTCTTGTCCTCTCCCTTTGCTGAGGAAGTTTAGAGCAATGGAGTAAGCTGAGGACAAAGAGAAAAAATGGGAGAGGGAGAGAGAAACTGGGACATTTTTAAAGCAACTGAAAAAGTGGAGTAATAAAGGATTATTCATGACTGTCCTTGCAAAATTTGTGGCACCATCTGTCATGCCACAAATCAAAACAATAGGTACTTAAAGGGGGTAAAATGCTTTTGCACCTCTGCCAAAAAGAAAAGTATTTCTGCTTTCCTTGATCATAATTGGGATTTTTATTTATTTAATTAAGCGTGTTTTAATAATAATAATAAATAATAAAAAATTATTTGTATCCCGCCACCATCTCCCCGAAGGGACTCAGAGTAGCTAACAAAGCACTAAAGGTGCTACACATAAAATAGAATTACAGTACATATAATCAAAACAAGACACAATTTGACTGAATACAACAAAGATTATAGATTAATAATTTCTAAAAAAAAATAAAATTTATAAACTAATATCTCTAGGGAGAGTATTCCAGAGCTGGGGAGCCACCACTGAGAAGGCCCTCTCTCTCATCCTCACCAACTGCACCTGTGACGGTGGTGAGACCAAGAGATGAGGCTCCCCAGCAAATCTCAAGGCTTGCACCGGTTCATAGAAGGAGATGCAGTCTTGAAGATAGGTTGGACCTGAAGCGTATAGGGCTTTATAGGCAATAACCTGCACTTTGAAATAGAGTCAGAAACTTGTCAAGAGCCAGTGGAGCTACTTTAATAGGCTTTGCTCCCTATAGTTAGCCCTAGTTAGTAATCTGGTTAGTTTGTGAACTGCTTTTCATTTTAGAAAGAGGTGAAGCCTTTTACAATACAGTTAAATGCAATAAAATCAATTGTGACCAGTAAGAAAATGACAATAAAGCAATAAAATTACATAATTACATAATGATACCTAATAAACCAACCAACCAAAATAATTGATGATGTTACCAAAATTTAACACAAATAAATACATAAAAATCATTGTCTTTTCACTCCAAATCTAATACCTAGGCCTATCTCATGATAAGACAAGATCTGCATAAAACTAGGATATTAAAATCGTCTATTAAAGTCAGACACAGGGCCCTTCTACACTGCCATATAAAATCCAGATTGTTTTTGCTTTGAACTGAATTATATGGCAGTGCAGACTCATATAATCCTTTCAAAGGAGATAATGTGGATTATCTACTTTGATAATCTGGATTATATGACAGTGTAGAAAGGGTTACAGTGGAAGAGATGTTTGTATTAGACGAATGTGTGTCTGTGTTGGGGGTGGAGAGGAGAGACCAGATAAGACTAGACAAATAAATGAGTCCTGTATCAAATCAGGTCTTAATTCTCACTAGAAACTAGGATTACTAAACCGAAATGGTCACACTATGGACATATCATGAGACATTCATCAGAAAAGATAGTTATGCTTGGTAAAATAGAAAGCAGCTGGAATAGAGGAAGGCTCAGTAGATTCAATCAAGGAAGCCATGGACCTGAATTTGCAAGAACTGAGCCAGGCAGGGAGTTTCTCATTTACAAGGTTCCTCCCAAGAGGGTGTTCCAAATATGATGTGCCAAAATCAATGAAGTTCTCCTGCAAGTCACCACCAGAGAGTAGGGAGGACTTGATGGACATCTGATTAAAATAGCAATGTTTGGGCAAGTTGTTGTTAAAGCAGGCAGTCCTTTAGAGACTATACTGGGATGTGTTGTCTCCCAAAGTGATTCTTTAAATGTCCTATTTTAAGGAGAGTTACCAATAGTTTGAACTTAGACCTTAGTAAGAGAGTGCAGCTGCTGATATATTTTCTCAATAGCAGCAGTGTTGGGGAGGAGGTGTTTCCAGATAAGGCTTGGGGGTTATTTATAGTACATTTAACAGAAAGGCAGAGCAGTACAGAACAACTGAATATTGTCATGCCGGATTCTCACTGGTCCTGTGAAGCTAGGATCCACAACCCTATTAGAAGCAATCAGAGGTGAGGTGGGAAATTTAATAAACTGTCACTCATAGATTTGAAGCTTGTTTGTGGGTCCTTCTCAGAAACTGGGTGCGTCTGGGTGGAATGCAGTTTGATGGGTAGTTGAGGGGCCCTGATGGTCCAGTGGCAGCTACACAAAAGAGATGCCGGCCAATGGACAAAATGTGTTTAAGGAACAGTTACATACAATGGAGGATTCACAGAGAATGTCTGGATATGTGCAATAAATGAGGCAACATACCCAGGATGAAGTTTTAGATACAATCAGATAAAGATGGGAAACCTGTGTATCTCTTCGTGCAATAACCCTTATGTGTTTTGTGATTTTTGCAGGAGATTGTGAGAGGATTGTGATCATTATGAAGCCCTTCCTCAAGGTCTTCAGGTGCAGTGGGAAATATTCTGAAACATTCCTAGGGAGATTTGTAAAAGGTTACTAGCAGGCAAGGAAAAATCCAGTGCATGATGGCTGTATATCTCAATGGAGTCACAGGTAATACATTCATTAATTTGGGGTCCAGGTGTTTCATGACAGTGTCACCTTATTTCATCTTTTGGCAATCCAGTGAGGAGGGAAAGAAATAAAAATGGGCTCAACACCTTTTTTGAATAGTAGAATCAGGAGCTGTCTATTGGGAAGTATTCTCACATACATATTTATTATTTATTTATTTACTACATTTATATACCACTCCTCTCAGCCCAGGGGCGACTCGGAGTGGTTATACATATATGTACACACACAGTAAATTCTCAGTTAACTGAAACTAAGGCAACAAGAAAACTCAAGCAACCAGCAAATAAATCAAAGAAATAATACTGCATTCACAAAGTTCTTTTTATAATACAGTAAAAGTGTATTATATTACATTATATTGGTCTTTGCTTTTAATTACTGTATTTCAGAATTAATATCACGCCAATGCAGAGTTCATGGTATGGTATGATATAGATTAATTAGACCTATTTTAATGGTATCTCTCAAGCAACCAGAAACTACATTTGCCCCAGTTAACCGGCATCCACCAATTCCTATGGATGCTGGTTAACTGAGAATCCACTGTATGCAAATTTCATACATATTTATTGTGTGTGTGTGTGTGTGTTATGAATAGACAGACAGATTCAGCAATATAAGTATCATTATATAACATGTAAAGTCAGTAATTTTCCAATATATCACTTATTTCAACAATACTCACATTTTCTTTCTTTTTAAATGAATGATGTTGAGAACTGCCAATTGACTTCTTTATCAAACAAAATAACTTGTCCCATTTCTGTCCATTTGGGAATGTTTCTAATTCAGTTTTCTTTTGGACATGGTTCCTTATTTTTCTCATACTTTTGCTTACTGAGAAGTATTTTTGAACTAAATGAAGTTTTTGAGAAGTCTTCAAGGGCAGTCCCATAGAAAACACACTTAGAGGTTGTCCCTCAAGATGGAGCATAGGAACAGTCCTTTTCCTCCATTTCCTCCAAGGTTTGCCCTGGGAGTCCTTGGGTGGCTGAGGAAGTGACATCACAGTGGTGCTGGGCCTGGCAGTTGAGCTCAGGGGCTTCCATGGCAACCATCTCCTTGACTCCCATTTTGTGAGCCATAGGGGCCAATCCCATGCATTCAGAAAGCAAGAAAATGGCTGCCTGAGACAGAAGAACTTTTTTTTTTTTTGGTCATGTCAGGAGCGACTTGAGAAACTGCAAATCGCTTTTGGTGTGAGATAATTGGCCGTCTGCAAGGACGTTGCCCAGGGGACGCCCGGATGTTTTGATGTTTTATCATCCTTGTGGGAGGCTTCTCTCATTTCCCCGCATGAGGAGCTGGAGCTGATAGAGGGAGCTCATCCACACTCTCCCCAGATTCGAACCTGCGACCTGACGGTCTTCAGTCCTGCCAGCACAGGGTTTAAATCACTGCACCACTGGGGGCTCCAGAAGAACAAATGATGCCTCAGTTGCAAAAGTCAAAGTACGATGAATCAATTATTTGGGTCCCTGAAAGTCTTAGAAGCACCTCAACTCATTTCTTGGCATTTTAAAAAGCAGCAACAGTTAGTTAAATAGTAATTTTCTGCCCATTGCAGGATATAGTAGACTCTCGGCTAACTGGCACACATGGAGATTGGAAGATGTTGAATAAATGTAGCTTCTGGATGCTTGAGAGTCACAGTGCTATCATTTCTATTAAAACAATGTTTTTTGTTTTTTATTTTGTTGTTTATATTTTATGTTGCTGTAATGTATCACTGGGCTTGGCCTCATGTAAGCCACCCCAAGTCCCCTTTGGGAAGATGGTGGTGGGGTATAAATAAAGATGATGATGATTATTATTATTATTACTATTACCTAATACTAGATGGCACATATGTCAAACTCAAGGCCTGTGGGCCGAATCTGGCTCACCATGTCATTTTATGTGGCCCTCCGGATCCTGGAATACCACTCCTGTATCCGTCACTATTGGGCATCATGACTAGAACTGATAGGACACATAACATATGGAAGACTGCAGTTTGCTCTGTTTAGTCAGGGTAGTGGATTTTGGACTTAGATAAAAGGCTTGTGGATATGATGTCTGACTTTTAAAATTTCCTTTAGCCTTTTCCCAACCATAAAGTCACAAGTTCTCTTGGGCTGCAATTCCCATTTTCCAAGTGTTGTCGAGCCACCACACACTCCCCCCATAATAATTTAGACATTTGAAGGACTTCACATAGAGCAGGGGTCCTCAAACTAAGGCCCGGGGCCTGGATGCGGCCCTCCAAGGTCATTTAACCGGCCCTCACTCAGGGTCATCCTAAGTCTGAAGCGACTTGAAAGCACACAACAACAACAACAATCCTATCTCATCAGCCAAAAGCAGGCCAACACTTCCCATTGAAATACTAATAAGTTTATTGTTGTTAAAATTGTTCTTTATTTTAATTATTGTATTGTATTAAAGGGTTTTTTTTTTTGCTCTACAAATAAGATATGTGCAGTGTTCATAGGAATTCATTCATTTTTTTTCCAAATTATAACCCGGCCCTCCAACAGTTTGAGGGACTGTGACTTGACCCTCTGTTTAAAAAGTTTGAGGACCCCTGGCATAGAGTATAAGATTTTATTTTTATTTTTTTAAAACTTTTCCTGCTCTATCGAAGTTTTGCTGTTCTAAGCCATTGAAAGCTCGAGGAGGACCATAAAGTTATTTTCAAGGACCTAGAGATCCATAGAAAAGTATACACCTAAACATTAGTAAGAACTTCCTGACAGTAAGAGCTGGTTACAGTGGAATGTATTGTCTGGGAGAGTGGTGGAGTCTCCATCTCTGGAGGTTTTTAAGCAGGTGGCCATTTGTCAAGAGTGCTTTGACTGTGTGTTTCTACATGGCAGGGGGTTGGACTGGATGGTCCTTGGGGTCTCTACCAACTTTATGATTCTATGATTCCCCAAGGCAGCTCTGTGGTAATTTCCAGAGGAAGTATACCATGGAATCACCAGAAGAACCTAACTAATTCCTACAAAAATCATTTATCCCAGTGGTTCTCAACCTGTATGTCCTCAGGTGTTTTGACCTACAACTCCCAGAAATCCCAGTCAGTTTATGAGCTGTTAGGATTTCTGGGGGTTGAAGGCCAAAACATCTGAGGACCCACAGGTTGTGAACCACTGATTTATCCCCTTGATGTAGCAAAGTAAAACTGCAGATGTGGATTCTTTAGTTACAGAAGTCTTATTTTACTGAAATCACTTTGCAGAACACATTTGCAAAAAGATACGCAGGAAAAGCTCAGCTTCACAACTCCTGGCACCTCAATCTGGGACATTCTTTGGGGACCAAATTTTCTCTTTGTCAGCATCAGCCAGAACTTGATTTACAAGCCTCCCGGTGTGTCTATTGGTGCCCCATGAGATAACCTACTGCAGGACAGAGGATGAATGGGACCACATTACCCTTCCTGAGACCAGCCTGGCTCCACTCCCCCCAGGAAGCCTGTTGATCCTCCTCCTAACTTGGCTGAGCTATAAACGTTTCCAGGTCAGGCCTGGCTCATTGCCCAGACAAATGTCAGACTCCAGTTTTGCTTGTTTGGCTCTCAGCCTTGCTCTAGATGTCAGCCTCTACCTCCTTTACAAAGCCTAGAAGTTACAAGCTGGAAGTAACACAGGACTTTGGACAATGGGTTATTCTTTTGTTTCCACTTCTGTTAAGGACAAAATTAATTCTGCCACCCTTGGTCTGGAAGTATCTTCATTAGGCCAATCAGAAAAGGCACAAAATTATTTGTGTAATGAAGTTACATTACAGAAATTATTCAATGAAAGAAATATACAAAGGGGTGTGTGTTATAAATAAGCTTTGCAGCTGTTTTCCCTATCAGGGGCTTTTAAAAAGGTACTTTTAGAGGGATTTTAAGTGGAATCTTTCAAATGTTGTACTATTGTCTTATTACAGCACTAGCCGTCCCCTGCTACGCATTGCTGTGGCCCAGTCTGTGTATATGTGTTGTCTGTGTGTGTGTGGTTTTGTGCATCCGTTGTAATGTATTTTTTATTTTTTTTATTTTTGGCTTTTTAAATCACTTCCACTGTCTTTTTCAGTGTTTTTATGAGTGATGGTCACTTGTTGGACTGATAGGTGTATTGGGTCCAAATTTGGAGTTATGTTAATCTCACAAACGAACATTACATTTTTATTTATATAGATTGTATTTACGATCATACTAGAAAAGTAACAAAAAGCAACAAATAATATAGTAATGCTCAGTGAAGACCCCCCCCCCCAGCAAATTCTGTGACAGTGGTTCTCAACCTGTGGGACCCCAGATGTTTTGGCCTTCAACACCCAGAAATCCTAACAGCTGGTAAACTGGCTGGGATTTCTGGGAGTTGAAGGCCAGAACACCTGGGGACCCACTCTGACAGACAGAGTGCTTAATTTGGACCATGGCGGGAAGCCTCAATGACTTGCCGAAGGAGGACCAAGGAAGACTTAGAGCAGCTACCAGCTCCAGAAGATACATAGTCTCCAAACCCCTTTTTATGAATTACAAAGTCACCCCTTAATAAATGGACACCTTGCTGTCTTTTTGCCCTCATACTTGCTTCATTGTCTCCTTTTTGTTTTCATTTTCATTTTCAGAGCCCACCCCAGTTACCATGCGGCCCCTCAGTCTTGAGCAGGGCTTCTCTCCTTTCTCTTCTCCATTCCCACTGCCCCTTTTACATGTTCCAACCCTGGGTAACCATGGATTAGGTGATGCATGAGATTCCTTATGTTTACTATATTACAAGTACCTCCTTCTGTTTAGTCATTAATATATGTTAGCTTATGATGCCATTGTTATTGTATCCGAGACGTGTTCTGCTAATGTCAACTCCCAACTATTGTTGATTCCCAGTAGCTGTTTGGCACATTTAGTCTGGTTCCTCAGCAAAGGCCTGCCTGACATGGAAGGCCCTACCAGCAGTACTACTCATATTAGCACAGCCTCTTGCCTCACAGAAGCATGCAATTCTGCCACCAGAGAAAGGAAGTGTTGTGGTGGGTCATGTGAATTTACTCAGTCCATAGTGGTGATCTCCTGTCCATCCATAAAATGACCTCTATTGGGTGGAGAATCTTTACCCTTGCTGATGGTCTCAGACTCCATCTGGCTTATCCAACCGTTCAACAATGATGGGAAATTGGAGTTTAGTTCTCAAGCATCTGGAGACCTACAGATTCCCCATCCCTGCCACAGAGACTAATTGATTTCACTTCAAATTCTTCAAGCATGAAATAGTTTGCTTTACTCAACAGGACTGGGTCCTGTGTATATATGTAGATAGGTCTTAATCAATGGATGGATTGATGGATAGATAGGTGATAGAAATATATGTGCGAATAAATCTGACTTTTAAAGGAAGGGTTTTAATTTTGCTTTCAAATCATCTTTATGCATTTATATTTCTGAAACTCTCTATTTGCCTTTGAGCAGCCCTGCATCTCCCTGTGACAAACAGCCATTCCCCTTTGCTTGGCAGCGAGAAACCAGTCAATGGTGTTCATTAATCTGACACGTATGGAGAAAGGTAAATTTGTTTGAAAGTGTCGTCCATGAAGGCAGCCTATCCCCGGGGCCTTCTCGTTGCTAACGATCTAAAACCTGCTGCCTAAGCAAAGCCGGAATTGCAGCTTTGCAAGTTCTTTTTTTAAAATAAATGATAGAGCAGGGGGAGACCACAAACAGCTGGTTGAAAAGGATGCTGAGCTCGATCCCTTCCAGATCAGCTCCTCAGCACGCTCCCAACTGGATTTCATTTAAGCAAGTGGCAGCCAAGGGCGTTTTTGGAGTCTGTGGCACAAATAACAGAAGATGGCTTCCAGGGAGGGGAAAACTGTCAACCAATCCACAGTCTCTGAGCACAATGGCAATGTATTCCAAGGGAACAGAGAACTATCAGCTCTGCTTTGCCAGCTGAAATTCAAGGTTTGATAATTGACTTGCTGTTTGTCAGTTTTCTTTGACTGGTAGGGAAGGTGGTTTATTCACTAAGAGAGGCAGTTGCCAACTTTTCAGAAATTGTGGTTAACTTTTTGGGAACGCCTAGCGGCAGCAGGCATACCTTCAGCTGCTTCCTCTACTACTAAACGACAGATTATCTTGTAAGCAATATTCCCTGTTTATCTAAAGCAGGGAGGAAACCATGTGATCTTCCAGATGTTATCATATCTTCCAACATTTCACAGATGAAAACTGGGACATGTTTGGCCAAACCATATTATGATGTAGTCAAGAGGCAAGAGGTATTAAAAAGACAAAACACAAAATTTAGGAGAGGCTGCAGAAGTTTGCTTTTGCCTGAACCTACAGTAAAGGAAAAGATTTGGCTCTCTCTTCTCCTTCTGTGTTGAGTGAAAACTATTTGTGTACTCTGAGCTCCAATTTGCAGCAAATTGTGTAGGTTGAATACAAAGAGGAAAATAGCACTGTTAAGAACCACGAGTTTGGAGTCCGGTATGCCTAGTTTTCCAGAAAGCCAGATGAGACACAGCCAGGTTGAAGGCAAACTCAAAGGCTTCATTCTCTCAATGACCAGAGAGGATGTCAGCAGAGACAGCACTCCAAAGAACTAACACACCACAATTGCAAATACATAGGCATGTTTATATTGCATTTTAAGAGCTATTCAAGATTAGTCCCTGATTGGTCCAGGAAGTGCCTGACTAGGATCTGCTCCCTAGTTGGTTCAGAGTTCTGTCCAATGCCATCACTGATTGGTCTCTGCTGTGGCTGGAAACTTTAATAAATTGACATTGAATTATTTTGAAGCTTGTGTCTATGTACTGATACACCCCTGCAAGGAATGGCAAAGCAAGGACAGACCCACCTCCTTTCAAATTGCTAGTCTTCGTATGTGTAGAACCACAACCTGGAGTGATAGGAGTTGTGGGTCCAAAATACCAAATCTTCCTAGTTGAGTTAGGCTACTGTACTGTACTGTATCTACATAGGATCGGTGGGATAAGTCCTTCAGAGCAAAATACAACAAGGGAAACCCAATGAATCCCTAAATATAAAGAGATCAATCCACCTGATTAGCAGAAGTTAAGCCGGAAAGTAACTTTGACTGGAATTCTATATCAGCTACTTAGTTAAGAATACTAAGTATAGCGAATGAGCTTGCACTATGTAGTGTCTCTGCCCTAATACCTTACCAACCTACGTAACTGGGCACAAGCTCCACCAAGTGGGCCAAGTCCATTCTGTTGGTGATCAAGAGTGTGGATTGATGATGCTTCTGCCCTCCTCCAACCAAAAATGAGGCTGTTGAGAAGATCCTGTTTGTGACTGTTGTTGCCTCACTTGCTGGCTGGAGAGGTGGAAACATCATCCCCACATGCCACTCCCCAACAAAACAAACTCGCATGCCAATTCCCTAACAAAACAAACAAACAAACAAATCTTCAATCATGGCAATAGTGCCATCATTGTAACTATGTAGGTATTCTGGATACAGAGTAGTTATGGATAAGTAAGACTAGATTATATATTTATATCTTCTATAATAAATGCCAGTCTATATTAATCTAGTCATCATTCTAACTGTGATGGCGGTTGACTTCCATTTCAATGGGACAGTGAATCCACTCGACATTTTAGTCTGAACTTTGAATGGACTGATGAACCTCCTTTGGACATAAGATTCAGCATCTTGGACGCATCCTTTGAAGTTTTGTTCAGGGGCAGTTTCTGCATTCCATTGACATGGAAGCCATCGGTTGCCACTATGCAGTTGCTCTCTAAATTCAATGTGCAGCTTGGACTTGAAATGCTACCCTTGAGAAATAGGCTTTCCCTGGAGTCCACTGTTTGTTAGGCCCTGCATCCTCCTCAGGTCATTGAGGGTCAAATGGACAGTTTAAACAACATTGAAAAAGTGCACTCCATCATAGACACTACTCCCCACCCAGATGTCCTTCTAGTTCATCTTTCCCCGCCTCATTAAAGACCAGAGGCGCCTGCCCTTCTGTTACACATTTACAGCCAGGAGATAGCTCAGCCGCTCACAAAAGCTCCAGTGGGATTGAACAAAAATTTCTAATTCTGCCATAGGTCAGTATCTTTAACCCGATCACACTTTCCAGCTGTGAAGTCTCTCGATGGCCTCTTGTTGATGTGGTGATAAAGCCCAGCTATTGATTATTCCTCAGGCATAGAAGCACCTTTAGGAGAAGAGTTGGATTAGGGTCTTTTTGTGAGTCTCAGGAATTAATCTTGAGTCATGCAAGGCCATTAAGTGTGGTGCACAGAACTCTTCTTCTGCTTTATCAGCTCTCTCCTTCTCTTCCCAAAAGAGAAACAGGCCTTTTTTTTAAGAGCAAGGAAACAGGTCTCCCCGAAACCTTGGTATGAAGAACTGCACACTCCAGGAACCAAGTTAATTGGACTTCATTGCCAAACTATGTTTGAACTATGCTGACAAGGCATGAAAGCCCGAATCCTTTAGCCCGCCCAAGACATGTTGGGAGCCTGAGGCAGAAAATCCAAATGACACATCATCCTCCACTAATTAACGAAGAGACAGTCTGCTGGGAGGCGCTACCGTGGAAGCCTTCCTCCCTCTCCCAAATGAAGGAGAGCCACACAAATGTATGTAAAGAAGTCCTTTGTCAAAGCTGGATTATCAATGGTGCAAATGCTTCAAGACCAAGGGTGCAATTTGGGATGGAGTCAGAGTTGGTAGAAATGTCAGTAGAAATATACCGCTTTCGATTCCAATTCTAAAAGAAAAACATATAATACGTATTATAAGAATATAAGGTCAGCCCTGGTTAGTACTTGGATAGGAGACTGCCAATAGATCCTGTAGGTTTTATTTCAGGGGAAGGAACTGGCAAAACCACCTTTGAATATTTCTTGCCTTTAGAAATGAAATGAATTATGAAATTAATGGGATTACCTAAAGTTGACGTTGTTGTTGTTATTATTATTTATACCCCTCTTTTTCTCTCCCAAAAGGAGAACCAAAGCAGCGTACAGCAAAGATGACACCATACAATTTTAGACCCAAAAACATATAAACATTAAAATAGAATTAAATATTAACAGTATTAAAAATAAATAGTTAAAATCCTTAAAATTCATAGCTAAGACCACAGCATCCCCAATATGATTTTAAAACCCTCCTTCTGACTAAAAAGGTTTTAGCCTGCCACTGGAAGGACAGCAGGGAGGGGGCCATTCTGCTTTCAAAAGTCGAGGGGCAGCCACCGGGAAGGAAGGACCACTCTCTCGTTCTCACCAGCCAAGCTTGCAATGGAGGTGGGACTAAGAGAAGGGCCTCTCCTGAGGATTTCAAGGCCTTCTAGGGGTTGTGAAAAGAGGTGTGATCAGCCAAATGGGCAACTTGAAGGTGCATACACACATATGATAAATCTATCATTTTATGCCTATGTTTTATGCTTCAGTTAATAAACACATTTTATGTTCTATCGCTCTAAGCAGCTAATGATTCACATGGTGAGGATGAAATGTCTTATACTATCATGTAACTACTAGGTGTGTTATTACAAATTAATACAGTAAGGTCCCCTGTAACTGCAGAACCCATATCCATAGTTTCACTTTCATGCATCTGGGAGGGAATGATCTCTCTAGGAATCTACTAGGTAACCTCCGGTGATTCTATAATATGCATCCACTGGAGGTTTTCTTAGAGTTGTGTTGAAGAAGATAGCAAATTCCTAGAGAGGATATCTCTAGATTCTTCAATGCAACTCTGTGATATGGAAGTTATGTAATTCTGTAATATTTGGTCATGTTTTAATGTCACTACAATCCAGCCAGGAGCATATATCTTGCAGGTACAGGGGCGTACTGTATACATTTACCATTGATGAAGGAGTTGGAATTGGATAGTAGAAAAACAGAGGAGTCAAAAGTTTGGTAGAAACTTTCCAATGTATGGAAAATCTTGGACTATTTCAATTTCTTCATTATCTACTTTTAAGATATGCAAATTATCCCTGATAAGTATTTTTGTTTTCTTAATGTTCTAAGCTCATTTTCTCTCTGTCCCTTAACTTTTTCTCCCCACCCCCTCTTTCCACCTTAGGAAAATACATCTCCCAGCTATTGAGAAGATTTTAGCTCAGCCAAGAGAAAAAAAGAAAGATTGGTGAGGTGGTGTCATTAACCTTGATGATTAAAAAAAATTCCAGTGTTTCTATCCTATGAACCCAAGTTGCACTATGACACTGGAAACAATTTCAAGTGTGAAATTTTAAACATACTAACTGTGTGTGAAGTTTCCCCATGCTCTCCCCAATCTAGTCTTTATGATATCCCAAAGGCAAAGCAAAGGCATTTGAAAGGTATTCCCATCACACGAAGCTTTGGAATGAAGAAAATGCTGCAAGCTGCATGCAATTAGCTCAGGAATGTTTTCGGAATGAGGATAAAACAGCAGGAACTGTGATTTTCTAAAGCAGTTCTATTCAGGGGATGGTCCGTGGATTGGTATTGGCCCCTGAACAACAACAAGGACCTCATCATATATTCATTTACCAGGTTTCTGACATCATTTATTTTTGGTTTCCCATGAATCTTCTCACATGACATGTGCTCCTTTGCATGTATAAAACAAAGTAAATAAATGTGCATTCAGTCTAGAACCATCAGTAAAAAATATGTGAAATGACACTTTCGGAAATGGGATTGATTTCAGGAAGCATTTGTAGTCAGTGGACATAAATATGGTGCCCATCCATGCATGTTGGTATAAATAACCTGCTGATCTGCCACATTTATTTTAATATATATATTGCATTCTTCAAGATGGGATCCAGATAGCTTAAGATACTCTGGTCTAATGAATCAACACGTGATTCCAAGGTGGAAAGAAATTAGGGTTCTGGTTACAACTATTGTAATCTTCATGCCTTAGAGCAGGGGTCCTCAAACTAAGGCCTGGGAGCCGGATGCGGCCCTCCAAGGGTCATTTAGCCGGCCCTCACTCAGGGTCAACCTAAGTATGAAACTACTTGAAAGCACACAATAACAACAACAATCTTATAAGCCAAAAGCAGGCCCACACTTTCCATTGAAATACTAATTAGTTTATATTTGTTAAAACTGTTCTTAATTTTAATTATTGTATTGTTTTTAAATGTTTTTGCACTATAAATAAGATATGTGCATTGTACATAGGAATTCATTCATTTTTTTTTATTATAATCCGGCCCTCCAACAGTTTGAGGGACTATGACCTGGCCCTCTGTTTAAAAAGTTTGTGGACCCCTACCTTAGAGTCTCCTTCTGAAATGAAAAGGACTTACAACCTCTCCCACAGCTGAAAACATAGACAACGTCCACCAATATTGTGAAAATCAATATTTCTGGAAATGTAGATAAGAGCCTTTGAAGAAGGATTTGGGCGTGTTTCAGTCACCCGGAAAGAGGTCAGATTTCCCCCCTGTTTTACAGACAAGAAGATCAAGGAGATTTCAGTCTCATGAACTCCTTTGATGCCACACTCTCAGGATATGGGACCCACTATTGGTGTAGTGGCAAAGCTCAATATAATACACCATCTACCTCACACACTTGGCATTCCCTGATCCTCCATGAAAGTTATTGGGTGAGAATAAGTGGCATCTGAGACTAACCTACCTCACAAGATTGTTATTAAAACAGAGCAGGCATTAGAAAAGTGACTTTTTTGACCAGGCTAAGTTGACCAGGGTATCCTGGCATTTATAATTGAAACAGTAACTTTTCCAAGTTCTGGAGGGCAAGGATAAACCATACTCTGAGCTCTGCCATGGAAAAGCAAAATATACACTTGGTGAAAAAACGACTAGGTCACATTTTAATACATATTTAGTCTGGTCACCAGGCATCTCTCTGTTTTTAGAAGAGGAGGAAGAAGGAGAAGGTAGAAGGAGAAGAAGAAGCAGCAGCAGAAGTTGTTCTTTATTTTCCTACCCCGTCTCCATCTCCCTGAAGGGACTCAGGGCAGCTTACATGGGGCCCAAGCCCAAGGCAGAATACAATTAAAAGCAAAGCAATAACAATTAAGACAGCATAAAACAGTGTAAAACAACATAACAATAATAGCTAGCAACAACAATAACAGTAGACTAATTTTGGAGGGGGGGGGGGAGAAAGCCACTACATGAGCTGGTTAAAGGATAAGGTGGTATAGTAAAGTGGATAACAATGTATAATGGCACAGGAAAAAAATGATATTAGAAAGGGTCTTGCTAAGTAAATGACAGAAAACTGCATATATCCCAGGGTCAGCACAACTGTTGGAGCCCCCGATGGTGCAATGGGTTAAACCCTTGTGCCAGCAGGACTACTGACTGAAAGGTCAGCAGTTTAAATCCAGGAAGTTGGGTGAGCTCCCATCTGTCAGCTCCAGCTTCTCATGCGGGAACATGAGAGAAGCCTTCCACAGGATGGTAAAATATCTGAGTGTCCCCTTGGCAACGTTCTTGCAGAGGGCCTATTCTGTCACACCAGAAGCGACTTGCAGTTTCTCAAGTCACCCTAGACACACACACACACACAAACATAACTGTTAGGTAAATTTGAGTATGTCAAGTTGGGAATATGAAAAATGCCAAAAATGATTAGAGCTCTATGTATCACACAGCCTGTGTAGATGCAAATGGAATAAGGGTTGATCACTATTTTGTCCTTTTCTTCAGAAAGCAAATTATTTTTGGGCTGGCCCTGGTTTTTTCCAGCACACACCCACACCAAGCTTACAACACTGCCAAATGCTGCCTCTGCAGGTGACGTTATGGCATCTGCTAAGAAAGAAAAAAAAAGATCAGAGATATACACTCCTTATACTTCTGCTCCTCCACACCTCTAGACTTCCTCCCACGCACACACTGTTTGCTCTTCTTTGCAATTTTTGAAAGATGTTGTAATCACAACATTTATAATTTAGTGAAGCTACCTTACTGTTACGGAGTTTGCAGTTTTAGAACCGGCCCTAGAAACTAGATGATCCCAAAAAGTGTATGTTTGATTAGGACTAGAGGTTTTGTTGGCAGTCTTCAGTACAGTTAACTTTCGGTTCACTCCTCAAGTCTCTCTGGGGACCTTAAAATATTTAAATATTCATTATTTATTTATTCAAGTATTTAGATGATCCCTTTGGCCAAGAAGACTCCCAGCGCAGCTTACAAATGGTTATTTTGACAGTTTCCTGTCCTCGGGTTTATAATCTAAATAAGAGAAGACACACAAAGGGAGAGTGCGAGAAGTGTTCATTTACATAGTGTGAGGAGTAAAACATGCATTATTGATTTATCTGGGGCAAAATTTCTGGCTGTGCAGTTGCAGATGATCTGTTGTGCTATTCCTTTTCCCTGAGCTGTATTTGTGGACCTCAATTAAACATTATAGTTATCAATTGATTTTAGTTGTAATGGCAAAACAGGTTGGGGAAGATGTGACTGTATGAAGTCCACAGGGGCCAATTTTGTGGCCCCTGAAGCCTCCCTCCAAGCCTCCAATCCCCACAAAATGGCTTAAACCTACCACAAAATCTAGTAGTTTGCCACCCAAACTTCTCCAAACCCCTATACATCTACAAAAGGATAGAACTTTAAAAAATTGTACAGAAACAGGCCAGAAAAACTTTTAATCCTTGCTACTGGCCCTGCCCACTGTGATTTATTTTCTGTGTTCAAATTATTGTGGTTTTATATTGTTTGATGTGCTTTTTTATATTGTTTCTTGTAATTTATTTTTTATTTTATTGTCGTTGTATGTTGTTTATTTGCATTGCTGTATTGTTGGGCTTGGCCTCATGTAAGCTGTCCCAAGTCCCCTTGGGGAGATGGTGGTGGGGTATAAATTTATTATTATTATTATTATTATTATTATTATTATTATTTGAAACACAACAAGACGAGTCCACAACAAACAAGGTCACTCTGCTGGCTGTTGTATTGGATCACACGTCGGACACTTCCCAAGTGTCTAGGACTGTGTGATGTATCGGCGAATAATGCGTGCATATCCCAGTAAGGTGGCCTTTTGCAGCTGGCAGATGGTAATTTTGTCAGCGCTGATTGTGTTTAAGTGCAGGCCAAGGTCTTTAGGCACTGCACCCAGTGTGCCGATCACCACTGGGACCACCTTGATTGGCTTGTGCCAGAGTCTTTACAGTTTGATCTTTAAATCCTCATATTATGTCAGCTTTTCTGTTGTTGTTGTTGTTATTATTATTATTATTATTTGAAACACAACAAGACGAGTCCACAGCAAACAAGGTCACTCTGCTGGCTGTTGTATTGGATCACACGTCGGACACTTCCCAAGTGTCTAGGACTGTGTGATGTATCGGCGAATAATGCGTGCATATCCCAGTAAGGTGGCCTTTTGCAGCTGGCAGATGGTAATTTTGTCAGCGCCGATTGTGTTTAAGTGCAGGCCAAGGTCTTTAGGCACTGCACCCAGTGTGCCGATCACCACTGGGACCACCTTTACTGGCTTGTGCCAGACTCTTTGCAGTTCGGTCTTTAAATCCTCATATCATGTCAGCTTTTCCTGTTGTTTCTATTATTATTATTATTATTATTATTATTATTATTAAAAACTCCAGAAGTAACAAAATATGGGGTGAAAATGGCCTCTGCCGTTTGTGTGGCTATCTTTGAGCTAAAGAAAACTTCCCTGAACATTGTAACGTTTGACGCAATGGTATTCAAATAGTAGGCACGTCTCTGACTATTACATCCTGCTTGTGAGTTCCCAAAACCATCCTACAAAACTAGATTAGCCAGACCTTGACTTGAAGGAACAGGACAGCATGGTCTAGTATTCTTAAACTGTTCTTGCAAAAATCTTCAAAGTACATTGCAAGGAAAAAGGGGACAGGGATGATTCAAGGGCAAGAGGCACACAGAGTGTTGTGAAAGTAAATGAGCTCCAGAGGCAGAAATAAACTGACGAGAAGGAAAAAAGATGAGGCGGTAAAAACCCTCAGCTCCTCAGAGAGGCAATCCAAGTTCCAGTGGAATGGACAGGACTCACCAGTATGGAAATGTGTTTGCAATCAGCATGCCAGTGTGGGAGAAGAGGAGCTAATCAGATGAATGCTAATGAGAAATGAGGCATGGCATTTTTAATGGGCACAAGCTGCCCACAGGGAGGGATGATGGTTGTTTGTTTAATGAGAATGGGATCAAAACTTGGATCGCAAGTAAGTGTTCTTTACAGAGCTGTTCGTTTTCACTATATGGAAATGTCATACGCATGTGATCAGGTATGATGAAGGTTTTCCCACCAGTATAAGTCAGTGGAGAAAGAGGCCATGCACCCATGCACCTCCAGAATTTCCCAAAATCCCTTACAGATGGTTGCAAAATACAGAAAGACTGAAGATGATCACCAGGTTCTCTTCTCAATCCAGGTAGAGCTCAAAATAGAGAAAGGAAGTGATGTCCTGCAGCTAGTTTCTGTCGGTTTATACCAAATAGGTGGGGGCTGGGGAGGTTAAAAGGAAAGCTAGTAGTAGTGAAGGAGGAGAGGAAGAGGAGGAAAACCCAGCATAGAGAGGAGGATCAGAGAAGAGGAAGTGAATAATAATAATAATAATAATAATAATAATAATAATAATTTTATTTCTTACCCAGCTCTCCTCATAGCTTGAGGTTGGTTACAACATTGCTAGAAACACATAATCATCATAAACATTATAAAAATATGCCTATTAAAAAGTAAAGGTTTCCCCTGAAATTAAGTCTAGTTGTGTCTGACTCATGTGTGTGTTTGCTCGTTTCCATTTCTAAGGCAAAGAGCCGGCGTTGTCTATAGACATTTCCAAGGTCATGTGGCCAGCATGACTGCATGGAGCACCATTACCTTCCTGCAGAAGCAGTACCTATCAATCTACTCACATTTGCATGTTTTTGAACTGTTAGGTTGGTAGAAGGTGGGGCTAACAGTGGGAGCTCACCCCGCTCTCCAATTTTGAACTGCCAACCTTTTGGTAAGCAAGTTCGGCAGTTCAGTGCTTTAAGCCACTGTGCCATCGGGGGCTCCTATTAAAATGTAGTTCTACAAAATACATATATTAAGATGCACATAATAAAGATTAAGATATAGTGAACACAAGACGTGAGTTTAAAATTCATGCTAAAACTGACTGGAGAGGCCTGTTGGAAGAGATAGGTCTTCAGATGTGTTTTAAATTCTGACAGCTCATTGGATCTTCAGGAGAACAAATAGGCTTACTGTCGGTAGTGGCATTGGGATGAGCTGGGGAATCAGTCAAAGCACCTTCTCTCTTTCAAAAGACCTCCATCAAACAAAGAGAGAGAGGTTGTTGGATCCAACTCAAGGAAATGGCTTATCCTCTTCCCCAGGCAGGCCTTGGCACCAGGCTTAAGAAGCCATGCCATAAATGCATCTTCGTTGTCATAGGCTCTAGCAGCACCTGGCCTAGGAACACTGGCCTTCCAGATGGTCTTATTTTGCATATTGCTTTTTAGCCAAATCAAGAGGCATATCTTTATTTATTTTTATATTCAAAAAGTTGGGTGCGATTTGACTGCAAGCCACTCTGAGCGCCATCTGGTGGGAAAGCTGATGAGAAATGTAAATAGCAGCCTATTGATTAGACTGATGGTTATCACCAGGCAATCCATCAGTCTGTCAAGGGTTATCACCTATGGGCAGGCCTTCTTGAATAGGAAAGACAACACAGTTGGCTCAGCCTTCAAGTGCTGAAAGGAATGAAAAGGAGCAGAGTTGGTGGTAGACACCATATGATCCTCATGAGGCATGAAGGTGTTTTGGAGCATTCGTTTCAGTTGGAACTTGGACACACTACCTTTCCAGTGAATTGTGCCCTATGCAACATAAGGCATCAACACTTACACTACACCTTTTATATTTTTTTAAAGGCTCTCCTGTTTATATAAGCATCTTCTTGTTGCCTTCAAGTAACCTTTGAGTTATGGTGACCCCCATGAATGAGAAACCAATCTTCAACAGGTATTGCAGACTCAACATCAAAGGTTTCTTTGATTGAGTATATCCGTCTGGAATAGGGTATTCTTTTTTTTCCTTCGACCTTGTACCTAACCAAGCCTTTTTGTATTTTCTTATGAGTCCTCTCTTTTCATAATATGACCAAAGTACAAGAGTCTCAATGTATTCGTCTTGACTCTAGAGAGAACTCAGACTTTACTTTCTTTAGGAACCATCTGTATATCTTTATAGCAGTCCATTTGTATATCTTTTTAGAAGTCCACAGTACACATAGAACTTTTCTCCAACACCACAAATGACTTTTTGTTCAATGATAAATTTACAACTGCCATGGGTAGTGTAGTATGTCTATTTATGTATGTCCATTTACGTGTGTGTGTCTATATGTATATGTGTGTACATATAGAAACAGAGCTCCTAGAATGCTATAGTCCTTAGGGGACACAAAAACTTTGGGTTTCTGGGATTGTAGTGCAAGGAGGTCACTTTTCTGAGCTGTGGGCCTAATGGAATTCCCAGAATTGGAAGCTTTCCAAGTGAGTAGTTGAAGATCAAGAGCAGAAGTGGGAAAATGGCACTCACAGATGTGCTTCTTCATCTCTAGGCTATTTTGCACAAGATCCCACTTACTTGGTAGTCACTGCAATTATTCCACTGAAGTGAAAAAAAAGCTTGGAGTAATTAGCAATAGATGTATATTATATATGTGTGTGCATAAAGGATCCATTCAGCTCTAGTAATCATATTCTTGGGCTCAAGATTATTTTGATTCAGAATTTAGGGTGTTTTCTTGCACCAAACTCTATTTCATAGATTCTAGTATAAACAAAAACAAAGCTTTAATCATCACATTGCTGATATTATTGTTGGTGGCAGGCATGTAGCCGGGGAGGGGGGGGGGGAGGGGGCCTTGAGGGGCTTCACCCCCCCCCCCGAAATTCTCATGGTGGTTCGCGAAAAGGCCTTACTGGTGCATTATTTAAACTGTTGTGTTTATTCATATCATGATCTGATCACCCTACTCAATATATCCCATATGCATGGGGGTATTGCGGTAACGATACAAAAGGTTTGCTAGGGTAGACCCTCTTTCACTCAGATTCAGCCCCCCCGAAACAAACTCAGCCCCCCCCCGAATCAAAATTCTGGCTACGGGCCTGGTTGGTGGTATTGTGTATCTTTAAGTTGTTTCCAACACATAGGGATACCCTATGATAAAGCGACCTATCCTAGGGTTTTTCTTGGCAAGAATTCTTTAGAGCTGGTTTTGCCTTTAACTTCCTTTGAGGCCGAGAGAGAGTGTAACTTGCCCAAGACTACTCAATGGTCTTCCATGATCAAGCACGAACTTGAAACCTGGTTTTGCAATGATAGTCCAGCACTCTGACCACTACGCCACAGCCTCTAAAAAATATCCCTCCTGCCTATATATGGGGAAAGTCAGTCACATTCTGAGAACAGCTCCTAAAATTCTGGCACGGGGCTTAGGAATTTGATTTTATTTTTTTTCCTGTCCCTAAACCTTCTCTCGGACTCCAGAAATTATCCCGATCTGAACTGGCCATCATTCAGAAGAGGAAGGCAGGACTTGGCTATTACTGCTATTTTCAGAAAGCCCTGCTTTTGTGTCAGCTGCACAAACTGGAAGCTGAGTGACTCACAGCCTGGAAAGGGGAGATGAATGGAGGAACCTCACACATGTGGCAGTAATTATAGCAAGTTGGTTTTAAATTACTCTCTGCTACAGCTGGCTCAGAAAGAGAAAGAAGTGGGGTGGAGGAGTCCCAAAGTCTTCAAGGTTTCCTTCAGAAAAAACCCATTCTGCTTCCTGCCGGCCTTGGAGAATTTCTTGGCCAGGACTCTTGAAATTCATTGGCTTTTTACATGGTGAGGGCAGGGATAGTAGGGCCACGCTTTGTATGAAGTAGTAGTAGTAGAGAAGTAGTAGTAATAGTGGTAGTTGTAGTAGAGAAGAAAATCAAACCAGGCTGCTCATGATTTCTGTAGAGATATGACACTACAATAAGATCAGCAGAGCTGAAGCAGTCTTTCTCTGAATGCGAAACCAATAGCGACAACAAAAATCTGTCTCGCTGAGTGCTGTCTCTAAACTCGTGACAATAAAGTGGGATATAAATTTTTTGAGAAATATTACCTGAAAACATTTGTTCTCGCTCTCTCTGTAACTACAGCTTCCACCACTTTCAGACAACTAGGTTAAAGGTTATCCTGGTTGGAAATTATGAGAGTTATACACAATTGAAGAGCACCAGATTGGGGAAAGCTGAACAAATGAGGAACAGAGGCAAAGGAAAGAATGGGTTCAGAGTTGATCTTCATGCATTATAGAAATAAGAGCGTCTATTAGTTTGTCACGTGTCACTATCATAATATATCATGGAAGGTGTTTGATCTGAGTGTGTGTATGTGATTTGTTTCAAGTTGCCTATTAACTTACAATGATCCAAATATATTCATAGGGCTTTCTTAGGCCAGGAATATACTGAAATTGTCCACCACTGACTTTCCCCACTACAGAAGTGTAATTCAAAGTGGCAGCCCATGGATTGGTGCTATTCTGGGAGCTATTGGCTGCTGGACTATGGCAAGTGTCCAGAGGGGAAAAAAGAAACAATTGTCAATGAATACAAATATGAGTAGATCAATAGGTACCACTTTGGTGGGATGGTACCAGCACTCCATGCTGGCTACATGACCTTGGAGGTGTGTACGGACAACGCCGGCTCTTCAGCTTATTTATTTATTGAAAACTTTTATATCCTGATCTTCTCAACCTCCGTAGAGGGACTCAGACCGTCTTACAGCAAGGATTCAATGGTAATAGTACAATCTAAAAACATCATATAATAACGAGTTAAAATACATATCAATTAAAATTACAAATAAAAGCCAAATCGCCAAGATAAAATCATGTCCAACTCAGTCCGCATGTGTGGTCGATAACTTTATTCTGTAGCCGGTTTCAACCATCACTCTGGGAATGCTTCCTTCCATAACCAGGATTTCACCTGAAGGACAGGAGGGAGGGGGCAAATCTGATATCAATCGAGAGAGAGTTCCATAGCCGAGGGGCCACCACAGAAAAGGCCCTGTCACTCATTCCCGCCAGACGTGATTGCGAAAGTGGCGGGACCGAGAGCAGGGCCCCACTAGAAGATCTTAATTGTCTTGATGGTTCATAGCTTAGAAATTGAGATAACGCCCCCCCCCCCCCCCCCAGATCTGGACATGACTTAATGTCGAGGGGAAACCTTTAAACTTACTTTACAAATACATGCTGTTTCCTGGCACATTGGGAGAAATGGTCCCTTGCTTAGATAACTTAAAGAGCATTACTTCCAGCACCTGATATTTCTTGGTAGTCCTTCATTCAAGTACTAATGATACTGGAAACTGTTTAGTTTCCAAGAACAGAGAGGATCTGGTGCCTTCCAGGTATTTAGACTAAGTATGTTACAATGTGCAAAAATAATCAATCATTCTGAGATCTCAGGATATTGGCTATTTCATCATAACTTTGCTGTCTTGGAACCAATGTTTGGCAATCATAATGTTGGAAGACACCATAAGGATCATGCCATGCAGGAACACACAAACCAACAGATGTTATCCAGCCTCTGTTTGTAAACCTCCAAAGGCGACTCTGCCACAATCCAAGGGTAGTTTGTGTTGTCCTTTCATTCTACGTTATCTCAAGAGTACTTTAACCACCTTTTTGCATTTGAAACCCCAGCAAACGTTTTTTTCTAATACAAAGCTACAAAGCCTGTGAAAAATGCTACAAGGTTTTCATCCTCTGTGATGTTTTTTATATGATTATGACTATTCACAGCCTGAAAGAATGGGAAAACATGGCCTTCCAGCTACTGGTGAGTGCAGATCCCAGTATTTTGCATCTTGGAGTATGCTGGTGAGAGCTGCTAGGAGTGTAGTTTAAGAAATCCAGAGATTGTACATTTGTGCTGTGCAGGATTGCTGCCTAAATGTGCAATTCACCGACGCATCTGATCATGTTATTATAGCCTCCTTCCACTCACTGGGCAGGAAGGATGCAACCCAGGGGTCCATTGTTTCTTATTCTTTACCAATTACTGTGTCCATGTCTGAGCCATAAGTCCTAAACTGTTGTGAAAAATGATCTCTATATCCAGAAAGTCCTTCTCAGTCTCCTCCATTACTTATTGTGTGCATAAAGATCCCCAATTGAGCCAGCCCCTCCTTCAAACAGTAGGCCTTATTGTCTCCAGGGTTAGCAATCTATTCCCATCACTTTAAAATCCCTTTAATCCAGACGGCAGTTCAAAGGCCTAAAACCAGCAGTCCTAAACCCAATTATTTACGGGGCTAGGACTCAGCACTTGCAGCCTCATTACTACATCCACTTACCCAGATGCAAGCCTCACTTTCTTCTGGATTTTCATTTACTTCTCAGTATGCTTACGCATACTAACCTGGATGCAAGCTCTGTTGAACACAGTGGGGCGTACTTCTGAGTAAACAGATACGATACTGGGTCACACATTCCAATGAACCAACAGGGACTTACTTCTGAGTAAACATAGATAAGCCATGGGCTACAAGCCTTATATAGTTTGATACCGTACTGTTTACACTGAAATATGTCCCACTGGGCTCTATGGAGCATACTTTCAAGTAGGAAGGGCTCAAGACAATTTGCTGCCCAGGGTGGAGAAGCAAATGGGGTGTCTCCTTTCTCGAGTCAAAGGCCAGCTACTTGGAGGAAGTAAAAAAATCCCACAAATTCCTCTTCCTGGCAAGGAGGATACAGCAATGATCATTCACATCAGCAAAAATGTGTTCCTTTTTTCTTCTGACATCAGAAATCTGCCTGAAGTGGCTGCACCACTCAACTTAATAGTAAGGATCCTTTCACACACTACATATATGGTTCTAGCACTATGCTTCCATGTTAAATGCCATGGTTCTATCCTGTGATTTATGGTTTGGTCAGAGGCAGGAGAGGAGTGCTCCAGCTGAAAAATCTTCCTTATCTGTTAATCCTTAGATCTGGTAGAACTGAGCCAATGGCAAAGTATCTCTGTTCGCTCCCCTCATCACAACACCCCTTTTACATGCAAATAAGCAAAGGAAGAAACTAGTTTTATCCAGTGGTAGGGGAACAAAGGGTGATCTTAAGATGCTTTTTACGGTAATGGGTCATCTGCTCCACAAAACACACTGATTTAGATGTTGTGCAATCCTTTGGGGAAGCCCCCCCCCCCCATAACAAACTGAAATGAATGGGAATCTGCTAAAGAACACCAAAGTCAGACATACCTCAGGTAGTAGATGTAGAATGTCACAAAAGAGGGGCAAAGTAATGGTAGTTTAGTTTGTTGTATTTTCACCGCGTGTGTATATTTGTTTGCGTATATATATGTGGTTTTGTGCATGCATTGTAATGTTTTTTTATTTATTTCTGGGCTTTTTAAGTCTCTTCCGCTGGGTTTTTCAGTGTTCGGTTGTTATAGGTTTTTCCGGGCTATAGGGACATGTTGGACTACAATTACTATCAGCACTTACCATCTCAGATTTTATTTAGTACTGGTTGAATAATCCTTATCCGAAATCCTTGGGATCAGAAACGTTTTGTATTTCAGATTTTTGTTTCAGTTTTGGAAAACCTATGTTTGCATATTTTTATATAATGGGAAATCTTGGAGGGGGAATCAAATGTACGCTTTATCAATATCTTACACACATGGCTTAAAGGTAATTTTGAGCTTGAAACAAAGATTTGTATAGTTGTTGTAGGTTTTTTCGGGCTATATGGCCATGGTCTAGAGGCATTCTCTCCTGACGTTTCGCCTGCATCTATGGCAAGCAGCCTCAGAGGTAGTGAGGATGCTTGCCATAGATGCAGGCGAAACGTCAGGAGAAAATACCTCTAGAACATGGTCATATAGCCCGGAATAACCTACAACAACCCAGTGATTCTGGCCATGAAAGCCTTCGACAATACATTTTTCAGTGTTTTTATTAGTGAAGGTAACTCGCTGGCCTGATACATATATTGTGTCCAAATTTGGTGTCAATTTGTCCAGTGGTTTTTGAGGTATGTCAATCCCACAAACAATTACATTTTTATTTATATAGATTAATATATTCAAAAACCCGCGAAACAGCGAGTCCGTTAAAAGCGAATTGCGAAGTAGCAAGGGAACACTGTATTCTGGTTCAAAGCAGATAACGTAGGGTTTTATTCAGATGTGTGGAAGGGGGCTGGAGGCCCTTCCACATTGCCCTATATCTCTGAATATCAAGCCAGAAACTCCTAGAATATCTGGTTTGAACTGGGTTATCTGAGTCCACACTCAGATAATGTGGGATTTTCTGCCTTGATATTCTGGAATATAGGGCTGTGCGGAAGGGCCCAGTTCAAAGCGGATATTGTGGATTATTTGCCTTCATATTCTGGGTTATATGGCTGTGTGGAAGGGCAGAAAATCCCACGTTGAGTGTGGACTCAGATCGCCCAGTTCAAACCAGAAAGTGTGGGATTTCCTGCCTTGATATTCTGGGATATAGGGCCCTCCGATCACCCAGTTCAAAGTGGATATTGTGGATTATTTGCCTTGATATTCTGGGTTATATGGCTGGTGGAAGGACAGAAAATCCCACACTATCTGAGAGTGGACTCAGATTGCCCAGTTCAAACCAGATAGTGTGGGATTTTCTGCCTCCATATTCTGAGATATAGGGCTGGGTGGAAGGGCCCTCAGATCACCCAGTTCAAAGTGGATATTGTGGATTATTTGCCTTGGTATTCTGGGTTATATGGCTGTGTGGAAGGGCAGAAAATCCCACATTATCTGAGTGTGGACTCAGATCGCCCAGTTCAAACCAGATAGTGTGGGATTTTCTGCCTCCATATTCTGGGATATAGGGCTGGGTGGAAGGGCCCTCAGATCACCCAGTTCAAAGCGGACATTGTGGATTATTTGTCTTGATATACTGGGTTATATGGCTGTGTGGAAGGCCCCCTTAATCCCCCTTTCCCAGACAGAAACTCCACAAAGGAGTGGCTGCCCAAACAAAGCTTCTGGAGACCCGGAGGGGGCTGGAGAGGACAGTCTTTCTTTCCTTGCAGATGAATGGCAAGTGGAGGAAGAAGGGAGGAAGGAAGGAAGAGGCAAGAGGCGACTCAGGTTACAATTCCTGGGTGGCTTAAGGGAGCAGGTCTCCTGCAAGGCGAGGGAGGCGGGCCTGGGCCAGCGAGCAAGGAGGCCCCAGAGCGGGAAGGCAGTTCTCCGAGGCAGAAGGGAAGGAAGCCAGGCAGAAGGGAAGGCGGCCGGCTTGGCAACTTGGGCAGCCTTTGGGGAGGGTGGCGGAGTGTGGCGGGAGTCTTTGAGTCCTCCCTCCTTTGGTCTTTGTTGAAAGGAGACCCAACAGCAAGGGAAGGAGGGGAAGGGGGAAGGGGAGAGAGGCCCGACCCAGCTGCCCAGCAATGACAAGGAACTTCGGCTCCAGAAACCTCACCCTTGGGAGGGAAGAAGCCCGGCGCTAGTCCCTTTCTCTCGGACTCTCCTCTCTGCCTTCAGGTAAGACCTCTCGCTTTGGCGAGGCGGGAAAAGGGCAAACAATGGAAGCAAGGGCTTGTTCCTCTAGCCAAGGCGTTCCCAATCTCTCCCTCGTTTTCTCAGGGCAGAGGGGGGTAACTTGGGAAAGTGGCGGGAGGAAGAAAGGAAGAAAAAGAGCAGGACGGATGCTCTTGCGCTCAGATAGAAGGAGGAAGGAGTTCAGTGTCAGTCTAAATGTTGGGATATAGAGTGGAGAAGGAGCCCAAACTTTCAACTCAGGACTTTAAAGGATATAGGGTTTGGCCCTAAAGTTGGGTTGTAAGTTGGAGAATCTCCACGTTTGTTTAGAAAAACAACCATTCTATGTTTCTAGTCCTCATGGGGTGTAATTTTACTGCAGAATGGCACTCTTCGGCAGAGAAAGTTATACCTTGTCAAACTACAACTCCCTTAATTCCATAGCACAGTTCAAAGTGGTGCCAAACTCCATTCATACCACTGTGTAGATGCGCCCATGATGGGGAAGGAGCAAAGCAGGGCTTTATTTAGCCTCAGGCCCCTTCCACACAAGCTGAATAAAATCTCACATTATCTGCTTTGAACAGTGTGGACTCAGATAACTCAGTTCAAAGACAATGTGGGATTTCCTGCCTTGATAATCTGGGTTATATGGCTGTGTGGAAGGGCCCTAAAGCCCCTTCTACACTGGCATAAAACCCAGAATATCAAATCAGATAATCCACATTTTGAACTGGATTATATGGCAGTGTGGACTCAGGACCCTTCCACACAGCCATGTAACACAGAATATCAAATCAGATAATCCACACCAGATTATATAGCAGTGTGGACTCAGGGCCCTTCCACACAGCCATATAACACAGTATTTCAAATCAGATAATCCACATTATTTGATTTGAACTGGATTATATGGCAATGTGGACTCAGGGCCCACACAGCCATATAACCCAGAATATCAAATCAGATAATCCACATCAGATTATATGGCAGTGTGGACTCAGGGCCCTTCCACACAGCCATATCACCCAGAATATCAAATCGGATAATTCAATTTATCTGCTTTGAACTGGATTATATGGCATTGTAGACTCAGGGTCCTTCCATGCAGCCATATAACTCATCATATCATGGCAGAAAATCCAGATTATCTGCTTTGAACTTGATTATCTGAGTCTACACTGCCATATAATCCAGTTCAAACCAGATAATCTGGATTTTATACAGCTGTGTGGAAGAGGTCTGGGAGTCCTGGTTTCAATCAGCCCAATCATCACTTTCAGCCAGCAGAGCCCTCAACTAGTTAATCCAGGTTCTCAGCACTTTCATGGTCTTCATAATTGAAACAGCAGCAACTTTCTTTTCTTTCTGCAAGTGGACTGTGTTGCACATTGAAAAAGGGAAATGGGATGTTTTGGCAGAGAGAACTGAAGGATGGCAATGATGTTGTGATGGACGGATAGGTGTCAGTTCTGTACAGCCTGCGTCTTCCTGTTGGTTTGTTTAGTTACAATGTTGGAAAATACCTGAAGGGCATAAGTTTGTCTACCTTATAGTATAAAAATGAAATCACGAGTCTACTCTTAGTTCTAGGCCAGTCCAAGGCACCATCTACACTGCCATATACAATCCAGATTATCCGCTTTGGACTGAATTATATTAGTCTAAGTGTCCGACTCTGAGGGGTGGTGCTCATCTCCAATTCTAAGATGAAGAACCGGCATTGTCCGTAGACGTCTCCAAGGTCATGTGGCCAGCATGACTGCATGGAGCACCCTAACCTTCCTGCCAAAGTGGTACCTATTGATCTACTCATGTTTGTGTGTTTGAAACTGCTAGGTTGGCAGAAGCTGGGTCTAAATAGTGGGAGCTCACCTGCTCCCCGGATTTGAACTGCTGATCTCTCAGTCAGCAAGTTTAGCAGCTCGGTGGTTTAACTGCCACATATTTCAGTTCAAAGCAGGCAATTCTGAATTTTATATGACTGTAGAGACCTAAGAGACTTTGCTGTCTGAGGCCAAGGAACTGCTTGCCTTCTCCTACCTATGGTCCAAATCAAATTGCTCTCTTCTCTTCCCTAAAAAGACAACTAAGGCCCCTTGTACATTGCTATATAATCCAGATTACCAAAGCAGATAATCCACATTATCTGCTTTGAACTGGATTATCTGAGTCTACACTGCCATATAATCCAGTTCAATGTGGATTTTATACAGCTGTGTGGAAGGGACCTTGGTTTAATGGTGGAAAGCCAGTCCTGTCTCAGGCCCCTTCTCTCAAAATACTGTATATGGTGTGAACTCATCCTGTGTTACCCTTTCGCACAGCTGAATTGGTTCCCTGTAGGGAAGTCTGTGGGTTGATAAACAGTGCAGGAAACTTGAGCAACCAATAACTGCTGAAGGCAGTACAAATACTGTCCTCCAATCTCAAGGGGTTGGATGTTGGATGGCTCTCCAAAACTATGTGCATCCTGCCCTGAAGACAGATGAGCAGGGCTTGATATGGGCTGGAATCCTCCTTAGCAGGAAGGAAAAGGCCTTGGGCACAGGGGCCATGAAAGAAGTGACGAATGCCAGAAAGACCTATCTATACTGGAAACGTATAGCAATTTAACACCACCATATCTTCCACGCCCCAATGCAATGGAATCCTGGGAGTTGTAGTCTGGTGAGGCACCTTTGGCAGGGAAGGCTAAGGGCCTGGTGAAACTACAAGTCCCATGATTACTTAGTGAATGGAGCCAGATTTGAATTTTCCACAGCAGACATCAAAACATCCTGAGCATCTCTGCAGGTTATTTCAGGGAGCATAGGCTATGGGCTCCTGAAACTGGTTTCCAGATGAGTTGACCTACAGCTCCCATCACTTATTACCAGGTTCTTGGAAACTGTCACATTCTCAAACGTGGCTCAAAACACCACCAAACTTAGGGCCCTTCCACACAGCCATATCAAAGCAGATAATCCACAATAGCTGCTTTGGACTAGGCTATCTGGGGGCCCTTCCACACCACCCTATAGCCCAGAATATCAAGGCAGAAAATCCCACAATATAATAATCACAACCACCACCACCTCCTAATTTTTTATATCCCACCGCCATCTCCCTGAAAGGACCCAGGGCGGCTTACAAAGGGACATGTCCAACAAGTACAAGTTAAAACAAGCACAGAAAATACAATCAACAACAAAAAAAATCAATATCTGCTTTGAAGTGAGTTATTTGAGTGCACACTCAGATAATGTGGAATTTTCTGCCTTGATATTCTGGGATATAGGGCTGTGTGGAAGGGCCCTGAGTCCACACTGCCATATAACCCAGTTCAAAGCAATAAATGTGGGATTTTATAAAGCTGTGTGGAAGGGGTCTTAGTAGCAGGCATCTTTCCAAAGCCCAGTTGAGGCACCTCCTGGCTTTCATTAAACGACGATTTCATCCACACACCACAATTGATAGTAATTAACAGACTTCCCAGAAGTGATCCAACGGGCACTGACTTTTTGCCGAGTTATGACAATGTCTGCTGGGGCAATCTTGCAAGTGATAAGTGATAAGGGGCAGACTCTCAGAAGCTTCAGTCTGATTAAAAAACAAAGGTTGTATTTGACAGCATGAAATATGTAAGGGTTTCTTAAATATTCTGAAGAGCATCGGCCTCACTGGAAGACTGACTATGGCCCCTTCCACGCAGCTGAATAAAACCCCACATTATCTGCTTTGAATTGGGATATTTGGTAGTGTGGACTCAGATTACCCAGTTCAAAGAAGATATTGTGGGTGGATGCTTACGACCCCTTCTATACTGCCATATGATCCAGATTGTAAAAGCAGATAATTGACATTATCTGCTTTGAACTGGATTCTATGAATCTACACTGCCATATAATCCAGTTCAAAGCAGATATGGATTTTCTATGGCTGTGTATAAGGAGCCTTTATGTGTTACCTCTTTCAGTCTGTACCCAAACCTTGCAAGGAGAGTCTAAAATCTTCTGTCTTACATACACTAATTTGCAGTATAATACCAGACCTACCACTTTTTTGTTCCCTTCAAAGATTGGGGAGGGAGATATACAGGTTTTGATGATAACTTCTTAATTTGGTATTTCCCCATACCTTGGACTTTGTAGCAGAAAGCATGACTTTTGTGTCAGAGGTGAAACAAATATTCACTAATACAGCTAGTCCATATGTATGAATTCTGTACCCACAGATTCAACTATTCACAATTTGAAAATATGTTTTATAATCCAAAAAAGGAAACCTTGATTTTGTATTTTATATAGAAGACACCATTTATTTCACACCATTGTATATAATGGGATTTGAACACCCACATATTTTGATATCCAGAGGGGTTTTAGGAAACAAACCTCAGTGGATACCAAAGCTCCACTGCATTTCAAATTTGAAGTCAGCTGATCATGAGTGTAATTTCTTCCTCGGCATCTAAGATTGGAATGGTTTACCCCATTTATTGAGGTGTTTATATGGGAAAGTGATGAAGCTTCATATCCGACATGTGCTAGAATCTAGCTGTGTCAAATATTATTGTAGCTCAACGATCAAATACAGGGAAATTATAATTGCCATTCCACGCCAGCTATCAAATACTGTCAAATATGAATTATTAAACACTAAAATTGAATAATTATGGACAACATCAAATTGTATTGAATTGTACTAATTTTACGTTGACTATTGTACATTCAACAAAAATATAGCAGGTCATTTTGGGAAGAAAAATTGTCTCAACCATTCAGTACTTTGTAGTGATGAAAGTTTCAGCACCTTCACACTACATTAGCTGTGTCCTGAGTACAGAATAAATTGGGCTAGAAATTGTATGACCAGAGTCCCGTGCCACTTTTCTTTAAAAAAGGGGCATTATATATAATCCAGTTCTTTCTTTTTGGAGATGTAATCTTTTTTTTTTTACCTTCAAATATGGTATTGACTTCTTTTTTGAGGAGCTCCCACAAGTATCTGCATAGCCAGCATGCAGACTAGCACTCTGGGCAGACTAGGTTAGTCTTCCTCAACCTGATGCCCTTTAAATGTTTTGGACCACAGTCTTAATCAACCCTATCTGTTGTTCTATCAGAGGGTCTTGTGATTGTTGTAATCCAAAACATTTGAAGGATGTGTTGTCAAAGGCTTTCATGGCCAGAATTACTGGGTTGCTGTGGGTTTTCTGGGCTGTATGGCCACATTCCAAAAGCATTATCTCCTGACATTTCACCTACATCTATGGCAAGCATCTGAGGATGCCTGCCATAGATGTGGGTGAAACGTCAGGGGAGAATGCTACTGGAACATGGCCATACACCCATTTGAAGGATGTCCCGTTGGTGAAGGCTGTTCGGGAGAAACACAGTTGACACGGACTGCTAGCCAGGACTATTTGGATCCCAATATCAGTGTACAGTATTTACATTATACACTTATAGTAGAGATACCACTTTGGCACTCATCTTGAATCTGCCCCACGGAGTCCTGGGATTTGTTGTTTGGTGAGGGACTCTAAAGATGTTGTGTCTATTCATGAACGATACCATAGTTTTGCTATTCCGTGTTGAAATCCTTGATAGAGTTTTCTCGATATATAAAACTAGACCATAGCAGTTAACAGAACTATATCTAAAACAATAATCCCAACATATACAAATACACATAATTAAATACACTCTAAACATACAACAGGAGCCCCTGGTGGTGCAGTGGGTTAAAGCGCTGAGCTGGTTGACTAAAAGGTCACAGGTTCAATTCCGGGGAGCAATGTGAGCTTCCGCTGTCAGCCCTAGCTTCTGCCAACCTAGCAGTTCGAAAACATGCAAATGTGAGTAAATCAATAGGTACCACTCTGGTGGGAAGGTAACGGCGCTCCATGCAGTCATGCCGGCCACACAACCTTGGAGGTGTCTATGGACAATGCCGGCTCTTCGGCTTAGAAATGGAGATGAGCACCACATGCCAGAGTCAGACATGACTGGACTTAATGTCAGGGGACAACCTTACCTTAAACATACAACAAGAACTAGTCTACAAGCCTCACACTTGTTGCCTGTTGACTTTTACTTCTTATTTTCTGCTCCCTTAAAAAATATGGTGTCTGTTCAAGGATGATATTTTATGTTGGAATGCTAGCTAGAGTTTTTATTGTTGCCATTACTACCGTTTTATTCATTTATACTTGGCCTTTCTCGCAATAATGTCACTCCATTACATCTCTGTTACCCTATTAGGCTTCAGAAAGATATATTCAGTCCTCCTCTATCAGGCCAACCAAGAGCAGAACATCCTTGGTCACAAATGCCGGAAATCAGCACCTTGGTCAATATCAGACCATTTGGGGCCCTTCTGTTTTTACCTGTTTTGTTTTCTTTGTGATCACCTCCTCTATCTCAGTGCTAAGCTCCAAGGTTGGTGGTTTGCCTAATTGCAAAAGCAAGGCTAGACACTCTTTTAAAATGAAAACAAAAAACAAAGAGTCTTTTGCTGTCAACATTCAGGCTCCACCTACGGGGCTCAGTGATTTGTGCTTCCATGCCTTTCAAAGGGAGTTTGGACCATCCTACCCACTGCATGGCTCCTCTCGGCTGATTTTTTTTTTTGTGGCTTAGGCTGCCTGGGAGATCCTGTCACCGAAGCAGACAGGCTCATTTTCTAGCTCCTGGGTATGAAACAGCAATACCATAGTGCTTTGATATGGAGTCAATTGCATCTTGCCCAGCTGTCACCTCTGGTTAAGCACGTTTTGCAGGTTTATGAGAAGCAGTACAAATCCCATGCCTGTTTCCCAGAGAGGCAAAGATGGGGTGCATAAACACCACGAGCAGGAAGACCACTTTGAAATTACCTTCACGAATGCACATAGACTGATCTCCTATTAGAGTCTCCCGACCAAGAAATAAAGGGGATTGCACCCACAGAAGAGCATACGTATTGCCAACCAAAATTAGCTCATATTTGTTCCAAGTGTTCAGGACTATTGTGTTCAGACTCTGGTCACCAACAACCCACTTCTAGCTCCATTTGAGCAACTTTTGGCACATCAGTATGTTCAATAGGGCCGAAGCAATATGCACCATATTGCTTCGGCCCTATTGAACATACTTTGCTGTTTGAAGGAAATACTAAGATGATGTTTTGTAATAATACACTTTATTTATTACAGCATTTCAATACATAGGCAAACATTCAATGCCTTGCCTTTACAATCATATGCAATGAGACACACAAACAAAGGCAGAGTCTTCTCCGGCGGTGATCATCTCTTGTTTTGGGAGGTGGCTTTCTCCATTTTCAAGCCGAGGAACCTGTGTTGTGACCTCCTGGTTGTATGACCTCCTGGCTGACAAATTACTTGGAGCCTCTTTTTGCTTTTTCCCGCCGAAGCGGTGCCTATTTATCTACTCACATTTGCATGTTTCCGAATTGCTAGGTTGGCAGGAGCTGGAGCTGACAGACAGGATCTCACTCCATTTCACGGATTCGAATGGCTAACCTTCAGATCAGCAGTTCAGCAGCACAAAGGCTTAACCCATTGTGCCACCATGGCCCCACTGGTTCCTCTTGTCTCCCATTTCTACATATAGAAAAAAAAATTGGAGGAGCATTGGAATAGTTTCTTCCATTACCCCAGAGCACAGTATGCTAGTTTAGGGGGTGCAGGACAGACAGGCCTTGTGCCTCTCACGGCTCTTTCCTCCAAAGGAGGGGAACAGCTGTGGGTTCAAGGGGAATGAATAAGTAGTTGTGTCTGCTGTGCCTCAGCATCTGCCAGTGGAGGTGATGTTCTCCCATTCTGCTCACTGGAAGAACTGGCCTTGATGCTGGCATGGTCATTCTATTTGAAATATCTAAACTCCTGCCTCAGGACTCCCAGTTGTATTTTTGACTTGCAATATATGTAGTAAGGTCCTCTTTCTCTGCATCTATCCCCAAAAGTCTCAGTTTGACAGGGGCAGTCTTGATTAATCCTTTGCTATCCTATTTTCACTGTTTTTAGAATAGCCCAATTTCTCCTCCTGGTCATCCCTCTGTGCTCAGTTTATTTCATTTGCTGCAAACCGAGTTCTAAGTGCAAAAGTAGTTAATGTAACTCAGTATGGCAGAAGAGAGAAAAGCGGGTGGGACTTTGCCCTGCTCTGTAGGTTCAGGCAAAGAAATCTGGTATAGACTGTCCTGGCTTCTTTGTTCTTCCTCATGAATAATGCCAAATTACGTCTATGCACCTTCACTGGGTTTAACAGCCACATAGTTCCTTGATGATGGCTATGCATGCAGGTCTTTATCTTATAGATCAGGCATCCTCAAAATGTTTGGGCCTGCAACTCCCAGAAGCCCTAGCCAGCTTGTTCAATGGTCAGGAATTCTAAGAGTTGAAGGCCCGAACATCTGGAGGGCTGCTGTTTGAGGGCGCCTGATAAAGAGCTTTTCCTTAATCTTTGCTGTAGACCGGTGGTTCCCAACCTTTGTGGGATCTGAAATCTAGGTGTTTTGGATTTCAGATCCCAGGTGGTAATCTGGCTGGGATTTCGGGGAGCTGAAGTCCAAAACACCTGGAGGACCAAAGGTTGGGAACCACTGCGCTAGACCACGAGTGAGAAACATTTGGCCTTCTGGGTGTTCTGGACCACAATTCCCACAATACCTTATTATGGACTTGCTTCCTCAGACTAGTGGCAGTTATCAGCCAAACTCTCCTGAAGACCAAAGGTCTCTCACCTTTGCTTTCAGGTTCCCTAAACAATGTTATTTACAAGGGAGATAAATAGGGCTGACAACCAATTAAGCATGTTGCTTAAATAATCACCCTTCTTTTACCTGAGTTACTGATTAAATTTCAATGAATTAACATATTATTTAACTATGTGATAATTTTTTTTCAGATATTGAAAGGGCATTCAAAGTTAAAATTTTCTGTTGGAAAGAAAGCTGTCTTTATTGGTTTTCCCCTTTTTATTCCCCATTGCGCCCGGAAACAATATTAACCTCCAAAGAAAATGAATGTCGTCTTGACACATAGCCCGAGGAATTAAAACTGGCTCTCTGTGATTAATCAACTAAGCTTTACCCGATTATGCCACTAATTAAGCCGATTAAAGCCCCAAAGGTAAACTTTGCAAGATCTCAACTCCCTTGGAAGTTGAAAAAAACAACAAAAGAAGCTTTGCGCAAAGTCCAAACTGTGTCACATTAGATTAAAACTGTACCAAACAGACGTCCAAATAGGCAAACATCAAGCCCGTACACATTAAAAGACTGTGATTTTTCCTGAAATGTGGCTTAAGTGGCTGCAAATATAACACATCCCACATCTATTTGGGCTGCTTTTTCTTTAAATAGTAGGTGAAAGATAGAACAGGAAGCGGCTGCTTCAGAGAAACACAGTGGTGTGTTATTTACTTTCAGCGTTCATTTCTTTCTTAAATGACTTGCATGGAACACAAAAGTTTCCATGCTGTGTGTCGTTATTCACTCCTTGTAGGAAACGGAGATACTTTTAGCTGGTAGCCTTTGTGTTCAGTGGAAATTACATCTTTGGAGAGTACAAACCATGTATGTTGCTACACAAGGTAAGCGCCGTTCTTCCTCACTGCCAATATGAGTACTGCATGAGTTGAATGGCTGTGCAAGTCTTGTAGGTACTTTCCTCGATTTTGTAGCCTCTGTAAACCCCTGAAGGCTCAAGATCTGGTCTGATATTGGAAGATAAGCAGGGTCAGGCTTAGTTAGAACTGGGGAAGGGGGCCACTAAGGAATATGCAAGGTTCTGTGTAGCCTATAGCCGAGAAAGGCAACAGTAAATGGCTTTTGAGTAATCATTGTCCTTTATAATCCATGGGGTTGTGGTATGTAGCAAACACAATATAGATGGACAAAGATAGTTTTTGGAAACAAACCCTTCATCACTTCTCCAGACTTTTTTTTTTTACCAAAAAGAAGTGTGGATTGTTTCTCCAGTAATTGTTTAAAGTGCTCATTCACCTTTGTAATGGTTTACACTCCCATTTGTACAAACTCTTTCACAACTAGACATGCATTTTGAGCCACTGTCAGTATTTTGTTTTTTAGCATTTTTTGGCATACCCTCGAATGTGGTGGGATAATCCTTCCTTCTCTCACTTTTTCAAACGTCTTTGTTTCTTGCTCCTCTCACTTTCTTCCTTTCCTGCAAACTGATTTCAAAGTGCAGGGGGCCAAAATCTAGCTCTTTCCTATAGACCACTGTTTCTCAACCTGGGGGTTGGGCAGTATTTTCTGTTGGACATGGGGGTTCTGTGTGGGAAGTTTGGCACAATTGGTGGGGTTCAGAATGCTCTTTGATTATAGGTGAACTATACATCCCAGAAACTACAACTCCCAAATGTCAAGTCCTATTTTTTCCAAACTCCACTAGTGTTCACATTTGGGCATACTGAGAATTTGTGCCAGTTTGGTCCAGATACATCATTGTTTAGTCCACAGTGCTCTCTGGAAGTAGGTGAACTACAACTCCAAAACTCAAGGTCAATGCCTACCAAACCCTTCCAGTATTTTCTGTTGGTCATGGGAGTTCTGTGTGACAAGTTTGGTTCAATTCCATCACTGGTGGAGTTCAGAATGCTCTTTGATTGTAGGTGAACTATAAATGATAGCAACTACAACTCCCAAATGACAAAATTACCCCCACCCCCGGTAAAATGAACTATTCTTCTTTATCTAGGCTCCCTTTTGGAGTCCGTCCACATAATGGAACCATACTGATAAAATGACCACAGATCAATATGGCCAATCCAATTGTTGCCAAATACTTATTTTCCTCTTGGAAGAATAGTGCCTGATGCTACTGTGCAGTCAGTCTTCAATAATGTAATGATTCAAGTGATATTGACACTTGGGATTTTGGGTTTGCAGCTTAGAATCTACCCACTTCGTTGTGCCATCAAGTTGACTTCAACTTATGGCAACTTTGTGAATGAGAGACCTCCAAGTCACTCTATTATCAATAGCCTTGCAGACTTTCCGCTAGTTGAGTGGTTTCCTTATTTGAATCTATCTATATGTAATCACCCCCCCCCCCCCCCCGTGGCAGAGCGGGTTAAATATAGGATTTTTGAAGCAGATAATGCATATTGTCTGCTTTGAACTGGGTTATATCAACTGGGTTATATATATAAGGCCCCCCTGGTGGCACAGCGGGTTAAACTGCTGTGCTGCTGAATTTGCTGACTGAAAGGTTCGAGGTTCGAATCCAGGGAGTGGGGTGAGCTCCTGCTGTTAGCCCCAGCTTTTGCGAACCTATCAGTTTGAAAACATGAAAGTGTGAGTAGATCAGTAAGTACCGCTTCTGCAGGAACGTAACGGTGCTCCATGCAATCATATCGGCCACATGACATTGGAAGTGTCTATGAACAAACCTGGCTCTTTGGCTCGGAAATGAAGATGAGCACCACTCCCCCAGAGTCTAGACATTAAGTCCTTATCTTTATCTGTAATACCAACTTCTTCTTTTCCTGTGGCCTTTTGCTTAATCAAGCAAAAAGCAACATCTTTTCTAATGAGTTATGTTTTCTCAAGATATGTCCAAAGCATGATTGTCTCAGTTCCGCCACCTGGCTTCTAGGGAGAGTTCAGACCCAATTTACTCTAGAACCCATTTCTTGGTCTTTTTAGCAGTCCATTGAATATACAACTCTTCTGCAGCACAATATATCAAATGTTGATTTCCTTCCTATCAGCCTTCTTCACTGTCCAGCTTTCACAATGATACATAGAAATTGGAAATAAGTTGACACTGACAATCCTAACTGTAGTATTAAATACATATATGTATACTTCAGGATCTTGTGTAGTTTATTCTAAATCCTAACTGCCTTCTGATTTCTGTAGTCTCCATTCTGATTAGTGACTGAGCCAAGCTATGGAAAATATTTAACTACTCCAGTGTTTTTGTTGTCTGCTTTAAAGTTATGCCAATAATTTGAAAACAAAACCATTTTTGTTCTCTTAATGTTCAACTACAAAGTGTAATCCTGCCTTTGCTCTTTCTTCCTTGACTTTTTTTCAGTAATTATTCCAAGCCTCTGAATGATGTCATCTGCATATCTTAAATTGTTGGTATTCCTTCCTCCAGTTTTCATGCCTCCTTCCTTCGAGCCTAGTCCTGCTTTGCGTATGATACATGCAGCATACAAGTTGAACAGGCCGATAAAATGCAACCTTGCCCGACCCCCTTTGCCATTTGGAAACCATTCTGTTTCTTCATCTTCTGTGCTGAAAGTAGTCTCTTGTCCTGAGTACAGGTTATGCATCAGGACAATCAAAGGTTGTGGCACACCCATTTCGGGAACAATCTAGTTTTACATGATGACACAATCAAAGGCTTTGCTATAATCTATACATTACAGGCTAATTTTCTTCTGAATTTTTTTTGGTGTGCTCAATTACACTGACCAACACACAGGTTGGTGCCTCAAAGGTTAGACCTGTTTCTGGATATATTTGAGCTACTGGTTCCAAAAATGGCACCAGTTTTTGCCTATCAGCTAGTTTTTGAGATACAGAACAAATGCCACCTACCAGTCGCCATCTTCTCACCCACAGAAAAACATGATAAACATATATAAGAAATTAGAACTGAAGCAGTTTATCCAATGCCATTTTCTGATCAGTACTCCAAATAATCCCAGGAGCAGGCGGGAAACTAAGGCAGCAAGATTATTTTTTTGGGTTAGGCTGTGTTATCTAATGTATATTTACAATATGGTTTCTACTGTCACCTACTTTCTTGAACCCATCTTGGACATCTGGCATTTCTCATTCCATATAAGGCAAAAGCCAGTGATTTAGAACTTTAGAGTATTTTGTTTGTGTGGGAAATTGATGTATTGGTTCTGTGTTTATGGCATTCCCTTTCTTTGGGTTAGGAATGTATATCAAGAGTTTCCAAACTGTTGGTCATCACTTCGTTTTCCATACTTGTTGACAGATTTTAGTTAGAACTAAGCAGACTGAGTCTCTGTATCTTGAAGCAGTTGTGTTCCTAGCGATTTATTTCTCCCAAGAGCTCTTACGACAGATTCCACATAGAAACTCCCCACTCTTGGTTTAAATTTCCCTTTGAATTCTCAGATTTTGTGGAAGAGATTATTTGCTCTGTTTCTTTTCATTGTAGTATTTTGTTTCTCTGCATATTGCTTCAGTAGTTCTTTGTCCTACTGCATAAGTTGTTGAATAGTTGCATTCAAGTTCACTGTGGCATTTTTCTCTCTGCATATTGCTTCAGTAGTCCTTTGTTATACTGCATAAATTGTTGAATTCAAGTTATGTTTACTTTTACCTTTCTTTCTCATCTGCCCTTAATTACTTGAAGAGCTTCATCTGTCAATCGATGGATCTTTTTTCTTTCTGCATTCTTCCATCACAGCGTCCTGGCTGCAGTCCAGAGTTGTTCTGGCTCACAGTCATTTACGACTTCATCACACAGGTCTTTGGCAGCGTTGTAGGATGCTTTCACCCCAGTTGAGCCATGGAGCCCCACACTAACCATCAGACAATGCAGGCTCACTTCAGTGGCACTCCATGGCTCAATTGGATACAATCATCCTATGTTGCTGCACTCAGAACACGGGAGGCTTCCATTGTTCCACTTAAAAACAACAGAGCCAACACGGGGGGAAGCCACGTGGCAACTCTTCTCCACGTGTGATGGGGAAGCTCCATTGCCAGCGAGGTGAAGCTCATTGCTGTGCTGTCCTGCCGATTTGCCACAGAGGCTGGTGAATCACCCCGCAAGACCTCATTAATGTGATGAGTTCCTTAGTTTTAACAGTGGAAATCATTATCTTTAAACAGTATATACGTGTATTTTAGGAGTTTTTAAATAAATAAAATGATGGCTTCAGTGCTCTTTCACTTTACTCTAATCATAATGACACAAAGGCCACTTTTTCATGCTTCCATAATGCAGTACACCCTCCAACCCTTTCAAATTGGTAAGGACAGTCTTGTCTAATACACCTTTGTTGCACTTTTTGAGCCGCTTTTAAAATGTTCTAGTTTCTTTTTCTTTCCACTTTCCTTTTTTGTCCACTGTTTACTTCCATTACTGCAAACTGGGCTGAAAGTCTACAGGTAGTTTTCACTTGGTTAACTCAGTGGAGAGAGAGAAAACAGAATCCTGCTCTTCCCAGTGCGCTCTGGCAAAAAGCAAGCAGCTCCAGCCTGGGCCACACTTTCCTGTTGCTTGACTGGACATGTCCCAGTTTTTCTCTATGAAATGTTACAAGGTGTGAGCACATTGTTTGGATTCAAAAGGTCCCGGGTTCAGTTCTTTAGAATTCTGACTTACCACGAAAAACAACCATCAATTACTCCCTATTGGCTTTTCCTGTCAGAGGAGCTGAAACAGCCTACAGACTTTCTGTGTGTTGTTGAATGCAGAGACTTAACCAACAACTCAGACTTATTGCATGAGGACAATTGCCACTCAGTGGAACAGCTTACTATAGGTCCTGGGGTTCAACCTTTTGCATATCCAGTCTGACTTGTTTCTCTGTCTTAAATTAAAAATTAACAAGAGGTTGTCTTTTAAGACATGGAAGAAAGTGAATATCAGCACATTTTTGGAGCTGGAAAAGCAACCCATGAACTTTCTGGTTTTTTGATTGTTTGTTTATTTGTTGTTGTTGTTGTTGTTGTTGTTGTAAGAGTCGTTTTGCATGCTCTGTACCAAAGAACTCCAGATCCTGCATGAAATGTGACCAAAGGCCTGGAGCAGCGGTAGGGGTAGATCCCTGCAAACGTGTATTTAATTCATTGCCAAGTATTAATGATGTTTTTAACAAGTGAGGGAAGGGCTATGGTTGCAGTCTTTTCAACCAGCCTTCACTTTTAACATTGTCTTGAGAGAGACTGGAATTATCAGGTGGCAGCATAGAGATAAGCATTTATTATCTGACAATTGCTGCAATTCAGCAGCGATTTGAACATTGAAAACCCTTTGGATCACATTTTTCCTCTACCCCCATGGGTTTTCTCCTTATTAACACCATTTTTTGCATTCCCGATAAAGGGCAGAATTGCTCAAGCCCAGGAGACATATAAAGATATATTCTCCTTTTCAGTAAGTCTTTAAACTCTCTTTTTTCTGCATTGCATTTTCAGTGGTGTTTGTTTGCAGAAGGAGGAGGGTGTGTGTAGGCTGGTTTGACTGAGGACTACAGGGTGTAACTTGCAAATGTATGTTATTGTTAAGGAGGGGATGTATGTGGAATAGGAAGCACTATAAAAATTCAGTCTCTGTGGTGGGTGGCCAGTTGTTTCAAAACCTGCAGCATAGTCAGTAGCCAGACTGAATTATTTTCTTCCCATTTTCTTTTTATGTTTGCTGTCTAAGTGAATTATTATACTTTTATTAACAAATATATTAATTGCAATGTGTTTTGCTTGCAAATTAACATGGTGAGGACTAGAACTATGAGCCACAGCATTTGAAGCAGGATGGGAAAGAGAACCTATTTGGTCAAAGCCCCAAGAATATTTAATGTTTGCAGAGAAGTTTCATGCACAGTATCATTCCCAATCCTGAATAAGTTTGGGAAACTGTCACTTGAACAGCTAGAGAATGAATCCACGTTAAATCCGGTTTCTGCCTCTTGCAGAATTCTGGAGTTTGTAGTTTAGGGAGGAGCTTTTAACAGCCTCATTAAACTACAAACTCCATAATTTTGCAGGAGGCAGAAACCGGATTTAACGTGGATTAATTCTCTAGTGTGATGAAGTAGCAGAAACGGTGGGGGAATTGTCACAGAGACAGAACACCCAATGCCATTCTGACTGGGAAGCGTGCAAGTTGTAGTCTACTATGTCTGGAGGTTTCTAGGTTGGGGAAGGCTGGGTTAAGTGTAACTTCTCAAACTCATTTTCCTTCAGGGACTTCCATATTGGCAAGCCCTCTCCCCTCCCCTATTATTCAGAGAATAGGAATTCCTTAGCATATATATTAGTACATTCTGTCTGTCCACCCAGGAGATCCTTTGGAATCTCTTTGCTTGCCAACTCTTTTCATGCCTCTCCTCCCATCCAATTTCATTCATGTTTGCAGCACTGAATGCAGGCCAAGCAAATTCAATTCCCTGAGAACCTGCTCTCTGGCATGTACTTCTTCTTGATGTCCTCTGGTCCAATTTATATTCATCTGCTCATTTATTGAGCACCAACCTAGTGCTACGAGCCGTGCAGCCCATCTTGGTGACAGTGCTGTGGATATCGGATTTCTTTCATGTCTCCCAGGTGGTTGATGAAGTTAGAAGGATAAGGTACACCTCTGAAAAAGGCAGAGATCCCTGAGCAGTAGGAAATCCACTCTTCAACTGGAGGATTATGTACACTCCTTCTCAGACACAGGAAAAACACCAGGACCAAGAACACCCCTTTATATTATATCCATGGGGTTTAGGAGCACTTTAACTGCACTCTCTGTTCTCCAAACAAAGAGCTGCCTGATTAAATCTGTTAGCATTTGTCACTAACATTCTAGTGTCAGAGCTGTGGTCCATTCACATTACACAGTTAGAGTGTTATGATTCTACATTAATTGCCACAGCTACAGGGAAAAAACACAAGCTAGTAGAGGTTTGCTTTGGTTTGAGCTGAATGAGAATGGCATAATTCCACCGCCTCCTCTATTCATTACTGAGCTACTTGAGTAAAAACAACTTTTATATTTTGAATTCATTTGGTAGCAGTAAAATGTGAAAGTGGGAGGAGGAGATTGAAACTGGGACATTTTAAAAGCAGCTTTATGTAGTAAGTTAAATAAGACACTTATAATAGTGCAGAAAATAAGTATGATAAAACTGAATATATACATCATATTTCCCTATCCCCCTACAGCGTTCATATTAGTGCATTAGTTTATATTCTTAGGTATACTAGAGGATGAGATAACAGGAGAATAGTAGCAGAAGCCATATGCTGAAAAATGCAGCTGAAATATGTCCTCTTACATATAATCTTTCATGGAATTGTTAGAACTAAGCTGCTTCTTTCCTCTTTCAAGAACAAATAGACCCTGGGTCTTTCTAAGACTATTTTTTATATTGAATATAATAAGGAACTAGATGAAAGGCTTCTGAGTTCACTTCCCTGTCCCTGATGAGTAGCCTTAGAGAAATATATGGTTTTGTTTCACTGGGATTATTAAATGTACCTTTTAAGTGGCTGAATTGCATCATATTTTAATGGGTGGGTCCATCATGTCAAATATCCCAGTGTACTCAGCGACTTGGTCACCTTGACACAACTATATGACAGCAAAACAAATACTATAAAAAATTAAGTTAATTACAAATGTGGGCTGGCTTTATAGGAGAGATTTATTTTCCAAACTTGGAGTATATCCTCAGTTTCTAATGCATCAGTAGACCATTTTCAGGCACATGCTTTATGTGGCAAACATACTTGCTGATTATCCACTCAGCATTTTCCCCATAGTATATGTTTTTTTGGGGTTTTTTTTCATGTCAGGAGCAATTTGAGAAACTGCTAGTCGCTTCCTGTGTGAGAGAATTGGCCTTCTGCAAAGACCTTGCCCAGGGGACGCCCGCATGTTTGATAATTTACCATCCTTGTGGAAGGCTTCTCTCATGTCCCCATATGGGGAGCTGGAGCTGACAGATGGGAGCTCATCCACACTCTTCATGGATTCCAACCTCTGATCTGTCGGTCTAACCCACTGTGGTTATTATTATTATTATTATTATTATTATTATTAAACTTTTATTTGTACCCCGCTAGCATCTCCCGAAGGATTCGATGCGGCTTACACAGGCCAAGGCCTCAACAACACAACATAACAGTACAATCTAAGCAAATCAAATAATTAAAAACAGAATAAAGCAAAATAAACAACAGACGCAATACACTAAAACACAATAGAACTGGGCCGGGCCAAAAGTGGGTACAAGGATTAAAAGTGCTGATGTGACAGGAGGTGTATAAAGGGCTTCTAGGGCAAGTGCGATGTGCGGTGTGCAACAATCATTGGTTCTGATAAAGTGCTTATGGGACTTGGCAGTGGAGATTTCCTAATCTGGGAAGGCGCATTGGAAAAGCCAGGTTTTCAAGTTCTTTCTGAAGACAGCCAATGAAGGGGCCTGTCTAAGGTCTTTGGGGAGGGTGTTCCAGAGTTGGGGTTTAACCCATTGCATCACTGGGGGGCTCCAGTATAGTTTAAACATATCTGTTTCACACTTAACAGATAAGTTTAAACTACAGAAGATACACAATGTGCATAAGGATAGAGGATACAGGGTCTTTCACACTAAACAGATATAACAGACTGCAGTTTAAGTGCAGCCTGTGGAATTATGGAGTTTGTAGTTTCGTGGGGTACTAGAGTACTCCATCTGTGGATTCTAAGTGCCCCTTCCTAAATTGAAGATCCCAGGATTCCATAGGATGTTTCCAGGACCACTGAGATGGAATTGTAATGCTACCATTTTGTGGTGTGAAAGAGCCCCTAGACAGGGTTAGGTTTCCCAGACATGGGTGTGCAAGAGATACACAATTACATTCCCCATAATTTAGGCAACTGCTGTGAAAACTGCTGGTAAGCTGTCATTAAACATCCCTCCCTTTGGTTCTCTCCCCTCATGGTCTCACGCTAATATTTGTTAGGTTTAAGTACTTAAAAGCACCCCTTAGTACTTGGATGAAATACCACTATGTGTTGCAGGCTATGTTTTGGAGGAAGGAGCTGTCAAAACCATCTCTGAGTATTCCTTGCTTAAGGAGACCCATGACATTCTTGCAATTGCCATAAACTGGCAGGCAGTTTGAAGGCACATGCAAACACACAATATTTGGACAAGAGAGCTATTGTGGTGCAATGGGCTGTGTTTTAGACTAGGATTTTGTGGGATAAAGGATTAGTGCTTAAACTTTCTTGTTGTAGGGGAAAGGCAGGGTTTTCCTCCTGATTTGTAAGGCACTGGCACCATATTTGCATTCATTGACCATAAATATTTCTTCTTTCCTGGAAACTTGCCCTGGATCAATAGCAGCCATTAGCTCACGGGCCAGCACTGGTCCAGAAAATACCACTTTGGACTAGAACTGGTATACGTAGAAGATCTACATTTCTCTTTTCTACACAACTCTTAAGGATGTTGGAGCCCTTTTGCATCTGGCTGGCCAAAAGCTGACACAAAATTATCTCCTTTTGTTCTGAACAGGCATCTTTCCACCAGAGGCTCTGGTGCTTGAGCTAAATGATGCAGGTAGCATAAAAACAACCAGAAGGAAGCTTCCCTGTAGGCTTTCTCATAGAGGCAACAAGATACTACAGTGTGCCCTTAGTATCTGCTGGGGTTTGGTTCCATACTCCTCAACCCCACCCCACAGATCCCAAAATTTGTAGATGCTCAAGTCCCATTGTAGACAACAGTGTAGTAAAATAGTATCCCTAGTATGAAATGGCAACATCAAGGCTTGGTTTTGTTTTGTTGGGAAGGAGGTATTTGCAAGATGTGGATGGTTATTTATTGATTTCATGTCAAAAGCATTGCATAAATTAGCATAAAAACTGATAAAAATAGAAGGCGCACAGGCAGATAAATATCTTTTGACCAAAAATAGGCAACAGTGGCCACATTGTCTGTATCCTCAAACAATTCTTCCTTTGTACATGAGGCAGGACATTGTGGACAAGCATACAGATGAGGAGTTGTCTCTTCTGCTCCGTGTGGATGGTTGAGTCTATCGATTCAGAATCTATGGTGACAGACTGCTGGCTGTACATGCAGAAGTTTGTAACTTTCCACCATTTTTAAAAAACCTGAAAGCATGGCATTGAGTTGTAGTGGTGGGCAGAGCGGCTGCTTTTGGATTTCTGTCATGGAGTAAAAGGCCCAAGAGCTTCTGTCAAAATGAACAGTAAGAATGGAACTCCTGTGAGCCTTCTATATCCATGAATTTTGTATCCACAGATTCAACCATCCCTGACTTGAAAATGTTTTTGAAACGTCAACTTGATTTTGCCATTTTATATAAGGGACATATTTTTACTTTATCATTATATATCGTGAGTCTTGAGCATTTGTGGATTTTGTTATCCACAGGGGCTCCTGGAACCATGGCCCACCAGATACCGAGAGTCCACTATACCACCATCTGGTTGTGGACTAAAAAATCAGCTCATTTCACCAGTAATTATTTAAAAGTTATGGATTATACCTGCCAAGTTTGTAAGGTGGAAGGCTGGCTGAAGTATGTGAGTGGAGAGGCACTTATGAAGGACATGAATGTGCACACGTATGGGCGTCTAGACAGAAGACAGCCTTATTTACAAATCATCCTATGATTTTGTGAACATCCACTTCATTGGGGTTGATTTACCACAGGACGGCAACTGGAAGTGTGAGATGAATGGAGGAGAGATCGTATACTTTGGCATCCAGAAGAGCTGCCAACTTTTTAGTAAATCACGTCATCTTTACTTTGAGCAGTAGCACAAAATGCAAAGGGTTTGTGATATGGCTTCTTGCCACCCCCACCCCCCCAACCTTTTCCATTTCTGCATTCGAAGGTTTTGTTCAAGCCACAAGAGCAAGGAAGCAAACCATTGCGGTCAGCTAGCAGCTCAGTATCTCCCATGAAACATAGCCTTAGAGAGCAGGGACTGAAAGCTAGGCTGAAAGAAAGGCCAGGTTGAGAGAAGTCTTGAAAGAGTTGCCAGGAGACAGGTAGAAAGGAGATTTCTGTCCCAAGAAGGATCTTTTGTTTTCTCCACCCTTACTGTTATGGAAATGTACTACAGAGGGGAAGAAATTTCCTAAGAGAAATCTGACTCACTCTGATGTCCTCCTTTCCACTCAGAGCTGGTAGTACAGGAACCCATGAAAGATCATTAGGATTAAGAAGATGGTCATAAGTGCATGGTTTAACCTCAGTTCATAGGTAGTCAGAAAGCTAAGTCAGGAACAAATGTTGTCACGTCACCTTACTTGCTTCCAAGTGAGATTTCTTCATGCCAGATGTCCTGGTGTCACATAATATGGCTATTATGACATCAGTGGAAGTGAGCCAATTACAACCTCTTTTTCTGTTGTAAAGGGATGTGGCTGTTCCTGTCTGACACTTCACCTGTGAGGAGTGAGTGTGTGCCTTCAGTCACCTGTTGACTTATGGCAACCTCACAAATTTCATAAGGTTTTCTCAGGAAAGGAGTGTCTCGGAGCTGGTTTTGACAGTTCCTTCCTCTGTAATGTAGCCTGCAGCACCTGGCATTCCTCGGCGGTCTTCGATCCAAGTGCTAACAAGGGCTGATCTTGCTTATCTTTCAAGAGCAGAGCAGGTCTGGTGCCTTCAGGGCACTCAGGTGATGAGAGGTGATGGCTGTGTCAAAATAAGCAACTGAACCTTTGCCATGCACAAACCTGGCTTTAAGTCTTGGTTGGGAAACAAGTGGTGCTGCAGATAGTTGAGAGCACGGGCCCCAAACTTAGGCCCATTGGCCTGATGTGGTCCTCCAAGGTATTTTTCCAACTCCCACCCTAAACTTTAGACCGGGGTCCTCAAACTTTTTAAAAAGAGGGCCAGGTCACAGTCCCCCAAACTGTTGGAGGGCCGGATTATAATTTGAAGGAAAAAAAAAGAATGAATTCCTATGCACACTGCACATATCTTATTTGTAGTGCAAAAAACACTTAAAACAATACAATAAATAAAGAACAATTTTAACAAATATAAACTTATTAGTATTTCAATGGGAAGTGTGGGCCTGATTTTGGATGAAGTGATAGGATTGTTGTTGTTGTGCGCTTTCAAGTAGTTTCAGGCTTAGATTGACCCTGAGTGAGGGCGGGGTAAGTGACCTTGGAGGGCCGTATCTGGCCCTCGGGCCTTACTTTGAGGACCCCTACTTTAGACATAGAATTGCCCTAAGTCTGAAATGACTTGAATGCACACAACAATAACAATCCTAATTAACATGACTATCTCATCAGCAAAAGCAGACCCACACTTCCAACAGAAATAGTGGTAAGTTTATGTTGGTTAAAAATGATCTTCATTTTAAATACTGTATTGTTCTTTCATATTCTTTGCATTACAAATAAGATATGTGAAGTCTGCATAGGAATTCCTTCGTGCTTTTTTCAAACTATAGTCTAGCCCACTGCTTAAAAGATTTGAGCACCACTGGTCTAGACTTTAGAGCTGAAGGCTTACAATATCGGAAACACAAGTTATTGTGCAAATATCTTTTAAAAAAACCTAAACAAAACAAGCAATCAGGATAAAAACACTGATTTACAGAAATGTATTTAATACATAGTGAAAATAAAAGTGTTACACACCCCACTGAAAATCTCTTCAGTGCAATAGTTCCCAATTTTTGGTCCTCCAGGTTTTTTTGGACTTCAACTCCCTGAGACCCCAGCAAACTTACCAGCTATTAGGCATTGTGGAAGCTGAAGTCCAAAATACTTGGAGGACCAAAAGTTGGAAACTACTGCTTAAGCAACAGGGGTAAAGAATTAGGGAAAGCCCAAACAATCTGCAAGTCCAAAGATTCCCATTATCCTCCCAAGTGTTTTCAGCTCTTTCTCAGCACAGGTCCAGGAGGTCATAGCTCTGGTGGCCCTCCGTGGCTGATGGTCCTTGTTTGCTGGACATGTGGCGGCAGTATCTGTAACTGCTTCCTAGGCCCACCTGCTAAAAGATGGCTCTGCTCCTTTTCAGATTACTACAAGTTATCACATACCCTTCAAGCTGATTTTAGAACAAAAGTATGTGGCAGCATCTGAGGCCCCAGTCGCAAGATGCAGGAAATGTCTGACCGCATCATCCTGTGGTATTGGTGCACCTGGCTGCAAACCCTCTTACCAGGAGGATTTAAGTAAGCCACTCTGCCTTCCCCATACCCTCCAACTGCCCCCATTTGTCACTAACTGTCCTGATGAATCCTTTGCTACCCCAGTTTTTCAGCTTTTTTTAAGTCTCAGTTTCTCTTTCCACATCTTATTTTTCCTCTTTGTCCTTGACATACTTTGTTAGCTATGAATGGAATTCAAGGTGCAAAAGTAGTTTGCACTCCATTAATTCAGTAAAGGCATCAGGGGAACAAGGGGAAGAATCTCACCCTTCCCAGTTGGCTCACACAAAAGCAAACTTCTGCAGCCACTCCTGGCATATGTGTTCTTCCTTATTAATAATGTTTTCCCACCTGAAATCCTTAAAACTCAAAATGGCTGAGAAAGTGGCACCTTTGCTTACGTATAGTTCAGTGCAAACTATTCTTCATGCACAAAATCATTAAAATATTGTGTATAAAATCACCTCCAAGTGATGTGTATAAATGAAATATAGATGCATTTTATGTTTAGACTTGGTTCCCATTGCCTAGATATCTCATTATGCGCATATAAGCTAATATAGATACTCCAAATTCTGGAAACCTCAGAAATCTGTTTCCAAGCATTTCAGATTAAGGATACTCAACCAGTACTTTCTTAAAGTAAAAATAGCTCCAGCATAGTTTCTGTTCTTTTACAGAGAGGAAGAAACACGAAAAGGGATTTGCTGAGCTTGGTGCATCATTATGATTTCCCTCTCTTTTGTTTACTGTGCTGTGTTACTTCATAGTTACATAATGTGTTTTACCTGTCTAATGAGTTCATCAGGAGCACATCAGGCGACTGGGCAGAGACAGCCAGGTGTCAAGGGAGAGATTTTCCTACCAAACAAACAACAGCAGCTTTGGGATGGCAGATCTCTCCAAGCTCCTGTCAGCTGTTGCTCAGCATCAGTGTCTCATCTCCTCCACCAGAGTAGAGAAATACATCAGGATTTAAGCAAAATGTATTATTTATTGACTACATTTTCCAAAATCCTGCTATTACTTAAGAAGCTTAGTAAAGTATTTCTTCTGCCTTCCAATTTATTACTGCAATGACCCACTGAGTGACTTTGAACAAGTCTCACTCTCTCAGCCTCAGAGAAAAGTGAAGGCAAAGCTCCTTTTAACAAATATTTCCAAGGAAACTCTGCAAAGGTGCACAACTCCAACAAGCAACCCAATGTGGCAAGATAGACTGAGAGCCAGAGACTAACCCAAGATAGCTAAGGCTAGAAATCTTCCACCTATCTTCTTGGGAAAGCCCTGATGAAACTAATGATATTTCTGAGTCACCATACCCAGAATTTCACTATCGGATGAATGCTGCAGCTGAACTCTGGCACCTCAGAATCTTGGTTTGTATCTTACGCAGAGGTTGTGGGTTGTGTAGTTATTGAGATTTATTTATTTATTCATTTATTTATATGATTGAAAGCATTGCATGAATTAGTATAAAATTGATACCAATAGAAGGAGGACAAGAGGATAAATATCTTTTGACTAAAAATGGGCAACAGTGACCGTATTGTCTGTAGTGGACAAGCATACAGATGCAGAGTTGTCTGTTTTGCTCTACAATCACACAAGGTTGAGGATTGTTCTTGGTAGTGCCATTTTGCCAGGTAGTCTTTTGATCCTCTCACTCCACTTCTGAGTCTGCCCATTCTTAGTTTGCCCCTGCAGGAAGATCCTCGTGGGGGGCCATCCATAACAAAACGGATTTCCTGGTTTTGGTGTCCAGAGGGATACTCTTGCTATTCAGATTATAATAGACTAGAACTGCTGTCACCCTTCACTGTTTGCTCTTCAGGGAGTGGGTAGGGCAGATGGGAATTGCAGTCCAAAAATATGAAGCCCATTGCTTTAGCCCAGAAATGTTGGGGTGAATTTTGAATGTTAAACCCCCATAAGATTTCTGATGTCCTTTATTATAAGGGATATCTCTTATTTCAGGGTCTGAAAGTGTCCTCCATATGACTGGGAGGGGTCTCTTATTATCAGGGGGGTGCTCTATTTTTGTGTGGTAAGCTTTTCCTTTTATATGCACTGAACAGAATGCCAAAGAAATCCTGTATATTTAATATGGTCCTTTAATAACAAAATGTGTGCACCAACTAGGGACTGTAGGAACAGTGTCAAGTACTTTAGAAGGGATCTCTTCTTATGAATTTTACTTTTTCTTGGAGACAGGGACTCCTTAATCCAGTTGTTCTCAACCTGGGGGTCGCAACCCCCGGGGGGGTCATTGGGCCATTTTCTGGGGGTCACGAAGGTGCCCCGGTTGGTCCCGCCCCCTCTGCCTCCTCAAAATGTCTGCTGGAAGGGTTGGGGGTGGAGCGGAAGGCTCCCACGCCTGCCTCACGCTCTTGCCAGCCAGCAAGGGCCCTGTCCTCCAAAGCACTTTACATTTTTTAGGTCTGCTTGTATGTTTTTCACAAACACCCCATCACTTTTTCGCCCATGTTCCAGCATTACTTTCAATTTTAATTTTACATTTGGCCTTCCCATAGTTTTAATTGTGTGTTGTCTTATTGTTAATGTTTCATTATTTTATTGTCCATGTTTTATTTTAATTGCTTGTATTGTTATTATTGCTTGTATTGTTGTATTTGGGCTCGGCCTCGTGTAAGCTGCACCGAGTCCCTTGGGGAGATGGTAACGGGGTACAAATAAATTATTATTATTATTATTATTATTATTATTATTATTATTATTCTCTGTATCATTCCAATTTTAGTATATGTGCTGCCGAAGCGAGCACATTTATTATTATTATTATTATTATTATTATTATTATTATTATTATTATTATTATGCTGCCTCGCACTCAGGGGCGGCTCAGGTGATACGCAAATTACACTTTTGCGTAGGGCATGCCTCCTCGGGGGGTGCTCTTGAGGAGCTCTTGAGGCACCCCTGCCCCGAATAACACACAGAGACAGCTCGCCCTCCTCCCTCACAAGTGCTTTTATTATTAATCACTATGCTTTAATTATGTTCAGTTTGTAACTATGAAAATACATCCTGCATATCTGATATTTACATTACAATTCATAACAGTAGCAGTTATGATGCAGCAACAAAAATATAGTTGGGGGTCACCACAACGTGAGGAACTGTATTTAGGGTACATGGCATTAGAAAGGTTGAGAACCACTGTGCTTAATCTGTTCTCTGTTAGCCCCTCTTGTATTCTGTCCATACAGCAAATGCTCAAGAAGGGAGTACTAGACCAGCCCTACCATTAAGCAATAAATGCTGGATAGTGTGATGATGACAACCCCATATACAGCTGTGTTACATGCCCATGTCTCTCTGCTCAACAGAGGCAGGTTACTGTATTGGGATGGAAACCACACAACCTTCCAGATTTTGTTGGGCTGCAGCTCCCAGCATCCCTCATCGTTGCCTATGCTGGTTAGGGCTGATGGAGGCTACAGTCCAATAATATCTGAAAAGCCACACATTGCCGATCCCTGAAGTAAATGGAGACATTCCTACTAGTTCTTTTAGTTTGATATATTCCACCTGATAATTCGTTGCTCGCCCAGTCGAATAGCGGACTGACTAGGATAAGCGGCCTGGCTTGGCCTCAAAATATGGCTATACTTTCAGAAAACACCAGGTGAGGCTTTTCCCCAACTCCTTGGTAATGGGTTGTTGTATGTTTTTTCAGACTATATGGCCATGTTCCAGAGGCATTCTCTCCTGATGTTTTGTCTGCATCTATGGCAAGCATCCTCAGAGGTTGTGAGGTCTGTTGGAACTAGGAAAATAGGGTTTCTATATCTGTGGAATGACCAGAGTGGTAATGTCTGTGTATTCTCCTTGATTTAAAAAGGACAGCTACATTGGTCTTTGAAAATCTGGCAACCAATGCTCAAGAGAGAAAGAAATATCTGTGTCTTCAAGGGATTTCAAGCTCTTGAGCTCTCCTGAAGTCTTGTGCCCTTTCTCCGGCTATTCAGCATCTTGCCACATCTTTCATTGTGGATACAGTGATCTTCAGAATCCTTTATCTCTGTTTCTTTTTCTTGAAAGAGATGCTAAAATAATCTCTGTCACTTGCATTAGCAATAGATGGTGAAGAGATCACCTCAGTCTGTGGAAGGTGATTAACTGGCCCTTCAGTGAATTAAATTATTCATCCCATTACTATTGTTTGGCCTGAGATGTTGTTAGCCAGAGCGATGCTATCTAGCTGGCCTTAGTTAATCATGCTAATAAAATCTTTAAAACTCATTGAACCGATTGCTTCCGCTTTGTTCAGAACCTTTCTAAGTTGTTTTGCTACTGTTTCATCTAACTCTTCTGTATCATTTAAAACCCATTTTTAGCTTGTACTTCACATGCATTTGTGTACTCACACACATTGTGTGTTAGCCTTCTGTTTTTCAACCTTAACTCTCTGTATTCTCATGGTATGTTTCTACCTTTAAAACTACTTTGAATATCTGTTCTCCCTCCTGGAAAATGGTAAGGATGCTTCTAAGAATCTTTGAAATTGGTTACTGAGAGTTTTCCAGGCTGTATGGCCATGTTCCAGAAGCATTCTCTCCTGACGTTTCACCTGCATCTATGGCAGGCATCCTCAGAGGTTGAGGGGTCTGTTAGAAACCGGGCAAATGGGGTTTATATATCTGTGGAATGTCCAGGGTGGAAGAAAGAACTCTTGTCTGTTTGAGGGAGGTGTGAATGTTGCAATTGGCCACTTTTATTAGCATTTAATTGCCTTACAGCTTCAAGATCTGGCTGCTTCCTGCCTTGGGGAATCCTCTGTTGTGAAATGCATTTTGTCAATGTTGGGAATGGATTCTTGTCTGGCCACAAGATGGAGGCTTCCACTGGACTTCCATTGTCTTCAGAAGAAAAAAAACACCAAAGCAGTAGTTTTATTTCATTAGAGTTTATGAAACAGTATAGAGTTTGCATAAGCTAAATCTCTTTATGACCTTATTGTAGCTTCACAATTCAGTGGATAAGGATAAAATTCTTTGGAGACGTTCACATGCATTGCTACATACAGTTTAGGTGTCATTGTGCAGAAGCAAAATATCCAAATAGTGACAGAAGTTTGTGGAGAGAGTGTTTATGCTGCACCACACTCTTGGGCTGTGGTGTGTACTTGAGTCCCCTGTGCACATGAGCCTCAGCCTCTCCAATTTTGGGGTGGAGAGTTCTGTTTTCTCTTTACCACAAGAACCTCCAAGAAGTACTGCATTGAAGAACAGTACTGACTTTGAGGCTAAACTTGCTGCTCCTGATATCCCAAGGCACAGAGATATGGTTTTTCCCCTTCTGTTGGTAGTGTCATCCCTGCTTCTCTTTGCCAGCAGCAAAAAATATGAGAGGACTGTATTGTTGAAAGTTTTCATGGCTGGAATCACTGGGTTGTTGTAGGTTTTTTTGGGCTATATGGCCATGTTCTAGAAGCATTCTCTCCTGATGTTTTGCCTGCCTCTATGGCAAGCATCCTCAGAGGTGAGACCTCACAACCTCTGAGGAACACATGCCATAGATGGAGGCAAAATGTCTGAGAGAATACTTCTAGAACATGGACATATAGCCCGAAAAACCTACAACAACCCAATATGAGAGGACATTGAAAGAGTGTGTCAGGCTGAAGATCAAACCAAAGGGGTTCTTTGTGTTTTGATGGCCTTTTGTTGATTTAAAACTATGTTTTCATCCTACTCTTGTATGTTAAACATTTATATCCTGTCCTTTCTATAACGAGCTCAGTAGCTTTCCTCCTTCACACTTTACCCTCATAACAACTCATAGGACAAGATGAGAGAGAGAGAGAGAGAGAGAGAGAGAGATAATACCACAATCATTCTGCGAACTGGAATTGGGATCTCCCATATTCAAGTCCGATGCTGTAACCTTTTCATTATTTGTTCAGCCCTATTTCTTTCTTCTCATAAGTAAGTCTGACCATGTTCAATAGGGTATATTGTTTCTAATAGGCGAGCGAGTAAGTTGAGGGGATACAAGTTGTCCACAGTTCTCCCCACTTGGGCACTGTGGCATATGATGCAGAACTGCCAATCGACTTGTAGGTTTTCACCAAAGAATTAGGAGCCCCTGATTGCGCAATGGGTTAAACCCTTGTGCCGGCAGGACTGCTTGAATCCAGGGAGCGGGGTGAGCTCCTGTCTGTCAGCTCCAGCTTCCCATGCGGGGACATGAGAGAAGCCTCCCACAGGATGGTAAAAGATTCAGGTATCCCCTTGGCAATGTCCTTGCAGACAGACAATTCTCTCACACCAGAAGCAACTTGCAGTTTCTCAAGTCACTCCTCACCCCCCCCCCCCATAGAATTTGCAAATGGAGGCAAACGTTTTAATATTGGATTGATGAGCAGGTCTTCCAACTGTTGGTGGATAGCAGCTCCCATCGTGCCTCAATGTTGATTCCATGTTATTCAGGTTGATGCGTGTTTCACAGCTGAGTCAGCCAGACCTGAAGTTCAGAGGTTGCTTCTGCATTTTGTCTGACTCATGATGTTTTGGTGCTATATTTAAAAGGCCCCAAATCATTACTATCTAAAGATATTCGAGTGGGGTGACTTGTAATTTCAGCATTAAACATGTGAAATTTGTGATGTTTCCATTAAGCCTGTAAATCCTTATGAATATGTCCCTCGCTTTTATTCTTCCATTTAAATTTAAATCTTTACAAAGACACAGAGAAAATCCAGACACAGAGAAAATGTCCAAAAAACATAAAACTTTGAAAATCTCCTTAAACTGTTTGTTTGTTTATGGTTAGAGATTTTTTTTTTTATCTGTGCATGACTCATAATGGTTGAACTTAAACACTTGGGGGATTAATGACTGCAGACCATAAATGGGTTTAGTTATACCATTTGGATTTCAGCCAGGGCTGAATCAGCTTGTTTCCAATTTTTCATGTTATCTTGTTGGCACATTGGCCTCAGTGGCAGGGAGTATTTCTCATTAAAAAAAACAACAATCCTGTTTTAAATAAAAGGGTTGCAGACGTTTTTTGGTGGGAGGGAGAAGAACCGTTAGCATAAAGGATAATGTAATAAAGGTTGCAAGATCTTTGCTTTGGTTTTCATTGCCAGTTTGTTGTTGGAAATGCTTGAGGGTTACTCACAAGTCAGCTTCTAATCCATGTGGTTAAATGGCTCCTTTTTTGGTGTGGTTGAATTTATTTTTCAAGCCATCATTAGATTATTTGTGGCGCTTTTTAAAATGTATAGCTTCATGGGGGAAAAAACCAATATACACCACTAATCCTTCGAAAGATAATATTGTACATCCCCATGGCTGTGTCAACATTTAATGTGTATTAGCAGCCCCTGGGATTACGTTTGGCTATCATTACCGAAGGGGGTGTGGTGGGGAGGCATGTTTGACAAAAGAAGTCAAAACAGGTTGAAATTAAGAGAAAACAAGTGAAGAATGGGCAATATACACCTTCTATAAGATATGAATCATCCAAATCTCCTCTCCAAGTGCAATGGGTTAGGTGTCACTTATGCTGTTTTCTAGATGACACTATGGTGGGAATGTAGATGTCTGATTTTGAATAGTCAGGTGTTCAGTTTGGGTGTACATTCTCAGTGCCTACCATATATACTCATGTATAAATCAAACTCAACATACTTATTTAGGTAAAAGTAAAGGTTTCCCTTGATATGAAGTCTAGTTGTGTCTGATTCTGTGGGGTGGTTTCATCTCCATTTCTAAGCCAAAGAGCTGGCATTGTCCATAGACGCCTCCAAGGTCATGGAGAGTTAATAGAGTATGAAGATATACGATTATCTTGGTTTGGATATCTTGGTTCTCTCAGACTGGGCTTAACTCTCATCTTTCATCATTCTACACAAAGACATTCCTTAATTTAAAAAGGAGGAAAGGTGCAGACATTGATCCATGGGTAAGCTGATCCAGTATTTTTGGATCACTTTTTAAAACTAAAATTTCAAGACTTATACAATAATTTTTTTATACATATTTTCATTATTGGCTGTTTTTTCAACTGTTGGTTGTTACATATTACCATGGAAACGGTTACATTGTTAAAATGGTTAAAAACGTTTGGCTCGATGTGCTTTGCTGGAGACCACTTTCCAGAGGGCCGAATGTTCCTTTTTCCTTGGCGTCATTTGCATTTCTATATGGTGAGGCTGCTCTTGATTTTACTGCACATGTCACATAAGCCACCCAGAGTGCTAAACCACATCCCTTCAAAACAGGCCTAGAACTTGGGGTGGTTTTCTTAGTTTGGTCTAAAATCTGCAGTGCACTCATTTCTGTTTGTACGAGGGGCAATCATTAAAGTTTTCCCCTGGCCCACTTCCTGGGACAGAGAGCAATAAAACTTGGCACAGTTACTAGTTCTTCTCTACATAGGTGCCACCTAGGGACACACACTTCTCCTATCTTTTTAAGCATCTGTAAACACCTTGCTTGTAGAAAGGTTGCTCCAAAAGGCATGTTGTAACTTTGGAAATCAGAGTCTCATCATCTGAAAAATGCTTGCCCTTCAAAAATAACTTCATTGTTTGAAAGAGGTGGAATCCGATGGTGCGAGGTCAGGTGAATAAGGGGGATGCGGTAGAATTTCAAAGCCACTGGAGCATGCTTCCATTTGGGCAACATGTGAGTGGTGAATGTTTTCACAACACAACAGTCAGTGTTATCATTTGCAGTCATCATCTACTCTAATATTTCTGGTATACATCAAGCAAAGAAATGGTTCCTTTTTAATATTTTATTTTTTCTATTTATTATTGTTATTGTGTACAAGAGATAAACAAATACATATACTTCACTAACAAAACAGACACATTACAACATCCTAACAAACCCTTTCCCTCCTTCCCCTAACCTGTGAACCCACTATCTATTACTTCATCGCTCCTCACTTATGCCTAATAATGACAACCCTTATAACTTCTTTAATAAATTCCCCTTGCAGCTACTTTGAAAACTACATTTCTTTTTCTTTCCTGATAAAGGCCAGCCTCCATTTTTTGGCAAACACTTCATTGGTTCCTGATCTGAGTTTGGGTTGATGAGAGGTAGGATATTCATCTTTCCAAATGAGTAGAAGAAAAGCCATGTAGTGCCTCTTGATCTTATCATAGTGAAAGCAGGATATAAATCAGGCCTGCAGAACCCTTTTGGGACTCAACTCCCAAAAGCTGTTACAGTAAGTCGTAGCAGGATCAAGTGTATGTTAAAGAAAAACTTATGATGATAATTATTAAGTACAGCTGGTAATGTAGGTCAGCTAGCATGTTTGGGCCACACCCAGTGAGGTATTTTAGAATAGAGTTTGGAGAAGCAATACACTACTCTGAGGAAGAGAAGCAATATGCTGTAATGTTATACTCTAACAGTGATGCTCTTTGCTATGGTGGAATAGCTATTTACTCAAGGTTTATATTTTGCCCTCTTATTTGAATGAAGACGAAGAAGCCTTATTCTGTGTTACTTCCAAGGACTATGTAGGTTTGTTGCACTGTTTGATTTTGCATGCAACACTGCAAGTTTATGCCTTTGCTGATAAGAGTAAAGTTTTTTTCTGTTCCTTTTTCCTCTTGCCTGTGTGTCTTTTGCATGGGACTTGGCTAAAATTCGCTTCTGCGCAACAAAAGCTCCAATCAGCTTATCCAATGGTCAGGGATTCTGGCAGCTGAAGTCCAAAACACCTGGAAGGCCACAGGTTGTGCAGGCCTGATATCAATGGAAGTAATACATAATTCTGGGGGGGGGGGGGGGAACGGAGCTGCCAGTTTCTCTTTGGACTGTTCATTTTAATGACAATGGACTACAACTCTAATCAGTCCCAACCAACATGATAAATGCTCTGGAATTACAGGAATTTTAGCCTAAATATCCTAAAGGCACCAGAACCCATCAGATCTTGGGATGTAAGCAGAGTTAGTCCTGCCAATAAATACCATGTGCTGTAGGTATCATTTCAGAAAAGGAAATTGGCAAAACTACCTGTGGTTTTCTTAGGCAAGGTATATTCAGTATAATGTATATATATATAGAAGTCAAAATCTGTCTGTACTACAAAAACTGCTGCTAGGTGACGTGGCCCTTTGTAATGTCACTGAGAAAGAAAGGGGACATGTGTGTGAGAGGAAGGAAGGAAGGAAGGAAGGAAGGAAGGAGTCAGTCACAAAGAGAGCCATGTTCCAATGGAGACATTGGGAGGGAGGGAGGAAAGAGAAAAAGGAGGGAAAGAAAAGAAAGAAGAGAAGATGGGATGAAGAAAGAAAAATGAGAGAAGGAAGGAAGAGAAAGGAAAGAAGGTCTGAGAGGAGGGAAAGAGAAGGAAGAGAAAACAGGGGGGAAATGTCCCTCTGAGCAACACTAGATATAAGTTAGGTTTAAAATAAAATGTACCCTGCCTTTTGCTTATGTGCATTGGAGGAGTAACAATTCATACAAGCCAGTAAGACTTCACATATTTACCTACACACTTAATCTGTGTTAAGCAGAATAAACTGGATAAGAACTTTTGGCTTTTCACTGAAATCTTTAAGTGTGTGTGTGTGTGTGGGGGGGGGGGGGATGAAGGGAGGAAGGGAAACAGCAAACGGATGTGGCTTCCAGAAGCTGATAGAGGATGAGGAATGATGGGGAGTAAAGCCGAGGTCTTCACTTCACCCACTCAATTTTTGCTGAAAAGCCGAAATCCCAGGACAAGACAGCAGCCAACTCTGGAAAAGTTGCCCAGATCTGATAAAAGAAGCTCTTCCTCAGGAATATTTCCGCTCCAAGTCGTAGGCTTGGAGGAAAGCAAGTCACTGGAGGTTTTCTGTTACCACAGCTGCTCTGCCTCAGAAATTATCAAACGGCCGTGGCATGGGGTTTGTTTATCGCTCTAGGGCCAAACAACCGTCCAACGGCACTTCCATCTCTATGCAGCTGCAGTTGCTGGCTTTTCTCCGGAGCCCATTAGAAGAGCCTGACTCCAAGACAGGCGCCTGTTAACAGAAGTCCCTAATGGTGCCGAGGATGGGAAAGTTATTGCCAAGATGAAGTCGAGGATTTTGGCCAGGAGAGTGTTCTCCCTCTGAAGTCTCCACACAGATGCAAGATAGATTATGACATCTTTCCTATACTATCTATTAACAATAATTTAAAAGCAAGCTATGGAAATATTTATCAGATTCAATTGGTACAAACTCAAATTTTATCTAGAAATTGTTTTCCCTTTCCTACAATTTTAACTACAGTAGAGTCTCGCTTATCCAGCCTTCGCTCATCCAACATTCTGTATTGTCCAACGCAGTCTGCCTGTCTCCTGGATTCACAGCTATTTCAATACATTATAATGTTTTGGTGCTAAATTCGTAAATGCAGAACGTTACTGTGTATTGAATTGCTTTTTCTGTCGATTTCTTGTAAAACATGATGTTTTGGTGCTTAATTTGTAAAATCATAACATAATTTGACGATTAACAGGCTTTTCCTCAATCCCTCCTTATTATCCAACATTTTCACTTACCTAACATTCTGCCGGCCTGTTTAAGTTGGATAAGTGAGACTCTACTGTACCAAACTATCACAATTTTTGCATGAAAGATGGTACAACAATACAATAAAAAAACTGATTTCCCCTCATATACAAGGGGTGTTGATTAAAGATTTCCCCTGACCCACTTCTATTTATCACATGATTCTGAAACTGTACACATGTAATGATATAAGTCTCTATAGATTATGTGCTAATTTACAACTCAGAACTGATAACGGTCTTGATTTTATAGGTGCTGAAGTGGTGTGAGGTTTGATAATGGACACAGTGGAATACAGAGCATACTTTTACTATACCACTCAGTGTGTTATTGTAAAAGTATCCAGGTTCTGAATGTGAGTTGAAAAAATATGCACAAATTAGCATGATTACAATAGGGTTTGTTTTTTCTGGCAACGGTTCAAGTATTTTTGTGGTTTCACATTCAAATACTATTCCAGCTTGCAACTGCTTGAGCGAATACTAAATGGACTGTCATAGACGCGCATACATATACCCTGGGGATCAAACGTTCCATTAGGAGTCTGTCCATAAAAGTCAATTAATCCTATTAATGCGAGAGATTAATTTCCGTTAATAAGTATGTGACATAATAGCCTCGCTAAGTGCACAGAACAGAACCTGATGTTAAATATGTCACTATGAGTATATAACCAAAACCTTTGCATTCTGACTATTAAATTCAATAGGATTGATGCCGAATAATAATAATAATAATAATAATAATAATAATAATAATAATAATAACAGCAACTTTATTTTTGTACCCTGCCTCCATCTCCCCAATGGGGCTTGGGGCGGCTTACATATTACACAAGTACCTAAAACAACACATAAAATAAACAAGCAGTATAATTCAAAAAAGTTAAAATAATAGCATATAAAAACAACAATCCATGTGTAGGATTGCAGTCACAGAAACAAAACCTAGTCACAACTACTCATAAGGTCCCATCTGTTTTTCCTAAATTTCCCCTTAATTAGATTACTATCTCTTAGATGACAGCTTCAAACCTTTTGCTCTCTCCTTTGAAACGAATGGGTACCTAGTTTTTACTTCATTGGTTCTTCCAAATTGTATATCTTTGTAAAAGTTGAAAATAATTGAAGAAAGGTATAAGAGAAGCAGGATATCATTCCACACCCCGTTCTGTGGAGCAAATTTTAAGTGGAAGATGGACTGCAAATGCAATTTTGCACACGGCTGCTTCTTTTGTGTGTGTCAATTTTTTGTGGAGCAAATTTTAAACAGAAGATGGACTAGCAAATGTAATATTGCACATGACTGCATCTTTTGTGTGTGTAATTGCCAGGTTCACAGTTGCAGGTCTTGTGAGCTAAAAGGTATAAGTATCTGGATTATCTGATTTTTTTTTGTTACCTTGCAGCCTTGTATTCAGAATATGGAAGAGGGTAGCAGTATCTTCTGCTTCGTATTCACTAGGCTGAGCTGCACAATTGTACTTGTGTTTGAAAAAGAAACAGAAATAGCTTTATCTGGTGGCCAGCTCCTTTCCTGTGTGTGGTATGAGCTTCAGGTGTCCTCAAAAACCAAGATATAGTAGGTCTCTGTGATTTGCGTCAAAGAGCTGCACCAATTAGTTAACTACTCTTTAGGCTGTGTAGAGCTTGAAAGACTTACTTCTACGTACAACTACCTAGCCACAGGCCCTCTCGCTTTAACGTAATGAGAAACTGCATCAGAAGAACATTGCTTCAGAAATCAGCAACTCATTGACCTCCATTCCATCTTCACTAATGGTGAAGGATGCAGGGAATCTCTGGGGGCTGCACAGTCTTAAATCCTTGGTTAATATCTGGGACTAGTTTGGTTCTTGAGAAGCAAATTGGATCCATATGGTAGCTGAGGTGGGAAGTCATTAGGGCAATATATTTTGCTGGAGGTTTCACTCCACATATGAAAGATATTGTCCAAGGTGCTGAATCTATTTGGAAAGCATAGGATTGATAGGTCCTATGCCCTCCAAATAGATTGATTCTTTATAGCAGTGGTTCCCAACCTTTGGTCCTCCAAGTGTTTTGGACTTCAGCTCCCACAATTCTTAATGGCTGGTCAACTGGCTGGGATTTCTGGGTGTTGAAAGCCGAAACACCTGGAGGACTAAAGGTTGGGAACTACTGCTTTACAGGGTTCATCTCCACTGTAGAATTGATTTAGTTTGATTGTACTTCAACTGCCATGGCTCAGTGCTATAGAATCATGGGATCTGTGCTATGATGAAGCACCAGCACAATTTGGCAGAGAATGCTAAGGGTACTCCCGTGATTCCATAGTATTGAGCCATAGCAGTTGAAGTGGTTCAAACTAAATTAATTCTACAATGTAGATGTGCCCACACTCTGAGTTAAAACTAGAAGTGGATTCATTGTCCCACTGACACATAAGCCATCAAGCACCACTAGATTTGAGAGAGGTGCATGCTGAACGTGGGCAGAAAATGCTATGCTATCTAGCATCATCTTCTTTCCCTCCTCTTAAGGTTGAAGTTTTATTTCCTCCTGTTTCTTTCTTCCTCTCCTAGGGAATCAACCATTGGAAAAGATGACCACGTGCTACTACAATGAGTCGATTGAGTTCTTCTACAACAACAGTGGCAAAAAACTGTCCCACATATGGAGGCCCAAGGATATTTTGGTGGTTGCTCTTGGCTTGACCGTCAGCATCATTGTGCTCCTCACCAACTTGCTGGTCATCACAGCTATTGTCATCAACAAGCGCTTCCATTATCCCATCTACTACCTGCTAGGGAACTTGGCAGCCGCTGACCTCTTTGCAGGCATCGCTTACATGTTCCTGATGTTCCACACGGGGCCCAGGACAGCTCAGCTCTCTTTGAAGACCTGGTTTGTCAGGCAATGCCTTTTGGACACCAGCTTGACGGCCTCAGTAGTCAATCTTCTGGCCATTGCCGTGGAGCGGCACCAGACAATTTTCACTATGCAGCTCCACAGCAAGATGTCCAACCAGCGGGTGATGATCCTCATCGGCTGTATCTGGATCACAGCCTTGCTGTTGGGCCTCATCCCTTCATACGGCTGGCACTGTCTGTGCAACCTGAGCGATTGCTCCCGGATGGCTCCCCTCTACAGCCGCAGATATTTGACCTTCTGGGCCCTCTCCAATCTCTTCATCTTCCTCATCATGGTGGTAGTCTACACTCACATCTTCATCTATGTGAAGAGGAAAATGGCCCGGATGTCCAAGCACACCACTTTCCATCCTCGCTATAAGGACACCATGATCAACCTTATCAAGACAGTCATCATTATCCTCAGTAAGTTGCTCTGTCATCCAGTTTCCCTGAAAGTGTGAAACCCCCAATTCCCATTTTGTCAGTTTCTTTGGGAACAGAGGCAGATAACTCATTCCATGTCCCAATAAAATTCTAGTGTAGTTACCACTTTTTGATAGATAGGTGTGCCATTTGTTGGATGTTCAAAACATTAACATTACAGGGGCAAGGGAAATGCTTAGGTGGTTAGTGGCTTGCAGAGTTAAGCACCAGCTTCAACAGACTCCCAGGCAAAGTGCCTTCTTGAAGGCCTCAAGCATAACCCACCTTCCCTGTTCAAGCTTATTAAAGAAGAGAAAGGGAAAGGTAGTGATTGGAAGCAAACTGGTTTGGCAGCAACAAGAAACACAGCTGTCTGGGTCTCCCTCAGGCTTGTTCTATAAAGGGAAATGCTGGGCAAAGCAGCAGGTGAGTCAGGGACAGGGCCTCCAGGCATTGGATGTAAGGTGCTGTCTTGCCCAGCCCTACTCTTTAGAGAACTTAATGATTCCAATTTGAGGAAGACAAGAAGTCCAGTGTCAGATTTCATGGAGCTGGACATGGCATTTCCTTCATCATCTAGGGTACAGAAACTAGGTTGACTACTCAACCATTTCTCTTCACACATGAATTCAAGCAGCTGTGGTTTGTTTTAACTCTGGTTAATGAAAATCTAGAATGGTGGTTCTCAACCTGTGAGTCCTCAAATGTTTTGGTCTTCAACTCCCAGAAATCCTAACAACTGGTAAACTGTCTGGGATTTCTGGGAGTTGTAGGCCAAAACACTTGGGGACCCACAGGTTGAGAACCATTGGTCTAGAATCTAATATTTGTTTATGAACAAGCTAACATGGTTTTGTAACAAATTACAGAAGTAATCATGGAGATACCATGGAACAGTAAGAGCAAGCCAGCATGGTTTGACTCTGGAGATCAGAGTTTGTTTTCTCATTCAACCATAGAAACCCGCTGGATGACCTTGGGCTAGTCACACACTCTCAGCCTCAGAAAGCCTGGTGATAGGGTTGCCTTATAGTTGTTGTAAATTGGGAACAATTTGAAGGCACACAACACAACAAGAGTGACAGCTATGATCTGCAAGGCTCTATACGTCCAGGTTATCCGAAAGACTGTTCTCCCATATTTAAAATAATAATAATAATATTTTTTATTTTAAAATTGTAATGCAGCCACAATATATATTACAAACATATACACATACACATATATAGACAATCCGCCACACACATCCAATTACCCCCTGTGCAACCCACCACCTTGGCTCCCGACACTGATCTACGCAGAGTTTATGCATAGTTTTATTTTACCCTCTGTTCTTCTAGATCAATACATTCCTCTTGTTTTTATTTCTTAAATTCTCCCGTCAGACATGCTAAGGCCAACTACCAATTTCTTTCAAAAACTTCATGACTTTCACATTTCAGACTGTTCTCCCATATGAGCTTGTCCATGTCTTGAGATTTTCAAGGAAGTATACCTTCATGTATACTTCTGGTGAGAACACACGAAAGGACTTTCCCAGTAACTCTTCCCAGGCTCTGAAACTCCCTCTTTAGAACAGATTAGACTGGCACCCTCCAGGGTGTCCTTCCGGGATCAAACAAAAATGTCTTTGTTTCCACAGACCTTAGGGATTTGGTAGCTCAAGTGGAAATGTCTGTATTGGCTATGTTTGTTTTTTTAAAAAACAACAACAAGGGGTGGGGGGCACAGATATTGTGGGATTTTGTCTTAGCAGCTGTAGTTAGCATAGGCAGTGGTGAAAGAGCCTGGGAGCTGTACTCCAACAACATCAGTGGGGCACAGCTGGCTCTATCTGACACAAAGGCTTGCATATAATCCTATAGGGAGTACATGAATGGATATGTCCACTAAGTGCAAAACCTTTCTGCCAGGTGGTCCTGGCTTTTTTTTAATAGCCAGGTCACTTGCAAAGCATTTGTGCCACATGGCAGATGCAGTTCTAGCCTCCAGACAGCTGTCTTTGAGCACAGACTGACCTTGAGAATACTGCCCTTGACCTCCTTCTGATCTTTGTTTATCCATCTATTTATCTCCACGCAGTCGCTTTGAAATCTATAGTCTAAGGCCTATAATTGTTTTTAACTGTGGTTATTGTACGATTTGCAGTACCGCTGCAAATAAAACCACAAACTGTACTATACTATACTCTTTTCTTTAACCAGCCTATGTTAGACCTTTGTCTCTTAGACATCAATGGACTAAATTGCAGTGGAGCTTGGGAGAAATATAGCTTCTAATGCTTCCCTGCCTGCAGGTAATTCTTACTTCCCACAGTCAACTAAATGAGTGGATATTTTCAAGTCTGGCTTACAGACATTAATTATTCAGTCTCTGTGTAATGGTGTGTCCCCATGTTGCAAGCTGTGGAATTAGCTTGGAGCAAGAGCAGACAAAATGCAGCTCTTCAAATATTGGACTATTACCGTACTTTCATAAGCCCTACTAAGCATAACCAATCTCTGCTGGCTTTTTGAGGTGCCACGCTTTACCCATTTGTGAAAATGTTGCATTGGGATGCTCAATCCAGGTCACTGCCTCTCAACCTCTTGTCCTCCAGATGTTTTCGACTTTAGCATCCAGAACTCTCTCTGTCTAAAGGATAAAGATTCTGGGAATTGAAATCCAAAACAAAACAGATCAAAAGTTGAGAACCATTGGTGTAGATTGGCCATTCTTTCCCCAAAAAGTAGCTGTCTTTTCAATGTGCTGAAAAACAACTTCTGCTCTCTGCAGCTAGTCAGCCATACTGGCTTGAGTTGTAGCCACAGCACATCTTCTCCAACCAAGTTGGAGACGACTGCACTAAGTTTCCTCCACCTCTTTTATTTCAACCTTTTATTTCAACTCATATTTATCCTTCATTCTGATGCCCTAACGAAGAGTCTCTACAAAAGAACAGTTAGATAGTTCACCAGAGTTCCCCTTAGTTGGCAGCTGCAGATTTTTTGAATGATGGTCCTCCAGTTAATTTCAGTAGGAGAGTAGTTTTGTTTGTTTGCTGCTGATGTTATTACTTAAGTTGCCAGTGGCTGCTGCTCCCTTTATCAGTTTATCCCTGCGCTGATAAAAAATGTCATTCCCATGCTTTGTTTAGCAGCACAAAGGCCATACTACCTCTGCAAAAGTCACTAGTTCATATTCCAGCAATACTAAAGCGCTGAGGCAAGCATTCAAAGAGGTCTTCATCTCCACATGTCTCCCAATGTTGGGCACAATAGTTCCAACTGGTTTTCTAACCTGGTGGGAAATCCTCTGGATTTATCCTTTGAGTTTTTTAGGCTCTTTTCCAGTAATGAAGAAGGAATTTCACCAGATGTTGTTGGTCATGTAGCCAGGCAACAAGCAACCTGTGATAAACTCCCCACATCTACACAACATCTGGTTTTTTCCCTCTTTGGGCCCATAATGCTGGATTAGAAACATTTGATGTGATCCAGCAAGGGCTCATCTTGTATTCTCAGATGGCTGTCCTATACTGACTCAGCTCATCATAAGATCTTATAACCAATGTATTTTATCAACCAACCTTGTAAGTCCTTAGCAGAGAGATCTTAGTGGATATCTGATCTCCTTTAAATGGAAATACTGGGGATTGGGGCTGGGTCTGCATGCATGCAAAATACATGCTTTCCTGTTGAGCTCATGCTCCCTTCAGAGCAAGTGAGGTTGCTTTGAGGCTTGCCTTGTGTTGGAAGCTTTTCAGTCACTTGTGTCTCAAAACCCAAAGTTGAGCTGGAAGGAAGTGAAAGACCACAGCACTATGATTCACTCCAAACTGGTTTAGGCGTAGGTTTTTGTTTTTTCAGAGCACGGTTCGCCTCCTTGCCCAAGGCAAGCAGCAGAGTGTGCTGGGCCTAAACCACGAGACCTTGTGGAATCAAGCCATGCATGTTGGGTTGCTCCAACGAGCCTGCCAACACTACATACCCTGGAGCTTAGAAGGAGCCAGGAGAATACAGTTGGGCTTCCTTCCTGCGCTGATGAGATCTCATTTGGCTGTGGGCAAGTGCATGTGAATGTGTGGCAGGGGTCTTCTTGAGGTCTTAGTGTGGTAAGAAGAGGAAGTGTGGAATGCATGATTGGACCCAAAGGGAAAGTGAATTTTATTCCTAAAAACCAAATAGAACAATCCTTGCTGATGACCGCATGAGTTTTATTTAAACAAAGTCTATGTGAGTTAGTAAGGCAATAGGAAAATCAGGCACATGCAGGGCCTGCCCTACCCTTAGGTGCAGCTCAGGCAACAGCCTTAGGCAACAGGTTTTTGGAAGTCACGAAAGAGCAGCAAATGATCAGTTGTTTAATTTTCTTGGTTTTTTTTCAGTGTCTGGAATAAGGAAAGGAGCATATGCAGTTTTCCAGACTCTTGTGTTTTCCAGCCTCTTGTGTTTGGCTTTGAGTAATCTACAACTTCTGGTGGACACATTGGCAGAGGGAGGACTTTATCACATGAGGCTGGAAAAGTGGGATTTCAGTAGGAAATAGTGTCTTTGCCCGGTATTTGTCACATAATGTCTTTTTCATTAATGAGTAAAAGCTATCCATGGTTCACAGTTTTTTTGTCTCCCATGACTGGCTTCTGTGTGATTTTTGTGTGATAGATCCCTTTCACTACAGTTCCAATATACCAGCAGTCATGTTGCATCAGTGAGATTTGACTCCCCTTTTCCCTCTCCTCTCACTATTTCCAAGCAGGCTGTTTTCATCTGTATGTCTGTCTCTTTTCTTATTTTTAAACCCTATTGCCATAATTGCAAAGTGAACTTGTGAAATCTTCAGCTCAGTGGGGTTTTGAATAGGATTAAGGTACATGTAGCATAGAGGTCATTTCTTTATTCGTCTTCAGTTAATTCATATTGATGTTTCCATTTAGTTTAATGGGGAGCCGCAATGGAGGGCCTCCTTATGCCTGCAACGTTGGTGATTTAAATCCGGATGGCATGAGTTTCAGACATTCTGCCATGTCTCCAGGGGTAATCGGACTCATCAAATAGTAGGAAGGTTACCAAAGGTTTCCCGTTTTGCAACCATTTGTTAAAAGTGCGCTGACACTTGCCAGAATCTCCTCAGGGTATTTGCCAGCATCCCTCCTGGTTATACTGATGATTTTACTCTTTATGCATTTTGTAAGAAGATTGCTAGCATTCCCTTTAGTCTACAGCGCAGCAGCCTCAGTTCAGCTGGCTGGCTTAAATCACCTTCGTCTGATTGTTTGCTTAAGTTTGTCACTGGAGCTTTGTGTTTTGGCTGTGCTTAGCTATGGTTGGTTCTGTCCATCCTTGCCCCACCCCATATTATCTTTCTGAGTCTTGTGTCCAAATAAAACTGTGCCTAAAATGCAAAACAATTGAAAATGAAAGGAAATAGGAAGCAGATTGATGCCCCTTGTAGGGCAGCACTATCAAATTATTTAACAGTATATGTATACTGTTCAAGAACTAGCATCTCTGGGTGTATGCCTTTGAGCCTTCAAGTTGCAACCCCATCCAATTCATAGATTTGTCCTGGGCAAGGACTTCTCAGTGTTTTGTTCCAGTTCTTTTCTCCAATATAGAGCTTACAGCACCTGGTATTCATTAGCAGTCTTCCATCCTGGTATGAACCAGGGCTAACCCTATTTATCTTTCTTGATCAGACAGGATCTGGTGCCTTTAGTAGTTAACATTTACAGGTTTGCCTTAAAGTTGCCATGTCAGAAATGACCTGAAGTTATACAACAAAAATAGTAGACATGAACAACCTTGAAGGAATTCCCTCTGATTTAGAACTGTGTATCTGACTGTCTCTCACAGAAATATATAGATTCCCTTCATCCCTTGATAGATTTTCAGTTCCCTCCTCCATCTGTGATTTCCCAAAAATAGGATTAATATTGCAGAGCAGCATTCCTGACTTGCATTCCACCCACCACCCCATAACTTTCCATATATTTGTTTATTTTTGAGATTATGATACTTTAAAGGCGTATTTGCAAGGTATTTTGAACTGTGGTGCTGGAGGAAAGTTCTGAGAGTGCCTTGGATCGCGAGAAGATCCAACCAGTCCATACTTCAGGAAATAAATCGCGACTACTCATTGGAGGGAAGGATAGTAGAGGCAAAGATGAAGTACTTTGGCCACATCATGAGAGGAAAGGAAAGCTTAGAGAAGACAATGATGCTGGGGAAAATGGAAGGAAAAAGGAAGAGGTGCCATCCAAGGGCAAGATGGATGGATGGGATCCTTGAAGTGACTGGATTGATCTTGAAGGAGCTAGGTGTGGTGATGGCCGACAGGGAGTTCTGGCGTGGGCTGGTCCATGAGGTCACAAAGAGTCTGAAACGACTGAACAAATGAACAACAACAACAACATTTTTTCCACCTTATTTTTGATTTACTACAACTGGCCCACCATATTTGTGGAGTTATGAGGTTGTTGCTATGTGACTTGTAGTTATTTCCGACCGAGGACAACCCTAAAGTAACCCCGTCACTGGACTCCACATCTGGGCTCTGATCTGTGTGTATGTATGGGCTGGGTTCTGGAGACCAGGCCCTCCAGCTGGCTTCTCTTTCTCTCTTTCTGGAGGCACAACGAAAAGAGGGTGGAAGATGGGAGGAAGCCCTGTGTGCCTGGAGTAAGGAGCTGATGATGGTGTTGGTGCTGTGTTTTTGTGCTTTGTCCCTTTGTGGGCCACACCAACTCCTTGTGTGGACTGTGTCCACTCCTGGGCCACATGTTGTGCTGGTCTGCCTCAGCGTGATTGTAAACCCCTTTCCTGCCTATCTGTAGCCTACTCTTTCTGCTGCCAGATTTTAAACCCCTTTCATGACAGTCATCAGGAAGGATATTAGAGGCAAAGATGAAGTAATTTGGCCACATCATGAGAAGACAGGAAATCTTAGAGAAGACAATGATGCTGGGGAAAATGGAAGGAAAAGGAAAGAGGGGACAACCAAAGGCAAGATGGATGGATGGTATCCTTGAAGTGACTGGCTTGACTCTGAAGTAGCTGGGGGTGGTGACGGTTGTCAGGGAGCTCTGGCGTGGGCTGGTCCATGAGGTCACGAAGAGTCAGAAGTGACTGAACGAATAAACAACAACAATGACAGTCATCTATATAGTGTCTATAATTTATCTGCTTAAAATAAATAGCTTTTATGCCCTTCCTTCTAATACTTTTATATTGTTGACTGGCCACACCCTTCAGCTCACACTTGGATGTTTGACCACCACAGTCTGACGTTATCCTTAATTCGAGTGTTGCCTTATTCTTGATCAGGAATAGACTTGTTCCTTCATATGGCCCTTCATGGGTGGGCTGACCTCACCAGTTTCTCACAAAGAAGAGAATAAACTTGGTGCCAAGCAAGTACTGTAGCACAGCTTGTCCTAATCTAATATGTTGTTGCTGATGGATGAGGCTCTTGACCTTTGTATACCTGCTTTCTCTACAACCGCTGTATCTTCCTGTCTCTGGCATGAACAGAATTCCAGAAAAGCTCAAGGCCACCTTTCAGCAGGCTCGGCTTCTTATGTTTTGCACTGGTTTCATTTTAGTTCAGTTATAATTGATTCAGACTTCAACATCTCATTGGATACAAGAGCCTTGCATTAGCTCTTTTTTCAAGAAATGGGAGGGGGATTGAAGCAACAGAGGGAAGCCTTAAAAGATGAATAGTTTCATAGTGACTTTTAAGGGGGAAAAAAGATGCCTAATGACATGGTTAGGATGTCCAGCTGAGAACAGGGTGGAGTGAAGTAATAAACTTGAATCTGAGCAGAGTAATAAAAGTATACAGGAGTGGGAGTGCAATTTAGAGAGGCTTTGACTAGCCTTTGTGAGAGTGTGCTGGATGTTTGTAAATTTTGACAAGCGCTTAGAAATTGACCATAGTAGTCCATGCTCTTGTTACATCTTGAATAGACTACTGCAACATGCTCCACATGGTGTTGCCTTTGAAGACTGTTTGGAAGCTTCAAATGGTCCAACGGGTGGCAGCCAAGTTTCCAACTGGAGCGGAGTTCAGGGAGCACACAACTCCCACTGGCTGCCAGTCTGCTACCGAGCACAATTCAAAGTGCTGGCTTTAGCCTATAAAGCCCTAAATGGTTCCAGCTTACCTGTCAGAACATATCTCCCTCTATGACCCATCTCGGAGGTTAGGATCGTCTGGAGAGGCCCTGCTTGTGATCCCACCCTCCTCGCAAGCGTGACTGGTGAGGACGAGAGACAGGGCCCTTTCAGTGTCAGCCCCTTTGGCTATGTAACTCGTTTCCCAGAGAAATTAGATCAGCCCCCTTCCTCCTGACTTTCAGGAAGAAAGTTAAATCCTGGTTGTGGGACCAAGCATTTGCACAGTGATTCCCAGTGCAACAATTGATGTCTCAGTGCAATAATGAACAATACAAAGGACAATTCGAATAGCTCCTGGTATATATTTTTGGAATGTGTGATTTTAAATAATTGTTTAATTGATATTTTTAATTGTGTGATTTTAAGTATATGTTAGGAAGCCCCTGGTGGACATGAGTGGACTTAATGTCAGGGGACAACCTTTATCTTTACCCAAGTGTATGTTGTTTTATATTTATATGTATTTAAGGCATCAAATTGTGCCTTGGTTGTGAGCCACCGTGAGTCCCCTTTGGGGTGAGAAAGGTGGGATATAAATGAGGTAAATAAATAAATAAATATGTAACACAAAATTAGTTTTATATTCCAAGTCCCCAATAGTTTGCTATTGTAATAGTTACTTTTTTAAAAAAAGCAAAAGCAACTTTTTCCTCCATTTCTCAGAAATAACTGACATAATAAATTAAAATTCTGAATCCAAAAGGCACGTGTATGTAGAGGTATACCTTAGTTAATAAAGTGGACATATTCCTGGGTAGCTGAAATTACATGGAAAGGATCCTCCACAAAAACAGAAGAATATGTCAATGTTTTTCGACACACTGTTTATTCAGAACAAACAATGTGTAGATACACAGATCTGGTC